>NC_092874.1:267160174-268360174 GCF_028372415.1 Notamacropus eugenii | reverse complement strand
ATTTTTAATGATTCCCCTCAAATTTTTACCTTTTCTCTGGGATAATTTCAAATTTACCCTGTATGTCTTCTTGTCTGTATATAGTTGTTTACGTATAATTTTCCTCATATGCATATGAACTCCTTGATCACAAGACTTGGTGTTGCCTTACGTTATATCCCTGGTGCTTATCTCAGTGCCCGTCAAATAAATAAATCTTACTGACTTAACTTAATTGTCTCTGATGACTATCTTCAGTTATTTCAAGGTCCATGTAACCCATCTTCCTACCAAAGTCTTCTCCAAGACAAACATCCTCTGTTCACACATTTCATCTTCACATGGTTCCATCACCATAACTGCACAGTCTAGCGGGTGGCTGGTTGTGGCAATGGTCTGCAGTCTTAGATTTGGTGATTTATAAGGTCCTTTCTATCTCTAAATCTGTAATCTTATTCATCATTATATATGTGTTCCTCAGGGTGGCATTCTAACATATTGATGCCCTTTCCAAAATGTGGCTCCCAGAATGAACAGAGTAGTCCAGATATGATCTGACCCAGGCAAAGTGCTGCGCAGCAATTAACACCTTGTCACTGACCTCCATGCCCCTTTAAACCTGTCTATGGCAATCCTGCTATTGATTTTTTTCCTCTATGTCACACACATTTTTTTGTGTATATGCTGTTTTCATATCAAATGATCAGAAACACTGAAGAGTATAAAATATGGTCAGAATACTTTGGCCATCCTGTTAGTTCAATGATTGCATGAAAAGTTAAAATGGTCTTTTTAAAAGGCACATATCATTTAGATTAGATTATTATATAGTTTAGATTATCATCCATAAAATAAAGGGAAAGGAAAGAAAAAAAGTATTAAAGATTTAGACTCAACAAGAAAAAAATTAAGATGATCTATGTGCAAGGGAGGAGGTGTTTTTTTGTTTGTTTACTTTGTTTCATTTTTGTTTAAACATCTTAATTCTTTGATGTAGGGCAATGATGTACAACTCATATACAAACAGATATAATTTATGAAATTACAGATTAATATAACCTATCTCCTAGTATTCTTTATTTTGTTAAATATTTTTCAATTGCATTTTAATAATATACCAGAGAATTTTGTACATCTCTCAGGGCTTACGAATGGAGAGTTTGACACCTCTGAATTGTAGGGAATGCTAAGTTAGAATATTTGTATAACATTACAGACTAGAAAACCACTTATGGTCTTAAAGAGTTGACCATGACATTGAAAGGTCAGTAGACTTGTCCAGGGTCACACAGTCAGTATGGATAAGACCAGGACTTGAGCTCAGGTCTTCCTGATCTTGAATTTAGCTCTTTCTCCTCTATAACTTGTTAATTCTCTAAAGAATGTATAGTTCCTGGAAAAAAGACAAATATCTGCATTTTATAGCATATTATGAAATTATTGTATTACCATTCATGTGTCAATACACCAGAAAACTGATCAATAAGCATTTGTTAAACACCTACTATATGCCAAATAGTACTAAGAACTGGAGATATAAAGACATCAATTAAACACTCCCTGTCCTTCAAAATGCACAACAGTCTATAAGTTCTTTTATGGTATGGAAAATTTATTTTGCCTTTGTTGTTGGAGAAGCAAGTGCACACAGTAGATAGAAAATCAAATTTGAAGCCAGGGATGTCTGTGTTAATCATTTAATCTCTCAATGCTTTGGGCAACTTTCTAAACTAAGCTTATCAATTGCAGGGAAAGCGTTAACTTGCTTCTTACAAGTCCTTTCCTCACCTGGGAATTCCTAACACCAATGACATCACAAGCCCAGTCTTTTTCTCCTTTCATATGAATCTGAAATAATGTCTTGCTCACTAAGGACTTCATAATTTCCCCCTGAATGAAGTATTTCTGTCATTTCCAAATTGTTCAATTTATATACCTGTTTCCTTATTTCTTTGACTACTTTTGCAATTTCCTGTGCATATTAAATTAAGTACACTTTAATAGTTCACAGATCAAAACATAAGTCACAGTATACTTCTTGGGTTCTAGTTAACCAGGTTCTTATTCACAAAATGTTTAAATATACCTAAAACATACCTAGCACTTTGGCCTCTAGAAGTAAACATTTTCATCGACAGCAGTTCAAAAGGTCTTAACCATGGCATACAGGATATTTTATGCACATACACACATATTTACATGTATGTGTATTTATGTATGTATATATGTGTGTACACATATGTGTATGTTTGTACGTGTGTTTATATATATGCATATATATATATACATATATATATATATATATATATATATATATATTTCTGACCTTAAGACATAAAACAAGCATTTCCATGACATAGTAGAATAGGAAAAAAAAAAAAAAAGATGATTGCCAATGAAACTGCACCTCCATTGTGGACAAGTTGATATTCCATTAAATATATACTAAAGTTATCATGTAACTTTCTCTTTTCCTCCCTCTCCCTGTGTATGTGCGCATGAGTGTGTGTGTGTGTGTGTGTGTGTGTGTGTGTGTGCAAAACCATTCTTTACAATTCATTATTTCTTTCCCTAGATGCATATAGAGTCTTTCTTAATAGGTCCTTTGTAGTTACTTTGAGTACTTAAATAGTCAAAATGACTTAGCTGCTCAAAGTTGTCTTTAAAACAATATTTCTCTTACAGTGTATAACATTCTCTTGGTTTTTTTCATTTTACTCTTCATTATTTCATACATCTATTCATTTTTAAGATCACTGAGATAATCATTTCTTATAACACAGTAGTATTCTAATATAATGAATTGCAGAGGTTGTGAATGTCCTTATACTGCTGAAATAAGGAATCCATGATGAATTAGAGTATAATTACTTGCCAGTCACTTACCAGTGTCTAGCCGAAAAGAGATTTAAAATCATGCCTCACTCTCAGGAAAAACTGCATGCTTGATTACCAGATATTGAAGCCTGTTTTTACATAAGTTCAGACTTTGTGTTTTTGCTGGTTATTTTAGAACAATTTCATTTATTAATGCTTCTATCTCCTTCTTCTCCCCCCTCCATAGGTTTTTAACTGCTGTCCCATTCATCTTGGATGGGTAAGTCCTACCATACTATGGAAGTATGTAAGTTTTTCAAGTATTGAGATATTACCTTAACATATGTGTATGTGCATGTATATGTATAATTATACACACACAGGGTCTCCACAGCTTTGAAAAACACAACTATCTTCCATGCTCAACGGTCCATCAATCTCTTATATGATTTCTGTTTCTTTCTCATTGAAATGTATGCACCTTGAGGCCTGAGATTATTTTTGTTTTGGATTCGTATTTTCAGTACCTAACATAGAAGCATTTAATAAATGTTTCTCACTAATTTATTTTTTTAAATGTGTTTTAATGAAAGTAGGCTATTGCTTATAGTCATAGAGTCTTAATCAGGATAAAGATTACGCTTACTTGTAACCCTTTCAATTCTTTGATTCAAGCATCTGTTTGTCATAAAGGGAGATTATTTAGTGTGCTTTTACAATTGAAATTGTCTTTTGCCTTTGTGACTATAATCATTTTTTTTCAGTTTTGAAAATATTTGTGTAAATAAGCTCATAGTTCAATACTAAGACCAAGTTTTCTGTGATCACTACAAGAAAAGCTCATGAGAAACAGCAAGAGTGGGTTTTGGCAACCACATACATTCTGATATCAAATGCACTTCCCTTATAGATGGTAACTATGAGCGGTGGATTAGCAATTTCAACTGAAGGAATACTAGTATTTAATTTTCAAAGGACAAACAATGTGGGGAATGACCATGTTATACTGGCATTCTGGGTTTTCTATGGCTTTTTTTGCTTATGTTTTCTAGGGGTTGGGGATGTGAAGGGGATTAGTACAATAGAAATAACCATGAGAATTTGTTCTTCAAACGTGCTCTCAGAATTGCAGTCCCTGGATTTAAACTGAACACATTTGATTGGCTAGTAACAACTTGGGGTTTGATAATGGCATATGGGTGATCTGATTTCTAGGTCATCAGATTTAATCCATTAATCTCTGATGCTATATACCAAGTGATATTTTATTCACCCGAAAGTTTTCAGTGGCCAAAAGTACACTCTGAATATATCTTTTTTTTAAGATTCAAATTTATTTATTTATGTTTAGTTTTCAACATTCATTTCCACAAGATTTTAAGTTCCAAAATTTCTCCCCGTCTTTCCCCTCCCCACTCCCTGAAATGGCATGCTTTCCAATGAACCATTTTCCCAGTCTGCCCTTCCTTTTATCATCCTCCTTTGTGGATTATCCCCTTCCCCTTTACTTTCTTGAAAGGCAGCATAGATTTCTATACCTCATTGCCTGCATATCTTATTTCCCAGTCAAAGTAAAAAAACACATTTTTTAACATTTGTTTTTAAAACTTTGAGTTCTAACTTCTCTCTCTTCTTCCCTCCCCACCCACCCCCATTTAGAAGGCAAGCAATTCAATATAGGTTATACATGTGTAGTTATAAAAAACACCTCCATAATAGTCATATTGTGAAAGACTATATTTCCTTCCATCCTATCCTGCCCCCTCAATTTTTCAATTTTCTAATTGAACCTTGTCCCTTTTCTAAAGTGTTTGTTTTTGATTACCCACTCCCCTACTCTGCCTTCCCTTCTATCATCACCCGCTCTTATCTCTTTCTCCTTACTTTTCTATAGGGTAAGATAGCCAAATGAGTGTGTAGAGTATTCTCTCCTTAAGCCAAATCCATTGAGAATAAGGTTCATTCATTCCTTCTTGCCTCCCCCCACTTTACCTCCATTGTAAAATATTTTTCTATCCTCTTTTGTGTGAGATGATTTACCCCATTCTATCTCTCCCTTTCTCATTCTTCCAACATATTCTTCTCTCACCCTTTAATTTTATCTTTTAAATACATCCCTTCATATTCAACTCACTCTGTGCAATCTACCTATTTGTCTGTCGGTCTATCTATCTATCTATCTATCTATCTCTTCCAAGTAAAATAATACTGAGAAATGTCTCATGAGTGAAAAATATCATCTCTCCATGTAGGAATGTAAATAGTTCAGCTTTAATAAGTCTCTTGTGGTTTCTCTTTCCTGTTTACCTCTTCAAGCTTCTCTTGATTCTTCTACTTGAAAGTCAAATTTTCTATTTAGCTCTGATCTTTTCATCAAGAATACTTGAAAATCCTCTATTTCTTGAATGTCCATTTTTTCCCCTGAAGGATTATACTCAATTTTGCTGGACAGGTGATTCTTGGTTTTTAATCCTAGTTCCTCTGCACTCCAAAACATCATATTCTAAGCCCTTCAATCCCTTAATGTAGAAGCTGATAGATCTTGTGTTATCCTGATTTTTATTTCCACAACACTTGAATTGTTTCATTTGGTTGCTTGCAATATTTTCTCCTTGACCTGGAGACTCTAGAATTTGGCTACAATATTCCTTGGAGTTTTGCTTTCAGTACCTCTTTCCAGAGGTGATTTGTGGATTCTTTCAATTTCCATTTTACCCTTTGGTTCTAGAATACCACGGCAGTTTTACTTGATAATTTCTTGAAAGATGATATCTAGGATCCTTTTTTTTTTTTTTTTGATCATGGCTTTCAGGTAGTGCAATAATTTTTAAATCATCTCTCCTGTAACTATTTTCCAAGTCATTGGTTTTCCCAATGAAATATTTCACATTGTCTTATATTTTTTCATTCTTTTGCTTCTGTTTTATAATTTATTGATTTCTCATAAAGTCATTAGCTTCCATTTTCTTCATTCTAATTTTGAAGGACTTATTTTCTTCAGTAAGCTTGTGAGCCTCCTTTTCCATTTGGCCAATTCTCTCTTTGACCAATTCTGATTTTAAGACATAATTCTCCTCATTGGCTTTTTGGGCTTCTTTTTCAATTTGGGTTAGTCTATTCTTTAAAGTATTATTTTATTCAATATTTTGGGGGATCTGCTTTTACCAAGTTATTGACTCAATTTTCAGGATTTTCTTGCATTGCTCTCATTTCTCTTCCCTAGTTTTCCTCTACTTCTTTTACTTGATTTTCAAAATCCTTTTTGAATTTTTTTATAGCCTGTAAGCAATTCATATCCCTAACGGAGGTTTTTGATATAGGACCTTTGACTCTACTGTCCTCCTCTGGTTGTATGTCCTTATCTTCCTTGTCACCAAAGTAAGATTTCTGTAGTCTGAGTTCTTTTACCATGTTTACTCATCTTCTTTGACAAACACTTGACATTCGAACTCTTTGTCAAGGTAGGACTCTGCTTCCAGTGGGGTTGGGATGAGGATGGGTATACTGCCTCAGACTTCAGAGATTTTTTACCAATTACTCGATTCCTCACCATCTGTGGCACAGAGCTCCTGAAGCAACCTCTGCTACTGCTGCTGCCATTGCCTCTGCAGCTCTGCTTCTGGGACAGTTCTGGTCAGATCCCGCAGTTTTCCCACTGACCTTTTTGATGACTGTGGATTGAGAAATCTGGAAACTGCCACAGATGCCAATGAATCAATTCCCTGAGGCCTGCTCTGGTCCTTTTGTGCTGGTGTTGTCCATGCTGGATTGTGCCACATTCCCTACCAAGTGTGAAACACCCTTATTCTCAACTTCCCAGGTTGTCTTGGGCCAAGGATTTATTTTACTCTGCCTTTTCACGGGTTCTGTAGTTCTAGAATTTTGTTAGAGTCATTTTTATAGGTATTTGGAGAGTTTGGGGGGAGAGCTTAGGCAAGTCCTTGCTTTTACTCTACCATCTTGGCTCAGCCACCCTAATTATATCTTAATAGAAACAAAAATAGCAGATGAGCAAAAATACATATTATAACTTTCTTACTAGAGTAGCCATGGAAATGAATGAGACTTTATTCCAGCTAAAGGAACCCTTTTGAACATTAAGAAAAAAAAAAAATTACATCATATAAATCATAGCTCATTCAATTTCTCCATGAACACAGGTCACAACCTAATTGTGACTTCATAGGTAAAATTTATAGCATTTGCAAGATCCACTACATAAGAGATAGGATTTGAAAGCATCAAATTCCTATAACTTACTCTAACACACTGGCCACTGATTATATTTCTCCTTTGTATTCCTATATTTAACTATATGTGTTTTGATATATATGTGCATATACTTATATTTACTCATATATAAATGTATGAAAAATTATAAGTGGATTTGAGTGACATTAATTTCTATAGCTATTCTATAAAGAATGGACGTAAACATATGCATTTTTATATATCTATATCTATATCCCCATATTTCTTGGGGACCATGATTATTCTTCATAATATTGTAGCATTCACATTTAATTTTTTCATGATTTTTTTTTTCATTTACACTGTTACAGGAAGTGTGTTTATATATTGTTTTTTTGGCTCTTATTGCTTCATTGGGCATCAGTTCATGTAGTGTTTTCTTTATTCTCTGTACTCATAATATCCATTGTTTCTTACATCACAGTAATTTAATATTATATTCACATAGTATAATTTGTTTAGCCATTTCCCATCAATGGGAATCTATTTCATTTCCAACTCACTGACTGTGACTATCTTTAAATTTCCATAAAATGTGTTTATATTTCATTGTAGAGAGAATAGGGCACCATGGAATTTTATTCTGTAGGGGAATGTGACTTTCACTATAGGAATATCATATTATCAGTTGTATGGAGTGTAGAGTAGGAGTAGATAAAAAACAGGGAGACCAATTAGGAAACTATTATAATAGTACAGGATCAAGATGAGAAGTTTTTGAACTAGGGTGGTGGCTGCATGAGTTGAGATAAAGGTATTCATATGAAAGATATTATGGCTTTAGACATGAGAATGTTTGACTAGTTATTGGATTTGTGGAGCTAGTAAAGAATTGATGATAACACCTACCATGTGAATGTAGGTGATTGGAAGGATAGTTGTATCTTCTACAGGAATTGGGATGGGGAAAGGTGGTAAAAGTTCTGATTTGTACATGTTGAGTGTGAGAAGTTTATGGACATCTAGGTTGAAACGGAGGGCAAGGGCTTGAGAAAAGAAAAGCATGCTTTAGAATAGCTGTTATTGTGAGTGTCATAAAGATTCATTAGGGAGTAGTACTTAAATGTCTTTGCTAGAGTAAGGGTCCAATTAAGAATAGATAACACAAGTTTGTAGGCATCCCAGTTGCATGACCTACTCACAGCAGCATGTGTGTATACATGAAGAAGGCGGATAGTGGGATCAATTCAGGGTTATGGTATGACAAAGAAAGAGTGATGATTGGATGTGAGACCAAATATTTGAAGACAGGAGAGGATAGATTAGAAGTGAACCTATTGACTAAATGATAGAGATTGGGGAGGGAGAGGAATGAAGCCACACCAGAGCTGCAGGTCTAAGAATAGTGAAGAGTGGAAGTAATGAATACCTTTGCTAAGATAAAAGATAGGTTTAAAAAACTTCAGGGAAAACTGGACAAGAGTGTGGTCAGAAATGGCATAGACCAATGTCTGACACCCTATGTAAGGATGAAGTCCAAATGGATACATGATCTAGGTATAAAGACTGATACTATAAACAAATTGGGGGAGCAAGGAATAGGGTATTTGTCATATTTATGGAAAATGGAGAAATTTATGACCAAAGAATAGATAGAGGACATTATGAAGTACAAAATGAATAATTTTGATTACATTAAATTGAAAAGCTTTTGCATAAACAAACCCAATGCAACCAAGATTAGGAGGGAAGCAGAAAACTGAGAAAGAATTTTTGCAAGTATTGTCTGTGATAAAGGTCTCATTTCTAAAATATATAGAAAACTGAGTCAAATTTACAAGAATACAAGTCATTTCCCAACTGATAATTAGTCAAAGGATATGAACAGGCACTTTTCAGAGAAAGAAATTTAAGCTATATATATATATATACATATAGCTATATGATAAAATAACTATTGATTAGAGAGATGCAAATCAAAATAACTCTGAGATACCACATCAAACCTATCAGATTGTCTAACATGACAAAACAGGAAGATAATAAATTTTGGAGAAGATGTGGGAGAATAGGAATGCTAATTCATTGTAGCTGGAACTGTGAGCTGAACCAACCAACCAATTGGGGAATGGCTGAACAGGTTGTGGTATATGAATGTAATGGAATACTCTCGTGCTATAAGAAACGATTAACAGGAAGACTTCAGAGAGGCCTGGAAGGACTTACATGAACTGATGCTGAGTGAAGTGAGCAGAACCAGGAGAACATTGTATACATTAACACCCACAGTAAGTGAGGACTGTTTCTGATAGACTTAGCCTTTCACAGCAATGCAAGGACCTAAAACATTCCCAAAAGAGTCTTGGGGCAAAATGCCATCCACATCCAGAGAAAGAGCTATGGAATCCAAACGCAGAATGAAGCAGACTTTGTTCTCTTGTGTTATGCTTGGTTTGGTTTGATTTCTCCCATTCTTTTTAATTTTTCTATGAAACATAACTAATGTGAAAATGTGTTTAATAATAATATATGCATAGAACCCATGTAAGGTTGCATGCCATCTCAGGAATGGGAAGGGAGAAAATTTAAGACTTATGAGAAGTGATTGTTGAAAATCAAAAACTAATAGATTAATTTATTTTTTAAAAAATGTAAAATAAAAGATACAGGAATAGATTTAGGAGAAATAAAGCATAAGGATATGTTTAACCATGGGGAATGTGATCAGTTGATGCTAAGATATTTAGGATCTGGGACCCTAAACCCATTTAATCCCATAGTTCTTATGAACAATGTGAAGTATATGCCAGAGATAATTGATTACCTGGCATTCTGACTGCAAATGGAACATCACTGATTAACTCCCTGCATAATGCAACTAGAACTGAAGGTGCCAGCAGATAAGAAGATGCCTATACCTGCTTTCTAAGCTCCTCTATTGTATAGATTTAACTCTAAAGATGATCATAAATGATGAAAATGCTAAAAAAAAAAATAATGGAATCTTACTGCAGATTGAAGCATGCTATTTGTTCTTTCTTATGTTCTTTCTCGTGGTTCATTTCATTGGTTATAATTCTTCTCTGCAACATGACTAATGTAAAAATATGTTTAATGTGAATGTATATGTAGAGTATTTACCAGATTGTACGCCATCTTGGAGAGGGGGAATTGAACTAGGAGGAAAACATTTAAAATTCAAAGGCTTGTGGAACTGAATGTTGTAAACTAAAAATAAATAAGTTATAAAAAAAAAAAACAAAGATTGATCATAGCTAAATGCCAACTCCACTTTATTCTGATGATCCAATATGTTACAATCTTACTTTTATACAGAAATTTGCAAAGTCAAAGCACTATATATACATTATCTGGTTTAGAAATAAAGAAACTGAGATTTAAAGAGGATAAGTTGTTTTCTTGGGGGTCACAAATTCCAATGCCAACTCATTACTAGACCCACAATACAGAATTCAGTTCAATAAGTTGTATTATCTCTCATGTCATATTTCATCAATTTAAGATCTGAAGATGTAGATTAGGGACACTCCAAATCCTTGATGTGTTCATGTCATTATAAACCTGGTGGAATGAGGTAATTTTCAAACCAGGATATGCTGATATTCACTCTTGCAATGGGATAACAATGATCTCTTTGTATCCAAATTTTAAGTGATTTTAAATCTGGGAAAAGTATTGCTAATCCAAGGGCCAGACTGATCAGAGTACGGGTCAGAGGAATCAAGCATGACCACTGAATCTGGAGTCTATGTACATTCCATTCAATATTATCTTTCATTCTCTTTCTGTTGTACACACACACACACACACACACACACACATATACATACATATATATGCATGTATGTATATGTGTGTGTATATATACATATACATATATAGAGAAAGAGACAGAGACAGACAGAGAAAGAGAGAGATAGAGACAGAGAGAAAGAGAAAATGAGATATATCCAAGAAAAAGCCTTTGTAGAGTTATTGTTCTGTTTTGTTATGAATTTCTATCAAAAAATCAATTTTAAGAATTCTATATCTCAAAAAATTTACTTGTTTCCAGAAGGCTATTGTTATACCCTAGAATACCTCCTTGGTGAGAGTTTTTTCCAACTCAGGTCAGCTTCCTCCTTAACAGATGATGAGTTGTCCACATAGGGACCAATTTTGCCTGTAGTCATTACTTGACTTGTCTCTGTTTTCAGTTCACTCCTTGTTGTCCTCATGTTGTGCAGAGTTAGTAGAGCACCACTTCCTGCTGCCATCTTCAGCTTCCCAGTTCTTGTGAGTAATTAGGAGGAAAAAGAATTATCACTGCATAACAAGTAAAATGTGTTGAAGTGTCACTAAGACATTCACTATCTTTTGTTTTTTCCTGTTTATGTTTACTTGCTTTTAGTTCAAGATACATGAGGTGGTTTAAGGACATTGTATCTTCAGCGGTCAAGTGGAGGAAGGACCAAGCATCTGATTAGATGAAAAGATGAGGGTTTGCATTCCAACTCTGTTACTTTCTATCTGTGTAATCTTAGAGAAGTCATTTAATCTCTCTGAGACTTAATTGTCCACTCTTGCTAAATGGGGTCATAGTATCATAGATTTATACCTGATACCTTAGATATCTAGTCCATGCACCTCATTTTACAGGTAAGGAAAGGGAGTCACAGAGAAGTTACCTTAATTCAGACTATGTGTTGGGTTTCCTTTTTAACACTGATGCACATCTCGGGTGAATATACTTTTCTCTCTTTATTCATCATTTGACAGCAAGGATCTGAAGGTCATCAAACAAAATTATCTCTCTTACTATTCTCTAATGAATTTAATCTTCTAACATATGCCTCTCAAATAGCATGTTAGCTGAAAACTTGGAAATAGTATATAGTTCTTTGGAATCATTATTATAAATATCATCCACAAATAATGAGTAAGGCTTAGTATTTTACTTTTCAATCAGTTGAGTAGTGGAAAGCATTAGCTACTGTGGAATACTGCTCTGGAAAATGTGATTATTATTATTTCCTAACAGCCTCATTGACACATAGGTTGGAAGCAATTGATTTTTTGTGGACTGTAGCAGAATTTTTTTTCCTAATCTTTTTCATATCTACTCCTCTTTCAGGTACCTTGAGAAATCAACCTGTCATTCTCCTGCAATTTTACTGCTTCGTATATGGGTCTTTTCTCTGTGTACTTATTGAAGTCTAGCTTCTTGTCTCATCTTTGCACTCTTCAGTGACATTTTCAGTTCTACAATAAGCCCATCTCAAACTGTGAAATCAAAATCCAAATGTGGTGGCTCCACTATTCATTGGTAAAAAAGGATGTGTTATAAAAATCTCTGTAGAGTTTTTTTCTGTATTTGCCTCTTGTCCACCTTCCACTCTCCTTCTTAGGTGATTTCTGAATGATATAACTTTGCTGGATTTCTCAGCAAGTATTCTTTATACTGTTTTTTTCTCTGCTAATGCTTACTCTTTTTAGACAATAATGATCATTATTTTATGAAATCAAATTTTTACAATTAATTTATAGGCTAAATTAATATTTTTCCTTTATTTTTATGTATAACATAGATGATAGAAAGATAGATAGATGGATAAACAGATAGATAACATATGGGATACTAGAGAGATAAAACATTCATTAAGTACTAATTGTGTGCCACTTGACAAGAAAAGTCAAATGTTTGTTGCTTAAAGCAGTTTAAGATAGTTGGTCTATGATTTGTCAAAAGATTTAGATGGATTACTTTTTTTGGACAATTGCTATAATTAATGTAAATGTCCTTTCTTTCCTCTGCTTCACATTTTTGTGGGAACAATAACTCATTTAAATTCCAATTCATAAGGTTGAGTGGAAAGGAGGAAGCATTTATTTAGTTCCTACTATGTTCCAGGCTCAGTGCTAAGAACTTTGCAGATACCTCATTGAATACATTAGAGTAATATTCACAGTATGCATCACATTTTTTAATTTTTTTCAAACTTTTTCAGACTGAAGTATTTTAATTGTTTCTGACAATATCAGAGAGTATGATGAAATAGACAGCTAGCTGATCCTTAAAGGACTCTCACATTAGCAACTAGTCACACCCAGACACAATAAAGCCAATTTCAAGTTTTATACATTTGTCAGATATTTGTCCTATCTAAAAATTTCTAAAACCATTTTCAAATAAAATTTTCATTATTTATAGGCTTCCAGTTTCTATGTAGTTTACCTGTATTTGGCTTCTCTTATCCTTTATTCCTCTAACATTTTTCTGAAATAATTTTTTCACCTTCCCACCTAAGGCAAACTTTGCATTGAAATCATAGTGTATTCAATTTTATGTTGATTTCTTATGGAAAATTTTGTGAAATTTGTTATAGATTTTTATGCCTTTTCATCTTCTTCACAATATATTGGCCAAGAAACTATAATTATTTTCAAGGTGGTCATTTCGCATAAGCTTTTGATGAACACTGCAATAAAGATGACCTATTACCCCAGGATACGATGGTTCGTACTGCCTTTGAATGCACACTCCACCAATCCCTTTGTCTCTCCAAAGAGAACCAATGAGCCACCTTCTATTTTATTTATTTTAAATTCAGTGTGTATATGTGCATACAAATTCTGTACCTTTAGTTCATTACCTCTCTGCCAAGATCACCTTTTAATTTAGCTACAAATTCTTTTTCTCTTCAAATTTTATTATAATAATATCAAAATGTAATCCTGACAGTAGTATGTCTACTCATTCATATTTCATTATATTAAAAGTCTTACATTTAGAGTCCCAATAGTTGTAAATGTTTATAGATCATCTAAATACTCTATAAATTTTTGGTATCCTTTGCTTTTGCCAGGATCAAAAACATCTATCTATTATCAAGCGGCCAATCTATTGGACATAAGCCTCTTTATTCTTAGCTAGGCTCCTCCTCTGGAAGCACAGTAGTGAATTACCATGTATATATTTAAAAAATATATATATGTTTTCCTCTCTGGATTTCTTTAGTGAAAAGTGGAATGCCTACCAGTAGTAATTAACTCACCTCAAGAGCCTGGCTACTTCTGCTCCCCATGTACCTCTTGGATTGTCTCTCTTCTGTTTTCATCTTTCAAGAGTCTAGTTCACAGAATTTTCTAATTTTGTGAAGTTATAATATGTCCTTTGGGAAGTAACCAGGGCATAAATAAATTAAGAAACACAAGAACATAAACTCTGGCTGCCAGAGAAATTATAAATTCAAATTAAGGGTTGATTTCGGAAAAAATCACCCCACTTGTTTAAAGTTCCCACATTGTAAAGCTAAGCAAAGTAGACTCTCTTGCTTTTTTTGTTTTACTAAAAGTGCCTCTGAATAATGTTATTAAGGAAGATCTTTCCCACCCATTGTAGGGCCTGGAAGATTTGTAGGAAGGTCCATACCTTTTGTTAATGAGGCACTGGTTCTCAAGAGATGCAATACCCTCTGGCTCTAAAAAAAGTGTATGAAGACTGAAGTGCGATTTTATTTGGGGGCTTACTGACAGGAATTGTTTGTTTAGCCAGAAGAGGACTCTGGGAAGCCTCTAAAGAGTCCTCTGCTTTGAATATCCAGATGTAGGTGCTTCCCTGTCTGGTAACTATGGTCAGACAGACCTGTCTGTTGAATTGTGATATATATATATTGATTGTGGTCAGGCAGAGGAAGCCATATCTGTTGATCTTAGATTTCTCTGCATTTTCTTTGAAGTTCAAGGTGCTGACTCCCCTGAACTAGGTGAATGATATATGTATTTGATTAAAGTAATGATACATGGGCTTAATTAAGGTCATAGTTAACTCCTCCAAAGTTGCCTTTCCTTTTATAAATGCAGATCTAAGAACCTGAGATAGCAGGCCCTCCTGTGTATGTTGGGGTGCTTACTGATACACCTATATACATACATATATATGTGTATGCATGCATAGATGTATGTGTGCACATTCATATGTATTCATGCATGTGTGTATATATATCTGCCCATCTATCTATCATCTACCATCTATCTATTGTTCAGTTGTTTCTGTCATTTCCAAGTCTTCATGAACCCATGAACCATACTGTCTATGGAATTTTCTTGGCAAAGATAGTCGAGTCAACTTTTGACATTTTCTTCTCCAGTGGCAAATTGAGGTTAAGTGACTTGCCCAAGGTCACACAGCTAGGAAGTTTCTGAGGCTGAATTTGAGCTCAGGTCCTCCTGACTCCAAGCCTATTGTACTCTCTGCTGAGCAACCAGCAAACCCACACCCACACCCACACCCCCCCACACACACACACACCACACACACACACACACTCTCTCTCTTTCTCTCTCTCTGTCTTTCTCTCTTTTTCTGTCTCTCTCTTTCTCTCTTTTTCTGTCTCTCCTCTCTCTTATCTCTCTCTCTCTCTCTCTCTCTCTCTCTCTCTTTCTCTCTCTCTCTCTCTCTCTCTCCACTAAAAGAAAATGTATCTTGGCAGAAAACAAGGAGGATGACAGAAATAGAGTTTGAAAGCATTGTGGAGAGACTGTATTGTGGCCTTTACAAAAGATATAAACCAATTTCCTTTACCTCTTTGACCTTCCTCTCTGTGACCTTCTTTCTAGTCTTATGATGAAGAGAGAATTCAGGACTGGTCTCTGTAATTAAATATGCATGTAGATATTTGTACAGATAGGGTATATGCATGATAGCCTTAGAAGGACTAGAACAAACATTTGCTTCCCTTATTAACAGCAGGGGGAAAACTATTTTAAAAAGTATTCATAATAGTACTATTTGTAATTATGACAAGCTAGAAACAAGCTATATTACCAGTGACTGAGGAACAACTGAGCATATTATCAGCCAACCAATTGAACCATTGATCAATATACAAGAATTTATTAAATATGTGTCATTTACCTGTCAGGCACTGAAGGCACAACGACAAAAATTTAAAAAAAAATGACCTGCTTAAAAAAGATTCCATTGGAATCTAGATGGAAAAATAAATAAGGACAACATTGAACCAAAATGGAACTCAGGTCAAAATGTAATGTCCAATACTATTACCAAACTTAAAAAAATAAGGTTGTGATCCTACCTTTTTGTTAATAAATGGTACAATGGTAAGAGATGCAAAGTCAATTGCACTTTAATATGATTTCATTTCATTGCTTTGTCAAGTTTTATAGGATTATAATTTTTTTTACTTGTTCAAGTTTGCAAATGACTTTACATTGGGTGAATTTCTGGATTTGGAGTGACAGAACCTAAGTTCAAACCCAAGTTCTGCCATTTACTAGCCATATGATCTTGTCCAAGTCATGTAACTTCTGGTCCTCAGTTTCTCCATTTATAAAATGAAAAGACTGGATCAGATGGCCCCTCTCATGCTTTCCAGATCTAGGGCTATGATCACTTATTTAAATGATTTAAACTAAAAAAAACTGTGGAGCTAGGTGGTACAACTATACTTACCCCTAGTTTACAGATTCAGGCATTTTGCATAGTGATTGGTGGTGTTTGTTGGAATGTTATTTCAAAATAAAAAGTCTCAAGCAGGAGAAAAAAAAATAGAGCAATTACCCTCCTCATATTATCCTTTATATTTTCCTCAATATCTGTACGTTTATATTGCTTTTACCTTTCTTTCTACTGCATGCTTAGACTTCACCTTGTCTCATTAAGTTAACTTCTGTAGCAAAGCAGTGTCTTCTGTTTTGTTTCATTTTTAGACCTCCCACTGCTTACCAAACTACTGAGGAAGCATTTTAATTTTGAAAGGTGAATGAATGGTTGAATGAGTTAAATGAATACAGGAGTACTGAAGTAGAATCAGAATAAAAGACCATTAGGACAACGATGTCAATAAGAAAAATAAATTATATAGGTAAAAGTTATAGCTTTATGAGGTTAATAGGATAAAACTAGTGGAGAACCTTTTTTTAAAAATATGAACTGAAAACATAGTATATTCAGGAAACAGATATTTCTTTTTTTCTTTCTTTCTTTGAAGAAAGACAGACATGTTCCCATGATCAAATAATAGGCATTATTTTATCAATATCAATTATTTTGTTAACAATCAGCTATTAAGCACATGTACCGGGTCCTATGCTAGGACCTAGAGATACAGATCTAGCACTATGACTCTGCAGTCAAGGGGCTGAAGCTCTATATCTTCTCCATCTCCACTAAGGGGGAACCCTCTCACTCTCTCACTATATTCAGGAACTGTGAGTAGAAGTAGTCTTAGGGGAGCTGCCTGAACACATGCAGGAAGTACCAGGCTTCTTTTTCTGTATTCTTTTGGTCATTACAACCCTCCCTTACCAGTCTGATAACAACTTACTTAAAGTATCTCATTGAAAGAGTAGGGGAGTATATAATATAGATCACAGGATAGCTATTTCCTTTGAAGGAAAAGAGAAATTACACAACTTCTACATGGGTACTGACAAAAAAAAAAATTGCAAACAATACACTCCTATTACAGTGAGGCTGAGATGGGTAATAAGACACTAAAAGAGTTTGTGCAATTTCTGACTAAGCACACATTTCTCCTTGACTCTGCACTGTCTAACTCAGTCCCTCTGTGTCCATGCCTTCCACCAAGCCAGGCCGTGGGATTGATCTCCACCCCTCTCCCCACCCTCATATGTGGAATCTTTTCTTATGAAGCGCATTGGTTGCTACCAATCAGCTGGGGGAAAAAAGAAGCAGCATCTTTAACTGTTTGAACTCACAAATTTGGCTCTCATTATGAAAGAAAACCAATCTTGAATTCTCTGTTTAGTCACTTAAACCAAGGAAAGGAGACAAAAAGAGAGAAAACAATAAGAGACCCAAAGTCCAGGTTCTGATCCCTTAAATGAATACCTGTTATAGCTCTTTTTTGAGGTGGGGCTCATGGCATCTTGTTTTCCCATCTCTCTTGAGAAGAACACAAATAGCTTTGACACCTTCCAAGGATGATTCAACCTTTTATTTTCTTCTTTTTTTTTTTAAATCTACCAAGTGCTTAGTCTTTCAAGCTCAGTTATCAATTAAAGGGTTGCTCTATTTCAATATAAGCTGGAAGCGATCTAGCTCTGTGCACGTATCATGTGCCTTAATCACATAAAGATAAAACAGCAATTCCGTGTGATCAAAGAAAGGAGATAATAAGTGCAGAAATAGATATACACAAACTACACACAATGCATACAAAATAGCAACTTGTTGAGGAGTTGTTAACAATTGGGCACTATGATCTGCACTGTTTATACAAAGTCCTAATAGTCTTTAGACTAAAGAACTTTATTTTTAACCTGGTGAATACAAAAAGTAGGCAGATAAGCATAAAAAATGCAAACTGTGAATAGCAAGGCACAGAGGATGTCCCTGTAATGTAATTAATATAGGAAAATCTCAAGTGAGAGATGTCTTGTATCAATGCAGGCTGCTATGTTCTTTGAAGCTTCTAGAGCTGTCAAGAAAACAATTGAGTCTTTCAGGGTCATATAGCCTGTGGGTAAGAAGAGCTAGCTATTCTAAAAAATGGAGATGATGAGGGAGAATATTTTTGGCTAGGATGACGGCTTGTTCAAAGGGAAGGAGGCAAAAGTTTCAAAGTCATGAAAGTAAAACACAAAAGAAAAAACAAATAAGGCATTCAATCTGTAGGCATTCAATGGGTATTTCCGACTTCTTGTGGGTAAGCAGTAAGTTTAATTAAGTTCAGTTCAGTTTGATTCAGCACATATTTATCTATCATCTATCTATGCAAATGTCTTATTAATGATTTTTTAAACACTATTATCCCATCCTAATGATTTCCTTTATTCCCCAAAGCATAAGCATGCTGAAGTCAGCTCAAACTGGCTCATGAAAGCTGAGTGTTAAAATTATAATGTGAGCATTTACACCTCAGAAAGCGTAAAATGCTTCAAATCAAGGCTTGATTTATTATTGAGCTGATTGTCTAGACTTAAATTAATGGAGAAGATATTAATAATGTAGATTAAATTTTAAAGTTTGCCCTGTATGATTTTTTTTGCAGAAATTTGATAATTTTTCCAGCACATTAGTGCTCCTTAATCCTCCTAGTTACAAAGGACAGTTAAATAAAGCAAGCACATTGATCATGTGTAACATTCAGCCAACCTCTATTAAGTATCTACTGTGCACAAAACAGAGGTAGAGCTTATGATACAAGAACAGAAAAGGAAAAGTCACTTAAGGAAATCACATTTTACTTGGGGATACGACATGTAAACTCAGAGGTAAATAAAAGATAATTTGAGAAGGAAGGAAGAATTAATAAATGGAAGGATCCAGAAAGTTTCCCAGAACAGATAGCATATGAAGGAACTATTGAAGACATAGTTTCTTAGAGGTGGTGATCCATTGCATTCTACAGAGGATCATCAACCTGGGTGAAGGTATGGGCATGGGAAGAAGAATTCTATGTCTGGAGAAAAGCAAGGAGGCCAGTCTGACTGGAATATAGAATGCATGAACAGAATTTGTGTGAAACTAGTCTAGAAAAAAGTCTAGAGATAAATTGTGATTTTAATGCCAAACTAAGATATTCAAAAGGCACTAGGGAGTGACTATAAATAAGAAAACTTTGTGTGGTAAAAAGAGACTGAATTTGGCCTAAGGACATGAGAATTAACCCTGGTTCTTCTGCTTCCTAGCTGTGACACCTTGGAGGAGTCTTCTTTCTTCCTAGTTTGGCTTATTTTCAGGACTTCAGTTTTGGCATGTTTTAAAATGAGGAAGCTAGAATTTAAGGATCATTTAAATTCATGATTCTAATATTTTAAACTAGAGAGCAACATGGAGTTGCACGGCCAGACCTTTGTTTGCAATATATATATGGATGTACGTCGATGTTGTGAAAACTTTCCTTCCAAAATGGACAAAAAAAACTTTTGAAAAATAGTCTTAAAGAAATCCTTGGATTATTGAGATGTTTATTTGTCTATGGTCATATAGCTAGTATGTGTGATCTCAAGTCTTTCTGCCTCCAACTACTCGCTCAGTGCTTTACGATGCAGGGTTTGTTTTGTTTTTCTTATGGTGGGAATGGATAGGTTAGGTGTAACAATGGAGGGAGGGAGGTCAATTGGGTGTGTTGAAATAGTTCAGATAAAATGATGACAGTTTGGATTGGTGTAACATCTTGTAAGTGGAGAAGAGGACAGAGGCAGGAAATGTCACCTTTAAATTCTTGTATATAAAGGGGAGCATTTCAGCCCTACTCCCTCCCTCCTCATTAACATTACTTACCCTTTGTTTCCACTGAGGAAAACGAGAAGTCGATACCTCCTCATACTTTATTCTTAATTTACAAAAATGGGAAATGTTATCTTTTTCCTGGTAATTGACATGTCATCATTATAAGATACTTCTCTGTCATTTGCTGACAACCACTACTTATCAGTGGCAAAGGAAGAACTATTGTGCACAGTTTGGAAATGGATTAAATCCATTTTTCACTTTTTTTTTATAAACTTTATATAGTGCCTTGACACTTTTTTTTGATTTGTGAACTATTCATCCCCGATACTGCCCTCTCCAAACGATTCATACCAACCACTCATCAGAATGGAGAGATGCTGTAAGACTGGCTGTCTTTGGAATCCCAGTCCATTTATTCTTCCAAGCCTTTTTTCATTAATGTATTGCTCTCCTCTTTGCAAGGGCATAGCACTAAATGGAATGAGATAATTTATATTTCGTCATGATCACTTACAAAGATGAATGTACATTCACTGTAGAAATATAACAGATAATGGAAGAGAGAGCCAACTTACAGGATGGAGGCCATGCTTACTATATTAAAAAATGAAATTGAGAGCAATATTTTTCAACCTATTTTTTAAGCCTAACTTGCATTTTTCTCCGATTTAATTTGGCACAAAATATTCGATTTAATTCCTCTATAGAGATTTTCCAGCAGATTGTGGATTTGTGTGTACATTTCATGGGCAATTAGTAGACAGTTTTCTTCATGCCTTTTAGGAAACTAACAGGGCATTTTTCATAATGATAAAAAAAAAAAGTGTTTTAGGACGTATTAAAAATTACTTAGTACAATAAACTTTAGAGGTATATGGACTTATCTAGATCAACCAGGCAAATCAAAAGCATGGCCAGTGTACCAAACTTCAATCCCTGTCTTCAGGAAAATGTTAAAAATTACTTCATTTGACAGTAAGTTGTTCTAAAAGGCCAAGGCTTTCTCTTTTGAAATGTATGCAACACTATTGACCTTTAATTTGTCACACAGAAGGAAAATTAATGTATTTTAAAATTGAAGTAGGGTTAAATGTCACCAAAGTCTGGCTACAGTAATCTGTATGCCACATATGTTCATCACTCCCTCCCTCACTCATTAATTCATTCATTCAGTATTCATTTATTAAATATTTATTATATGCCAAGCCCAGCACTAAATAGTGGGGAAGGAATAAATATAATTAAGCCAAGATCCCTGCTTCTAGGAAGCTCATAATCTAGCAGGGACATAATATATATACATACATATATATATATATATATATACATGTATATATATGTATATATATATATATGTATATATATACATGTATATATATGTACAATACTTTCCAATGAATATGATATCATCTGAGATTATGAGCTATGATTTGTTTAGCCTGATAAACTCATTATGTGTAAACCCCCTCCTTCATTGCAGAGAAAAACCCATTAAAGATAGGTATTGTGGCAGAGTGCATAATAATTGATAACAACAACATTGTATAGTGATTTGTTTGCAAAGCACTTTACATATGTTATCAAACTTGATAAAATCACTCTATAGGGTATTCATTATTATTATCACCATTTTAAAGTTGAGCAAGTTGAGGCTGAGAAAGGTAAAGCGACATATCCAATGTCACCCAGTTTGCAAGTGTCTAATGCAGGATTTTACTTAAGGTATTCCTGACTCCCAATCCAGTGTTCTATCTGTTGCACTGTCTAGAATACCTAGATTCCATTCCTGCCTCCAACATATTAGTTGTGTGATCCTGGGAAGCTTATTTCATTTCTTCAAATCTCATCTTCATCATCTGTACTTTTTGCATATATTTTATATGTGTGTTTTGTGTGCACAAAACAATGCACACATGCACATGCATATATGTATGTGTACATGTGTATTCCTGTATGTATATAGATATAACCAGCCCTGTTTACCATCCAAGTCAGGGGCCCCATGCTCCACTTTGTATTTTGCCATAGGATATGTTTGCTATTATGCAGATATGGAATTAGTGGCAAACAATTTTCAAAACACAAACTGCATAAATAGCATTGACAGGTATTCTGTTTCCTGAAATTGTAATACCCTGGAAATCCATCAGTCTAAACTACTCTCTTATACTATAGTAAGTAATTACATAGAAAGATAATGAATTTCAACATTCAGTCAAGCAATATTAGGTCTCTCTGATAATTAAGATGTCAGAGATTCTATTACAGGAACTTATACTTCTATTTTATTTCATTTTTATTATGAACCTAGCAAATGTATTAGGGAGTTGGATTGGTACACCCATGGACCATGCTCAGGGATGGACCTGTAGAGACAATCTCATAGAGCATGTGTGGCTAGAGTTGAGAGTAGACCATGAGTACTTCCTCCCTTATAAATATATTTGTTTAAAGGAGCCAGGAAGAGCTACCTAGTCAATAGTCTTTCAGAGTGATAACTCAGTACATTTATGTTCTTTTATCATTTTTCCAACATACTGGTGTTCTCTTCACCTTTCCCTCTGACTTTTGGGAGAGGGTAGAAGAGATCTCTCTCATCTCCTCCTCCAACTTTCCTTATCCTCCTTAAGAATCAGTATAGCATTATTGTCACACAGGTGACAACGAGTAACTGTGCTTACCTAGACCTATCTCACAAGGGGCCTCAAGTCCCTAGTTGTCTTGTCTGCTTTGTTTCTGTTGACTCATGTTAACTAAGGTGCCCTCAAATGAAAAAAGATGTCCAAAACTATATTTGATAATAGAAATTCAAACATTAGCCTGATTAACCAGCTTCTTAGCACTTGTTCTCTGTTTACATACTTTATCCAAAGTTTTTCTTTAGGGAGATTCTCATTAAATAGGTCAGAGAAACTTTTATTTTTTTCTTATTCCAGTAGCTTAGACAGTGTAGTTTGTTTGAACAATCTTACAGAATGAAGAATGATATTCCTTGCTTTTCTATGAAGTAATATAAAATGAATCAAACAACTCAATAATGCAGTGAGCAAAAGATGACACAACTGTGATCTTGTGGTGGGTATGTCTAACTTGTTCACTAATTCCAAAATGGTTTTATGTTTTAAATATCAATCTCCTTACATGATAGCAGTGATAGATTATATTTATGTTTTAAATATATATTAATGAACATACAAGATTTTTGTGTTTTAAGCATTTATTTCTCTATTAGATGGAACAAATAATTTTCCTTTAAGTAAGCCTCTTTACATTAATTATCATTCAACAATGGACCTTTTTAATCCTTTTTTAAAGTGGATTTACAAAAAGTAAGACATTCCTAAACTTTATTTTACAGATTTTTCTCCTAGGGCTCTGATGGAAAGGCAAAATTAGCCACACAGAGAGAGAAAAATTTGTCCCTTATCTCTTTTCAAATGCCAGATTCTTCCCAGGATTGAAACAAAATGTGAGTTGGGGATCTTTTGTGAAAGATGGGTGTCTGAAACCTGGTCCACCTGTTTTATACAGATATTATCAAATGTAAAGATTTCAATATATAAAGAAGAGAAACATGTTTTGTATATGAAGTTGATTTGTCACTCAGTTTTGTTAAAGTGAATATTAAATTTAAGGTAGTGAAATATTAATTATGTTAACGAGAGTTAAAGATCTTCCCCACCCATTAATGGGCCTACGCATTAAGGGAAATTTGATTAGGAGAGATTTGTTTTGTAGGAAGGCCTACATCTTTTGTTAATTTCTAATGAGGCTCTGGTGCTGCCAGTCAGATGCCCTCTGAACCTGAAAAGTATGTATGTATGTATAGATAGACAGATATATAGGTAGGTAGGTAGGTAGGTAAGTAGGTAGGTAGGTAGATAGGTAGGTAGGTAGATAGATAGATAGATAGATAGATAGATAGATAGATAGATAGATAGATAGATAGATAGATAGACAGACAGACAGACAGACAGACAGACAGACAGACAGACAGACAGACAGACAGATAGATAGATAGATAGATAGATAGATAGATAGATAGATAGATAGATAGATAGATAGAGAGGTAGGCATATCTATGTATAGATATATAGATAGATATAGATGTAGATATAGGTATATACTCTGTATAGTGTTTGACTATATGAGACTCTCAGTAGCTGCTAAGGAGCCCCCTGGCTTTGGAAATCCAGATGCTGGTGTTTCTCTCTCTGGTAACTGTGTTTTTATGTAACTGTCAGACAGTTGGATCTATTTGTGGATGTGTGATGTATGTTTTACCTATAGTTAGACAGTTGGAAGACCTGTCTGTTGGTCTCTATTTCTCTGCTTGTATTTTCTCTGCAGTTCAGAGTACTGACTTTTTCCCCTCAACTACGTGAAGATATATACATATATATTTTAATTAAAGTTATTATTGACCCCTCAAAGTTGCTTTGCTTATAGAAAAACAGGTCTAAGAACCGTTATAACAGGCCTTTCTGTGTATGCTGGGGTTCTTGTTACTACAGATAAGTAGTACTCAAACTGCCCTGTTGGTCTGTATATAATTTTGTTAGGCCCTTGAAGCTTAAAGCCAAAAAATGAAATAATACTTGTTTTAAAGGGACCAAACTCTAGGAAGACAACATATTCATAAATAAGGCACACATAGCTATAGAGCTATGTATGTTTTGTGTATATGTACACACGTGTATATAAGTGTATATGTGCATGTGCAATATACATATATACAGTATCATATTAATTTATTGTGTATAGGTATACCTATATACATACACACATACATATGTGCATATGTGTGTGCATGCATACCCACACACATAAATGCACCGTGATGCAATATGACATAATATAAAGAGATCCAACCTTGGATGATGGAAAACCTAGTATCTAGTACCCATGAAGTTAACTTCAGGAGACTGGACAAAATCCTCTAAGAGCTACAGAGAAGGTGGTAACCTGCATTGGTGCAGGAAGCTGCATGTGTGTGGGTGTGTTTATTTACTTTTTTGGCTACTATATCACATCTGTATCTATATATACACATACATATGTATGTATTATATGTGTGTGTATATATATATATATATAGAGAGAGAGAGAGTATATGTACGTATTTATGTATGTATATATTACTAATCCATATTAAGATTGTGAGTACACTTAAATTTATAGGTGCTTTGGAGGGAAGGTGAAGTTGGAGGGTTGTTTGTTTTCCATAAACCTCTCTATTCAAGTCTTCTCCATCCTGTAGTTGAGAAATTGACTTTTCTGGAAAGCAAATTCATTTTTGTTTGTTTGTTTATTGATATATATATATAAAATTGAACTTAATAAAAATCAAGCACTTTTTTCTTATTATTAAGAGCTTTTTGAATCCTGATTCCGTTACCTTTCACTCTCACAAATTCAATATCTATATATTTTTAAAGCTATTTTCTACGCCTCTGTTCAGTTAGTAGATGAAAGTCATAAATAGAACAGTACTGAGAAATCTTCCAGTATTCCATTAGAAATTCTCGTTCTCTACCATACTACCCTTAGTTCATTACTCAACACTTGCAAATTTGAAGTAGTCAGCCACTTCCAAACCCACCACTATATTGTTATTCACATCACTCCTCTTTATTGTGGATATATCACAATAACTTTTTTTTAATCAAATCCCTTGTTAAAAGTTATTGATACAGAGGGGGAAAAAAGCACTGAATTTGGGGCAGAAAACATGAATACACATCCTGCTTATTCCGTTTATTAACTCACTATTCTGTGGACCACCATTAAAAAGATTAACCCTGTCCAAAAAATGAAGTTAGTTTAACTTATTTATTCTTAATAAACTAGTATTAGGTTATAGGATTTAAAGTCTGAAGAGACCTTTGAACTGGTCTAACATAACATAGTCATTCTGCAAATGAACAAAATATGACCCAGATAAATTTCACCAAAATCTTATAGGTCCACTTGAGATTCAAATCCAGCTTCTCTGACTTCAAATATTAAGTTCTGTTCTCTTCAGCACGTTAAATACTGTAAATTATGTACTGTATTGTTTACATGGCACTGACTCAATCAAGTAATTCACGGTCTAATGCTAACCCAGTTCTCCGATGGATTTGTTATCTCAATCATCTAGGAATGAACTCCATTGATACAGAAACCACATTATTCCTGCCTGTCCTGTGTTGTTTTTGTCCATTCTCTGCAATAAATTTACCAAAAAGAAAAGGTTATACCAAATGTGCTGGGAATTTATTCCCTATTCTCTTGATATAGTATGAATACTAACAAAATTAAAAAAAAATGATTGCACAAGGAAGAGCAAGATGAATACGAAGGAGTAGTCCAGAGAAAATACCATAAGAAAATTGGAACTGTCTGAGTAATGATCATAATGGTAACAGCACATCAACTGGTCCAGATGGATACTGGTAGCATTAGATCCAGACATGGGAGAAAGGAAAAAAAATAAAAATATTGGCTGTAGGGTAGTAAAATTTTTCATTATCTTAAAATGTATAAAATGGCCTAGAGTGATAAAACACTGAAAAGTTATATGGTAGCCAGATATAGAGAGCCTTCCATTTTACTAAAAAAATACTTTATTCAGTAGGTATTGGGGAGCTACTGAAAATTTTTTGAGACTAGATAAAATATTGAAATAGTATATTAGGGAGACAAGCTGGTTGATAGTAGAGAAGATTAAATTGTAGAGGGATAGATTAAAGGCAAAATGGGTAGTTCTTATGTTACTGAAATAATCTAGGCAAGAGAAAATCATGGTATGAACTGTCTTGTCATCTTTAGTAGAGGTTCATGTCCATGAATGAGAAACCCTCAGGACTCTTTTATGAAGCCTTTTTCTCAACTCCTTTTTCTTGGAGATTTCAGTAAACCTCATGGGTCTAACAATTATTTCTGTAGAGAAGATCCCTATAGACATACCAGCCTCTTACCTTTTGAGAATTAGTTCAGCATCAACAACTGCCATCAACAGTGGGATGTTTCCAATTGGATGTCCCTAAGTAGCACAACGTTAATGAGAATCAGAGGATTCGGATTCAAATGTTCCCTCTTATATATGTCTCTTGTCTCTTCTCTGGGGCTCCATTTCCTCTTCCCAAAATAAGAAAGTTTAAAAGAATTGGCCTCTGAGGTCCTTTCCAGTTCTAAATCTCTGATTGTGTCTTAAAGTCAACATTTTCAAAATAGAACTCATTTTATTTCTTCCTAAACCTTTCTCCTTTTCTCTTGAAGGTATAACATCTTCTTTCCATAACACTAATGCTTCATTCTACTTATTTCTATTCACATCTAATTAGTTATTAAGTCTTATTGTTTCTCCACAAAATTTCTCACATTTATCCTCATCTCTATTGCAGTAGACTCACAGAATTTAGTTTTCTTCTTTTCCAATACATCCTGAAAAAAAAGCAATCAAATTGCTATTTCCAATGTATAGATCTGTTATGTCCATCTCATGTTCAAGAAACTATACTGGTTTTCAGCTTATTCTGAATAAAATGTATACTCCTCTTTGACATCTTCACAATCTGTTTATAGGCTTCCTGACTGTATATTTTTCAGTGTCATTCATTCTACTCTAGCATGTTGACTTACTTTCTTTGTCCCATTCACAACATTCCATCTTCTATCTTCATGCCTCTAGAAATATCATCAACCATGCCTGGGACGCATTCCTTCCTCAGCTTTGCCTTTTGCAGTATCTAGCACCTTCAAGATTCAGTTAAAGTGCCAATTCCATATAACTCTCTCCTTATCAGTTGCTCATTACCTAATGAAATTATTTTGTATTTACATTGTATAACAATCAGGTGATGCAGAGTATAAAACACTGGACTTGATTTCAGGAAGAATTGAGTTTGAATCCAGCCACAGATTTTTCTACTTACACAAATCTTAATACCTCACAGTCTCAGTTTTCTCATTTGTAAAACAGTAATAATAGCATCTACAGTTGTTATGAGGATAAAAATGATAACATGTATAATGAATATTTTTACAATATATTTTTATTTACTTATTTATTACGTTATCTTCTCCATGTAGAATATAAACATTTTGAAGCCGGTGAATATTTCACTGTTTTTATATACCCATTTTCTAACAATAACTAGCATGTGGTAGATGCTTAATAAATACTTTTTAATTTATGAGTCTTCTCTTTCCCCTTGTTTCTCAAACCAGGATAACTTTATTGGCAAGTCAACTGAAAGATTTCTCTCTTGCTTTGCATTTAGGGAGAAGAAAATAACTTTAAAAATTAGAAGCAAAGATTTAGAGCTAGAAGGCATTGTTTAATCTAACTTCTTAAATTTTCAAATGAGAAAACTAAATCCCTGAGATATTAAGTGATTTGCCCAAATCCACAAATGTCAAAATGTTTTTCATCTTACTCCAAATCTATCAATTATTACATTCTATAAAGCTGCCTAAGATTTATTTATTTAACTGTGACCATAAATTATGACAAGTTGGGGCCAACCAATGTTAGTTTAAATCCTGAACAGAATCTTTTGAAAAAAACAAACAAACAAAAATATTTGCTCCATTTGACCAAAATCAAGGTGAGATCAGAAAACAAAAGCAACTCTAAATATGGAGGGATTTTCTGCCTACAGACAATTACCTTAGACATAAATTTGGACTTTTAAACTTTGCCATTTAAGCTACCCATCTGGCTTAATGAGGTCCTAGATGGAGGCAGTCCTGTTTTCCACAGCATAAACAAATCACCAGCAGAGATGCTCAAGACAATAAAAATACTGTTTTTCTAACTGTTTATTTTGTAGTTTCACATATTTGAATGGGACAATTGCATTGTAATTAAATAGAATGAAAACTGGGTCTCCAAAGGTTTGCTGTATAATGAGTCAGCAATTACAGGACTAAGGCATTAACCTTTAAAAAGACTGCCTTTCCATGAAACACTTCCATCAATGTTCATTATGAACCTTTTGGTGGGACTGTAATCTTATTGTAGTTGTTACTTGGTTATAAATCAATAGGCACTGGGCTGCAGAAACTCTTTTAGGGAGGCAATCAAAGAAAACAGATGTCTACTGCTAATATCAGCCCTTTATTTACTTAAGTTCAAGAGTTTTCCTATCTGTGTACCTGACCAGAAAGGATAATAAACCTTGCTCTTTCCTACTTAGGTCCCTTACTCTCAACTAATCTTTATCCTACAGGGACCAGGTGGTGAAAATCAGAAAAATCACCATGCTGGGATTTCAGGTTTAATGATATGTCCTATTACACTGCACATTTTAGAAAATAACAGTTTTGTCTTGAGTCAGAAACAACAGATAAAACAAATTCTTTGTCAAGTGGCTATTAACCCATGAAACACTGAATACAGCTTTGAAAAGTCCCGTGTTCTCTGATTTATTTGCTTTTCCTTCTGGATAACATCCTGCATGGCTGGCCATATGGTGCAGTGGATAGAGTACTGGGTCTGGAGTTGCAAATACTCATCCTCTTGCCTCAGGTTTTTATCTGTGAAGTGAGCTAGAGAGGGAAATGGCAAACCAATCCAGTGATTCTTTGCCAAGAAAACTCCAAATTGGGTCATGAAGAGTCAGACATGACCAAGTAATGACTAAACTTCAACTTACTGCATGAGAGCAGTGAATTTTAAAATTGTTTTATGTGAATTTGTGCTTTTGATTGAAAGAAACTGGAGTCTTATTTTCTTTGGCATTATGGGTAGGCTTTAAGCTCCTTGTGTCTTTTTGTCCTCAGAATTTATTCATGTCTTTATTTTTTAGAACACCAGTACTTTGCTAAATTCAGTTTCTTCTTTAGTCAGTTTATAAATTCAGAAGACCAGACAATCATGTATTTTGTGTATGTCCCAGATATTCAAAACAATTTTCAGTTGTAGTTTCTGCCAGAAAACAAATATGTAATTCTTCTCCCATTTATTTTATATTAATTTCTTCCCTGTGAATTTAATAGTTCCATTGATAGAACATTGAATCTGCAGTAGGAAGACTTTTGGTTCAAATACTGATAATATGACCATGGGCAAGTCATTTTATTCTTTGATGACTGATCATTTATAAAATGAAGAGCCTGGACTAGATCATTAAATATATCAACAAAAAATATATTAAAGCTCCCACTATGCACCAGGCACTGGACTTAGGGAACCCTTAACTTCCCTTCCAACTCTTAAGCTGAGAGCTCTAAACTTTATTTTACGGTTATGAAATACAGAAGTTTTATGTGGTACATTCAGTTTAAAAATTGTATCATAAGCTTTTTATATATAATTCAAAATTTTACCGGTGTTAATGTATTCTATCTGTTATGATTTGAATGCTATGATCTATGTAGCTGGAAATAATAAATAAAGGAACACAATTTGTTGTACTTCCATATCGTTCAGTTTACTTTTCAGATAATATAGTTTATACATTAAATAATACAATCTTAATAATTTAAATTAAGGTACAACATTCCATTGTAGTCTTCTAACCTCTTCTTTCTTTACTAAAATGTCAATTATATTCTGTCATTGGAGGATTTCCTGGAAAGAGAAGAGACACTATTTTTAAAGAGCAGTGTCAGTATTTGATAATAGATGAAGAGAAAATAGGAAGAAACTTACAAAGAGAAAAGATAAAACAAAGACTCTTGTATTGAGAATACAAAATTAAGATAAATGCAAAAAGCAAATGATATGTATGCCTGATGTGTATACTTCAAGCATCTATGACCTCCTCAGTGTGGATTCTCTCCATATCTATTCCACTTTGAAGCTTTCTACAAAGCAATAGATGATATTTCAGAGTTTCTGTCCTTAAAAGATTTTTTAATTATTTGATTTGATTTCAGTGTTCTACAATCACTTCCATATATTTTATTTTTACCTCCCTCCCCCTCTTTTCTCCCTCCCTCCCCACGCTCTCCCTGAGACAGCATACAATTTTATATAGCTTCTATACATACATTCCTGTTAAATACATTTTCACCTTAGTCATGTTGCATAGAAGAATGAAAATGAATGGGAGAAATCATAAAACAAAGCAAAACATAATACACAAGAAAATGATCTACTTCATTCTGCAATAAAATTCCATAGTTCTTTCTCTCAATGTGGAAGGCATTTTGCCTCAAAAAACCATTGGGAATATTTTAAGTCTTTGCATTGCAATGAAGTACTAAGTCTACCCTAAAAATTCCTCACACACTGTGGTTGTTGGTGTGTACAAAGTGCTCCTGGTTCTGCTCCTTTCACTCAGCATCAGTTCATATATCTTTCTAGGACTCTGAAGTTTTCCTGTTCATTTCTTATAGCACAGTAGCATTCCATTACATTCATATACCACAATATATTCAGCCATTCCCCAATTAATGGGCATCCCCTTGATTTCCAGTTTTTGGCAACCAAAGAGAGCTGCTATAAATATTTTTGTGCATGTGGGACCCTTTGCCATTTTTATGGTATCTTGGGAATACGGTCCTAGAAGCAGTATTTCTGGGTCAAAGGGTATGCACATTTTTGTAGTCCCTTTGGGCATGGTTCCAAATTGCTCTCCAGAGTGGTTGGATCAGCTCACAGCTTCACCAACAATGAATTAGTGTTCCAACTGTCCTGCATCTTCTCCAGAATTTATCATCTTCCTGCTTTGTCATGTTAGCCAATCTGATAGGTGTGATGTGGTATCTCAGAGTTGTTTTCATTTGTATATCTCTAATCAATAGTGCTTTAGAGTATTTTTTCATATGACTACAGATAGCTTTAATTTCTTCCTCTGAAAACTGCCTGTTCATATCATTTGACCATTTGTCAAATGGGAAATGTTGGTAAAATATTTTAAACATCTTTTCACCAACCTCATCATAAGTTTCCTTGAATACAGTCCATCATATGAAAGAGGAAGTGTTCATCAGTGAGCTGGTAAAGCCTTTTCAAATTACTACAGCAAATCTTTCAAAAGGTATTTTAGTGTATTGTTGAAAACACTGTACTTGACATAATAGGAAATGCATTCAACATCTCTGCAATTCATTTTACTCAAGCGTAAATTTAGATAGTTGGACTAAATAACCTCTGAGATCCTTTGCAGTACTACATCTAAAATCCTATCATTCTAAAGACCAGCCTTTGTTCAGGACTCTGTTACAGCTTTAGAAGACCTATGACTGCCTCTTTGATAAAACATGATATTGGAGTAGAATTTTAGTGGATGACACCAGACAAGTAATGGGCAGAAAAAAAAAAGTTGTTTTCTTCATAATATAAGGGTGCAAAGATAAAACATAAAATAAACAATATTTCCCCCATTTTCCAGTAGAGAGATGGTGAAAGGATATGAACAATCAATTCACAAAAGAATAACAAACCATTAACAACCATATTAATGAGTGTTCCAAATCAATGGCAAGAAGATTGAAATCAAAATAGTTCTTAGGTTTTACTTTATAAATTGGCAGGGATATGAGACAGGAACGGAAATATTAAACTATTATTAATGGAGTTCTGAAATATCATAACCATTCTGGATAACAATATATAATTAAGCATAGAAAGTAATTGCTGGTCTTTGACCTGGAAATTCCAATGAGAGATATGCATGTCAAGGAACTCAATGACAGGAGAGAGAGAGAGAGAGAGAGAGAGAGAGAGAGAGAGAGAGAGAGAGAGAGAGAGAGAGAGAGAGAGAAGAACAAGAAGAACAAGAAGGAGGAGGAGGAGGGGGAGGAGGAGGAGGAGAAGGAGGTTGAGATGGGAGGGAGGGAGGTTGGAAGGTTGTGGTTGTTGTGTTTGTCCTTCCTTCTCGAAGAGGACCATGACATCAAGATGATGACCTGACTTGCAGTTGACTTTGAGCGAGGGAGGGCAGTGAAAGATCACCAGCCTCACTTTCTCCTCCAGAGCCATCTGGGTCCAGTGGTCAGATATTCATCAGGATACCTGAAGAAGGCCCAGGATGTAGTGTTAGAACCTGGCCAATTTATGTGAAGATCTTATCAGATTCTCACTTGGAGTGAGATACACCCATTTAACAAATAAGCATCTTTAAGAAGTTGCTCAAGGAATGATCCTTTTAATTAAAAAAAAAAAATCAAACTGGTAGAGGAAGACCCTCAGGGTCAGGGGTGAAAGAGAAACAGTTACTATTTAGTACATACTTTCACTCTGCACTAGGCGAACAAGGGACCTGTTGTCTAATCTATGAGTTCCGAAGTGAATTGGGCTTAAGGCAGGAATGCAGGAAGGAAGGAAGAAAAAGAAAGAAAGAAAGAAAGAAAGAAAGAAAGAAAGAAAGAAAGAAAGAAAGAAAGAAAGAAAGAAAGAAAGAAAGAAGAAGAAAGAAAGGAAGGAAAGGAAGGAAGGAAGGAAGGAAGGAAGGAAGGAAGGAAGGAAGGAAGGAAGGAAGGAAGGAAGGAAGAGAAAGGAAGAAAAGAGAAAGAAAGAAAGAAAGAAAGAAAGAAAGAAAGAAAGAAAGAAAGAAAGAAAGAAAGAAAGAAAGAAAGAAAAGAAGGAAGAAAGAAAGGAGGAAGGGAAGAAGAAAGAAAGGAGGAAGGAAGTAAAGAAAGAAGGAAGGAAGGAAGTAAAGAAAGAAGGAAGGAAAGGAAGGAAAGAAAGAAGGAAAGGAGAAAAGGAAGGAAAAAAGAGAAAGAAGAAAGGAAAGAAAGAGAAATATTTCATGTATACAAAATTATTTACAGGAGCACTTTCTGTGGTAATGATGAAATAAAAACAAAGTAGATTCTCAAAAATCGGGGAATAGATAAACCAGCTGTGGTACAGGAATGCAATGGATTGAATTATAGTAATTGATAAACAAGATAAAGATAGAGAAGTATGTCAAGGCTTTTATGAAATAATGCAATATGAACGAAAAGCTAGGAAATCAATCTACACGATGAATATACCAATGTAAATGCAACAATCGTTGACCACAAACAAGTCAAAAGTTCTGTAATTATGTAGAACAACATTGACTCCTTAAAAGACATATGAGAAGACACTCCTACCAAGGTTTGCCTCAGTGCCTAGCATAGGATAAGTTCTTAATAAATGCCTATAGACCATTGATAGACTTCCTCCCCTATCCTCATGTCTTTGTCAAAATCTATAGATATAGAACATTGCAAACAATGCTCCCTTTTTCATGTTTTTTCTGATTACACTTTTTTTCTATTCTTCTTTCTCTTCAAAATATTATAGGGAATGTGTCCTTAGAAAAGGAGAATAGAAGGCACACAAGGGGAATGGATTATTTAGGTGATGTAAAAACAGAAATAAAATCACTAACCATATGTTAAAAACACAGAATTTTCACATATACCATCACATATAAACTTTATAATAAACCAGTGAAGAATTTTATTCTTGTTTTATAGCGAAGGCTTAGAGGAATTAAGTGACTTGCCCAGGTCATACCTAATAAATGACACAGCTTGAACTTAAGTCAAGATTTCTTGACTTCAAGTCCAATGCTCTTAGCCCTGCAAAGAGTTGTCAAACTTGTAGTCAAGAACTGTTTCCTGCCCACAAATTCCATAAGTGCAATTCAAACGAGAATAAAATTTAATTGGGATATGTTTAATAAAATAAATTTAAAAATCTTATACAACTAAGACAGTGTTCGTTTGTGGTTCTCTAAGTCAACATGCCATCCAAAGGGATTCATTTATCTTTGAGTCTAGATCCGTGTAGTACCTCATACCAATATACTTTAGGAGGAAAAAAAAAAAAACAAACATGAAGAGGATTTAGAAGATAATCATGTGAAATTGGATAAGTACAAGCACTTGCCTTAGAGAGGCAGCATGGTCTCATGAACATGCGAATCAGGAGGGTCAAAGTTTCAGTCTCATTTCTGATCCACTCTGACTGTGTGACCTTGGACAAGTAACTCAACTTATTGATGCTCTGAGCAATTTTCTAAGACTGCAAATTACAGAACAAGTGCCAACTTGCATTAACAGAGATAGTTTACTTACCCATGTTTCCTGCACCAATGAAATCCCAGACCCAGATCTTTTCCCTATTCTATTCATAGTGGGTAAAATAGTCTTATTTTTTCTTGTATTAGTCATGGGTATAGAAGATAGTATAATCCTTCTGTTAGGAAGGAGCACTCTGCAAATGTCGATGACAATTTAGTTTCCCTTTTCACCAAAATCACAAGGGGTTTCATCTAGATATTATAAAATGATTTTGTGACAAGGAAGATTGCTAACACTGAAATAGACAAAGAGAGGTAATGGGCTTTTTCTCTTTGATAATGAAAACTGTCTTTCTCAAAAATGAATTAGATGTAGTTTTTCATTTGTAGAATGCATTTTCAAGGTCCTTTGTCTTTATGCTTAAGTTCTTTTTTGGAAAAGTTCAAAGATCATGGTTGAACCTAAATCCTAAATATCTATCTGTTGTGAAGCAATCATTTCTTATGGTATAAAAATGTGACAATTCATTTAATATTTCTATCCCCTGGTATGAAATGACCCAGAATTCTGACTTATTGTCAGTAGTGTGCACTTGTGATAGACATAAGAAAAACTGACCAAAGAGATATTTTTTGGTTGAAAACATACTGCCAGGAAGAAAGCCTTGCTTAGTGGATTCATCCTTTCTTCCTGCTGTTTTGAGATTCCAGTATACTTCCTGCCTTGGGAAATGAAAGCGTCATCTGCTGCTATAGTGGAATATATTAAGGTCTTTATCTTGCTCCTCATGCCTCCATAGGCCAGGTTGTAAATGGAAAATTAATCTTTTATTAGAAAAAAGAGCATAGAAGAATGAAAGGCTATGGGCTGAAAAATCATAGTTGGAAACCAACAATATATTTCTGTTCCATTTGCTTAAAAATCAACCTTATATGTACCACTTACAAATATGTCCTTAACATTTAATAATATTGAAAACTATTGAGAAGAACAGGCAAATAGCAAAGATGGAAAATTTTACTGGCTATGGGTTTGAGAAGATTATTTCAGTAGAAAATCATCACAGATGGATAGATAGAAAGAAAGATGATAGATATATAGATAGATAGACAGATAGATTGATAGTTAGAATACCACACCACACACTCCATAAAATTTATTTTCTCAAGGTTTGAAGAAGCATGAGGTACTTTATATTCTGATTTATTTTTAATTACATTCTATTTTTTTCAAAGTCCCTGCTTCACTCCTGCCTCCTCTCCCCACCAATTGAGAAAATAAGAAAAGCAAAACCCTTGTTACAAGCATGTAGACTCAAAACAAAATCTCATGTTGTCCATGTGCAAAAAAAAGTCTCAATCTTCACTCTGAATTTGTCAGCGCTTTATCAGGAAACAACAGCATATTTATCATGAGGTCTTTGGTCTGTGATTGGTAATCACATTCATCAGAGCACCCAAGGCATTCAACATCATTTGTCCTTACAATATTATTATTGAAAAATGGTTCTCCTGATTCTGTTCACTTCAGTGCTTCAGTTCATACAAATCTACCCAAGTTTCCATAAAACTGTCCTCTCTCTCATTTCTTATGGTATGGTAGTATTTTATCCACAAGTTATCATTAATAGTGTCTTTATTAGCATAGCAATATCTCTTACATCTTTGGGAAAGACTTTAATATTTAAAAGTGAATGGAACCGTTGACATATCATGATTATATAGATGTGGAAATTGAGGAAGTGGAAGGTGAAATGCTATGTCCAAGATCACACAGGTAATATATAGTAGAGCTAGATCCTGATTCCAAATCTTCCCAATGTACCACTGTCCAATTTTCCATTTCCACTATTGTTTGCCTGAACCAAGTCCATTTATCTGTCACATGGACTAATTTTTTTCTAACCACTTTCATTCTCTCTTTTTTTCCTTTCTCCATTTCATTCTTCTCTTTTTCCTTTTCCAATCCATACTGGATACTCCTGCTGGACGATGTTTTCTTAATTCATGGCTATCACCAATCAAAAATCTTTTGCTGATTAAAGAAAATTCAAACTCATTTTTGTGATATTTAAGGCCCTCTATAATTTGATTCCACTGCATTATAATCTCTCTGTCTCTGTCTGTCTGTCTGTCTGTCTGTCTGTCTGTCTGTCTCTCTCTCTCTCTCTCTCTCTCTCTCTCTCTCTCTCTCTCTCTCCCTCTCTCTCTCTCATCCATCAAGACTTGTCTTATGCCTCTGTACAGAAATAGTCATTTCCTTTTTTGGTGTTCACTTTACACTTATCATTACACTTATGTCTCTCTTTTTAATTGATCTGTTGCATATGTCTTAATTCTACCTAGGAGCTTAGCTCTTTGAAGGCAGTATTAATGTTTGCATCAACTAAAAGATCACTGCATTAAAAAATACATTGGAAAAGTTGTAGAAAATATATTTACTAATTGTGTGTCCGATGGTACCAAGAACAAAGTTCTTCACAAATCATTCACTCAATATTTGTTGAGTTAAATTGAAATATATCATCAAATACATTACAAAGTAAATTAAATTTTTCATTAATTCAGTTAGTAAAGAAGTTTTTATTATACATACTTGTTTTATGCAAACCATCATATATAAAGTTCCCTTCCATGATATTTATAAATATATTATTAAATGAGAATTACATGGTAGATAAAAAGTTGATTTGTGAATGAGGACAATTTGAATTCAAGTTAAATTTCTAACTTTTCCTGACTATATGACTCTGGAAAAGTCACACAAATATGTATATATGATTGAGCATAAATAGATAGGTCTATACACATACACATATATTAAAAGTAAATTCAAGTGTGTAGGAGTATCTATGTATCCTTATTTTCATTCATGCCAAACGTGTCCCAGTGTCATTACTTTGTATAATTCTATTTTTTATTATCAGAGTTCACATTACCAATACTTCTAATTTTAATTTAGAGCTATCCACCTTCATCTGAAATTCTTTGCATGAGCAGGAACAGCTGTGCTAATGAATGTCTTTATACTAAGTTGTGAATAAATAATATATTTCTAGGATACTTAAAAAAGAATCATTCATGTATCTTCTCCAATTTTTGTACAGAAATGATATAAAAATGTTTCACTTTAAAATTCCTTCGGTAAAAGACCTCTGTTCCCTAATTAAGATTTCTTAGTCAAAGAGACAGGAGGACCCTCCGAAGCACCCTGTGAGGCAAGAATTTATTTGCTAGATTTTGGTGTCAGCAGAGTCATAGAGCAGGGAGCCTGGGACTTCCTCTTAGGACGCTAAATTTTGAAGACTCTGACAATACTTGAAATCCCTTAGTAGCATAAAAAAATAATTGTAGATTAGCATACAGTTTGCACAAATAATTCATTAAAATAAGAAGCTATCCCCTGGCTTTTCGGATAAGAACTCACTATTCGACAAAATTTGCTGAGAAAACTGGATGACAGTGTGGCATAAGCTGGGCATAGGCCAATGCCTGATACCGTACACAAGAATAGAGTTCTAATGGATACATGATCTAAATATAAAGATTGATACTATAGACAGATTAGTGGAGCAAGGAATAGTGTATTTGTCAGATTAATGGAGAAGGAAAGGATTTTTGACTAAACAAGAGATAGAAAACATTATGAAGTACAAAATGGATAATTTTGGTTACATTAAATTAAAAAGCTTTTGCACAAACAAACTCAGGCAATGAAGATTAAGAGGGAAGGAGAAAACTGGGAAAGAATTTTTGCAGCTGGTATCTGTGATAAAGGCTTCATTTCTAAAATATATAGAAAACTGAGTCAAATGTACAACAATACAAGTCATTTCTCAACTGGTAAATGGTCAAAGAATATGAACAGGCAGTTTTCAGAGGAAGAAATTAAAGCTGTCTATAGTGACATGAAAAAATGCTCTAAATCATTATTGATCAGAGAAATGCAAATCAAAACAACTCTTAGCCAATGAGATTGGCTAATCTGACAAAGCAGGAAGATGATAAATGTTGGAGAAGATGTAAGAGAGTTGGAACACTAATTCTTTGTTGGTGGAGCTGTGAGCTGATACATCCATTCTGGAGAGCAATTTGGAGCTATGCCCAAAGAGCTACAAGAATGTGCATACCCTTTGACCCAGAAATACTGCTTCTAGGACTGTATCTTCAGGAAATCATAAAAATGGGAAAGGTCTCACATGTACAAAATTATTTATAGCAGCTCTCTTTGTGGTGGCCAAAAACTGGAAATCAAGGGGATGCCCATCAACTGGGGAATGGCTGAATAAAGGGTGGTATATGAATGTAATGGAATACTATTGGGCTATAAGAAATGATGAACAGGAAGACTTCAGAGAGGCCTGGAAAGACTTATCTGAACTGATGCTGAGTGAAAGGAGCAAAACCAGGAGAACTTTGTGCACATCAACAACTACAGCATGCGAGGAATTTTTCTGGTAGACTTAGTATTTCATGGCAATGCACAGACTTAAAAAATTCCCATTGGACTCTTGAGGCAAAACGCCTTCTACATCGAGAGAAAGAACTATGGAATTTGATCACAAAATGAAGCAGACTATTTTCTTTTACATTATGTTTTGTTTTTTTTTTTTATGATTTCTCCCATTCATTTTAATTCTATGCAGCATGACTAAAGTGAAAACATATTTAATAGAAATGTATGTGTAGAAGCTATATAAAATTGTATGCTTTCTCAAGGAGGGAGTGGGGAAGGAGGGGGAGGGAGGGGAAAAATCTAAGATATATGGAAGTGATTGTAGAACACTGAAAACAAATAAAATAATTTAATTAAAAAAATAAGAAGCTATCAGATATCAGACTTTGTTGAACTCCCCTCCCATCCCACTTTTCAGCTAGCCTAAAATGATCACATGATTCCTAAAATGGAAATTATTACTAGGTTTCATTTATATCTACCCTTTAGAGTCCAACAAACTTAGGGTGATCCCTCAGCATAAGTAGTAGGTAAATTTCCAAATTTGATGTTTGGGAAACCTGAATTTGAATCCTGCCTTCAACAGTTAATAGCTACATGACTCTAGATAAGTCACTTCATCTATTTCACTATATAATTTTCTAATTCTCAAAATGAACATTTTGCATTAGATGGATTCTTAAGTCACTTCCACCTTACAATTTATAATTCGATGTTTTTATTACGTCATCACACTCAAGATACCAGAAGTCTCATATTAGAACTACATGGGAACAGTGACATTTCTTGTGGCCGAACAAAGTGGTATATAGGATATGAGAAACATAAATTCACAGAGCTTAAAGGGACAATGGAATCCTTAGATGATGGAATGGAAGCTCCTTCTCCCCAATTTCCAAGACTTTGTTCAAGCCTCATACTAGCAATATACAGATGAACATCACATTGAGAAAGTGTCCTTGGCTGTAGTGAGGCAAGACTTCAGATCCAGAAATCATTGAGGTTCTTCGCCGCTAACTCTTTTTTAAAATACATTTCTTAATCACTTCCAATGGAGTTACAATGGCCCCAGCTATGAAACCTGAGTAGGTATTACTACATCTGTATTTCATAGCTTTTTTTTTTTTTTCCATCTCCCTTTGCTACCTGTGATTGCCTGGTGGACGTGGTTCTCGCTGAGTACATACTTCCTTGCTGATTTTCCCTTTTGTCTCCTGTGCTCCTCTTCAGTGACAAGGCATGGTATGGTTAAAAGGGCACTGAATATTCCATTCAGTTCAATGAAGATCTATTAATTAACTCATGTGCCATTCAGACACTGCTTTGGGAGCTGAGAACACAAAGAAAAAACATAACAGCTTCTGCCTTCATCAGTCTTACAATTTCTTATGGAAAACTCTGGACAGACAATTTCAAACTTTCTGTATCCAGACCTCCTCTCTCTACTAAGCTCTAGTCTAGTTCCTCATCACCAGTGGCTTACTGTGCATCTTCTTTTGAATCCTCCATAAATATCCCAATATAAAACCTATTTCTTAATTTTCTGTTTCTGATGGAGGTATCACCTAAGATTTAAATTTTAAGAGTCAATATTACATGATCCTCCCTGATCGTTCTCTTCCCAAATCTAAAAATATGCCAAGTTTATCAAATTTTTGTTCACAATTTCCCTTTTCTCCCCCTGCTCTCCACCTATGACTACTCGTGGTTCAAATGTTCATCACCTCACAGGGAATACTTAAATAGCCTTATAGTTTTTTGATTTTTGATTAAATAGCCTTATAGATTTTTGATGATCCGTGTTTTGATTCCCCTCTTTTACAGGTCATCACTGCAAGTGGTAAACTGATATTCCTAAGTATAGGTCCATGTAATTATCTTGCTCAAGGAGATTCAGTCCTTCTATACCGCCACTATAATTAAAGTGAAGCCAGAAGATATGGTTACAACATGTACTAGTTTTATGTGAATGGACACATCAGGATCTCCAGAACCTCAGCTGTAGTTTCTTTATTCTGTCAGTAAAATAGCATGCATTTGCATAATTTGTTCATTTAAAAAATCACTTAAAATCATATTAAACACAATAATATATTAAGTTATTGTTACTCTTCCAAAGAATTGAAACTTTTATTTTCAGTCTTTATTTCTACTTTTTAGTATTTTAGGATATTTGTAAACTCATATCCCTTATTTCTTTTTGTTTACATCTTCCCAAACAAGGAGGAATTAAGACTGTGACCTTCAATATTTAGAAGTTTGAAATTCGATAGTAGCTCGCTATCATAGTTTGACAGAATTTGATATCCACACTTCAGTGAGATAAAAATTATGGTGGATTTTTAAAGTTTTACCTTTTAAAATTTAATTTTTTAAACTTTTTATCTTTTTTAAAGTTTTACTTCCTTAGATTCCTGGCAAATATTTAGCATCTGGGTTTGGGAGATTTCAATTTAGTTCAACACCTTGCAAATTGCACTAACATCTATATTAGTTCATTAAAGGTGGGTGGATTTTCAGGCTTTGGTCAATTGATAATAAGGTTTCAAGACCTTGCCAATCAGTGAGACTTATTCTACATTTTCATGTGTTAATAAATTGACATTTTTTAAGTTGTTTACTGGGTAGTTAGTTGACCATTCCAATCCTGTTTTCTAGGATGTAACAAAGTGATTTTGGGGTTGAGAAGATGTAAACTAAAACATCTCTGAGATTTTACTTCAAATCTACTAAATTGGAATCATTAACACAAAAGTAAAATGAAAAAATAGAGGGTCTACGTCAAATTAGGGTTACTATTTCACTACTGGTGAAGCTGTGAATTGATCCAGTCACTCTGGAAAGTCATTTGGACAATGCCCCAAATGTTATTAAACTGTGGTATTCTTTGAGTAAGCAAAAACACTTCTATCTCTATATCATAAAGAAGTCGAAGAAAGAGGGGAGGGATCCAATCTACGAATATAAGACATAGTTTCTTTTCTTATCTCTTTTAATTAGGTGTATTTTTGCTTTTTCTGAGATTGGGATTACTACCCCTAAAAATAGGGTCTCCCTGTCTGCTTCAAAGGAAGCATAATATATTCTGCACCAGCCTTTTATCTTTACTGTGTGCATGTTTCTCTGCTTCAGATGTATTTCTTATAAACCACATATTTTATAATTCTGATTTGTAATCTTCTCTGTTTGCTTTCATTTTCTGGGAGAATTTATCCCATTCACATTCACAGTGACAATTAACAATTATCTATTTCCTTCCATCCTATTTTTTACCCTGTTTATACTTTTCTCTCTCCTTCCTCCCCCATCCTTCCAAACCAGTGTTTCGCTTCTGACCACCACTTCCCTCAATGTGCCCTCCCTTCTATCAGCCCATCTATTCTTTCTTTCTGTTGCCTTTTCCCTCCTACATCTGCCCTCTCTTATATTAGTGCCCCTTTCCCTTTTCTTTCCTCTTTCAACTGCTACTTCCATTTAGAGGAAGTTAAATTTCTGTTTCCAAATGAGTGTATATGTTATTCTCTCTTAGAGCCAAATTTGATAAGAATAAGGTTGAAACAATGCTCACGTCTTCCCTTCTTTCATTCTACTGCAATAGATCTTTTGTACTTCTTTATGTGATGTTAAATAACCTATTCTGTCCCCTTTTCTCTTCTCTTAGTTCAATTCTTTCTTGACTTCCATTTTTTAAAAATACTAGCACATCAAAGTCATCCTATACTTATACCCTCATTCTATGCATCCTCCTTCTTACTGTTCCACCAGAGGTGTAGTTCTCAAGAGTTAGAAATATCATCCTCACATGTAGGGATGTAAACTGTTTAATCTCATGGAATAACGTTTTTTTTCTTTCTTTCCTATGTTTTTATGCTTCTCTTGAGTCTTGTATTTAAAGATTGATTTTCTGTTCAGTTCTGGTTTTTTCATCAGGAAAGTTTAAAAGTTTCTCATTTCATTGAATATCTATATTTTCTCCTGAAAGATTATACTTGGTTTTGCTAGGTACTCTAGTCTTGGTTGTAATCTAAGCTCCGTTGCTTTCTGGAATATCATATCTGAGACCATTCAAACCTGATAATTCTGGAATTTGGCTACAATAGTCATTGGAGTTTAAATTTTGAGATCTTTTTCAGGAGATGACCAGTGGATTCTTTCAATGATCACTGTATATCTGATTCTAGGACCTCAGGACAGTTTTCCTTGATGATTTCTTTAAAAATGCTGTCCATGCTCTTTTTTCTAATTGTGGACTTCAGGTTGTCCAATAATTCTTCAATTATCTCTCCTGGATTGATTTTCCAGGTCAGTGGCTTTTCCAACGAAGTATGTTACATGTTCTTCTATTTTTCTTCATTCTTTTGATTTTCCTTGACTAATTCTAGATGTCTTATAGAATCATTAGCTTCCACTTGCCAAATTCTATTTTTTAATTAATTGTTTTCCCTTTTACCTCTTTTTCCATCTGACTAATTCTTTTTTTAAGGAGATGTTTTCTTCAGTTAATTTTTGTACTACCTTTACCAAGGTGTTGACTCTTTTGTTCATACTTCTCTTGCATAACTCTCTTTTCTCAATTTTTCTTCTACCTCTCTTACTTGATTTTTAAAAATCTTTCTGAGCTCTTCAAAGAGAACTTTTTATTCAGCTTTGGGGCTTCACCTGTAGGCATGTTGACATTATTGTCCTCTTCTGAGTTTGTATTTTTATCTTCCCTATAAGCATCGTAGCTTCCCATGCTCAGTGCTCTTGTCTATTTCTAACTTACTTCTCAGTCTATTTCATGACTTTTAAAGTTGAGCTCTGCTTCTGGGACATGGGGGGCACTGTTACAAACTTCTTGTGCAGGAGGCTAGTGGTCTGGTCCCTGGCTTTCCATGCCAGGTCCTCAAGTACTTGTGGCTTACCTACTGTGCTGGGGTTGGCACGATCTATTTATGCCTATTGTTCTGGGGTTCCAGGGCTTGCAATTGGCCTTCTCTACTGAGCTGGAAGGTCTCTCCACGGGCCTGCTGAGCCTGGATCGAGGTACCTCATTTACTGGTCTGTGCTGCAGCTAAGAGCCTCCTGCTATCTTGCCTGAACATTTTATGCATTGGACTGGGTTCCCCTTTTACCAAAGCGAGACAGATTTTTTCTGAAGTCCATCTAAGTTTTCTTAAGCTGGAAAACTGTTTTATGATGTTGTTCTGTTGCCCCAGAATTCATTCAGAGGCTTGATTTCTGAGGGAAATTGGGGAGACCTCTGGCAGCTTCCTGACTTCTCTCTGCCCTCTTGGCTCTGACTCCAGTATAATTTTTTTTCTTGCTTGTTTTTGATCTCAAGATTCTAGTTCAAATTCTTTCATTTCTATTTTTCCTTGCATTATGTGCAATTTGACAGAGTTTAAATGACAATTTGTTATTATTGGGCAAAGTTTTCATGAGATGGAAAAGTTGTTTAGTATTCCTTTAGGGGACTGTAATATTACATGGTATCCACGTGCACGACGTTGTTATTGTTGTTATCATTGCTGCTTTGAACTTTCAAAAGTAAAATTTAGATAGAAATGGTTTCTAGACAAGTCATTGTGTGCCTTTTATTCATTTATTCATAATTTTAAGGAATATTAGTATGTAAATTAGATGTTTGTATATAAACTCTTATTGAGATATCTGTTTCCATTTTTATTTATTTTTAGATTTATTAAAAGGAACAAATCGCAAAGAGGACAAGTTATAAGATTGAGAAGGACCTTATTTTGATTTCACATGATTTTGATTTCTTCTGCTGATTCTCCTTTTTAATTTAAAAAAAATATATATTGTTTGGAGATTATGAACATTTGGCATATTACTGTCATTACCATTCTATTCTTAATTTCATAGTGATCTTTGATGTATCTAGGTGGTTAGGGTAATTTTTTTTTTCAGTGATAAGGGACTGGCCCTAATAAGTTGATCTGTCAAATTCTAAGGGATATTTTGAGGTCTGTATTATAGTACAGAGAGCTGTGATATGTTAATCTGTGAAGATACTGAGACTTTCATATGCATACATACATACATATAATTCTACCAAATTGTGCTTTGCTAAGTATACACTAGGTGCAACTTTCTTTGTCTACAATGATAACAATGATGCATGCTATTATTTTCATTCTTTCCATTTTCAATAAATTCCAGATAAAAATTTTGGGGACACAGCATTATTCTTCTGTTGTTTCTATACTTGTATGTTCCTTTTATATTTAATGACCAATGGATTATTTTGCAGGTGGACATAATGATTGACTTATAATTTATTAAAAAGTATCAGGCAAGATAGAATTACCATTTGTTATTTATCTACTAGACACTGTGCTAACCACTTTACGAGTAACATCTCATTTGATCCTACAGTAAACTTGGCAAGTAGGTGCTATTATTATCGACCCCATTTTACAGTTGAGTAAACTGAGGCACTTTCCTGGAAGTATATGAGGCTGCATTTGAAATCAGGAATTTGTGACTCCAAGTTCTATCCACTATGCCACCTCTTAAGTTCATGTATATAGACTTAGTAAAACCAGCTTTGGATCAATTCTAGTTGTAGATGCTAAGTTAAGAAGTTCTGGGTTAAAATTCTGCCTCTGACAATTGGCAACTATGTGAAATTTACTTAACCTCCTTTGCCTCACATAGCTGTCAAATGTTAATCTACAAAATCCTAAATGCATCCCAATGCTGATTATATATTTGTGGAGGAGGATCCCAGTAAGGAAACCACTGGTCTTTATTTGTGTAAATATTCTTTACCCTTTCTGTGAAAATCATTTTTATTTTACTTGTTAAAGGAACAAAGTGTAATTAAATGCTTTTTGAAATGTTTAATTGAATAGTCACATTGCTTGAGAAATGTCCCCAAGAAATTTGATACTTCATAATTGTTTGAAGTAGTAGTATGCACATACATGAATATACTTACACACGCATATATCACCCAACACACACATGTCATGTGCAGTAGTGGACAGGATATTAAGGATAATGTTTATTTCAACATATCCCCACATGATTTGGTTTCTTCTACTATGTGTCTTTCCTTTGGAAGATTTTTATTATGTGTAGATTAGAGATTATAAGTGTTTGTTATTATGACATCTACAAGTTTTCCCCTATCTTTCCAAACTCAACCCCAATTTAATCTGAATACTAATTCTCTCTTGTTTATGATCATAAGCCTCTATCATGTATTTTCTGGTTAAATAAATGTTTACTTTATATTATCACATACATATTATATGTTTTCAAATATGCAAATTTCAAATATTAAGAATTCAACTATGGTGAGCATAGTTCATTTTCACTAATTCAGAAAGCACTTCACGAACTTGTGGTGATTGTTTACCATTTCTAAGTATCTTAATTATCATTGTAATTGTAGGAAAATGAGACATTTATGGATAATCTGAAATGTACAGCATTCGTAGAGAACTCTTTTGTTTTCTTAATGTGCATAAATACAGAGTGGGTGCAAATCTGAAGTATAACTGTGAATATTAGAGGTTATCTGGATTTTATTGAACTACATAGATTCAATGCAGAGGCAATATCAGAGAAAGAGGGCATAAAGAGATGAAATCAGAAACAGAAACAACTGCTTTCAAGCACAGTTTGTGGTACCTCATGGTCATGTGACTCTTGACATGTAACTTAAGCTCTCATTGCCCTAGGCAACTCTCCAAAATTGATAATTGAAGAAAATGTACAGAACTGCCTTAACAGAGGAAAATTCTTTAGCAAGAAATTCCTTGAACCAGCACAATCACAGGTCCAACCCCTATCCAATAGATTCATTCTTCATAGAAGATCTGTCATATCATCAGCATGTATATCAGGGTGGGTTTTTTGGTTATTTTTTAAAAATCTGTCATTTTATCATATAAATATTCCATATTAATCATTTGAGAAAGACTTTGTTCTTGTGTGTGTGTGTTTTTTTAGTAACAATGATATTAAACAGATATTCACATTACAAGATGAATTATATTTTGTTCAACTCCTTCTTTCAGACCTCAGGTCTTGAATTTACATATACCATCCACTGAAAGATGACATGGAAATGATACTTCAATGTATAAATCAACCATAGAATCAGAAATAAAGTTTATAAATAGGATGGTTCATTCCAACGAGACAAGAAAATATATCTCTCTGATGCCTTAGGAGCCATCAAAGTGTGTCTAGGAGATGTCAGTAAACCACTGGATTTAATTTGCTGCTATACTGTCAGAACCATAATGTTTGTGACAGAAGACAAATGAATGTAAATAAGTCCCTCTGATATATTTGTTTATCTAACCTATTTGAAATGAAATTAGTGCTTTGTACAGTAATGAAAAGATATAGAATTCCTTCTTAATGATGACTAATAATAGCATTCCCAACAATTCTTTTGGAATATAAATTAATCAGCTAGTTAGTAAAAACCCCAGTCTAAAGGGTCTTGTTGGGCTAAAGCATTTAACACAGAATACTCTCATGCCCATTAACTATAAACACTGTGCCTCCTTTTCCCTGCTTGTTTTTCTAATCAAGGACATACTTTTTCCCCTGAGGCACGTGGGAGTTTAGCAATTACTTGCCGTTCTAACACTAGGCAATTTCTTCTGGGACTGCAATCTGTTAGAGTTCAATTTTCTCAGCCACCGACGAAATGATCAGAATGAATTCATTCCTTCAGAGTGAAACTGAGTGAATAAACTAAATGTGATTGAAATGAACTTATGTGGCACTCATACATAAATCAACAGATTTCCTGTGCACAAATCCTGGCTTATACACACCAGTGGCAAGAGTTACATGCTTGGAATTTGGGGAGCTTGTTTATTTTATTAGTGGGAAGAGTGCTGAATTTGTAGGAAAAAAACCTGGGTTCAGATTACAGTTATTCTTACTACTGCCTGGGTCAACTTGATCAAAGCACTTATCCCAGGTCTTGGTTTCTTTATCTGTAAAATGAGCAGGTTAAACTAGAAGACTTCAGAGGTAACACCCTATGCTAAATCTATGATTTCCTTTTCAAATTTTCATGAGTAACCGTTATTAACAACTAATATTAATTTTAAAATTTTAGCTAATTTTTTATAATCTAAAAAGATACTATGGGAAATTACACATTTCAACAATTAGAATGAAGGTTCCTGAGTGTAGGGGATTTAGTCTTTTGTCTTTTTATTCTCAGCATGTAGCATAGTCCCTGGAACATAGAAATCACTTAATAAATGCTTTTCAATTTGATTAAAATTGATTTAAAGCAAACTTAAATTCTAGAACAAAAAGCCAAAATAGACCTTCTTTACAAGTCCTTTTCAAACGAAAGCTTATGGTGAATTTTGTAAAACACCTAGGAATTGCCTACAGAATTTATTACCTACAATTACATATGTAAAACACCTTCTTAAGAGTATGTGTGGAGAGGGTAGGGGAAATGGGTAGGGATTAAAGGTACAACATAGAATGCAAATGAAACTTTTTGATGGTCTTTTCAGGAATGAAGGATGAACAATGGTAGTAATTGTATTTTTTAAAAATACATTAAATTATTTATACTGTGGCTAGTAAGAGTTGACCATAAAAAGAGAAATTACTTTGTGGGAAAAAATAAATGAGGGAATAGATGAGTCTTCTCTCTATACTTTTCTGCTTCTCTATCTTTGTTCTGATTTTTCCCTATGCCTGGAAGGCCTTTAATTACATCTTCCTTCTTTCTACCCATTAAACTCATACTTATCCTTTAAAACCTAAGTTAAATGTCATTTTCCCCAAGAAGCCTTCTAGGATTCTTCTAGTTGATAATGATCACAGTTTTCACCACCCACCATAGCCTCTACTTCTCTTATTAACTTACTTAAAGTTATTTTTGAGCAAAGTCATTAGTGTAAAGACCAGTCCTTCTAGTATACTAGGATTTGTATTAGGACAAACATTATATTTTAAATTTGTATGTCCATAGCACCTAATATGATAAGATGTACATGTAGATAACAGAATAAAAGGAATAAAGTATAATGGAATGGTGGAATTTCCTAGGAATTATTATTGGGATATGTCCATATTAATTTCATTTTTATAAATTATCTTAAAGCTGGGAGGGGTGGAGTCAAATGGCAGAGTAGAAGAACAGAGAGGCTCTAGCTCCCCACCCTCTCATAGACCATAAAATACCTGTAAAAAATGACTCTAAACAAATTCTGCAGTAGCAGAAACCACAAAACAACAAAATGAAAGAGATTTCCAGCCCAAGAAAGCCTGGAAGGGTGACAGAACAGAGCCCAGTCCAGCCTTGGCTGCAGCTTGGCTTGCACAGGATTGAAGCAGGCTTCAGGGTGCAAAATCATGGGGTAGTAGCTGTGATTCTCAGATTTCTCAACCCACAAATGCCAAAGACAGCTTTAAAGGACAGTGAGAAAGCACTTTCACCTGAGTGAGAAAGGAGCAGGGTCTGGTCCTAGCCCTGGGCCCAGGGTGGGGGCAGACACTGAAGCACCTATTTTTGCAACCCTTGGCCTAAAGAACCTAGGGGAATTGAGCTGCTGATCAGAGTCTCAGTCCTGAGTGGTGGTGCTTGGGTGAGGAGGAGTGCTGGAGTGGTGGAACTTTTGGAGGCTTTGGAGAGGGAATTCCATTCACAGGTACTGGACAGAAAATTTTGTGATTGCTTCCAGACCAAAGCATAGCCCAGGAGAGGAGTAAACTTTTCTCCCTTGATTGTGCCACCTTGGAGGAAGTGAGAGCTTGCAGCTTCCTTGGGTATACCTTCCATTTGACAAAAGACTCAAAAGTCAAGTAACAGACTGGGAAAATGCACAAAAATGGGGAAAAAATAAGACTATAGAAGGTTACTTTCTTGGTGAACAGGTATTTTCTTCCATCTTTTTTGATGAGGAAAAACAAAGCATACCAAGAGAAAGATATTAAAACCTAGGCTTCTACATCTAAAACCTCCAAAAGAAATATGGTGTCAGGACATGGAAGAGCTCAAAAAAGGATTATGAAAATCAAATAAGAGAGTTACAGGAAAAATTGGGAAAAGAAATGAGAGTGATGTAAGAAAATCATGAAAAGCAAGTCAACAGCTTGCTAAAGGAGATCCAAAAAATGCTGAAGAAAATAACATCTTTAAAAATAAACTAACCCAAAAGGCAAAAGAGGTCCAAAAAGTCAACGAGGAGAAAAATGTTTTAAAAATCAGAATTAGCCAAATGGAAAAGGGAGTTCAAAAACCCCCTGAAGAAAATGGTTCTTTAAAAATTAGAAAGGAGCAAATGGAAGCTAATGACTTTATAAGAAAGCATGAAATTACAAAACAAAACCAAAAGAATGAAAAAATAGAAGACAATGTGAAATATCTCACTGGAAAAACAACTGACCTGGAAAACAGATCCAGGAGAGATAATTTAAAAATTATAGGACTACCTGAAAATCATGATCAAAAAAAGAGCGTAGATGCCATCTTTCATGAAATCATCAAAGAAAACTGCCCTGATATTCTAGAACCATAGGGTAAAATAAATATCAAAAGAATCCACTTATCATCTCCTGAAAGAGATCCAAAAAGAAAAACTCCTAGGAATATTGTAGCCAAATTCCAGAGTTCCTAGATCAAGGAGAAAATATTGCAAGTAGCCAGAAAGAAACAATTTTAGTATTGTGGAAATACATTCAGGTTAACACAAGATCCAGCAGCTTCTACATTAGGGGATTGAAAGGCTTGGAATATGATATTCCAGAAGTCTAAGGAACAAGGATTAAAACCAAGAATCACCTACCCAGAAAACTGAGTATAATACTTCAGGGGAAAATGGTCATTCAATGAAATAGAGGACTTTCAAGCATTCTTGATGAAAAGACGAGAGCTGAATAGAAAATTTGACTTTCAAACATAAGAATCAAGTGAAGCATGAAAAAGTAAACAGCACAGAGAAATCATAAGGGGCTTACTAACGTTGAACTGTTTACATTCCTACATGGAAAGTTAATATTTCCAACTCTTGAACTTTTCTCAGTATTTGAGTAGTTGCAGGGAATTATATACATTTAGACAGAGGGCTCAGGGTGAGTTGAATAGGAAGTGATGATATGTAAAAAAATAAAATTAAGGGTGAGAGAGCAATATATTGGGAGGAGAAAGGAGAAATGGAATGGGTCAAATTACCTCTCATGAAGGAGGCAAGAAAAAGTTTTTTCAATGGAGGGGAAAGGAGGAAGGTGAGAGGAAAAAAGTGAAAGTTACTCTCATCACATTTGGCTTAAGAAAGGAATAACATGCACACTCTATTTGGTATGAAAATCTATCTCACACTCCAGGAAAGTAGGGGAGAAGGAATAAGTGAGGTGGGGGAATTATAGAAGGGAGGGCAAATGGGAAAGGAGAGTAATTAGAAGTATACACTTTTGTGAAGGAACAAGGTCAAAAGAGAGAATAGCATAAATGAGGGGCAAGATAGTATGAAGGGAAATATAGTTAGTCTTTCACAATATGACTGTTAAGGAGGTCTTTTATATAACTACACATGTATAGCTTCTTTTGAATTGCTTGCCTTCTCAGTGGGGATGGGTGGAGAGGGAGGGAGAGAAGTTGGAACTCAAAGTTTTAGGAATGTTTTGCATGCAACTGGGAAATGAGAAATAAAGGTAATGGGGTATAGAAATCTATCTTGCTCTACAAGAAAAGAGAGAAGATGGGGATAAAGGAAGGGAGGTGTGTGATAGAAGGGAGGGCAGATTGGAAGAAGGGCTAATCAGAATGCATAGTGTTTTGGGTAGGGGGAGGGGAGAGATGGGGAGAAAATTTGGAACTCAAAATCTTGTGGAAATGAATGTCTAAACCTAAAAACAAATAAATTAATAAAAAAAATAAATTATCTTAAAGCCAAAGTGTCTAGGTCTCCCCACCAAGCTTCATAAACTCAATAGTTAAGGTAATGCAACCTCTTGCAAATATCAGATGTTTAATTCATGTATATTAAATACCTTAATGATAACTGGTATTTAAATTTGCCAAGCATTTTATCTATGTATCCCTTTTGATCCTCAGGACAAATGTGTGGAGCAGGTGCTATTATTATCCTCTTTTTACAGAAGAGATTGCCAAGGTTAGGTGACATGCATAGACTCCCAAAGCCAGGAATGTATCTGAAGAAAGCATTCAGGTCTCAGGTCATCCTCACTCCAAATCCAGCATTTCATTCACTGTTGTTCTGGTTCAGTAATTTTGGGGTTAAATAGTATTCCCAAGATCACACAGCTAGTAAGTGTCTGAGGCAAGATTTGAACTCACAAAGATGAGTCTTCCTGATTTCCAGCCCAGTACTCTATCCACTGTGACATCTAGCTTATTCCTTACTATCTACTAAATGATGCTGAGCATTTTTTAATAGTCAAATCTTACTCTACTCGGTATAAACTAAAGAGGAGCTCAAGAAAGGAGGTGAATGGCCAGAAAAGCAGCAAAATATCTTTAATGTGAGCAACTGCATGAAAACACATTAGGGGGCATGTCTAAAAGTAAAAATGAAACAAAAGGATTTAGGACTCACAATGGATTTTTCCTTGCAGTCCATAAATAAGGGCAGTCTTTGTTTTTTGTGTCTGCTTGCCCAGGACTTCGCACAATGTTTCATAAAGAGAAAGTGTGTGTTTTTTACATTTATTCATTCACTTGTTCACTCATTCAGTCCTTGCCTTGAGAATCAATAGTGCTCCTAGAAGGAATTTTGGTCACTGCACATCAAGGACATGATAACTTTGGAGAAACCTCAGCAAATGGCAATGGTGAATGAAGAATATTTAATTTTTCAAGTTTAAGACATCTTTTTTATGTTGTGTCACTTCCAAAATTCATCATAAAATCCTTATTCAATTAGCTCAATACTATTCAATAAGCTGAATCCTTATTGAATTCAATATGAAACAGTGGAAAGAGTGCTGTGTTTGGAATAAGAGAATATGGATTCAAATTCTAACACTGCCACTTACTGCCTAAGTAATTTTGGATAATTCACTTAACTTCTTGAGTCCGTGTGTGTTGGTTTTTCAACTGCACAATGGTTAAATTGGACTAGGAGGCCTCTTTCAACTTTAAATCTCATATTCCATGATCATATGACAAAAAAAAATCTATTACTTAGAAGCCACTGTGCTAGGCACTTGGAATACAAAGATAAAATAAGTAGCAGTACCTGCCCTTAGGGATCCTACATTCTAGGGAGGTGGGTAAAAAGACATTTACACAGCTAAGTAAATTTATTATTTGAGATGAGAGAGACCAATAACAACAGGAGAACTCTACAAAGGCTTCTTGTAGGAGATGGTGACTAAAATAAGCCTTAAAGAAAACAGGGGTCTTAGAGGCAGAGTTTCAGCAGGTCTGTCCTAGACATTTGGGAAAGCCTGTGTAGCAGCATGAGGGTGGGAGACATTATGGCATATGCTGCTTAGCTTGGCTGTAATGCATGAAATTAATGAAGAATAACTTGGGAAAAGGAGGCTGGAGTCAGAATTTAAAGGGATTGAAAAATGCAATCCGAGTTTGCTTTTTCTCCCAGATACAAATGGGAATCCTTGAGCAGTACAGTGGCATCATTAGTCCCATTCTTTAGAATGATTGTTTTCATAGCAGTGGTAGGGACAGATTGGAGAACCAGGACATGAGACGCTGGGAAGCAATGGATTCCCAAAAGCAAAATCCTTTAAGGAAAAAACTCTAACAGCTTACAAATCTGCTCTGTTGGGAGAATAGGAGGGTATGAGTAGATGCAGGTGATTGTTGTAAAGGAAAGATTTAGCACACATTCAAAGGAAAGGAGGAATGCAGGGGTGGAGGGGAAGGGGCGCAGGTGTTGATATGCAAAAGCTAAGGGCTACAAGATTGCTGGGGAAAACAGTAGAATTCTAGAATTTTATCTTTATTTTGGAAAACGAAGTGAGAACAAGAGACTCTGAGACATATAGGACATTTAAAAAAAATAATTCGTCACTGAGGAAAAGGAGAAGTGAGAAGCTGAGATCCCATTGCAGGTGCTGACTATGATAATTAACTAAGTCTACTAATTAAAGTCGCTTAGCAGGTGGAACTAGCTGCAAAGAGAAGTGGCTACTGAAGTAGGGGAACCACCTAGGGAGTCTATGACATCTAAAGTAGAGAGCTTCCTGCCAAGCTTCGTTCCCCATTAGCAAAGGGAATAGAATAGAGCAAAGATGTTGGAGCCAAGGCTCAGGGCTATTTTTCAGCACCTGGAAGCTACAGATTGGCTTCTCAATGGTTCTGGGAAGACACCAGAATTATATTAAATTAAGCAATAATCATTGCTTAAAAACAGTTTATGTTAGTCAAGAATAAAATTATTTGTCCTGGTGGTGATTCTAATTTTTTTAATACTCATTTCTCAAAGCATTTCTTTTGTTTTATCTTGATGAGATCAGATTAAATCAAACTGTTTTTAATGAACAGTATATTATTTCTAGCTTCTGGACTGTGTTTTAAACCATGTGTACATCCTGAAGTAGAGCTTTACTATCTGGGTTGTTATGTTCATCCTTTGTTTTGAATGAGGAAACAGTTTCTAGGTACAGTATCTAATAAAGCAATAACATTATATGGGGACAGCTGCTCCAAATTGCATGAATGTTAACAAGAATAATGACAAGTGGTCTCTAGAGCTTGTGTCATAACAAGTCAACCCTAATCCAGGGATAGCAAATGTCAGATAAGTAAAACTTATCAAGAGGATAAAGAAATTTCCACAAAGAATATGGTCTAGTAGAATGTAAGTTTCTTGAGGGCAGAAATTTATTTTACCCCCAGTGCCCATCATATAAGAATAGTTCATCAATAAATGTTTTATTACATAAAGATTAATAGAACAAATGTCTGCGAATCTGAGTATAAGAGAATGCAATATAATTTCTTAAAGTTATTAGATTGTTGTCACAACACTAGAACTTTGGTTGGCAGGGTAGAGCCAAGATGGCAGAGTACAAAGATGGACTTGTAAAAGCTCTCCTCCCACAGCTCATAAAAATGTAACCTGTAAAAATGACTCTTAACAAATTCTAGAGCATCAAAAGTCACAAAAAGACAGAATAAAAAGGATTTCTAGTCCAAGGCAGCCTGGAAGGCTGACAGGAAAGGTCTATCACACAGGTTTCAAAGTGGAGTGCAGCCCATGGAGCCCAGCTCAGTTTTGGCCATGTTTCACTGGCAGGGATAGGACTAGAGCAGACTTCAGGGGGCGGAATCCCTGCCAGCAGCTATGGTTCCCAGATTCCTCAACCAACAAAGGCCAGAAAGAGCTTCAAAGGTCAGTGAGAAAGATATTTCATGTAGATGAGAAGGGAAGGCAGTCTAGCCACAGTCTGAGGCGGTAGCAGCATCCATTTTTTGGTGCCCTTGGCCTAAAGATACTGGGGAAATCAAGCAGCTGATGTGAATCTCAGCTCTGAGTGGTGGCAATAGGGTAAGAAGGATCATTGGCTGGAGCGGTAGAGCTAGTGGAGGCTCTGGAGAGCAAATCTTACTCACAGATCCTGGGAAGAAGAGGGGTCGTGGTTGCTCCCAGACCAAGGGCAGGCCTTGAGAAGAGTAAACTCTTCTCCCTTCATTGTGCCACCTTGGAGGAAATGAGAACTTACAGGTCCCTAGAGTATACCCTTCTCTTGACAAAGTACTCAAAAGCAAGTAACTCACTAAGAAAATGCCCCCAAAGGGGAAAAAATAAGACTATAGAAGGTTACTTTCTTGGTGAACAGCTATTTTCTTCCATCATTTCTGATGAGGAATAACAACGCATACCTTCAGAGGAAGACATAAAATTCAAAGCTTCTGCTACCAAAATAAATATGCAATAATCTCAGGCCATGGAACAGCTCAAAAAGCATTTGGAAAATCAAATAAGAGAGTTGGAGGAAAAATTGGGAAGAGAAATAAGAGCAATGAAAGAAAATCATGAAAAGTAAGTTAACAGCTTGCTAAAAGAAACCCAAAAAAATGCTGAAGAAAATAACATGTTTAAAAATAGACTAACTCAAATGCCTAAAGAGGTCCAAAAAGCCAAGGAGGAGAGAAATGCTTTAAAAAGGAGAATTAGCCAAATGAAAAAAAGGAGGTTCAAAAGCTCACTGAAGAAAATAGTTCTTTAAAAATTAGAATGGAGCACACGGAAGTTAATGAATTTATAAGAAACCAAGAAATTGCAAAAGAAAACCAAAAGAATGAAAAAAATAGAAGACAATGTGAAATATTTCACTGGAAAAACAACGGACCTGGAAAATAGTTCCAGGAGAGATAATTTAAAATTTATGGGACTACCTGAAAGTATGATAAAAAAACCAGCCTAGATATCATCTTTCATGAAATTATCAAGGAAAACTGCCCTGATATTCTGGAACCAGAGGGTAAAATAAATATTGAAAGAATCCACTGATCACCTCCTGAAAGGGATGTGAAAAGAAAAACTCCTAGGAACATTGTAGCCAAATTCCAGAATTCCCAGGTCAAGGAGAAAATATTACAAGTAGCGAGAAAAAAGCAATTCAAGTATTGTAGAAATACAATCAGGATAACAGAAGATCTAGCAGCTTCTACATTAAGGAAGTGAATGGCTTGGAATATGAAATTCCAGAAGTCAAAGGAACTAAGATTAAAACCAAGAATCACCTACCCAGCAAAACTGCATATAATACTTCAGGGGAAAAAAACGGTCATTCAGTGCAATAGAGAACTTTCAAGTATTCTTGATGAAAAGACCAGAGCTAAACAGAAAATCTGACTTTCAAACACAAGAATCAAGAGAAGAATGAAAAGGTAAACAAGAAAGAGAAATCATAAAGGACTTACTAAAGTTGAACTGTTTACATTCCTACATGGAAAAATAATATTTGTAACTCTTGAAGTTTTGATCAGTATTTCGGTAGTTGGAGGGATTTTATATACACATATACACAGAGGACACAGAGTGAATTGAATAGGAAGGGATTCAAACTTCACAAATAAAGTTAAGTGGTGAGAGAGGAATATATTGGTAGGAGAAAAGGAGAAAGGAAGACATAGAATGGGGCAAATTATCTCTCATAAAAGAGTCAAGTAAAAACTTTTATGTGTGTGTGTGTGTGTGTGTTTTGTGGTTTTATTAAAATTTATTTATTTAACTTTTAACATTCATTTTCACAAAATGTTGGGTTCCAAATTTTCTCCCCATTTGTCCCCTCCCCCCACCCCAAAACACCAAGCATTCTAATTGCCCCTATCACCAATCTGCCCTCTCTTCTATCATCCCTCCCTTCCCTTGTCCCCATCTTCTCTTTTGTCCTGTAGGGCCAGATAACTTTCTATACCCCTTTAGCTGTATTTCTTATTTCCTAGTAGCAAGAACAGAACTTGACAGTTGTTCCTAAAACTTTGAGTTCCCATTTCTCTTCATCCCTCCCTCCCCACCCATTCTCTTTGGAAAGCAGGCAATTCAATACAGGCCATATCTGTGTAGTTTTGCAAATGACTTCCATAATAGTCGTGTTGTAGAAAACTAACTATATTTCCCTCCATCCCATCCTGTCCTCCATTACTTCTATTCTCTCTTTTGATCCTGTCCTTCCCCAAGAGTGTAAACCTCAAATTACTCCCTCCTCCCATTGCTCTCCTTTCCATCATCACCCCCACCCTGCTTATCCCATTTTCCCCCACTTTCCTGTATTGTAAGATAGGTTTTCATACCAAAATGAGTGGGCATTTTATTCCTTCCTTTAGTTGAATGTGATAGAGTAAACTTCATGTTTTTCTCTCACCTCCCCCTTTTTCCCTCCACTAAAAAGTCTTTTACCTGCCTCTTTTATGAGAGATAATTTGCCCCATTCCATTTCTCCCTTTCTCCTCCCAATGTATTTTTCTCTGACCCCTTCATTTCATTTTTTTAAGATATGATCCCATCCTATTCCATTCACTCTGTGCTCTCTGTCTGTGTGTGTGTGTGTGTGTGTATGTAATCCCACCAACTACCCAGATACTGAAAAGTTTCAAGAGTTACAAATATTGTCTTTCCATGTAGGAATGTAAACAGTTCATCCTTAGTAAAGTCCCTTATGACTTCTCTTTGCTGTTTACCTTTTCATGCTTCTCTTCATTCTTGCGTTTGAAAGTCGAAATTTCTTTTCAGCTCTGGTCTTTTCATCAAGAATGTTTGAAAGTCCTCAATTTCATTGAAAGACCAATTTTTCCCCTAAAGTATTATACTCAGTTTTGCTGGGTAGGTGATTCTTGGTTTTAGTCCTAGTTCCTTTGACTTCTGGAATATCCTATTCCATGCCCTTTGATCCCTTAATGTAGAAGCTGCTAGATCTTTAGCAAGGCGTTGGCCTGCTTTTCATGCTTTTCTTGCATCTCTCTCATTTCTCTTCCCAGTTTTTCCTCCACCTCTCTAACTTGATTTTCAAAATCCTTTTTGAGCTCTTCCATGGCCTGAGCTCATTGAATATTTATTTTGTATGTTTGGGATACAGAAGCCTTGATTTCTATGTCTTTCCCTGATGGTAAGCATTGTTCCTCCTCATCTGAAAGGATGGGAGGAGACACCTGTTCACCAAGAAAGTAACCTTCTGTAGTCTTATTTTTTTTCCCTTTTCTGGGCATTTTCCCAGCCAGTTACTTGACTTCTGAGTTTTCTCTCCACACCCATCTCACCTCCAGATCTGCCCAGCAAGTGCTTGGGGTCTGAGATTCAAATGCTGCTCCCCAGCCTCAGGCTTTAGGTGGGGGTGGGGCTGGTATTCATTGTGAGATTAAGTTCAGGTGCTCAGGTGGGGGCAGGGCCACTACACAGGGTTCAGTTCCCTCTGGGAGTTTATGCAGAGACCTTCGACAATGGATCCTGGCTCCTGCCTGCTTTGGGAGCCCCTGCTGCTGCTTCTGCTGCTTCCTCCCGAGGGGGCCTGAGTTATGGGGACACCCCACTGCCCTCTCAGACAACCAAAGAGATTCTCTCCATGATCTTTAGCACCTGTGGGTGGAGGGACCTGCATGGCTGCTGAAGATTGTGTCCCTGGAGCCTGCTGGGATCTGCTCCTCTTGGTGCCACCCAGCCAAGGCAAGGCTGGGCTCTGCTCTGGGTCCGGGGTGCGAGGGACCTTTCGTGTAGGTTTTTCAGGGCTCTCTGGAAGAGAAATCTCCTCCACTCTGTTGTTCTGTGGCTTCTGCTGCTCCAGAATTTGTTGGGAGTTCTTCTTTACAGGTATTTTATGGGCTGTGCATTCAGAGCCAGCATATGTGTATCTTTCTACTCCGCCATCTTGGCTCCTCCCTAAAAACTTTTTTCAATGGAGAGGTAAAGTGGGGAGGTGAGAAGGAAAAAGTGAAGTTACTCTCATCACATTTGCCTTCAAGAGGGAATAGCATGCACACACACATTTTGGTATGACACTTTATCTTATACTATAGGAAAATGGGGAGAAAAGGATAAGTGGGGTATGGTGGGATGGTAGAAGGGAGGGCTAATGGGAGGAGGAAGTAATTAGAAGTAAACACTCTAGTCCTCTAGAGACTAGGGACAAAGTCAAAAGAGGGAATAGAATAAATGGGGGCAGGATAGTATGGAGGGAAATACAGTTAGTCTTTCACAACATGATTATTGTGGAAGTCTTTTGCAAAACTGCACATATATAGCCTATAGTGAATTTCATTCCTTCTCAGTGGGGATGGATGGGAAAGGACAAAGAGAGAGAACTTGGAACTCAAAGTTTTAGGAACGAATGTTGAGAATTGTTTTTGCATGCTCCTGGGAAATAAGAAATACAGGTAATAGGGTATAGAAATCTATCTTGTCCTGGAAGAAAAGAGAAAAGATGGGGACAAGGGAAGGGAGGGGTGTGATAGAAGGGAGGGCAAATTAAGTAAAGGCGTAGTCAGGGTTTTGAGGTTGAAGGAAGGGGAGAAATGGGGAGAAAATTTGGAATTCAAAGTCTTGTGGAAATGAAAGTTGAAACTAAAAATAAATAAATAATTTTTTTTTAAAGTACACTAGAACCTTGAAAGTTAAAAGAGAAATCATTACAATTTAGAAAGAAATATTCTTTCAGTCAGTAACCTTGCAGTTATCTACTCCAAAAAAAGTGTTAAGGGCTAAAAAAATATAAATATGTTCATAAGAATAGTGGGAAGCTGTGTAACAGAGGGAAACGGGTACCGACTCTGAAGTTCAATTATATGACTTCAAATCCTGCCTTTGACATTTCCTTGTATGAGTTTATTCTACAGTGAGCCCTATGATAGACTTAGAGAAACCTAGAGAATCAAATAAAGAAAACTATGTGAAATAATAAACAACCTTGACAAAGTTGTAGGATACAAAATAAGCCCACATAAATTATCTTCATTTCTGTATATTACTAACAAAACCCAACAGAAAGAGATGGAAAGAGAAATCCCACTTAAAATTACTGTAAACCCTTTAAAATATTTGGGAGTCTACCTGCCAAAACAAACCCAGGGACTCTATGAACACAATTACAAAACACTGAAAAAATAAAGTCAGGCCTAAAAAATCAGAAAAACATCAGTTGCTTGAGGGGAGGCTCAGTTAATATAATAAAACTGACAGTTCTATCTAAGTTAATTTACTTATTCAGTGCCATACCAATCAAACAAAAAAAAATAGAGAGCTAGAAAAAATAATATCAAAATTCATCTGGAAAAAGAAAAGGCCCACAATAGCAAGGGAATTAATGAAATGAAATGCTAGGGAAAATGGCCTAGCCATACCAAATCTCAAATTTTATTATAAAGCAGCAATCATCAAAACCACTTGGTACTGGCTAAGAAATAGAGAGATAGAGTAGCAGAATAGGTTAGGTACATAAGACACAGTAGTGAATGATTATAGCAGTCTAATGTTTGATAAATCCCAGGACCTAAGCTTGCAGAATAGGAACTCACATTTGACCAAAAATGAATAAATAAATAAATAAACTGTTGGGAAAACTGGAAAGTAGTGTGGTAGAAACTGGGCAGAGACCAATGCTTAACACCATATACCAGAATAAAGTCCAATTGGGTTCACTATCTAGGTATATAAACAAATTAAGGGAGCAAAGAATAGTTAATTTGTAAGATTTACAGAGAATAAAGAAATTTATGACCAAATAAGTGATAAAAAACATTATGCAGTACAAAATGGATAATTTTGATCATATTAAATTGAAAAGTTTTTGCACAAACAAAGGCAGTGCAACCAAGATTAGAAGGAAAGCAGAAAATTGGAAAATAATTTTATTACTAATGTCTGTGATAAAAACCTCATTTCTAAAATATACAGAGAACTGAGTCAAATTTACAAGAATACATGTCATTCCCCATTTGATAATTGATCAAAGAATATGAACAGGCAGTTTTCAAAGGAAGAAATTAAAGCTATCTGTAGTCATATTAAAAATGCTCTAAATTACTTGTGATTAGAGAGGTGTAAATTGAAACGTATTGTACATGGCTAACATGACAAAACAGGAAAGTGACACATGTTGAAGAAGATATGGGAGAGTTGGAATACTAATTCATGGTTGGCCGAGCTGTGAGCTGATCCAACCTGGAGAGCAATTTGAAACTATGCCTAAGAACTATAAAAATATGCATTCCTTTTGACCCAGAAATACTGTTTCTAGGGCTATATTCCAAAGATATCATAAAAATGGGGAAAGTACCCACATGTACAAATATTTGTAGCAGCTCTTTTTGTCATGGCCAGGAACTGGAAATTGGGGGAATGCCCATCAACTGGAGAATGGCTGAACAAGTTGTGGTATATGGACGTAATGGAATACTATTATGCTAAAAGAAATGACAACCAGGTAGACTTCAGAAAACACCTGGAAAGACATACAAACTAATGTCTAAGTGAAATGAGCAGAAGCAGAAAATCATTATACACTGTAAGAGCCACAGTGTGAGATAACTGTTTCTGATTGACTTAGCTCTTTATAGCAATTCAAGGACCTAAAACATTCTCAAAGGACTCTTGATGCAAAATGTCATCCATATCCGGAGAAAGAATGATAGAGTCAGAAAGCAAAATGAAGCAAATTATTTTCTCTTTTATTGTGTTGTGTTTTGTTTTGTTTGTTCTCGTGGTTTCTCCCATTTGTTTTATTTCTTTTATGCAATATGATTAATGTGAAAATGTGTTTACTAAGAATGCATATGTAGAATCCATATAAGATTGCATGTGATCTTGAAGAGGGAGGGAGAGGAAAAAATTTAAAACTTATAGAAGTGATTGTTGGAAACTAAAAACAAATACATTAATTTAATTTTTTTTTAAAAAAAATGTAAATTGTCCTGATTAACAGAAGGGGAAATAAAATACTTATCCCCATTTTAGGAAAAATAGTAACAAGTCATCAATGAATTCCCTAAGGAAAAATCACTATGGCCAGATAGATTTACAAGTGAATTCTATCAAACATTTAAAGAACAATTAATTTCAATATTGTATAAATTATTTGGGTAAATAGACAAAGAAGGCACCCTACCAAATTGCTTTTATGACACAAATATGTTGGTGATACCTAAACCAGGAAGAAGGAAAACAGAGAAAGAAAATTATGGAACAATTTTCCTAATGAATATTGATGAAAAACATTTAAATAAAACATTAGGAAAAAGATTACAGCTATTTATCACCAGGATAATACATTATTACCAGGTGGAATTTAAACCAGAAATGCAGGACTATTTCAATATTAGGACAACTTTCAGCATATTAGACTATCAATAACAAAATTAACAGAAATCGTATGATTATCTCAATAGGTTCAGAAAAATCTTTTGACCGAATATATCATCAATTCCTATTAAAAATTCTAGAGAACATAGGAATAAGTGAAGTCTTTCTTAAAATGTTAAATAGCATGCATCTAAAAACATCAGCAAACATTATATATAATGGGGATAAGCTAGAAGTGTGCCCATTAAGATCAGGGGTAAAATAAGGATGTGAATTATCACCACTGTTATTCAATATTGTTCTATAAATTTTAGCTTTAGGAATAAGAGAAGAAAAATAAATAGAAGGGATGAGAACAGGCAATGAGAAAACAAAACTATCACTCTTTGCAGATGATATGATGGTATATGTAGAGAATCCTAGAGAATCAACTAAAAATCTGCTTGAAACAACAACTTTAGCAAAATTGTGTAACGAAATAAACTCATAAATCATTGTCATTTCAATATATTACAAATAAAGCATAACCACAAGAAAGACAAATTACATTTAAAAAACTGTTGTCAGTGTAAAATATTTTGGAGTCTACCTGCCAAGGCAAACCCAGGAACTACATGAACACAATTACAAAATACTTTTCACACAACTAAAGTCGAATCTAAATAATTGGAAAAATATCAATTGCTCATGGATAGGCCAAGCTAATATAATACAAAATGACAATTCTACTTAAATTGATTTACTTATTCAGTGCCACCATACCGATTTTAGCTACTAAAAGTTATTTTATAGACCTAGAAAAAATGATCAAAAATTCATCTAGAAGAAAAAATGGTCCAGAATATCAAGGGAATTAATAAAAACATGCAATGGAAGGTGATCTAGCATACTCGATTTAAAACTGTACTATAAAGCAGCAATCATCACAACTCTGGTACTAGCTAAGAAATAGAGTGGTAGATAAGGGTAGGTACACAAGACATAGTAGGAAATGACTGTAGTAGTCTACTGTTTAATAAACCTGAAGAGTCCAGCTTCTGGGATAAGAACTCACTATTTGACAAAAACTGCTGAAAAAACTGGAAAACAATGTGGCAGAAAGTAGACTGAAACCAACATCTCACACAGGTGATTTTCAGAGAAAGAAATTAAAACTATTTATAATCATATGAAAAATGCTCTAAATCACTATTGATTCAGGAAATATAAGTTCAATTAATGCAAATTCATTTCAAAAAACTAAAACTACCACCTTATGCCTATCATTTTGGCTAATATGACAGAAAAGGAAAATTGTAATTATTGCAGAAGATGTAGGAAAATTGTAACACTAGTGTATTGTTGGTGGAGTTGTGAATTGGATCCAGGCATTCTGGAGAGCAATTTAAAACTATGGTCAAAGGTCAACCAAATTGTGCAAACCCTTTGATCCAGCAATACCACTACTAAATCTGTATCCTAAAGAGATCACAGAAATAGGAAAAGGACTCAAATTTACAAAAAAACAGTATTTATAGCTCTTTTTTGAGGAAAAGAATTGGAAATTGATGGGACAGCCATCCATTGGAGAATGTCTGAACAAGTCATCATATATGAATGTCATACAATGCTATTGTTATATAAGAACTGATGAGCAGGTAGATTTCAGAAAACAAACCAAAACAAAACAAAACCTGGAAAGACTTACATGAGCTAATGCTAAGTGAATTAAAGAGAACATTCTATACAGGAGCAACAATATTGTATGATGATCAACTATGATAGACTTAGTTCTTCTCAACAATCCAATGATCCAAGACAACTCCAAGGGACTCTTGATGGAAAATGCTGACCACACCCAGAGAAAGAACTATGGAGTCTGAATGCAGACTGAAGCATACTGTTTTCATTCTGTAACTTTTTTTTCTTTCTTTCTCATGGCTTTTCCCTTTTGTTCTGAGTCTTCTTTCACAACATGGCTAATATGCAAATATGTTTAACATGATTGTACATATATAACCAATATGATTGCTTGCTGTCTTGGGGAGGGGGAGTGAATGGAGAAAGGAAGAAATTGGGAACTCAAAATCTTACAAAGTTGAATGTTGACATCTATCTTTACACGTAATTGTAAAAAAAAATACTAAGTAAAAAAATTTGAAGAAGAAATTAAAGAAAGAAAGGAACTTTCAGTGAATCACCACAGAAGACACCTTAGTCTCTCAAAGAGGAGATTTATAGTAATAACCAAGAAAGAACAGCTCTCTGCATGAGAAAGATATTCCAAGCTTTTTAACTGCCCTAGGCTAAAAAGCAAGCCCCTCTCTAATGTGATTTTTTTAAAAAATAAAGAAAGAAAGAATCTTACTAAGTTTTGGATCTTGAAAACTGAATGCACCATAATCTTGTGTGCATGAGCTATCACACAACAGGAAAACAGGACTTGAGAGATGAATAACAAATAGTCTTTCTTTCTTCTTCTCCCTCAAGTGGCTGTTGGTAGTGTTAGCCTCAAATAGGCACTTAATTCATATTCAAAGAATGATATAATGGACAGAAACAAAACATACGAATTCAGAAAGTCATAAATTATGTATAATAGGGATTTTTTCTATCTCACTCAGTAATATCAATTGTATTCTGCCTCAAACTGCAGAGTTATGAATTTGCCTTCCAAGCTACATAATTATGAATGTAACTTTGCTTTGAGAACCAGAGAATTATGGAGGCTAATTGCTATTTTTTCCTCTAAGCCACTGTTTGCCTAAAGGATCAATTACTTGAAGAAGTTTTCTATTTAGAATGCAGTCATCAAATGATATGGATGTATGCTATGCTATCATTGTATGCTGCATTAAGTATGACACACACACAAAAAGACATCGATAGACATTTACTCAAAGGCCAGCTAATTAGAAAACAGTATACAAACACTTGGGGTTTGCTCATGTTTTTGTTCAGATCTATCATTATGTTAGTGTAAAGAATGCCCAGTTTGGAGATTCTTTCGCCACTGCATGCCTGCAACTAATCTGTGATTTATAGTTTTCAAATATTTACTAGAGGCCAATGAAAGAAGAAGTGGTTTGTCAATGCTCAAATAACAAGTGAGTCAATGTTTCTGTATCTATCTATTTTTCCCTTTTCTTACTTTCTCCTCCATCCTCAGAGGAATACAGATCAATATAGTATAACATAGTATAAATGAAAGAACACTAGGCATTAAGAAGATGTGGATTCAAATACTACCCCAAGATTGGTTGTGGTCCTTCGTTTTCAAAGAGGATCAAAATGACATCACCATGATAAAGTGAAGTTTCAGTGTGTCTGACTGTGGCTGATCAAACTAACACAGGCTCGGAATGCTCTATCACAGGGTGGGCACAGAGAGTTCGTATGAATATTTGAGGCAGATACTCCAAATTTGCGCATCACTTATGTACTTCGTTTTCCTCATCTATTAAATTAGGGTGTTAGGGTGTGTGTGGACTCACTAGACTCCAAGCTCTCTTCCTCATCTGAATACATGATCCTTCTTTACCTCTTATAGTCTTAGAAAGTTGTTTGAAGCGTTGGAAGTCAAGTGATTCTCCCGTCATAACTCAACCTGTATGCATCTTAAGATTTCCTGAACTACAGGAGGTCTTCTTTCACCAAAGTCAACCTTTTGCCACTCCATTTTGCACTGATAAACACAATTTCATCACGTACATTTTCTATTTACATTTCCCAGACCCAGTTTCTTCATTGACACTAATTCTAAAAACTTGTTTTCACTAGTTAAGACTGGGTGAATGTTAAAGGAATTCGCTAAGTACTCATTTTTCATGTTATCTTTAAAACTTTTGCTTTTTGCTAGCCTTTAGTTAATATGCAATTGAAATGAATGACATTTGACATTAAATCTTGTTAAATGCAAGATCACTATCCAATAATTGTACTTGTCCAGTTTAAATAGAATCTTTCTTAAATTGTCCTACTTCTGTTACTTTCCTGGTCCTTCATTCATCCTAGAAACCAACCCCAAATTAATCTTCCTAATGTACAGAGAGGTTAAATTATATTTCTGAGGTCACATGGCTAATAAATGTTATATAAAATTGTAATGTCAACTTGATACTGGGCCTCTAAAAGAGTGTTTTAGGGTTCTGTATTTGACACTGTTCAAAACAATGTCTTGTGACTTGGATAAGGAATCCCATGATAAATCACTCAATATTTATTCTTCAAATGTATTTCAAAAGTGATCTCATCCTTTCTAAAGTTCCCTTTAGTAAAGAAGATCACAACTCATCCATATCTGCTCATCCTTTTTGAATCTTGTTCCATCTCCCAAAAGTTCAACATAGACAGTTCATCTTGTGGTTTTCTTCCTTTTTGCCCAATATTTTCAGGTTTGCAGTGAAGCATGCTAGATACCCACCTGTTATCCCTTGTTCCTACTGTGGGACCAACCCATCTTTGCTTTCTGTCATGTAATTCCTTGCTGACACCATTTACTTCTGTTTTTCTCTAAAGTTCTCTGTAGCCTGAATCATACTCATATCTCATATACACTATGTGTTTTTAATTTATCCTCTGTTGTGTCTCTTTACTTCTTCAGAGACAGTAGAGTCCCATGTCTTAATGCCATTTAGTAATACCAGTAAATTATGTACAGTGAAAATATAGACCTTTGTGTTTATGGGAAGCTTAGGTCATTGAGAATGCTTACCAATTTTATAAACACAATTAAGCCTGCTGATAATCACCACTTGAACTGTCAGCAAAGTTTGTTGTCTATGTGCATTGTCATTTCTTGGTATACATTGTATGTGTGTGTGTGGGTGTATGTGTATGTATCTAACTATAATGTGTGTACATATATACGTATATACATATACATGTTTATGTGTGTATGTGTATATATATATATATATATACATATATATATACAGGTGTGTGTATCACAATATACATTTAAAAGTCTTTTCATATTGATGAAAAGGAAAGAACATATGTTTTTGGTTTAAAGGAAAATCTTTCTATTAACTGAAAAGGATAAACAATGAACCTTGATAACTAAACAAGGTAAAAAGCATCTCTGTTTTAACATAAACCTCTACTATATATGTATGAAAGCATAACAGCATTCAGATAGGATTTAAACAGTGTTAAACAGAAAATGTGCTGTGATAAAAACATGACAACTCAAACCTCCTTGTGTGCAAGACACAATGATGCTTTGGTTTTGTGAGGAAAATATGTTCTTAAAAATGTTCTTTATTTTTAAAGCCTTGGAAAAGAAACAAAAAAAAGTCATACTTTCTGGCACAACCAAGACGTTTTTAACCATGTGAAATTGTAAGAACTATAAGGAACTTTAACTCAATTATTTTTCATTCAGATGTTTAATGACAACAGAGGGTAGAATTAAAACAAAATATATTGTGTAAATATTTTGAAACAAGTATGATTTATAAAAAGAAGTATAGATTTGATAAGGGAGAATTTGGAGATATTTCTTTTTAAATGAAAGCTGAACGAGTCCCTGAGTGTCCAGAGACTCTCATTAAGTCATTGAAGAAAGAAAAGAACCTGAGCAGCCCAGGTGGGAGCTTTGTAACAGACCAAAGTAACTAATAGTTACAAGGCTTTAAATGAATCCTCATTTCTGAGAGAAAAAATTTCTTCATTGGCTGAGAAATTCATCAACAGGTGTGTTCTTTCAGTTTCATTTAGTGTTAGAGAGAGGTGAAGTTCTTCATAAAGATATGGTGTTCCCTGCTTCCTCCTCTGCCTCGAGAAATGAAAGCAACTTTGCAACCCTTTTGATTTCCTTGTGGGTTGGCAGACTTTCTTTGCCATGTTTACGGTCAATCTGAGCTAAGTTGGTGGGAACTCCATTTTTCTCAGATAATGCATCATTCAGGTGGGAGAGTAATTGACTATGTTGGTGTCTGTGGCTCAGAGATCAACACTTTGAGCAGCATTAAACTTTTGCAGACTAAAGAAGATTTCTATTAGCATTGAGGTAATACTTTTTAAGCATTTTTAAAAAAAGAGAGAGAGAGGTCATGAATTTAAAGAGATTATAAATGCTATGTTCAAATTGTGCCAATGATATAAGGCAATAAATATTTAGTAAGCACTTAATGTATGCCAGCTACCATACTAGGCATGGGACATACAAATAAAAGAAAAAAGAAAGCTAATCCCTTCTCTAAAGGAATTTATAATAAAGTGAAAGAGACAAATGAAGAATATATGTGAATATGTATCTGTCTATATGTGTGTATATATATGTACACAAACACACAAGATAATTTGGAGGTACTGCAAAGTATTTAAGGAGAACTAGAAAAGAATTCATAAAAAAGTTGAGCTAGACTTATCTTGAAGAGAGGAATTCTCTGAGAAGGGTATTCCAGGAATGGAGAGGAGAGATATGATGTCATGTATTAAGAACAGGGAGAAGGCAAGTTTAATCAGATCATATGGTATGGAAAGAGGAGTTATATCCAATGAGAATAAAATAGGTTTGGTGGAGATTATGAAATGCTTTAAAAGAGGAGTTTATATTTGATAAGTCATATAAGCAGAGGGGTAATAATGCAGCGGTTGTGAACACAGAACTTGGACTCAGGAGGACATAATTTCAGAACCCGTCTCAGATACTTACTCTGGGAAAATCATTTAACCTCTTTCTCACTTAGATTCTTCATCTATAAAATGGATATGATAATAGCACTTTTTCACAGGATTGTTTTGAGGATAGAATATAATAGCATTATAAAGCTTTGCTAAGATTAAGTACTACAAAAGTCTAGCTCTTGGATAACAATGATGATGATGATGATCTTGAAGGCAGAGGACATTTACCATGACGTTTCATATGAAGTAGAACTTCTACAATGTCATGGAAGGCTTCAATAGCAAAGCACAGGACGCTTGCATTCATATTAATTTCTAATACCTGTTCATGATTCCAAATTTCATTGGATGATTTTTAACATAAAAAGACTTTTTATTTATTGAATCTTAAGCTTTTTAAAATAAGGACTTTTGTGTATAATTATTAACTGAAATGAAATTTGTTAATAAATATTTTGATAACAACACTAACTGATAGGTACATCTGTCCTTAATGACAAAATGGAGACTAAATTCCAAGCTGAAGAAACTTCACCTTTATTCCTGAAGTCAAAATGGTGGTAAGCTATAACCTCATTAATTAGGCTAAAAGACAGTGTACAATTAGAAAAAGATCTGAAATAAAGACTATTTAGACATTTGGCTTTTATGTCACTCTTATCTAAACATGAATTAAAACTTAGGTAACAAGGATTTATTAAGCATTTCATTGTGCAAAGTGCTATGGATACAGAACACATCTCCCGCCCTCAAGGTAGTAACATTTTAATGGCAGAAGCAACAAGCAAATAGTACATACAAGCGCATGTGAGAGAGAATATGTGTGTGTGAGAGTGAGCATGTGTGAGAGCATGTGTGTGTGTGTGAGAAAGCATGTATGTGATAGAGCATATATATGAGTGTTTGTGTGCCAGTGTGTTTGCATGTGAGAGAGAGAGCATTTGTGAGTGAGAGGGTGTGTGTGAGAGAGTGACAGAGAATGTGTGTGTGAAAGACTGTGTGTGTGTGTGTGTGTGTGTGTGTGTGTGTGTGTGTGTGTGTGTGTGTGTACGAGAGAGAGAGAGAAAGAGAGAGAGAGAGAGAGAGAGAGAGAGAGAAAGAGAGAGAGAGAAGTGGATGGACAGTTTAAATAGAAAGCATTGGGGAGTCGTGGGGAGCCTGTGGTGTAAGGTAATATTTGAGTCAGTGCCTACTATATGCCAGGCAGGTGCCTGCGTGGCTTGGTAGATAGAGCTTCAGGCCTGGAATAAGGAAGATTTGAGTTCTAATCTGAACTCAGACACTTACTAACTGTGTGACCCTGTTTGCCTCAGTTTCCTCATCTGTAAAATGAATTGGACAAGAAAATGGAAAACCACTCTACTATTTCTGCCAAGAAAGTGGTAATGAAGCATTGGACATGATTGAAGAAATTACTAAACAACTGCATATGCTAGGTAATGGAGATATAAAGAAAGGCAAATGATCATCCATGCTCTTAAGGAGTTAACAATATCACTAGGGAGACTAAAAAGCTAACAACTATGAACAAATAAACTACATAAAGGTTATATTGGAACTAATTAACTATAGGAAGACCTTATAAACTTAAAGGGGATTGGATAAGGCTTCTTATAGAATATGAGATTTTTTTCTGGGAGTTGACAGAAGCCAGGAAGTAGAGATGAGGAGGGTGATCATTGTAGGCATGGGCAACCACTTGTGAAAATTCACTGAATCAAGACACGGAGTGTCTTGTATGAGGAATATTAAGGAGGCTAATGTTAGTGGATTACAATGTACCTCATGGGGACAGTGACGATTTTAAAATTAAGAAGACTGAAAAGATAGGGTGGCGGGGAGGGGAAGAAAGGATCAGAGATTCTGAAGAGTTTTGAAAGCCTATTTAAAAAAGCTGGGGAAGCCAAGACTCAAACATGAAGACAGAAAGCACTTCAGGCTTTCTGAAGCAAGTACAAAAGTACAGCCCACCATTTTCCCTTTTACACTTTCTTTTTCCCCAACACCACCATTTCTATTGTTTGGTACCTAAATACCAACCACTTGGAGTATTGTAATATATTCTGAAATGGCTTTGCAAAATGATTACCCCTACCAACACACATCAAACTGTCCTTCAGAACCCTGTTCAATGTTTTCTTTCATTTTGCCTAACGAATAAGTTCAAACATAGTCATCTAGCATTCAAAACCCTCAACAGCCTGGTAATATACTACTTGTGCAACCTTATCGCTTATTGCTCTCCTCTATAATCCTGCTCCAAACAAGCTAGGGTATCACCCTTTTCCATCGCTGCAAACTTCCAAATGCATCAGATCATTTCAGCCTCTGTGCCTTTTCTGACACCATCTGGAAAGATTCCAAAATTATCTTGACAGGCTAGAGTAGAGGTGGGAAACCTCCGGCCTCAAGGCCACATGTGGCTTTTTGTGTCGTTACATGAGGCCCTTCAACTGAATCCAAACTTCACAGAATAAATCATTTTATTAAGTGAATTTGTTCTGTGAAGTTTGGATTCAAAGGATCACAAGTAAGGACCTAGAGGACTGCATGTGGCTTCAAGGCTGCAGGTTCCCCACCCCTGGCTAGAATAATGAGTTGAATTTAAAAAGGTGAAATATGAGAAATTGAATATGAAATGTTTAAATTAAATAGGGACAGATAATAAATTGAATTTTGTACTATAATATCAAGTCTATACACATAAAATGGGGGTTGTATGGATAGATAGCAGTCATTCTAATAAAAACAGAATGATATTTTGTTGATTGTAAACTCAATAAATGTCAGTGTTGTTATATGGCAGCAGAATAACAATATATTTCATTTTGGTCTGCATGAAGGAGCATAGTTTCCCAAAAGAGTGAGGTGATAGTCTTACTCTGTTGTTTTAATGAGACCTCATCTAACACATTGCCTGAATTTTTGATTCCATACTTGGGAAAAAAATGAAATTGGCAAGTCGTTATCTAGAAGAAGGTCATGATGATCAAGGACCTTGAATCCATGCCGTGTGAGGTTTGGTTGAAGGAACTGGACATACTTAGTTTTGATAAAAGACCAAATGGGCTATTGTAACAGTCTCTCTGGATTTGATGGATTGCTTCGTGGAGAGAGTGAACATTCCATTTGACCCTAGTGGGCAGAACCTAAACCTATGGGTGCAAGTTGAAATGGTAAATTTAGATTTGATGTTTCTAGAGGGAATGAGTATGGGAACTTCTCAACAATTTAAGCTATGCAAAACAGAATGGACTGCCTAGGGAAGACGTGGATTATCCTCATCCCACCTCCCCCACCCCCGAAATCTTCAAGCTAAGATTGAATAACACTTATCAGGAATAGACAGGATGTGTTGATGTTCAAGTTGGACTTATTAACTGAAGTTTTGTGAATTCTTTCCCTCATTGTATTGAATTGCTATCTGTAAACCTCAGCTAAAATTTTGTCTCCCCCACACCCCTTGTAAAATCTTTGACTCATTACTTCTGTTAGTAACAACACTTGCCTTTCTACTTTAATTTGCTTTTGAACACAGGTATAGTTTGTTTTCATATCTTTTGTGCTACTTGCTCTCATACTTGGTGCTCATCTCCTAAATGAGTGAGTCTTATTTTGGTCTCAGGACCCTCCCCTTTGTACTCGTAAAAATTATTCAGAGTTCCTACAAAGACCTTCAGTTCATGAGGACTGTATTCATAGATACTTATAATATTTGAAATTGAAATGCATTCATTTTATTGTGAAAAGTGATTTTATTTTATAGACTCCGTGAAAGAGTCTCAGGGACCTCTAGAGGCCCCACAAATTGTACTTTATGAATCTTTGTACTAGATTGTAACTTCATGAGTTCAGAATCATTATCTTGTTTAATCTCTATATCTCCCCCACTTTCTAAATGAGTGTTACAAACAGTTTTTAATAGCCATTTATTTAAATTAAATAAGAACTTTCCTTCCCTTTTATCAATTAATCTTCTATTAATAATTTTGGAAATCAAACAATTTGCATTCCTTTCTTGAAATGCAGAATTACATTATTTGTACAACTTCTTCTTCCCCCCTCTCAAAAATAAAAGCAAGCAGGCATAATATATCTCATTATTTTTTTTTTAATTAGGTACAATATAGGAATTACTATGTTGTTGCCATTTTAGTTATGTCTGACTATTTATGACCCCATCTGGGGTTTTCATGATAACGATATTTGTATGGTTTCTTATTTCCTTCTGCAGCTCATTTTACAAATGAGACAACTGAGGCAAGCAGAATTGTGATTTTTTTCTTTTAAAGACCACAGAGCTAGTAAGCTTCTGAGGCCAGATTTGAATTCAGGAAGATGACTCTTTCTGACTTCATGTCCTGTAGTCCATTCACTAAACCACCTAGCTGCCCCAAGAATCACTATTACATTTTGCATTTTATGCTTTTGTGAGTTTTTCATTCGAAATCCTTTCCCCAATTGCTTTACTTGAGTATATTGCTATAAAATTCAAATCAACTTTATGAATTGAAGTTCACAACTTTTCTGTCATTATAGACTGTCTAAGCACTTTCTTTGGGCCTTGCTTCTATACTGAGTATCATCAGACATCCATTCATTTCAATCTCCAAGTGAGCCATCTATAGGAATTGACTATTCCTACTCTATTATCCCCTTTAAATTATTTCATTTCAGAGAAAATGGAAGATTTTTAAAAAGGACACAGAGCAAAATAAGTATGACTAGGAAAAAAGCACAATATAATAATGCAAATAAAAAGGGCATGAAGGCAAAGGTCAATATCAATTAATCAATAAACATTTACACATTATGGTCTACACTGTGCCAAGTGCTGGAAGGCCAAATTATGTTATGCAGTACTGCCCCTAGAGAAAAATTTAGAAATTTCTCTCCCTACTATTCTTGGAAAGGTACATGATGATGAAAAAAGAAACTTCCATATGCTCTCCAGTGCTATCACTGTGGTTAATTCTTAGAATTATAGGTCTAGAATAGAGGACCTTAACCTGGTGTCTGTGAAAGAAATAAAAGACTAAGGGGATAGGGAAGGGGGAGAAGATAAGGGAGGAAAGATTAATAGGAATACGATAAAGAGGAAATAGCATGTTTACTCGGTAGACTACCAAAGTCCAAATTCAGATAGAAACAGAAGGATAAGGGAGGGATCTTTTAAGGGGTAGATTAAGTAGTGGGTAGAAGTGAAGTAGAGTCAGGAGGGACAGGAAATAAGATATACACAGACTTAAAGATCAGAAGTAGAATTTATTAGTGAAAAAAAGAAAGTGGGGCGTAGTAATCATGATTTCAGACAAAATTAAAACTAAAATAGATTTAATCAGAAGAGAAATATAGGGAAATGACACTATATGTCAGGCATATTAATCAATATTCTTTAAAACTACTTAAAATAACTAGATTATACAAGGTTAGAATATTACTATGGTATAGGAAATGATGAATTAGTAAACTTAGGAAAATGTGGACTCTGATTTATGAGGTATGATGTTATCCACTCTCAGGCAAACAGAAGGCAAACAACTATAATATGGTCTTACATAGATGCATATAAATGTATATGTCTCCATATGAGTATGATGACAGATATCGAAGTATATGGATGTGTAATTATGTGTGTATGTATATGTTTGTGTATATATGTTTGTGTGTAACTTCATTCTCAAAGAGGACCAAAATGACATTACTATGATAAAGTCAAGTTTCAATGTGTCCATCTGTGGCTGATCAGATCAATGCAAGCTCAGAATGCTCTACCACAGATTGGGCACATGTGAACAATTGGGATGGATACTCTATGCATTCTACATATTATATGCATTCTACATTTCCTTTGAGCTGTTTCAATTCTGCTTTGCTCATAGAGCCCAGCACATTTTTTGATGTGGACACACCATGCTTAGTGGTCTTGTGTCAGTGTCTCCCGTGTCACACAATCAATTGTGAAGTTCTTGAGAGAGATCTTGAGAGTGTCCTTGTATCCCTTCTTCTGACCACTATGTGATATACATGCACACACACACACACACACATACACACATACATATTATGGGTAGGTATATATGTGTTGTGTGTACATTTATCTCTGATTAATTGTAGCCTTCTTGGGGGAGGTGGAGGGGGAGACAAAGTAAGAAGAGCACAACAGAAAACAAAAGAAAACTCACAAAGGAAACAAAGAAAAGATGGACAGCTCTGAACACAATGACAAGTATTTATTAAGCAGGCTTTCTTGAAATGTAAATTTTTTCTTTATTTTTTAAATCCTCTCATATTCTGATGTGTACATGGCAACGCTTTTTTTTTCTTTTCTCATTTTGTAGTTAAGTTTATAATATGTTTCTTTTACTTTTATTATTTTGTATTTAAATTCAAGTATTTAAAATTAATAAATTTAAAAAATATATACTAGATTTGAACTCATATTCTCTGACTCCAGATAAAGTACTCTCTTTTTGGTTAACCTTTTTTTCCTTTGTCATAAGGTAAGACTGAGTAGTGAAGGTAATATTTCTGGAAATGGCTATGATGTTAAAGGCAAAAGGCTAAACAAAAATAAAATATGGACAGCATTAAAAATGTGTACTTTTGGATGACTGTACCTAAAATTACCAATTTATATTCCCTGAATACCTGAGCAGGACGATATGATATTTCCTCCCTTTCTTAGGTTCCATAGCTATGTTTCTAAACATTCATCTTAGAAGTTAGTGGGAAGGCTTTTTTCATAATTAATTGGGTAATGAAGCATTAATGTTGTTTGAAAATGTCAGCTGAAAACTACTGGACATGAAACTTTTATTTTGAAATCATTAGAGGATGGCACTTACATTTGGAACAAGGTTAATTTATGCCACTTTAAAGTGAGGCTGTGAGGACAGGGACTGTTTTCTCGAAACTGGCCCTATAATTGAAATCCCAAGTACATTAAATACAAATATGAAGTCGAAATTCAAAATGTAATGCAATTTTAAAAGAAATAAGCATGGATTCAAGTGCCCAGTTCAAATGTACAAAATTATTGTACAATTGTTACTAAATAATTTGATTTCAAAATGCAATTCAGGAATAAAGATTAGAATAATAGGGGGAGAGGAGAGATATGTATGAAAATCTATATTGGTTTCCCATTGCTAAACGAGTAAAATTCAAACTTCTTAGGTAGCATTTAAGGCACTCTTCTATCTGGCCCTAATCTATTTTTCTAAGAATCATTTCCCATTATCCCCTACTCTCCCCCTTTTTTTTATTTCTAAATTCTAGTCAAAGAGAACTCCACTGTTGCTTGGAAGTATTCCCTATTTTCATACTTTTGTTGAAAGGCAGCGTAGTACAGTCGAAGGAACACTAGATATAGATTCAGAGCACATGTGATTTAATTTTGACTTTGCTAATTACTATCTATGTATCTATGTATCTATGTATCTATCTATCTAAGTATCTATCTATCTATCTATGTATATATATATATGAAAATCAGACAGGTCACTCACTTAAAATCATTGGGATTTGTTTTCTTCATCTGTAAAACAGGTTTCATTTCTATGCCAAATCTACTATTCTCTCTACCAGAAATGTCATCCCCACACTTCATCCTCACCTTCAACAGCCGATTTCAGTTCATTATTCTTCAGTCCCTAATCCAAATACTAGAGTTTTTAATGAAGCCTTCTGTAATGAAAATATCTTAGTTTTATGACTAAGGGGCAAATCACTTAATCCCTCTTAGCCTCAGTTTCACCATGTGTAACATACTGGTGGCAATCCACATAGAAGCTATTTTACAGGGTTATTTTGGTGATCACTTAAATAATTTATGAAAAGTTCTTTGAAAATTTTAAATAACACATCATTACAAAGTATTTTACATCCATTCTAGTCCTAGGTCTGTTACTGTATGATCCTAATTATTTTTAGTTAGGATATTCATTCTTGCCTTGATGTTCCATGTTTGCTCTTTTTTAAATTGCAATTTTGGGAGAGGAGCCAAGATGGCGGAGTAGAAAGACACACATATGTTAGCTCCAAACCCACAGACCATAAATTACCTGTAAAAAAGAACTCCCAACAAATTCTGTAGCAGCAGAAACCACAGAACAATGGAGTAGAGGAGATTCCTGTTCCAGAGAGCCCTGAAAAACTGACCCGAAGGGTCTGTCATGCACCGGACCCAGAGCAGAGCCCAGCCCCGCCTTGGCTGTGCAGCACCCAGAGGAGCAGATCAAAGCAGGCTCCAGGGATGGAATCTCCAGCCGCCACACAGGTCCCTCCACCCGCAAGTGCCAAAGGTCTGTGAGAGAGTCTTTTTGGCTGGTCGAGAGGGGAGTGGGGTGTCCCCATAGCTCAGGCCCCCTGGAGAGGCAGCAGCTGAGGCAACAGTGGAGGCAGCAGGGGACAAGGGCTCCCAAAGCAGGCAGGACCTTGGATGCATTGTTGAAGGTCTCTGCATAAACCCTCTGAGGGAACTGAGCCCAATGTGGCAGCCTTGCCCTGACCTGAGTACCTGAACTTAATCTCACACTGAATAGCAGCCCTGCCCCCACCCAAAGCCCTGAGGCTGGGAAGCAGCATTTGACTCTCAGACCCCAAGCACTGGCTGGGCAGATCTGGAGGCCAGGTGGGTGTGGATAGGACACTCAGAAGTCAAGTCACTGGCTGGGAAAATGCCCAGAAAAGGGGAAAAAAATAAGACCATAGAAGGTTACTTTCTTGGTGAACAGGTATCTCCTCCCTTCCTTTCTGATGAAGAAGAACAATGCTTACCATCAGGGAAAGACACAGAAGTCAAGACTTCTGTATCCCACACATCCAAAATAAATATACCATGGGCTCAGGACATGGAAGAGCTCAAAAAGGATTTTAAAAATCAAGTTAGAGGGGTGGAAGAAAAACTGGGAAGAGAAATAAGAGAGATGCAAGAAAAGCATTAAAAGCAGGTCAACACCTTGCTAAAGGAGACCCAAAAAAATGCTAAAGAAAATAACACCTTGAAAAATAGGCTAACTCGATTGGCAAAAGAGGTTCAAAAAGCCAATGAGGAGAAGCATGCTTTCAAAAGCAGAATTAGCCAGATGGAAAAGGAGGTTCAAAAGCTCACTGAAGAAAATAGTTCTTTCAAAATTAGAATGGAACAGATGGAGGCTAATGACTTTATGAGAAACCAAGAAATCACAAAACAAAACCAAAAGAATGAAAAATGGAAGATATTGTGAAATATCTCATTGGAAAAACAACTGACCTGGAAAATAGATCCAGGAGAGACAATTTAAAAATTATGGGACTACTGGAAAGCCATGATCAAAAAAGGAGCCTAGACATCATCTTTCATGAAATTATCAAGGAAAACTTCCCTGAGATTCTAGAACCAGAGGGCAAAATAAGTATTCAAGGAATCCACAGATCACCACCTGAAAGACATCTGAAAAAAGAAACTTCTAGGAACATTGTGGCCAAATTCTAGAGTTCCCTGGTCAAGGAGAAAATATTGCAAGCAGCTAGAAAGAAACAATTCATGTGTTGTGGAAATACAATCAGGATAACACAAGATCTAGCAGCTTCTACCTTAAGGCATCGAAGGGCATGGAATAGGATATTCCAGAAGTCAAAGGAACTAGGACTTAAACCAAGAATCACCTACCCAGCAAAATTGAGTATAATACTTCAGGGGAAAAATTGGTCTTTCAATGAAATCGAGGACTTTCAAGCATTCTTGATGAAAAGACGAGAGCTGAAAAGAAAATTTGACTTTCAAACACAAGAATCAAGAGAAGCATGAAAATGTAAACAGTAAAGAGAAGCCATAAGGGACTTTACTAAAGTTGAACTGTTTACATTACTACATGGAAAGACAATATTTGTAACTCTTGAAACTTTTCAGCATCTGGGTAGTTGGTGGGATTACGTACACACACACACACACATGCACACACACACATGCACACACGCACCCACACACGCACGCGCATGCACACAGAGACAGAGAGCACAGAGTGAATGGAATAGGATGGGAACATATCTTAAAAAAAATGAAATCAAGCAGTGAGAGAGAAATATTTTGGGAGGAGAAAGGGAGAAATGGAATGGGGCAAATTATCTCTCATAAAAGAGGCAAGCAAAAGACTTTTTAGTGGAGGGAAAAAGAGGGGAGGTGAGAGAAAAACATGAAGTTTACTCTCATCACACTTGACTCAAGGAAGGAATAAAATACACACTCATTTTGATATGAAAACCTATCTTACAATACAGGAAAGTGGGAGAGAAGGGATTAAGCAGGGTGGGGGGGATGATGGAAAGGAGGGCAATGGGAAGAGGGAGCATTCTGAAGTCAACACTCTTGGGGAGGGACAGGATCAAAAGAGAGAATGGAAGCAATGGGGGGCCGGATAGGATGGAGGGAAATATAGTTAGTCTTACACAACACGACTATTATGGAAGTCATTTGCAAAACTACACAGCTATAGCTTATATTGAATTGCTTGCCTTCCCAAAGAGAATGGGTGGGGAGGGAGGGATGAACAGAAGTTGGAACTCAAAGTTTTAGGAACAACTGTTGAGTACTGTTCTTGGTACTAGGAAATAAGAAATGCAGGTAATGGGATATAGAAAGTTATCTGGCCCTACAGGACAAAGGAGAAGATGAAGAGAAGGGAAGGGAGGGATGATAGAAGAGAGGGCAGATTGGTGTTAGGGGCGATCAGAATGCTCGGTGTTTTGGGGTGGGGGAAGGGGACAAATGGGGAGAAAATTTGGAACCCAAAATTTTGTGAAAATGCATGTTAAAAGTTAAATAAATAAATTAAAAATCAAAAAAAATAAATAAATTGCAATTTCATATACTGTCTTGTATTATGATTTCTTATGTCTCTTCCATTAGATTAAATTATCTGAGGAATTGATCGATAACAAATTATATATATATATATATATATATATATATATATATATATATACACACACACACACACACACACACACACATATATATGCATATGTGTATATATATGTAGATATATGTATATACATATATGTGTGTATATATGTATATGAGTATATCTATAGAGAGATAAAGATTAACATATCTATCTATATATCTATAAATCTCTTTTAGTAGATACATAGAGATATCAAAATATAGACAGCCCTTTATACCTTGTAAAGTGCTTTATTTCATTTCTTAACCCTATGAGTCAGGTAAAACTATTAACCTCATTTTGCAAGGGAAAAATCTGAGGGCAGGAAGGGAACCCTAAGGCCTGGCCATAGTATATATAATTGTATGTTAAGCTAACTCACCCCCAAATGATCACTTAGTTTCTGTTAAAATTATATTGTTTTAGCATTCCAACCATCCTGTGCAAAGTATGGGGGTCATAAAGCAACAAATCAAAAAGCATGAAGGACGAAGTCGATTCTTTTGGTTTCAGATAAGATTGTACCTCTTATGTGCCATGGCAATGAAGGTTTTTCATACTGCAACATAGTGCCAATCACAGATTTATGTTTAAGAAGGAAAAAGTTTCCTCTTCCTAATAGATAAACTATTATTGAATTAATTCAGATAACATAGAAATATCATGTGGCAACAGTCTTGGTGTGGATAGATTGATATTTGTCTTCCTGGAAGATATAAATATGTTGATTAAATTACTGATTTATTACAATATGAGAAATTAATTTTCATATTTTGTGTTAGATATTTTATGATTGTTGTATTATGTCATAAAAGGTACTAAACTCATTCCCTCTGACCAAGACTTCAAGTTACTGGTCATATACAACCTAAAGAAAGAGTGCATACAAATCCACATATTCATAAAAATACTTTGGGGGGAGCAAAAGATAACAAATAAAATATAATGTCTGAACAAGTGACAGCATGTGAATGTATTTGCATATTATTGTGCTGTAAAAAATAATGTATATGAGAAATTTGGAGATACATAGGAAGATATGAATGCAGGGAAATGAATGAGCTAAGAGATAATATACACGACTTAAATCACATAAATAAAAATTTCATATTAAATACAATGATCAATCTTGGTTCCAGAGGACAGTTGATTAAATACATTCCCTTCTTTACCCTAGTGACAGGAGGCTGAAGCTGTAGAATGTTGAATATTCTGATTAATGCCATCATGTTTTACTGAAAAATGTCTTTACTGAACTGGAAAACAGTTTGTTTGGGTTTTTTTTGTTTTTCTTTTTGTTTTTTTTTTTTTGTTACAAGGTAAGATTAGAAAGGAAGGAGGGCTTCAAAATTTGAGGAAAATGACAGAAGTGTTCCACCAGATCAGTGACCTCCTCTTTATGTATATACAGATGTGGGTTGTAACCTATCCATAACTGATTTGTCTCATTCTTGTTCATGTCCTTCCAGAAAGTTTTCACTAGGTATCAATCTGATTTAGTAGGATCTTCTTCAAATTCTCGTGACACACTGAGGAACCTGTAGTGGAAAAAAAAAGATCAGTTAAAATTGAAAAAAAAACAATAAGAGTTTAATTGACTCTACTTACAGTCAAAAGCCATTAGTGCTAAACTCATTGATTGGGAGTATTTTTGTTCTTGTTCATCCTTCATTTTTAAGAAAACCAGTAACATCAAAGGTAATGTCTTGACTTGTACATGAATTGGATTTAAGTGAGCAGAGCTACAAAAAATTGTCAACTTCTCTCTTCCCAAATTTCCCAAGTCCGGTGACAGGACAAAAGCTAAAATGACTGACGATGACCTTGGATGCAGTGGGTGACCTTGGTGTCTTTGATGTCTTACCAAGTTCTAAGCATTCCATAGCACCAGCTTCAATCTCCTTCATGGCCAATGGAACAAATAGTTTTCATTCTCCCATTCCACCAGTGGAAGTCTTAATGTGCTTGGAGTAAATATCCCCCTAAATAACCAAGGGCTTTCCAGCCTGTCAATAACCCTCAACTTGATTTAGCCCATATGCAGAGATGGTTTACTAGTGTATGGCCACTGTACCTGCTACAGCTTTTTGGAGCCACAAGTGAGAGTTGAGTGAAAGGTGGAAACCAAAAATGGTTGAGCAGTCCTGAAAAGGGTTCATCAGACCCTCACACCAGATGTTTTAATCCTCCCTGAAGACCTAAGTCATTTAGCCTTCATTTCAGTAGTTAGTACTTCAGGCTAGTTTTGCCCCTTAAGAATTCTAAGCTTCTTCTGGGATTACTGTATCTCAATAAAACTAGACACATACACACACACACACACACACGCACACACACACACCCCAAAATCACACACACATACAATCTCATCGAGCGATATAATTATCAATCAACAAGACATTATTTTCAGTCAGGTGTCCCAGTTGATAAAGAATTGACTGAGGTCAGGAAAAAAGGAACATATTACAACTCAGACATGATTTGGGATCTTAAGCAAGTCACTTGACACCTTTCTGACTGTGTTTCCACATCTATAAAATAGAAATAATGCTAGCAACCATCTCACTGAGTTGTTGTGATGATGAAATGGAAATAATGTATATAAAGTGCTTTGTATGCCTCTCTTAAACTGCTATAAAAATGCTAGCTATTATCTTCCTGTGACTAAGTCTAGAGGACAATTGCCTTTCTACACTGTCACATTCCCTTGGGTTTCAAAACACTGCTTTCAGATTTTAGGTCTTTTCCATTTTTAAACGTATGATGTGCATACTTAAAGGTTTACATGCTTTATCCCCCACCCAGTAGAATATAAGTCCCTTGAAGACAAGAACTGTTTTATTTTTGTCTTTATATTTCCAAAAATTACAGAAGGATATTTGCTATAGTAGGTAATAATAATGTTAATAATAATTAATAATAATAGCTAGCATTTATATAGTACCTACTATGTGCCAAATGCTGCATAAGTATTATTTCATCCTCACAGCAATCCTGGTAGGTAGGTATCTTCATTTTACAATTGAGGAAACTGAGGCAAGAGAAGTGATTTATCCAAGGTCACACAGCTAGTACATCTAGGGCCAGGTCTGAACTCAGATCTTTCTAACTCTAGGCCCAGTCCTTTATCTACTGGGTCACCTAGATACCTCTATACCAAGTATTTGATAGGTTTGTTGAATTGGAATGAGTTGTTTTGGACTTGATTCATTTCGACTGACCTAACTTCAACTGAATTAGCTTGAATTTAATTGGCTTGAATACTGTACTACATTGAACATAAAAGACTGAATTAGACTGGGTTAGATTGGAGTAGTTTTTCTTGGATCCAATTAGAGTGGGTTGGATTGCGTTGGGTTGAATTAGAAAGCTAGCACTAAAAACTAAGCATGACTAAAAATTCAGTGAAGCTCATGGTGATTGTGTGGAGTCTTGATTCCTTTGCCAGATTATGTTGTCAAAATATATGGTGCCCAAACAATAAAAATAAAAGTCTACTATTCTAGAACAATCTAGGTTATCTATCTTTGGCTCCAAGATTTTCATATGATTCCAGGAAAACACAACAACAACAACAAAATGAACAACCAATTTTTCCTCCTAGCTCTTACCTCTTCTTTAGTATTTAACCTCTATTTTGAAAGCTTTTCTATTTCAGACATCTTTTAGATAAAAAACATATTTTAGATAATTTGTTTAAAGGGACCCAAATTCTTTCCTATTATGATTGTTTACATAGGGGTAGCTAGGTGGTGCAGTGGATAAAGCACCAGTGCAGGACTCAGGAGGACCTAAGTTCAAATCTCACCTCAGACTCTTGGCACTCACTAGTGGTGTGACCTTGGGCAAGTCACTTAACCTCAATTGCCTCATCCTGGGTCATCTCCAGTCATCCTGATGAATATCTGGTCACTGGATTCAGATGGTTCTGAAGGAGAAGTGAGGCTGGTGACCTGCACAGCCCTCCCTCACTCAAAATAAAGTCAAGTGCAAGTCGTCATTATTTCTCTGATGGCATGGTCTTCTTTGGCAATGAAGGACGAACACACACATATATTCACATAGTGAGACTTAGGGGAAAATATACATGCCAGATAATTTGCTAACAGTTGTATCAGATTTTCTTTCTCATACATTGCAATTTGACAAACATTTTGTAATCACCTATTCTATGTCCAGCATAGTGCTAGGTGCTAGGTATGCATAACCAAAAAACAAACAAACAAAAAATAACATAGATCATTTCCTCCAAGAACTTATATTCACCATGGAATAAAGGGTGAAAACAAGGTCAACAAGACAATACAAAAATGACAATTTGAAGAAGGAATCAACACTAATACTTATAGACATCAAAGAAGCCTCCCCTCAGGACATGGCCCATGAGCTAAATCTCAAAGGAAGCTGGAAGTATTACATGTTCAGTAAAGCCCTTTGTCATTGAGTAACTCATAGTTATGCCTAGATAATGCTGATTCTGACAGCATCAGTGTTTCACAGGAAAGAGGCTGCTGAGGGACAATTCTATGATGGCAAACGTAGGGAAGATAGAATATTTTCCTTTCCTAGTATCTCCTAACTTTATCAGATTTGCATTAATCACATTAATACATGGTACTAGTAATCAGTCTTATAGAGATGGGGGAGGACCTTGGGAGAGGTAGCTAAGGGCTGACTGATTCAAATCTCTTCTGAAAGCCTGGGAGCTTGGCTTAAGCATTGACAGCTCAGAGAAAATGTCCTGAATATTTCCACCTCTATATTTTCATTGCTGAAATTAGCTTTACTGTTTTCTAATTAACCAATACACAAGACGAGAAATAAGGCAGTGTTTATTATGTCTTATTGCTGTTCACAAAATTAATATTTTTTTGTGACTCTTGCCAGCAAAAAAAAATATGATAAACTTGTTGAAAAAATATTGGAAAAGGATTTTCCATAAACCTCAATTCTGTTTTCATGCATTTCTTTCCTTCGAAAAGTATGAGGAATAAAAATCCAAAAGATATTAGAGAATTGTGAGAAAATAGATTCTCTTCCTAGATGTGCCATAGCACATCAATAAATGTTTGTGTGTGTATAGTGTGTGTGTGTGTGTGTGTGTGTATTCAATGACTTGGCTATTATCAGTCAATGAATGAATATTTATTAATTTCCTACTAAGTGCTAAGAAATTTTCTAAGAGCTGGAGATACAAAAACCAAAAACAAAGATAGGCCCTGCCTTCAAAAATTCACAGTTTAATAGAGGGAGACATATAACCAAGCTATACACAAGATGAAAAAAATAATAAAGAGAGGGAAGACACTAGAATTGAGAGGTACTAAGAAAGGTTTCCTGTAGAAGGTGTTAGGTGAGACTTGAAGAACTTGGGTCAGAAGGTGGAAATGAGAAGGAAGAGGAAGTGACAAAGTCTGTAGAACAGCAAGAATGCCAGTATCACTGGATTGAAGAGTTTGTGATGGGGAGCAAAGAATAAATAGGCTATGAAAGTCAGTGAGATGATTTTGTATTTGATCGTAGAGGTGAGAGAGAGTCATTGGAACTTACTGAGTAAGCTAAGTAGTCAAATCTGACTCATGCATTAGGCAATTCCCTTTGATGACTGAAAGGATAGACTGAAATGGGGAGAGAGTGCAGGCAGGAAGTCCCAGGCTATTGTAATAGTCCAACTGTAAAGCGATAAAATGCTATACGAGGGTAGTGGTGGTATCAGAAGAGAGAAAAGGGCACTGTATTTGAAAGATGTGCAAAGGTGAAATCAACAAGCCTTGATACCAGATTGGATTTGGGATAGAGTGAGATGAGACATCACAAGCAGTCTCAGATGACACCTAGTTTGCTGTCTATTAAGTAGCTAGTCAAAGGATTAGGCCTGGAATTAGGAAGACAAGTTCAAATCCTACTAGCTTTGTGATACTGGATAACTGCCACCTCTCCCACCCTCAGTTTCCTTAAAATGCCCCAATTTCTTTAAAATGCAAGTAATAATAGCGTGTACTCCATAGGGTTTTTGAAAAAATTAAATTGGATAACATGTAAACCTTTAAAGTTTTATATGAATGCTATAGTATATTTATCCATTCATTATTTTTAGTGTATTTAGTGTATTTATCCATTTATTTTAATATATTTATCCATTCATTATTTTTTCCTCCATTAACTCATCTACTCATACATGGTCTAATGCATTATGAATTGATCATGGAAGACACATTTTCTGATTGACAGTTTTAGAAACTGATTTTTTTTTTAAATTCTTGTTAATGATTTTCATTTCCTCTTCCTTGAGTTAATCAGAAGTCTAAAATATGAATCAGTTCTGTTTCCAGGGGTAAACAAACTACCGGTCTAAGAGCTGATCCCCAATAACCTTGTTTTCAGAGAGTTCACAACTTGTTGTGATTTTATGCTTCAGTTTAGAAGGCATTTTTTTGATGAGAGGTACCCTAGTGACACTGTGGGAAAAGAGTTGTAGAAAGGCAAGGGAGGATGAATGCCTTTTCTAAAGCCTGGATCCAAATTTGCCACTAGCTTATTCTAAGAGTTATGACTGTGATTGCCACTTTCCCAATTCTGCTGTTCAGATATGAAATAAGAATGGTTTTGAACAATACATCTTTCAATGGACTTGTTTTCTTGGAATTGAGTACCTGCGGCATGCCTAGGGGAGAAATGGAGGACATTAATTTCCTTGTGATATTGCTTTACTATTGGACTCTCTATTTGGCCCAGATACAGTTGAGTATTTTTAAAATAAAGCTATTATGACAAGCAAGGCCCACAATAAGTGAATTCACTTGATATTTCTCCCTTTGGGTTAGAGAATTAGAAGTGTTTCTTTAAATTTGCCATATATTCAAGCATCTCAATCAAGATATCAGAGCCTCAAATTCCAAATTCTCAGTGAATGTCATCTTCTTCCCACTATTTCACTAGAAAGGAATTTCTAAACATTCATTATTACTCCTTTTATTCTGGAGAGTCCTGACCAAAATGGCGAAATTTGTGAAGACCATCTTAGGTCTCTCCCTTGCTCATTTAACGCCTTATTACTTTCCCTGAGAAATTTCCTACATGGCCCCCAGGTCTCATAGCTGAGTGTCATGTGCTGACTCAATGGAAAATGAACTTCCTGCATTCTGTTTCTTCCCAAGCAGGTTTTTTTTTTGTTGTTGTTGTTGTCTTCCAGCGTGAGAATTAGTTAACTTTGAAAAAATAGGAGTTGAGAAGAGGCAGTTCTCTCTCCTTCCAAGAAAATGGCATTCTAGAAACAAGGCTTCTTTATTTTGATAATTTACCAAAAGAAGTGACTTTAATAGTGGTAAATTTGGGTCAGATAAAATGAATCAGTGGTGTCAGGAAAGACTTAAAATGAATAGTTTTAGAAAATATGTGGCATTTTCAAAGTTGCTTGAGTTTCACTGTAGGAGTTGTTCAATCATTTATTTTCATGGGTGTCTGACTCTTGGTGATCTCATTTGGGGTTTTCTTGGCAGAGATACTGGAAGAGTTTGCCATTTCCTTCTCTAGCTCATTTTACAGATGAGGAAACTGAGGCAATATGGTTAAGTGATTTGTCCAGGATCACACTGATAGTAACTAGATTTGAATACTGAAATATGCATCTTCCTGATTCCAGGTCTGACACTCTATCTACTGTGCCACCAAGCTGCTCCACACTCTAGGAGTACCAAATACTAAAAATAAAGGTGACTCATCTCCGCTTCTACCACTTCTAATAAGAGAAAAATGATGAGCTATTATTTTGACAGGCATGCCATTTTAGAGGTGCTAAGTAGATAGCTTGTGATAATTCAAACACAAAAAAATATTCCTGATTTTGCTAACTTATACTTTGATGTAATTCCATATAACTAGGTGTATCAAGAGCCAACTTAAAGAACATTAAGACTTTTCGGTGTGTGTGTGGAGATGGGGTAAGATGATGAAGACTTGTGTGGGATTTCTCTGTGCGGAGAACTCTTAATGTGGAAACTATTTGTACATATGACTAGCACTTGTTAGAACTTGAACCCAGGTTTTCCTGACTCCAGGGAAGGCCCCTTGTCCTATCTGCCATGTTTCCCTGACAAGTGTAACTACGTTTAGTTATTTAGTAGTATTTCTTACATCAAAAAGCCTCAGCCATTAATATTTCGCCTCATAAAAAATGCAATTTTCTATAGTTCAATAATTTGTCCAGTTTCTGGGTGTGTTTTCTCTATAACTTTTTTCTTTCTTTCTGAGGCAACAATCAATGTCTGCAAATCAAAATGCGCCTCTGGAGCCAGAAGCAAAATATCAACATTGCAATTTCAACTCAAAGATTCTAAATGAATCTCAAGGACCCCAGTGCACTCAGGAGGATTTGCTCAAGGAGCCATTGTTTCATGAAACATAAATTAAAATCTTAGCTTCTGAGCTGATGAGCTTCTTCATTGATTAGCATGCTAACTGAATCACCTCCTTTCCCATTTCATTCTTGTAACCTGCTCAAATTCGGAGAAGCAACAAAATAATGAACTCCTTTTCTTGACAAGTCCCTTATGTACCAATATTGAGCTTTCACATTCAATCTTTCCTTCAGAGCTTTCAAGCTTAATCTTTAAATAAATGACAAATCTTAAAGAGAGAAAGAGTTGAAATAGAAAGCGGGAGAAGTGTTTTCATGCAGGAATTTCTGCAGGGGGACTGTAGGTTGCTGCCTGTTTCAAGCACAAACATGAATATGGAGTGTGAAAGGTTAGATGACAAACAACACACTCTAGGTTTTCTATGGCTGTTTGTTGGTTCACAATCATGTGTGCGGGTATGTGTGTGTGTGTGTGTGTGCATGTTTTGAAAGCTGATGGAATGAATGACATTCTAGATTGTCAAATGCCAAATCCAACAGGTAACAGCACAGAACTGACTAATGAAAGTTATGCCCAGCAAAGCTTTGATTTACGTTAATAAATAAAGTTAACACTTTGTAGGCACCCAAGAGGCTGTTGCCCAAGGCAAGGGAACTCTGCCACATTGGATTCAATCCTCTTCAAAACCCTGGCTTAACAGAAATGAAAAGCAAGGTCCTCTGATCCTTTTCCTCACAGAAAAATGAAGTTTTTGGTTTTCTCCTATTAATGGTGACATGTTAGAATGATGTTGCTAACAATTAACTCAGTCAATTCACAAACATTTTTTAAGTTCTTCCTGGATGGTAGATACTGTACTTATCCTGGGTATGTGAAATAGAAGGGAAAAAATGCCCCCAGAAAAGAATAAAACAAATCTTTTAAGGAAAGTTCCTGGATTTTCTATCTGACCCCTTTCCTATCGATGGCCGTCCCATTTAATTTTCCAAGAGTACTCTAGGGGCTGTTGTAGACAAGTATGGTGTACTAAAAGCCATGGTTAAGGGCCTAGATGGAAAAATCAATAGGACACTTTTTCCAAGTGAAAATCAATACTAGTTAAAACAACTTGTCTTACCTCCTGGGCAAATGCTATTCTGGAAACCAGCTGAGTAGCCATTTTGCTGTGACCTAGGCATCCTGGACTACTCCATATTGTAGAATCAAGACCCATGTCACCCAGACCTTCAACCTTGATATCACCCTCAGCTCCTCAACTTACACATCCAATATATTGCTAAGTTTTATTATTACTACTTTCACAACATCTATCAACTGTGCCCCCTTCTGTCCACTCATAAAGCTAAAACTGGTTCAGGTTCTCATTAACTTTTACTTTAACTATTTCAATGGCCTTCTAACAGGTCACCCTCCCCCATCCATCCTCCAGACAGTGGCTAAGGTGATATTTTTCTCAAATGCAAGTCTGACCTCTTGCTCAAGGAGTTCCAGTGACTTCCTGTAGAGAATCAAATATAAAGTTCTCTGTTTGGAATTTACAACTCTTTATATCCTGGCCCTTTCCTAACTTTCTAGGCTTCTTACACTTTATCCCACTCTATGTAGTCTATAATCTAACTACACTACCCTACTTGGAGTTCCTTGGATATGACGTTCAATCTTCCATTTCTGTGTCTTTGCACTGGTTGTCTCTAAGGCTGAAAACCTGTTTTCCTCATTACCTTTGACTTGTAAGTTCCCTGGATTCTTTCAAGATTAACCTCAAATCTAGCCTTCTACAAGAGGCCTTTCTTGCTTCTCTTAGTTGCTAATACTGTATTCTTCCAAATCAGCTTCTGTATACTCTCTATATGTTTTGGATATGCCCAGATAGTTAAGATACATGCTGAACGAGAACAAGGACTGATTGTTGGGATTTCCTTTGTTCAGGTCTTCTACTTTGTACTTCTCAACAAAGTGTTTAATAAATTCTAGTTGGTTGATTATCAAGTAGTTTAATGATTAAAATTAACTCTAACAATTAATCAGCAAACATTGACTTGCTTGAGGTGATGAGAGAGAGGAAGAAGAAGGCAAGGGCAGAGAGAGGAATGAGGGAGAAGGGAGGCACCCAAAGCTACACTGCCTGGAAGTGAGCTTGTAAACTAGTTTGTAAAATCTTATGAAGGATTACACAAAGTTATGATCAATAAATATTATATCCAAAAAAAGCAGAGAAGTAGTGGAATATCAAAACAGTTGAGAAGTACCTTTGCAAGATCTAATTTAACAAAGTCATCATGAGTATTTAAGCATGAAAATGGAAAGAGTGCTGTAAGGGGAAGAAAAATGAAAAAAAGAGATTCTCAAAAACCATTTTAAGCAACATTTCTTCATCAAGAGCAATTCTGTCTGTAAAAAAAAACAAAAAACAAACCCTAACATTTTGTAGGATAGTTGTCAAGTCCAAGGACTAATTTTCTTCTCCAGACAGCTTATTAATGGAGTAGATTTTTTTTTATAATTAGTAGTAATTTACCACACCTTTGATTACATTGGTAAGAACAAATCCTAGTGAGGGATTTCAATCAAAGGAAATCAACATCTTTGAAATCCTTTGACATTTGGGTAGGACACTGAAAGTTGGGGTGACTTTCCCAGCTTCCCAGTGATAATGTGCATCACAGGCAGTAATTTAATCCAGGTCTTCCTGACTCTGAGGACAGCTTTTATTCACTCCATTGGGGAGAATACTGGAATCACCTTAATTTAGCTCAGGATTAACAAAATACAAAATTTTCATTGTGACCATTTATATCCAGAAATTGCAAAAGCTATAAGTCAGGGCTTAATTTATTGTTTTATTTATTTTATAGACTTAAGAAAGGCTTAATACAATAAATTAACTTTAGAAGCATGTGTTGCAAATATTTTTGGAGAAGGGAAGTTATGATTGTTACATATTTCCCAGTTCAACCCAATATCACAATCTTTGTCATTGTTGCTACCTCTTATAATTATAAATAATGTAGAAATAAATTCAAATACAGATTAATTATTCTATACACCTTTTATATAACCTGTCCCAGAAATCAGTATGATTTTAAGCTTAGACTTTTGGGGTACTCTGACCATATCCCTTCCAGCAACAATATTACACTTGAAAACATTTCTGGCTTTTACCAATTTACCTGGAAAACAATTTTAACTTTCATTAAAAAAAAAATTGAGGGGAGGAGCCAAGATGGCAGAGTAGAAAGACACACATACACTAGCTCCAAACCCACAGCCCATAAAATACCTGTAAAGAAGAACTCCCAACAAATGCTGGAGCAGCAGAAGCCACAGAACAACAGAGCAGACAAGATTTCTGTTCTAGAGAGACCTGAAAACCTGACATAAAAGGTCCATCACACCCTGGACCTGGAGTAAAGCCGAGCTCTGCCTTGGCCATGCGGCACCAAGAGGAGCAGATCTGAGCAGGCTTCAGGGATGGAATCTCCAGCAGCTGCGCAGGTCCCTCCACCCACAGCTGGTGAAGGTTGGTGACAGGGTCTCTTTGGCTGGTTGAGAGGGAAGTAGGGGGTCCCCATGACTCAGGCCCCCTCAGGAGGCAGCAGGGGAGGTGGCAGCAAACTGAGGCTCCCAAAGCAGGCTGGACCTCGGATCCATTGTTGAAGGCCTCCCCATAAACCACCTGAGGGAACTGAGCCCTGCCTGGTGACCCTGCCCCCACCTGAGCACCTGAACTTAATCTCACACTGAATAGCAGCCCTGCCCTGCCCAAAGACCTGAGTCTGGGAAGCAGGATTTGAATCTCAGACACCAAGCTCTGGCTGGGCAGATCTGGAGGTGAGGTGAGTGTGAAGAGGACACTCAGAAGTCAAGTCACTGGCTGGGAAAATGCCCAGAAAAAGGGAAAAAATAAGACCATAGAAGATTACTTTCCTGGTGAACAGATATTTCCTCCCTTCCTTTTGGATGAGTAAGAACAATGCTTACCATCAGGGAAAGACACAGAAGTCAAGGCTTCTGTATGCCACACATCCAAAATAAATATACCATGGGCTCAGGCCAGGGAAGAGCTCAAAAAGGATTTTGAAAAGCAAGTTAGAGAGGTGGAGGAAAAACTGGGAAGAGAAATGAGAGATATGCAAGAAAAGCATGAAAAGCAGGTCAACACCTTGCTAAAGAAGACCCAAAAAAATGCTGAAGAAAATAACACCTTGAAAAATAGGCTAATTCAATTGGCAAAAGAGGTTCAAAAAGCCAATGAGGAGAAGAATGCTTTCAAAAGCAGAATTATCCAAATGGAAAAGGAGCTTCAAAAGCTCACTGAAGAAAATAGTTCTTTCAAAGTTAGAATGGAACAGATGGAGGCTAATGATTTTATGAGAAACCAAGAAAACACAAAACAAAACCAAAAGAATGACAAAATGGAAGATAATGTGAAATATCTCATTGGAAAAACAACTGACCTGGAAAATAGATCCAGGAGAGACAATTTAAAAATTATGGGACTACCTGAAAACCATGATCAAAAAAAGAACCTAGACATCATCTTTCATGGAATTATCAAGGAAAAGTGCCCTAATATTCTAGAACCAGAGGGCAAAATAAGTATTCAAGGAATCCACAGATCACCGCCTGAAAGAGATCCAAAAAGAGAAACTCCTAGGAACATTGTGGCCAAATTCCAGAGTTCCCAGGTCAAGGAGAAAATATTGCAAGCAGCTAGAAAGAAACAATTCATGTATTGTGGAAATACAATCAGGATAACACAAGATCTAGCAGCTTCTACATTAAGGGATCGAAGGGCGTGGAATAGGATATTCCAGAAGTCAAAGGAACTAGGACTTAAACCAAGAATCACCTACCCAGCAAAACTGAGTATAATACTTCAGGGGGAAAAATGGTCTTTCAATGAAATAGAGGACTTTCAAACATTCTTGATGAAAAGACCAGAGCTGAAAAGAAAATTTGACTTTCAAACACAAGAATGAAGAGAAGCATGAAAAGGTGAACAGCAAAGAGAAGTCATAAGGGACTTTACTAAAGTTGAAGTGTTTACATTCCTACATGGAAAGACAATATTTGTAACTCTTGAAACTTTCCAGTTTCTGGGTAGTGGGTGGGATTACACACACACACACACACAGAGAGAGCACAGAGTGAATGGAATACGATGGGATCATATCTTAAAAAAATGAAATTAAGGGGTGAGAGAGAAATATATTGGGAGGAGAAAGGGAGAAATGGAATGGGGCAAATTATCTCATAAAAGAGGCAAGCAAAAGACTTTTCAGAGGAGGGAAAAAGAAGGGAGGTGAGAGAAAAACATGAAGTTTATTCTCATCACATTCCACTAAAGTAAGTAATAAAATGCACACTTATTTTAGTATGAAAATCTATCTTACAATACAGGAAAGTGGGGGAGAAGGGGATAAGCAGTATGAGGGGGTGATGGAAAGGAGGGCAATGGGAGGAGGGAGCAATTTGAAGTTAACAGTCTTGGGGAGCGACAGGATCAAAAGAGAGAATAGAAGCAATGGGGGGCAGGATAAGATGGAGGGAAATATAGTTAGTCTTACACAACATGACTATTATGGAAGTCATTTGCAAAACTACACAGATATGGCCTATATTGAACTGCTTGCCTTCCAAAGAGAATGGGTGGGGAGGGAGGGATGAAGAGAAGTTGGAACTCAAAGTTTTAGGAACTGTCAAGTTCTGTTCTTGCTACTAGGAAATAAGAAATACAGGTAATGGGGTATAGAAAGTTATCTGGCCCTACAGGACAAAAGAGAAGATAGGGACAAGGGAAGGGAGGGATGATAGAAGAGAGGGCAGATTGGTGATAGGGGCAATCAGAATGCTTGGTGTTTTGGGGTGGGGGGAAGGGAGAAATGGGGAGAAAATCTGGAACCCAAAATTTTGTGAAAATGAATGTTAAAAGTTAAATAAATAAATTTTAAAAAAACTTGAGTTCCAAATTTTCTTCATTACTCACCCCCTCCCTTAAGAAAGGAAAAAATTTGGAAGAAAGTCTCTCACATACCTGAAAGCTTTGTATAAATAAGAGGTGGTATTTATGGTGATGATAGTAATAGGTAAAATACTAATTATAGTAGTAGCAGGAATAGTGGTAATATATTATGTTGCACCCTCTGCCCCTAATATACTCCAGTGGCTCTATATTGCCTCCAGTATCAAAAGCAAAATCCTCTGTTTACCATTCAAAGCTCCTCATGAGCCAGTTTCTCCTAACTTTCCAGTCGTCTTGTGCTTTACTCGCCATCACTTACTCATTGTTTCAGTGACATTGTTGTCTTTCCTGTCCCAGGAACAAGACATTCCCTGTGTTCACTCTGGATATTTTCTCTGTCTGTTCCATCCTCCTGGAATGCTTACCCTCTTCACCTTTCATTATTGTGAATTGTCTTCCCTGGCTTCCAGATAAAAGCACATCTTCTACACCATGCAGTGCTTCTTAAACTTTTTTCTACTCCTGACCCCTATGAGTACTTCTTAAACTGTGGGTCTCAACTCCAAATGGGGTTGTAACACATAGTTTAAGAAGAGAAAATTATTCATAAACCTTTGAACTGATGACTCCCTTCTGTCAATTATATCCTATTTATCCTATGGGTAGCTCATTTGTATTAGATTTGTTTGTACATAGTTTTCCTCCCTGGATTATAAGTTTCTTGAGGACTTTGTTTTGCTTTTTTTGTATCCCCAGTATTTAGTGTGTGTGTTCATCCTTTGTTGCCAAAGAAGACCATGCCATCAGAGAAATAATGACGACTTGCCCTTGACTTTATTTTGAGTGAGGGAGGGCTGTGCAAGTAACCAGCCTCACTTCTCCACCAGAGCCATCTGAGTCTAGTGGCCAGATATTCGTCAGGATGACTACGGATGACCCAGAATGAGGCAATTGAGGTTAAGTGACTTGCCCAAGGTCACACAGCTAGTGAGTGTCAAGAGTCTGAGGTGAGATTTGAACTCAGGTCCTCCTGACTACCTCACTGGTGCTCTATCCACTGCACCACCTAGCTGCCTCCAGTATTTAATACAGTTCCTGGAATACACTGTATGCTTAATAAATGCTTATTGATCAGTTGATTTTCATGGAGCTTGCTTATTTTTGTTTGGTTACTGTTCTCTTTTTAACATATGCAAATTATGTTTCTCCCATTTCCAGTATGAATTCTTCAAGGCTGGGACACAGATCTACAACTTTTCCCTAAACAGCTTGAGAATAGAGGTTGGGTCTTAAAACCTCTTCATCTACCCCCAATCTAGTATAGGTCTTATTCTTCTTCAAAGTTGTTGACTTGGTAATTTTTCTATTAGTATCCTCTCCCAAAGTGCCTAGTGCTGCATTAATCATGTGACAAATGTTGACTATGTACCACATACTCAGGATGAATGAATTTGTCTTAATGTCCAGGAACAATCTAAGTCAAAGGAAATTGACTTGACAGTTTGAAGGTTCCCTGAGGACTATTTTTATTCTTTAGTTTCAAACTTCAAAGAGTTTCAGTGCAGAAAGAATGTGATTCTTTTAATAGCCATTCTCCTGACAGTAATTGTGGTGATATGTCACGCCATGTTCAATTAGTGAAGGGAGTGAAGGAATCTGGAATGTCATCTCATGTCTGTGATCTCATGGTAATGATGCCTGTGAAGCACAGACATGAAGAATGGACCCTTTCTTTAATACTTGTCAGTTTTTTCAAAACTCATCAGAAGTTTTTGGTTTTAAAGCAAAAGATGCTCAAAGCCTTTTTTTTAAGTGAAGGACTTTGTCAGGTGTATCTGATTTTGACACCAAAACTCACCACATGTAGATTTATATTACTTTCCAATATATGCTTTTGCTTTAATGCTAATATCTTCCCTCTGTTTTATCTCCTGCACATATCTTGTTAATATATAGCTGTTTGCATGTCCTCATTAAATTACGAACTACCCCTTGCAAATGGAGGAACTGCTTCTGCCTTCCTTTGTATTATAAATAGTTAGTAAAGTGCTGCCACATAAAAGATACTTCATAATGTTGTCGACTTAATGCTTAGAAGAATATGAAACCCTTTGTAACCCATTTGGTATGATGAAATCAACAAACAAGGTGGAGCCAAAGCACTAGGTAGCAAATCTGATTTCTGCCACTTCCTAATTCTCTGGTCTTGGGTGATTTTACTTTTCTGGGTATCAGTTTCCTCATTTTGTATATTATCAGATTATATGGCCTTTCAGGTTCCTTCCAGCTTTAAATCTATGACACTATGGTACTTGTTGGCTCTTATAATTTTTGATTAGAATAATGGATGTATGGATGTATGAATGTATGGATGGATGGATGGAGGGAGGGAGGGAGGGAGGGAGGGAGGGAGGGAGGGAGAGAGAGAGAGAGAGAGAGAGAGAGAGAGAGAGAGATGAATAAATAAATAAGAATTATGGGAAACATTTTGATTTGGAAAAATGAAGAGGTACCACCTGATATAAATGGATTGATTTTCATTATATATTCTGGATATATCATCAGTAAGCATCCTATTACTTTATTTTCGACCCTACCAAAATCTGTATTTTTCAGTAATTTCTTACCAGGAAGTTATATAAGACTTTGTGTAATCCTTTCAAGTATTTAATTTGAAAATTCAAAGCCTTTCTTTGCCAAAAGCAAATTTACTTGAACATCAAAAGATAAATTCACTTCAGGTCTCCCAAAACATCAAGGTTTCACCACCATCCATTTAGATGGCAGTTGGCAAAACATGTTCTCTTAACCCAAACATCAGCATTTTTAGTGGTTGTATACAACTGTAAAATTATGCAATTTTCAGACACAAGACTGAAGTGTCTTAAGTTTGGGAACATTATCCTTACGTGACTGTCTAGTTCATTTCAATGTAGGTGGAAATCTTAGTAAGAAGTGTAGGTTCCCAGAAATGAGTACATTCTCTAATAGCTTGTCATTTTCCAACTCCATATGTCATGCCTATAAGCAAGTAAATCTCCATTTTGTAAGAATGAAGCACCCCCCCAACACAAAATAGGAAGAAAATATACAAAAGTTAGCAACATTTATTAATCATTGATTTTAATAAAAGCTTGAATGAGTCTTTGAGTTAAGAAATGGTTGTGGAATAATTGTAATGGTCATTCTTGGTCCAGCAGAAAAGATAAGTAAATATATTTTATTTACAGGGGGAAAGTATTCTTACTAATATTTTTATATATTATAAGACGAAGTCTCTGTTTTAGTCACATTTCATTCACTCTGTTTCTTTGTTACAATGAAAGCCATACTGGGTGGGAATCATCAGTGGAAGTATAAATGGGAAGGAGGAAGAGGAGAAAAAGGAGAGAAAAAGATAATGCATTTTATATAACATAAAATTCAATTAAAATACACCGTAATTAAAATACAATAAGATATAATTGACTAATATAGAAGATACATCTTTTGAGTCTGCCTAATATGTCTATCAGAAATCACTATTAGAAATTTCTGCATCATGATGTCCTTACCTGTTTCATTTTCTGCCAGGTCTCTGGACAATCACATTTAATCAAGCACTTCAAAACCTGGAGGGAATAGGAGAAGCAGGGAGTCTGTACAGGAGTTCTGTGATATTAGATGATATTCTAGAATGTTTCTGCTGGTCTATTAAGTAACCCACATTTTGCTTTCTTCCACCTTCCCCTGTTTGTTAGAGGAAAAAAAGGAAGGACCTGGTGCTCTAGAAAGGAAAATTCTTTGTTTGGACTTTCATCCTGATTGATGAAGCAAAACTAGAGATAAAGAGAATTAAATGTATGACAAGCTAGCAACACATTAAGGGACTGATCACTGGAGATCAGCAAATGGCTTCAAGATGGGCCAACTTTTATTGATAATTTTTGTAATAAGTTAAAGACAATTCAGATCAATTCACATCACTAAAAGAGGTTGGGATTTTGCTTCTCAGTTTCTCTCCAAAGTAGCAAGTTCATGACAGTTTATAGGTAGGGGTACAAACATCACAAGTGGGAAAACATGACAAAGAACAGGTCACACAAGAAGCTGCAGACTCAAGGTTGCCTACCCCAACTCTGATTGACAAGCATGGCTGGGCACAATGGGTCACTGAGTCAACCTTACTTTCAGTAGTACTAACTCCTCAGCAACCATAGTCACAAATGATGGTGCTCCATTTTGGAACATGATTTTTATTTGTTCAAACATTCAACCATTACTCAACTAATAAGCTTTTACGATGCTATGCACTATGCTGGACACTTTGAAAACAGAGAAAAGAGAAATAGTCTGTCCTCAAGACTCTTACATTCTAAGAAGAGAGACAATTTGTTCATTCCCTGCCTTGCATTTATGATCTTGGATAACCCATTTACCAGTCGGGGGCTTCCATTTCATCATCTCTCTAATAAATGAGGCAACTGGCTGGTTTGTCAGACTTAGAGTCAGGAAGACCCAAGTTCAAACCTTACCTCACATACTTTCTAGCTGTGTGACTTACCAAGTAACCTCTATCTTTTTCAGTTTCCTCATATATAAAATGAGGGAAATAATAGCAAGCACCTTCCAGGATTGCTCTGAGGATAAGAAATAATGTTTACAAGTGATTTACGAATCTTGAAGTGCTACAAAAATATATTATTGTCATTAAAAGTGTATTGGTTTAGATCAGGGATGGGGATCCTGAGGCCTTGGTGTCACATGTGGCCCTCTAGTTCCTCAAGAGCAGCCCATTGACTAAATCCAAACTTCATAGAACAAATCCCCTTGATAAAAAGATTTGTTCTGTGAAAATTGGACTTGGTCAAAAAGCCACACTCAAGGACCTAAAAGGCCATATATGACCTCCAGGCTGCAGGTTCCCCACCCCTGCTTTATATGAACTCTAAAATTCTAAAACCTGTAGAGCATGTCCAGCTCTTGTACCTATGATAGCAAGTTCTAGAAACATGGCTTAATTTATGCTGTTGTTTTAGTCCAAATCTTCATTATTATCTGAAAGAAGCAGCTAATGTGCTAAATAAAGAGAAATACACTCACCACCCCCAAAGAAGGAATAAAAGGAATTTACCTTGTCTTAAAGAGTTCTAGTGAACAAACTCTAAGGCACTAACTCCTTAAATAGATTCTTTCCCATTTTTTAAATATAACTGTTAAGAAGGCTGTTCCTCTCTACCCCCTCACACTAAGCCTGAATTTATTTTTTGACTACTCTCTAGTTCTAGAATGAATAAATTGTGCAGACTTATAAAATAACTATATCACCCTATCAAAAAAAAGAAGAAAGAATGGATAAGAAAATCATATTTAAAATAATAACTTACTTTATAGATGGGCATTAAGCTTCCAAGGTACATCACAGAAACTTAAAAAAAAAATACTAGACAATATTCACAAAGCAAATCAATATTTGGAGAGAGCACATACCTGGAAAATGCTGATAAGATAATAATGAAACACCATCTAGATTATCCTAAAGATTACCAAAACATTGCCCAGTGGATATCTGCTCGGTCTCCTAAAATCCTTTGACATGCCTGCATTTTGATTGTTTTGGACGTATACAGACCCTAAAATACCAAGTAACTCCCAAGAGTCCATTTCTCCTCTCTTACTACCAATCTTTTATATATCATTAAAAGTTTTCTTTTCAGTTTGTTTCTTTTTGTTTTTAATATCATGAATGGGGCGAAGATGTTAGAGTACTAAACTCTTGTAACGTTCTCTTCGAAATAACTTTAAAATAATGCCTCAAATTTTGAATTGGTACACCCAACAAAAAAATATCAGAGGGAGATATTTATCCAGTTTAAGACCCCTTAGGAGGTCTGCAGAAGAAGTTGGTAACACCTGGGTGGGAACAGGTCCAAAGCAGGGAGGTGGAACAGCAGTGGACCTTACAGGTGGTAACAGTGGCAGCAGTAGTTGCTGATTCAAGATTTCTCAGTCCACAGACAGTAAGGAGGTGGGATAATTGGTCAGCATGATATTACAGGGACCTTATTGATTACATTGGGTACAGATGGTGCTAATTAGCAACTCTATTTTCCATAAGCAGTGCTAGGCAGAGGATTATTCACAAGGGATCAGAGGCCCTGGTCATAATTATATGGCCAAGAGGAATAATGGCACTTGAAGCTACAGGATAATAGGGATCCTTCATGTGTAAAAACCAGTGCAAAGAAAAGGAGAGAAATGACCACACCTCTATCAGGATAATAGAACATTGGAGGCAGTGAAAATTTGCAAACCCCCAGAACTATCTTTCAAAATAGTAATATGAAACAGCCTGAAGTCTGAGATAGTTTCTCCCAAGGTCTAGCTGAACAGAGACCAACTTTGACATAGAGTGCAAAGTCAAGAAATAGGCTAAAAAAATAAACAAGCAATAAAAAATAATCATTAAAAAGCTAGTATAATGGGAGGGAAATCCATAGAGACACTTCCAAGCTAAGAGCTTGGAATATGATATTCTAGAAGGCCAATGAGCTAGAATTATAACCCAAAATAACCTACCCAAAAAACTGATTGTTGTCCTTCAGAGGGGAAAAAAGGATATATAAAGAAAAGAGAAATTTCAAGAATTCATGACGAAAAGACCAGAGCTAAATAAAATCCATTGTGCTTTTCAGCCAAAGTAAAAGAAAAGAGGCAGGGGTAGCAATCATTACCTCAGATAAGGCAAAAAGCAAAAAAACCAAACCTAATTAAAAGAAAAAATCAAGAAAACTGCATTTTGCTGAAAGGTACCATAGACATTGAAGTAATAGCTATATATATATATATACACTACACACATATACACATATGTATGTAGGTGTATACATATATATGTATCTGTATGCATATGTATGCATGTATATGTATGTATGTGTGTATACATATATATATATATAGAGAGAGAGAGCAAGTTTCTCTTATAAAGGTTTCATTTTTAAATACATAGGGAACTGAGTCAAATTTATAAAATTAGGACTCATCCCTCAATTGATAAATGGTCTAAGTATATGAATATATTTAAAAAGTACCTGACCAAATTGTGGCATATGATTATGATGGAGTACTATTGTACTATAAGATATGACACTGGGAGTTGTTTCACAAAAACAAAATAAAGCAACAATTAAAACCTAACCTGTATGAACTGATACAAAATAAAGGGAGAAGAACGGAGAGATCATTACTCACAGTAACAGCAATGTTGCATCAACCATGAGAGACTTGGCTACTCTGATCAATACTGTGATCCAAGAAAATTCCAAAAGACTCATGATGAAAAAGTGTTATCTTCCCTGAGAGAGACAACTCTTAGTGCAAAGTGAAGTATAATTTTCTCACTTACTTTATTTTGTTTTTGCTTTGTTTTTACAATATGGCTAATAAGGCAATATATTTTGCATAATTTCATATGTAAAATTGATATCACATCATTTGCCCTTTTAATGAGTGGTGGAGTGGGGTGGAGGAAAAGAATTTGAAACTCAGAATTTCAAAAGAAAAAAATATTTAAAACATATAAATAATATATTTTTAAATCATGTTACAATATGCAATCGAAATGTATGATAACTTTATCTGCAGTAGTGTTATTTCTTGAAAATGATTTGCTCTACCTTTATCACCCATTGTTAAATTAATTTAAATTAACTGATTAACTTTAATACTACTCTCTATGTGGCATACAAAGTTCATCATAATCTGGAACCAACCTGCATTTCCAAAATTGTCTTTTATTCCTCCTCTCAATAAACATTATGTTCTTTTCTATTTTTAGACCTCAAAATGTGCCATGTATTCTCATATCTCTGTGAAATTGCCCAGGGCATCCCAAAACCTCCATTATCTTTCCTGTTGAATTTCTACTAAGGCTTTAAAGATTAACTTGAATGTTACCTACACCAAAAAAGATCGTTTTTAAATTTCTCCTACTTATTCATGATGTACTTCTAGCTTTATGTACCTCTTTTTTTTTTTTCCATTTATCATGTGATAGACTGTATTGTAAATATCTTGCTTTGTCCTATCAGAACTGTCAAACATAAAGGTTCTTAATCCGGAGTCAGTGAACCTGTTTTTAAATATTATGATAGCTTTATTTCAGTATATTCTGTGTCTTTTGTCCTCCTAAATTTTTATTTTACATATGTAAATTGACTATTCTACAATGTGGCCCACAACCTTCACTCATCTACCAAACGTGTCTCTCTTTCTGTCACACACACATATACACACACATAATACTAAGAACACAATATCTAAATTTTTGGTCAATCCTGGTACCTAACAGTGTTCTCTTCACACAGCAAGTGCTTACCTTTTGTTAAATTATTAAATAGATGAATTAAATAGAATGATTCAATGAAGTAAATTAGTAAAAAGAGAGAGAGAAAGAAAGAAAGAAAGAAAGAAAGAAAGAAAGAAAGAAAGAAAGAAAGAAAGAAAGAGAAAAAGAAAAAGAAGGAACTGGTTGTAAGCAAATATAACCTGCTTATTTTCTCAAAATAATCTTTCAAACATGATTCTATTTCTCCAAGAAGAGTGATGTTCATTTTTAAAAATACTGAACAATTTTCTTTTAGTTTCTACCTTTTGCTTTGTGTTTATTCAATCTCTTTTACATGAGGAACAATTTGTAGAGTTGCTCTCCTTGTCTGATGTAATCAGTGCAAATGAAATGGAGAATCAAAAGGTCAATACCTTTCTAATCCAGGAAATACCATTCATTTTTACTTTTTCCAGTTTCTCCTAAGCCATAAATCCTTTTTCATCAGTGATTAAATTTCTGCAACTGTGATGTAGTACTTATCAAAAGAAAACTACAGATCTTTTCTTCTGTTTTCAAAGTATTGTGATATTATTAGAAATTTTGATTATAAAACAGTCCATCTCTCAAAATGACCACCTGGGCAAGGTAGATTTGAAGATGCCTTGATTTTTTCATCCCCCCATACCTAATCCACAACTCCATGAACCCTGAATATTCACTTTCTCTGCTGCTGCTCTTAAATATTGACAGAGAGAAGCATCTGTGAGGAATCTCCCAATTTTATTCCATCCCTTCTGCATTTTATATATTTCATTATTCTATATCTGTCCATCTATTTTATTTCTTCTCACTGTGAAAACAAGGACCTGTTTCACCACCTTCTGCCTGATGGCTTTCCTAGTTGCCCCCCCAAAATGTTGTATATGTATTTCATTTCTATCTATCATTCTGTCAATTGATTCATCTACCCATCTGTCATCCATCTTTCTATCAACCTATTCGTCCACTTCCCTGTCACTTATCTTTTTGTCTGTGTAATATCTGTCATATATCTTTCTATTATCTGTCCTCTCTATCATCTATCTATATGTCCATCTTGTTATCTTTTCATATGATGAAAGCAAGAAGTTGTTTGCCTTGTATCCCTGTCACCTAGCACATGACACTAGGCACTTAGTACTTTTTAATCCCCCTCCTGATTGAGTATATCACCTATTCATGTTAATAGCAGTTAAAAATTTATTGTATATTCACCCAACTTCTTCCTTTGTTGTTTATTTCAGAAAAAAATATAAAGATGTCCCCTTTCCTTGTGTAGCATCAACACAATATCCCCAGTACCTATGGTGGCCATGAATATGCCAGAGCAATTCTGAATCACGAAATACAGCAGACTCTACACATGGAAGACAGAAGGGAAACGTTTATTCAGACAACAGAAAGCTAAATCCCAACACCAGAAAGTCAGATCCATCGTAATGACAGAGAAATCCATATACAATAACAGTGCAGAGGGAAATACCATCCCCAAGCTTTCCCTCTGTTAGGCTTCCCACAAACCAGCTCCCTTAAACAAATCACAAAGGAGCTCTCTCACTCATGCTAGCTAGCTGCCTTTCCCAGCTCTGATTGTTCTTTGACTAACTTCTCAGCTCTGCTCTAGCTCTGTCTCTTCTGGTTCCATCCTTCCTGTTTCATGTGATTTAACTCATGTGACTCAGGCTTACATGTAACTTAAGCAGGTCACATGGCCCTATTAATGGATGGGAAAGATTTTCCCATTAAGAAGCAAAATTACATTAACAATAAGCAAAAATGTGTTATCAATACACCTTGTTGAACCGAACCCTCTACCTGTGCTCCCTATCTGCCTTCTCTAGGACCTAGCTCTAACAATCATTCTGTTTCTTTCTTCTTCTCTCTTTTTCTTTATCTCTTTGTCCTTGTCCATGCACCTTTCCACAAAATTTCCTTCTCTACCCATCCTTCTCCCTTTCCTTCCAGAAGATTCTTTATCTGTAGAATGAAAAAATATAAGCAGTTTCTTTTCCCAAAGCAATCCAACTCCTACACATACATCAGTTTCCTTCTCATTCTCTCTTTCCTTCTCCCCCCTTTCACCTTTTATATTCTATAGAGCAGGGGTGAGGAACCTGTATCCTCTAGGCCACGTGGTCTTCTAGTTCATTGAATGTGGCGTTCTGACTGAATCCAAGTTTTACAGAAAAAAATTCTTTTATTAAGGGAATTCATTCTGTGAAATTTGGATTCAGTCAAAGGGGCACACTTGAGGAACTAGGGGGGTCACACATGTCCTCCAGGCCACAGGTTCCCCACCCCTGATATAGAGCATCCATCATTCTCTGTTTCTTTGTTTCATCAATATCCACCTACTTCTTAATTCTTTGCGCTCTTGATTCACTTCTACTACTCTTCTAAGCTGCTTGCCTCATTAATCATCTCCTAATTTGCTAAATGAGTCAGTCAAGAAGAAAGGACAAAAGAAGACCCTGTGTTTCACCTTGTCTCTCTTTCTACATAGTACATCTTTTGATAATCTATTCAATCCACCCCTAAGTATCAATTACAAGAATATATTTAAAACATCATGTTAAGTATCTTACATTGCAAAAGTGAGATATCCTCTGACTTCTAGAAACTTACTTTCTATGAGGGAGAAGGGTAGTATAATTATGCTTTCTGGAGAAGGGGGAGTTGATCTAGCTTCATTGGCATATTATTTCCAGTAGTAATAGTAATATGAATTTTTTTTATTGTCATTCTCTAAAAAAGATATAGAAAAACACAGAAGCTAGGTAATTGAGAGAGTGAGTGATGCAACCTAGCCTCTGGTGTCTTGGTAGATGTCTGAATGTGATGAAACTTAAACTGATGGTCTGGGCTAGGAGTACATAGAAATTTAAGGAGACTATTGACTTATTTACTCTTCAGTGGACATAGCAGAACCAATAACTCAGCTCCTGCCACCATGTAAATTTTTTTTTTCCTTAAATGACATTAAAACATTTTTTCAGACTTAGTTGTCTCAGGGGCTAAAGAATCATTTGATATCATTTCCTGGTCTTCTGAGTACTAGGAAATCACAAGGAGCTGCTGGCACCCTCTCTGAGTCTTGACTATTGCTTCATGATGGGCAATTCACAAAGGGGCTCATGGCTTAACTAAATCAACTCAATATCTTCTACTATGACTAAGTAAATCTTTTTGTTATTGTTAACTGTTGAATGACTTCTGCAGTGTTGTAACACCAATGTGATATTCAGAGTGCCTACAGCAGCCTTGCATATGCCAGCACAGTTCTGAATCTCAAAATACAACAGACTCTCCACATGGAAGACAAAAACAAAACATCAGAAAGCCAAATCCCAACACTAGAAAACCAAATCCATCATAGCAACAAAGAAATCCATCATAGTATCCAAGAAGTCTATACACATTTTCATACCTTCTTGAAACAAAACATTCTCAATCCTAGCTGCCTGTTTCCTCTATCCTTCCCAGTTCTGACTAGTCTGACCAACTTCCTCTCAGCTCTGAATGCTCCAGCTCCACCTCTTCCTATTCTACCCATTCAGCAAGTTCCTCCCACCACAGGCTTCATGTCACTCAAATTCATGTGACTCAGGCTTCCATGTAGCTTAGCCAGGTCACATAGGCCTATTAATGGACTGGAAAGCTCTTCCCATTCCATTAAAAATATATTAAAGAAAAAAAAAAACTGCTTGTGGAACTGATGCAGGGAACTCCCCCAGCACACCCATTACCATGGCCTCTGGAGTGGAAGTCTTGAGATTCCAGCTCCCAGGGCATAAGGCTGTTACCCTTCGAAACATGAATAGACAGAAGAACTCTTCTGCGATGTAACCATCGTGGCCAACAGCCTCAAGTTCCTCAGCCACAAGGTTATCTTGGTGGTCTGCTCCTCATTTCTTTGTGACCAGTTTCTCCTCAATCCCAGCTCAGAGCTGCAGGTCTTGCTAATGCACAGTGCCAGAATCATGCAGACCTCCTCCTTTCCTGCTATATAGGTGTTCTGGAGTTTGCTGTCCCTGACATTATCAGCTACCTAATTGCTACCTCCTATCTCCAAATGGAGCACGTGGTAGAAAAATGTCAAAATGCCTTGAGCCAGTTCATTGAACCCAACATTGGCCTAAGAGGATAAATTCAGTGGAGAGATTGGATTGACTGGACTCAGTTCCACCAAGTCAATCCTCCCACCCACTCAAACCCTTGAACCAGCTCCCAACCCCTCACCCCCCCCACACACACACCTCCTCTTCTTCAGCCAGTGAAGCTAGGATTTCCCCTCAATGAGGACCTTGGGCTAAAGGCAGAAGAAGAAGAGGATGAAGACAAGGATGTGTCAGATATCTGCATTGTCAAGGTGAAATCAGCAATGGAAGTGGCACGGAGGCTTAAGTCCCCTGGAGGCATTGGGGGGAGCCTGGGGGGAGCCTTGACCTTGGAGGGAGTCTTGGTCTTAGAGAGAGTAGTGAACTTCTCATTAATGAAGTTGGAGAAACTATTGATGCCCCTAATGATAGCACAGCACCCCAGGGGATCATAAAGGACTGCTATAGCCTTACACAAGACAAGGAAGGGGAGGGTCTGCTGCTGTTTCCTGGAGGTCAAGAAGGGGAGGGCATTACCCTTGGGCTGGGAGATGAAGCCCTAGCTGCAGCCAGTATGTCCCAGAGCAGTGGAATTAGTGCGAGTAATGGGGGGCATGAGGAGTCCTATACCAGGGGTCTCCTCAGGGGAAACCCACTGAAGAACATCAAGTGTACCAAGTGCCCAGAAGTGTTTCAGGGTGTGGAAAAACTTGTGTTCCACATGAGAACCCAGCACTTCATGTGCCCTCACTGTGGAAAGCAGTTTAATCATAGCAGCAACCTCAACTGAACATCCGCCTAGGTGTCAAGTCACACTCCTGTGGTATTTGTGCAAATGCTTTACTCAGAAGTCCACCCTACACAACCACCTCAAACTTCACTCTGGGGCTCTACTCTACCATTGTCCTTACTGTGATGCGTGATTTGCCCATAAACCTGCCATTCGTCGGCACCTTCAAGGAGCAGCATGGCAAGATCACAGCAGAGAATGTCCTTGATGCCAGTGTGTCAGAGCTCAATGCCCTCCTCCACTAGCTGGAGGAGGGATAACTAGGGTAGGAAGTGAGGTGAGGTGAGGAGATTGCTGGTAGTGGGGGGGGGGGGGTGATGAAAGATTCTCTCTCCAAGAGGAGAGGAAGTTTGAAGGGGAAAGGGATTTTTCTGTTTCCAACAGAGTTAACATACATCCTGGGGCAGAGGTCTTAACAAAAGAACATCTTCTCAGGTCTTCCTCTGGGAATTAAGAAGGGGTTAGACCTTGCTGAGATTAACTAATCTTTCCTTGGGATGATGAGGAAAGAAATAGTTCCTGTTTTCTAGGATAAAAGGGCCCAGGAAGAGGGATGACTCTTTTCTGGAATAGGTAGATTATTGAGGTGAGGATGGTGTGCAGGGTGTAAGTAGTAAAAAGGGGAATATAGGAGATGGTTTTTTATCATTGGGTAAGAAAGCTATAGAGAAAACAATTCAGTTGGGATAGTGTGGGTGAGCATTGGGAGGGAATCTTACCAAAATTATACCTGTCCTTGGATAGGAATAGAACAGGGGGAACCCCTTAAATTCTTGGGAGGGCAACTATTATGAGGCAAAGGTTATCAAGTCCCAGGGTGAAAGGGTAGAGAATATCTTTTTGCATGCTAGGGAGGAGAGAAGGGGAATGAGATAGATTTTTGTCTCAGGAGACAAAAAGTGACTAATGGTTATAAAATCAAAAAAAAAGGAGAAGAATGGAAGTAGACTGGAAAACAAATACAGGCAAAATAAAACTTAGAAGTAGCAAGGGTTGGGGAGGGGACATGGGAAAAAAGAAAAATACCTAGCAAAGGGCTCTTGGGGAGGGAGGAAACATCAGGGGGGAGAAAGGTTGTGGTAGAGACATAATGTTATTTTTTTTAAGTAAACAGACATATTTTTCAGGAGATTTCTGAAATCTGAGGTCTCAGTTTCTGCTTTTCCACAAAATAAAAAAAAAATTCTTTTAAAAAAAGTACCTTAACAGTACAAGTATCTCTTGTTGTTCTTTTTTGAAATATAATTTTTTTTAATTTGTAAAATAAAATATGCATTTCTATAACAAAGTAGAATGGAAAAAAAATGATTACACATGAAACTTCAAATCCTCAAACATAAACTACCAGAGGACTGGACTGAGCCAGTTTTGCAAGGTAAATTGTAAGATAGAAAAGGGACTCTGGTCAGTTTATATGTGGTTTTTATGTGAATAAGTTTTTCTCTAGCCTTGACTTCTCTCATGATCCAGTTCCCATCCTGCACTTGCAAGTATAGTCTGGATATCGCTACCTACATAGCCTGCCAGTATCTCAACCTCAATGTTTCAAAATCCCAAATCATCAGCTTCCACCACAAAACTGTTCTTCCCTTTGCTATTTCAGTAAATGAAAATATAATTATCCTGGTCCCCTAAATTCAAAACCTTTGAGTATTTTTCTTTATTCTTCCCTCTCTTTCACCCCTCCCCCATATCTAATTGCTTCTTAAATCTTCATAATTCTACCTCTGAAATATTTCTTGCATGTATTCCCCTATTTCCATTCCCTCTGCCCTTTATTATCTCTTGTTCCCAGGCCCTTTATTACCTCTTGTCAGAGCTATTGCAATAACTAAGCAATCTTCCTGGCTCCGGTTCCCTCCCCCCACCAATCTATCTACACACCACTGCCCACTTAATCTTCCTAAATAATAGGAACCCTCCTATTACTTTCCTCCTTTTGCCTACCAAATCAAGCTTCAACTTTTTAAAATTGGAAAGTAATGTCTCCCATTCTATGGGTCCCATTTTCCTGTCCAGTCTTATTTACGTAAACATTTATCTACGATATTTATTTATAAAATAATAATAATAAATGAGCACATTTTTCTAAGTGACTTTATGTCAGTTCTTTTCTTTAGTAAATATCTTTTCTATCTTGATATTTTCAAAGACATAAACTATGTTATAGTAAGGCCTTTAGACTCACAAAACTTGTGGCCAAATGACCAAATTAGTAACCACCTTTGGCCAATCCCATCAAGCAACAATGAAAGAGGCAATGTAATGTAGATTGGCAATATGAATACTAATTTTGAAGTCAGATGAAAATTCGATTTGAATCCCATCTTGAGCACTAGCTCTTTCATCTTGGGCAATTGACTTTCCTTCCTTGTACCTCAACTTCTTCAACTATGACATCATAGCAACAAATGCACAGCATCCATATCACAAGATTGTTACAAGAAAAATACCATAGAAATAGGACATACTGTTATTGTTTTTTGATTTTTCCACTATGTTATCAGAGATGAGGAGAGTAGTAGTTTTTAGGCAAAATAAGTCTTTTGGTAATACAGCAAGCAATAGAGTTAGAAAGGATGTCACAAATTCAGCCTAGCCTCCTCCTTTTATATATGAAGAAACTGAAGCCCAGGTGAGATGTCTAAGGTTCCAAAGGTGTCAGATATCAGAGATAAGATTAAAAGTCAGTTTCTCTGACTTGAGGCCAAAGAAAATCCTATTCCTTCCACCCTACCATGCTATTCTTGTTTTGGAACTCCTGTGTGTTGAGGATACTTCAGAAATATACCCACTTAATAGACAATGCAAATATTCAGATAGGCTGCTCAAGGGAATTTTGTTTTTGTTTGCCTTTCATTTTGTAAGAGGACCAGTGACATCACTGGGGGATGCCTTGACTTGTGCATGAACTGCATTGGAGTGAGGCAGAGCTGCACAGCTTTGTCAGCTTAACTCTATCTTTCAGTCTTCAAATTTCAGTGACAAGGCAAAATCCAAGATGACTGGTAGTGGCCCAGAAGGCATGGAGGACCTTGGCATCTTCAATGCCAGATCAAGTTCTCATCATTCTACAGTGTTTGATTCAGTAGTTTTCATGACTAGTGGATCAAATTGTTCTCATCTGCCCCTTCCATCAGGGAAATTATTCACAGGCTTGAGATAATCATCCCCCTAACTTAGCAATGGATTTGAGACCTGCTGTTTACCTTCAACCTGAGTTAGCCTGTCTATTGTGTTGGTTTATTGGGATGTGGACTCTGTGTGTCAGTTTCTTGCAGTCGCAGGTGAGAGTTGAGTGCCAGGTAAACACCAAAGGTAGATGAGTAGCCCTGAAAATGGCTTGGCAAATCCTAACACCCTTGTACAAGGGTGCAAGTCCTCCTTGTACACCTCATACTCTCCAGTTCAGCAACAGAGTGCTGGACCCAGAATCAGGAAGACCTGGGTTCACATCCAGCTCCAAACAATTACGAGCTGTGTGAATCTGTGAAATTCAATTAGTCTATCTCAGCACATTTTCTAATTTGAAAAAAAATGAAGATAATAATTGTATCTATTTCCCAGAGTAGTTAGGGCAGATAGGTAATGATGTAGTACATGGAGATCTAGGCTTGGGGTCAGGAAGACTCATTTTGATGAATTCAACTCTGACTTGAGACACTTACTAGCTATGTGATGCTGGGCAAGTCTTTTAACCCTGTTTGCCTCAGTTTCCTTATCTACAAAATTATCTATAGAAAGAAATAGCAAACCACTCCAAATAAAAAAAAATATTTGTCAAAAATAAACATTAAAAAAAGGATCATGAAGACTCAGAAGCTACTGAAATGACTCAACAGCAACAATCCATGATAGTTGTGATGATCAGTATAACAGTATTTGTAAAGAACATTGCAAACCTTAAAGTACTCATTGTGGGGAGAAAGGTATAAGACTTGAAAGCTAGGGGAACAGGTTGTGAAGGCCTTTGAATGCCAAAGAGAGGACTTTTTATTTGTCAAGTAACTGGAATTTATTAAGCAATGGAGTAACATACTCCAATCTGAGCTTTAGGATGATTAACTTGACAGAAAAATAGACATTGGACTGGAATGAGGAGAGTCTTGAGGTAGGGACACCAATGAGTAGGCTATTCCGATAGTCCAGACCTAGGTGGTAACATGGTAAAGGCCTGAAACAGGGTGACAGCAGCATCAAACAAGAAAAGTGGGCTTGTACAAAAGACTTTATGAAGGTAAAATTTTAAAAAAAGTAGTCATTATATTATTTTTAAAACACATTTGCATTTTTAAGTACCCTACATCAGAAATTTTATTAATTTACATATTCAGAGAAATTTCTCCTCCCCCATTATTACAAACTCGTGAGATTTCATCCTGCTGACATCCAGAAAAGTGATTAACCATCAAATCACTCACTCAAGGTACCAAGATGTTATTTAAAGTAAAAAAAAAAAAAAAAGAAAAGGATTTCATCCATTTCACAGTAAGTTTGTCTCCTTTGTTATTATAGGGAAAAGTCACAGATGGGCTGACAGGCCTTGTTTTTGAAACTATTTTTCAAGATCTAGGGCTGTGCCAAATAATGTACCTGAACATCTTCACAGTTCCTGTGTTTTCCTTTAATTTTTTTTTTTTTTTTTGGTGTTTAATTGGTCTGTTTGCTTGTTTGCTTATTTTACAAAACTGAGTTCATGGCAATGGAAGATGTTGAATGGTCATGAAGAAAAGTGGGAGCTCTGTAAGTATACTGAGTCCAGTGTCTTTAAAGACATAGAATCAGGATATTTTGTTGGAGATGGTCTTCGTGTGATAGTTTGCAATTATATGTTTCAATTTCCTCTTATTTTGCTTTGATAATCCATATTTTCCTTATCCATTATACCACATCTTGAACTATGTTTTTGTTCTTACTGAGATGCCTGGATTTTTTTTTTAATCTGAACTATTTCTACAATGAGGAGTATTCCAACTACAGTTACCCAATTTTGCATTTAGTTATAAAACTGTTAAACTGTGTCATGATACTGGACAATAGAGAATAGCAATACAGATGAGGAGGAGTTTTCCCCTATAATATGCAGCATCTTCAATATATAAATTCATAACATACATCCCAATAATACTATGAATAATTAGAATGTTAAATAACACCAACTACCCTTTATAAGTTATAGCTAATGCACTTCTCTCTAAGATGTTGCTTACCTGCTAAGTGGCAGTCATATTTAAATCCCTTCACCAAGCTTCTGTATGCCCTGAAGGGTAAGACAGGTTAAAATGATGATACAATTGGAACAGTACATAATCAATCCCTGCAAAAACATCTAGCCTCAATTCCAGTTATGTTAATACATTGCAGTGGCACTGTACATTTCAATCGCTGAAAGATTCCAGGCTTCATGGAAGCTTCAGATCAGCACACATGAAAGTCCCAAGGAAGTATTTAGCAAATTCCCTTGTGATACATGAGGAGTTTAAAACAACAAGAAAGCAATCCCTTTACATTCATGTTTTCCCCCCTAAGTCAATAAGTCCTTTACTGGGACTGAAAACTAAGAATTTCATTGTCATTCAATCTCAAAAAGAACCTTAAATAACATGTGGACAGTTACATCTCAGATAATGGTTGGGAACACAGGGCGTTCAAGGTGTAGAGGAATTCTAGGGCAAGATAATCACAATTCACTGAAAAGCAACAATTCCAATTTGATACACCTAATTTCAGTCCTTTGGAAGAGATCTTTCAGGTGCCATTTTGAATTTTAATGTGTTACCATGACATTTCCTGGGTAGCTCGTAGAACACTGTTGATACCTCAACTGCACTCAAGACACTTTTATGGCTGACTTGCAGAGAGGGATACCTTTGCAATCATCTGACTTTACCAGTAATGCCCCTTTTGTAATAGAGAACCTGGTTTCTAGTTTATAGCAGCCTGTCTAATGCACAGGCTCAATTACATTGGGGTAATAATTAGAACGAACGCTATAACTGTTGGCTTTAGATGAGTGCTAGTTTACTGAAATGACTCATTTGTCTGAAGAGTGTAGGGATTTCTTTAGGGTTGGTTATTTTATTTTCTCCATTCCCTGTATATAAAGCCTTGTATATAGAGTCACTCATAGGTGACTTAAAGACTCAACTTTGGAAGCAGCAATGAAGATGGAAAAGAGTGACTATTGTAAAAGGTAAAATAGTGTGAAAACTTATATTAAAAGTTTACAACTTCAAAAGCATGACTTAATTAAGAATTATAGTCTGCTACAGTTATTTAGCAAACCTTGACTTTTTTCAATTTTCCAGCTTGATGGTGCATTCCACTAAAGGAAATCTGGCAAGTGATGTCCTATTGACTTTGACACTGGTGCAGTGTTTTTATTTTTTTTAATACATTTTGAATTTTTCCTCTTTTCTTCTTGCACACTTCAAAAAAAAATGAAAAGGAACAAAAACAAATGAATAGGAAATTAGATTTTCACAAATGATAATGATATGCCAATAACAATCACTGCTAGCCTCATTACTTGTACAAATAACTTAAACATAGTGCATGGTTAAATAATATGTTAATTGAATTGACTTTGCATAATGGAATGAGTACAAGATTTGGAATCAGACTACTTGGAGTCTGCAATTTAGTTGACCTTACTTGAGCTGAGTTCAAATCCAACCTTAGATACTTACTTGCTGTATGACAATGAACAAGGTACTTAATTTCCCTGGAATAACTGCCAAGGTCCATTCCAACTTTAAACCTGTGATCCCAATACATCATCATTGCCATGATCAGAAAAACTTTGCATAGTGACAAGGACTGGACCTTCAACTTCTTTAATGTAGGGTTACTCCTGGATAAGGAAAATCTTTCTACAAGTGCAGGAACTCTTCAAGTCATATTCTTAGAGACTTATCTGGAGCACTGAGGGATTAGGTGACTTGGACAGTCACAAAGCCAGTAAGTTTAAGGGAAAGACTTGAATCCAAGTCAATCTGGATCTGAGAATATCTTTCTATCCACTATCTCATGTTGCCTCATGTAAGCATTCTTTAGTTGACTATTTTGGGGTGCTTTTAAATTTATATGAAACAGCAATATAGTGGATAGAGAACTGGCCTGGAAGCAAGAAGACCTGGGATCAAGTGAAACACCAAATTTTTAGTGTCTGTGTGACCTCGGACAAATTCATTTAAGATAGCTCAGTCGTAGTTTCCTCATCTATAAAATGAAAACTAGAATACATGTAATAATATCTCTCAAGGTAGCTGTGAGAATCAAATGAAATGTTTATAAAGCACTTTGCAAAACTTAAAGTAGCATATAAAAGATAATCTAATTATTAAATAAAATAAATAGATAAAATAATTACAATGCTATATTAAACTATTATAACTATTATAAATTATAAAACAATATTAATCTCCTTTCTATGAATGATGTATATGGCCTTTTTCAAGTACCTGCTCTTTCTTCTTCTTCAACCAACTTTCACATACTACAGAACTTCAAAATAGCAGTGATTTCGTCATTATAGATACCCCTTCGATCAATACAGGTCACAGATTCTCTGTACCTTAGGAGAGCCCTCATGACTTTCCTTGACCAGAATTCTGATGAAGAAATTCATAGAAGAAAGATAGACTGGTCCACTTTTGAAATATACCTCACTCCATTTCCAGGACTTTCCATCTCGGTAGTACCTGCCAGAGCATTGGTAAATAAAATTGTATAGGTAAGGATACTAAAGAAAAGAGAAATCAAGTGAATTTCATAATATCTTGCCAATTTTAAGTAAGAGTATCCAAACTGAAATTCAACTCCTCTGACTTCAAATTCATGGTTCCTTTCACCCGATTTTTGTTTAAGGAAAATGCAGTGACTTGTAAAACATATGTAATTGGGAGAAGCAGCTGGGCCTGACCAAAGTATACAGAAGAAACCCAAGTTGAAGATAGCATAGTTTCAAACACACTCAACTTTCAGTAAACAAGACTGAGTATGTATGTCAAAATTAACCTCCTTTGGAATTTACAATGACTTTTAAGGTGGACACATCTCTCTATTGTATGCTAAGCACATGGTTCTATACTGGCTTCATTGCTGGGTAAGCCTGATTTTTCAATAGAAGAAGAAGGCTCCTCCTTTCTCATACTAATTGATTGATCATACCCATGCTGCCTGCTTCAGGGAAAATTCTATATTTGGTTTTAGTCTAGGATTTCCCCTCAAGTGTGTGTGTGTGATGGTAAAAAGCAAATTATAAAGAACTCTGTATTTTATCAGTGGACTACATATGGAACAGATCCTTTATCCCCAAAAATAAATAGAAATGCTGAGCACAAATGAATCAAAATATTCATTGCACAAATATTAGAATATATTCTGAGAGCTCGTTAGTACTAGCATTATCAGTTGGGATACTTCCTTCAAGCCTTATTGGGACATGAAAGTTTCTGCAAAATTGCCCATTACTCTTTCATGAGGCACCTTTAGTGAGTGCAGTCTGATCAAACACCAAGGTTTTCTATGTGATAATCTTTTTTCTCTTCACTGCAAAAACTTCCTTTGGTTTTAGACTACTCCTGCCTCAACTTAGGCATGCTGCTGGCAGTGGTTGACCCACTCAGCACAGATGCTTTCCACCTCTATCAGAAGCTGTTGTTCCAGGAGACATGACTGCTGCTGGTAGGAGATGCTGTTGCTATGATCACAGACCCTTAGAGTTCTCACAAGGTCCTTTTCTAAAGGCATGAGGACACAAAAGGGAGATAAATCAAAGAGTCACCTTCATACTTTAAAGTTAAAAGAAGAGGGTAAGCCAAGAGACAGATTGCCCCTTTAGTATATCCATAGAGTTTCAGATCATCAGCTAATTGGGAGATTCAATCCGCAAATGAGTCATATATGACTGGAAGATAACTTCCTCCACTACGTTTTGGTCACTAGGACTAATGAATAAGTGTGCTCTAAAACAGAGGGCTAAAAAGGCAATGAAGAACATTGGAAGATTGCCCACCACAAAAATATTTCAAAGATGGAAGATTCCAAAGGATTGAAAGACAATTTTTATTTTGTTTTGTTCCCAATGAAGAAAAGTAAGAAGATATAATAAACAATTACTGACCCCTGCTATCTTATCTATAGAAAATCTTCATGAGGATGTTTTGTGCACATAGTGAGAATATCCTCAATAAAAACCATGACAAGGGAACAGACAAGCTTTTGAAGGCATTTTCCCCATGACAGACAACTTCTTTACATAACAAAAATTGAGATAGGTAAGGAATATTAGATCCCCTGATCATATTATTAATTTTAAATTTAACCTAATCAGAAATTATAGACTTGAAGGTTCTCTCCTAGCAAAGACTTTCTCTCACTTACATTCAAGTTCTACAATACATTATAACATGTGATTATAGAAATCTTTTTCACATCTGCTGAGAACCGACATAAAAGTAAGAAGGGAATTATGTTATGTGTTGTTAGATATGCATCTAACATGTTCACCAGGGTCATGGCTAAAATTCAATGATTCCCTTTTGAAATTAAGACTCTGTAGTTATCTCTATCAAACCTGAGACCCATCAGTTGGATTTGCGGAAATGTGAAAGAAATCAATCTGAATATTCACACCCCCAAACCAAAGTGGTTGGAAATCATATATTGATTTTTATTATAGAATGAAAGTGGACAACTAATCTGGTATACTAATCCCTATCTCTCTTACTATGACATATCCCTCTAGACAAATGGATACACATAATGAGATATGTGTATCACCTATATGCCTACTAAATGGATGTTTCAAACAGTCACTAATTTGGACTGAGATCAGTCTGAATTCTATCACCATCTTCCCAAAATGTTCACCACATGTTCAAAATTTTCAGCCCATGTCTTAACATCAGTATATCTAGATGAGATGCATGAGAGTTATGGAATGTCAGTGTATGCACATGCATGTGTTCATATATCTACATATATGAACATATATCTACATATATGAGCATACATACAAATATCTGCATGTGTGTTACATTGTTAAATGCATACATAGTATTTAAAAGGAAGAGTCCATGGAAAGATATATACTGAGCATAGACTTTAGGATCTTATTGAAAATGTTTGCCTTAAAGAATTAGAATAAAATATTGCATTATGAATGGCAAGACTTTAAAAGGAGGTAGAGAGGTCATGTAGTAAGACAAATGGGATGAAAACCTTCAATAAGTTGAATGGATCTTCTATGGAGTCCTCATTGAAATATAGCGGTGTAATAAAATTAATCTCTACTGGAGGGAAACAGCATGCAATTTCCCTGGCAAAGGCTTAATAATTGTTGTAGTCATAGCAATGTTAGATGATTGTACCTCAGCATTTGAAATAGCACAATGAATAAATGAATGAATGAAAAAGATTCATTAAGTTCTTATGTGGAAATCACTTACTGTGGGAACTTCTACATGTAAGAGTTAATAACATGTTGGACCTGGAATCAAGAAAATTCATTTCCCTGAGTTCAAATCCGGCCTCTGATACTTACTGGCTGTTTGATACTAGGCAAACCACTTAACTCTGTTTGACTTAGTCACTCATCTATAAAATAAACCAGAGAAGGAAATGGCAAACTGCTCCAAGAAATGCCAAATAGAATCATGAAGAGTGGGAAATGAAAAACAAGTGAACAATGAATGTGAAAAGCATTGGGGTAAATATGGGGGTTACAAATACTAAGTACCTGATCTCAGAAAGCTCACCTTTAACTAAAGTTGAATTCAATTGTAAGTCAGACAAAAAGTCCAAGCACTGCTAAGGGTACAACAATAAGACAGAGCAGCAGTGCATGTCCTTTGCATCACTTCCATTAACAAAATCATAACATCTCAGTAAACTAGCATTTCTTTTTTGAATAATTAATTTGGGAGGGCAGAGTCAATATAGTGGAGTAGAAAGATACACCTGCTCTAACTGTTTCCCCACAGCCCATAAAACACCTGTAAAAAATAACTCTAAACAAATTATAGAGCAGTAGAAGTCACAAAACGACAGAGTGAAAGAGATTTCCAGCCCAAGGCTGCCTGGAAGGCTGACAGGAAAGGTCTATTGCATAGGGAGCAGAGCAGAGTGAAGCCCATGGAGTGCAGGCCAGCCTTGGCTGAACAGCACTCCCCAGGAACAGGACCAGAGTAGGCCTCACAGGTGGAATCACAGGGAGGAGCTTCATTTTCCAGATCCCTCAACACACACACACCAAAGACAGCTTCAAATGTCAGTGAGAAAGCTTTTTCACCTGGGTGAGAAGGGAACAAGTTCCTCTCCTAGCCCCAGCCCCAGGTGGCAGAAGCAGAAGAAGCATCCATTTTGGGAGCCATCTGTCTAAAGGCCCTGGGGGAGTTGAGCCACTGATCTGGGTCTCAAACCTGAGTAGTGGCCCTGGGGTGAGGAAGAGTGCTGGCACGGCGGGACTGGTGGAGGCTCTGGAAATGGAATTCTACTTGTAGATTCTGGGCAGAAAAGCTTTGGTAGCTCCCACACTAGAGCACAGGCCAGGAGAGGAGTAAACTTCTCTCTCTTGATTGTGCTTCCTTGGAGGAACTGAGAACTTACAGGTATCCAGAGTATACTCTCCTTTTGATAAAGAACTCAAAAGTCAAGTAATTGACTGGGAACATGCCCATGAAAGGGAAAAAAATAAGACAATGGAAGGTTACTTTCTTGGTGAAGAGGTATTTTCTTCCATCCTTTCAGATGACGAAGAACAATGCTTACTACCAGAGGAAGACATTGAATTCAAGGCTTCTGCATCCAAAACCTCCAAAATAAATACTCAGTGGTCTCAGTCCATGGAAGAGCTCAAAAAGAATTTTGAAAAGCAAGTAAGAGAGATGGAGGAAAAATTGGGAAGAGAAATGAGAGGGATGCAAGAAAATGATGAAAAATGAGTCAACACTGATGAACCCCTTATTGAGAGGAACACAGTTCCAATTATCTGAAGGTCATCTTTTCCTCCTCAAATTTTCCATCCTCAGAATCTTAGAAACCATTGAATCTACTTAAGGATCCAAAAGAAAGGAAATACAGAGTATGTTCCTAAAGAACCTTGGATCATTAGCACATGAGTGCTTGTAGAACTGGATCATTCCCAGGTCCAACTGGCCATCTTCATGCTTCAGCTGCACAAGGGAGTAGGTTGGTCATTAGTTCAATTTGACATGCTGTTACAAGGTAACTAGTACGATATAGGTATCAACCTTGGTGCTGAGAATACAAAGGCAAACACAAGATAATCCCTACCCTCAAACACCTTGCATCCTATTACAGTTGAGATACACAAAATACATAGAAAATTAAATGCAACAATTTACAGTGCAATAATATCTTCCATGCCCAACTTTCTAGGTTGTTGTGAGGCTCAGTGAGAAAATATGTGAACATCACTTTGCAAACTTTAAGATGTATATGTCAGGTATCCTCGAGATAGCATGGTGGTTTTTACTGTTCTTTTAAAAAATAACTTCTAATGCTACTGGCTGCCACTGCACAATTGTCTTTGAAGAATTCTTGACCTCACCACATGCTGCTTGTACTTCAGTTATTATCTTCATCAATGTCCCAACCCCACCGAAACTTCGCTCTTCTACTACCACCTCCAAGGCTATCTATAAGTGAGCTTTTGACTTCTATTGCCATGAACCAGGCTTCCATACTACTTTCAAGTTATTTTTAAACCTTACCATGGACATTCCAACTTTATTTCTAGATCCCTTTTATGTATGGTCATCTCCTACTGGAATCTAAGGGCTTTGAATTTGTTTCACAGGGACTTGGCCCACTGCCTAGCACATGCTAAGTGCTTAAAAGGCTATCTATTTATCTGTCTCTCAGTATTGCTATATAGCAATCTATCTATTAATTTCTTTCAATCTATCTCTGTCCATCCTCTTCCTCTCAGTTGTTTACATTTTGTCTGTTGTCAGTCTAGCTCCCTCTCCCCATACTCCCCAATCTTCCTCCTCCTCCTCTGTCTTTCTCTCTATCTTTGTCTGTCTGTCCCTGAATCTATCTCTCTCTCTTTTTCTTTCTGTCTTTCTTTCTCTCCCTCCTTTCCTCCCTCCCTCTGTCTCTGCCTTTCCAGCTTAAAAAATTGTCCCAACTGGCCCCTTCGTGACTTCTTACCTTAGATTTTTCCCCAAATTTCATGTCATCCTTACAGGATTATGTTAAAAGGTTTTACTAAGAATTTTCCATCCCCTCCCCTTTTATATGTTTACCCATGAGGTAAATTCATTTTAAGCAATCAATTCCACTTTACATAATCTCATTTAAGAGAATACTTAAGTTTTGTCATACATTGCAATAATAAGGATAGTAGTAGCAGTTCATATGTATGTGTAGAATTTTATGATTTGAAAAGTGTTTTACATGCATTATTATCTCACATGATCCTCATAACAAGTCTGTGAGTTAAGTAATGGAAACACTATTCCCATTGGACAGATGGAGAAAAAGGCATACAGAAAGGCTATGCAATTTACCATAGATTAGAGAAGAGTGATTGCAAAATGTTTCTTTTTTTCCTTTTCATCTTGGATTGGTATTTAACAATTTCAATGAATTAATGGATAGATGAATGAATGAAAACTTATTCAGCACTTAATACTACCAAGCATTGTTTAATTGTAGAGGGATAATAGGATCGTTGAGGCCCAGATAATTTAAATGATTTCTCAGGGTCACATAGCTAGTAATACTTTGAAGTGGGATTTGACCTCCACAATATCCCTGACTAAGTCCAACTCATGATTTTCCATGCCACAAGGCCCCTCCCAAAATAAAGAAAAAAAATACAATGAAACCAGGAATTTATTTGGAATAGTTTTTCTTCCCTTCAGGATAGTGCCTAGCACAGTTTCATGCATATAGCAGGTCTGTTTTACATGTCATAATATTGATGCATTACTATTGTAGATAACTGTATATAGTGGTTAATTTCTTGGTATGATTTGCTTATAGGGCAACTATGTGGTTCAGTGGATAAAGTCCAAGACCTGAAGTCAGGAAGACCTAGGTTCAAATCTGGCCTCAGACACTTACTAGCTATGTGATCCTAGACAAGGCACTTAACCTCTGTTTGCCTTAATCCACTAGAAAAGGAAATGACAAATCACTCCAGTATCCTTGCTGAGAAAACCCCATGGTCAGTAAGGTTCACAGAGTCATGAAGAATCAAACATGACTGAATGCTTGAATAACAAATCCCCCCCCCAAAAAAAAGTAACTAAATAAATAAAGATTTGCTTAACTTTTGGTTGTTTTAAATTTTTTCATAAGAAATCTAAATAGAGGATGTATTGGGAAATAAATATGGTATTTAAAAATGGGAGCCATTCATAAAGAAAAATAATAGTGATAACTGATTTCTTAACCTCATTCCACTATGCCCCCTACCTCTTTTTCTTGGCATTACTGCCCCTTATACCTAGAATGTTCTGCCTCCTAGTTTCCACTTCTTGGAATGCATAATTCAGCTAAGATCTAACATTTTACAGTCCTTCCCTGATCCACATCAACCCACACTGAATGTTTTTCATATCTATATAAGTCTCTTCCCCACCCAAGATATATTCTTTATTTACATATGTCCATATTGTACTCTCTTGGTAGAGTGTAAGTTATATGAGGAAAGGAAGTGTTTCTTTTCTTTCTTTTCTTGTCTTTATATCTCCAATACCTAGCATACAGTTCCTGGAATACAGTAGGTTCTTAATAAATGCTTAGTAATTTGAATAAACTCTTTACCACCATACTTTCCACTAGAAAGTGACAGTAAGCCCAATCCCCCTAAATCACATTGTTGCTTTAGATCTGTTGCTGAGATAACTTATAACTTTCAAAAATAGATGTTGGAGGCCACTCTTGTCATGAAAAATGAAATGTCGAAAGTGGCTTACATATCGATTTGGCACAGGATCATAAAACTTAGAATTGTGAAATTTTAAAACAGATTTATGAGGGAGATACTTCCAAGTAATTCCACTGCTATGAATACCTAAAAGCTGGTTGAGATTTCAAAGTTTGCAGATTTGCAGGGGGATACAAGACAGGGAATTGAAATTACTGCCAAGATTTCATTTTATTACTTGCTAAAGATTATTCTCAGTCAGAATATGCCTGACACAGGTGACTGATTTTCACTAAAAGAAATACCCTCAATAAAATCTTCACTTCCTGCAGATAACGTTGGTGCCTTTTCTATTCATGTTCTTCTGAAAATAATAATTAGAAAACACAGAGCAGAGACAGTAGCTTATCTACAGTAAAGCAAATACTCATGAGGCTGCTGAGAAGTCTTTTCTAGTCTCAGATGGAAAACAACTTCTTTCTACTTTATCTCAGTAAGGAAATGATCATCTTACATTTTTCCTTTTTTGAGCTCACTAGGATAATTTTCTTAAATAAATAAACACTAATAAATATCTATGGTATATATTTGGTTTCATTTTTATTGCTTTTTATTTATTTTTATTTAATACATACATTATTTACTGATGGGGAATTGTTAAGGGCATTAAAATAAGACAGAGATGAAAATAACCAGTGATCAACTGAAAACCAGTGCAGACATTTCCTCCCTAAAATTTTTTATTAAATGCAAGTGAGCTTTCCTTCCTTCCTTCCTTCCTTCCTTCCTTTCTTTCTTCCATCCCTCTTTCCCACCCTCCCTTCTTATTTTTGTTTCAGTCTTCTTACACAAAGTGACTAATATAGGAACATCCTACATGATTTCATATGTATAACCTGTATCTGATTGCTTACAGTCTCAGGGAGGGGAAGGGGGAGTTGGGGAAGGAGAGAGGAGTAGAATTTGGAACTCAAAAGTTTAAAAAATGTTAAAAACTGCTTTGCATATAATTTGGGGGAAAATATTACTTAAAAATAATAATATGTGCTAGGAAGTACACTTGGCATAGTAGACAGAAAGATAAGAGCAGGATAGGACATCTAGAGGGAATTGAATTGTGGATAAAGTAGAACATGACCACATATTTTTAAAATTGGATGTCCAGAAGTATGATGCTAGGCTCAACACAGGAAGTTTGGAAGAGAATTTAGTTAATAAGGAAATATAAGGAGGTATATTTTGGACATGTTGAATTTAAGATGACCAGTGTACTACTAGGTGGAGATGTTTAACAGGTAGCTGGTACTAGAGAAATGAATTTTAGAATATGTAGGTGGTGATATTTATATATGAAAATGTGTGCATATATGCATACATGTGAATACACACATGGTTTATATAGAAACACATTGCACAATATGTATGTGTATATTTACATGTGTACATATATGTGTGTATAAATACATATGCTTGTGCTTCTGTGTATGTGCCCCTAGCTGGCACAGTGGATATAGTGTTGTTCCTGAAGTCAAGGGGACTCCTGTTCCTGATTTCAGATCTGACTTCAGGCACTCACTAGCTGTGTGACTCTGGGCAAGTCACTTAACCCTGTTTGCCTCAGTTTTCTCATCTGTAAAATGAGCCGGAGAAGGAAATGAAAAACCTCTTCATTGTTTCTTGCCAAGAAAACCCAAATGGGGTCACAGAGAGTTGGATGCAACTGAAATGACAGCAAGAGTAACAAAAATTGAAGGAAGCTTGGGGACATGGGAGTTGGAGATAAGGAGAATGAGGATTATAGCCACAGAGCACCAGCCTGTCCAATGCATGGAGGGAGTAAGTGGAATATTGTATGTGAGAAGCAATGATTCAGTGCCCCTGTACTGTAGAATGTACAGAAAATGCTGAATTAGAAGATCGGAAAGTTCTGAAGAAAACAGATTGTCAAGGGCTTCAAATGCCAAATGAGATTATGTGTTTGAATCTGGAGGTAATAAGGAGCTCATGGGATCCTTTGAATAGAGAGGATGATTGACCCTCTGTTAGTTGAGCTGTCCAATGAAAGCATGAAGGAGAGGGTATAGAATGAGATAGAGACAGACGGACGCAGACAGAGATAGAAACACAGTGACAGAGACACAGAGGAAAGAGGAAAGGGAAAGGAAGAAGAAGATAGCCAGGACAAAGCTTCTAGAGATGTTCACACTTTGTAGGCAGGAGATTGATGATTCAACAACACTAGAAGCAGTGCTCTGCCTCATGGTCTATACATCCTTACTTTTCAAGTCTCAGCTAAAAATCTTCTCTTCTATAACAAGTCTTTTTACTGATCCTGATTAACTCTAGTGCCCTTCCTCTGTTGATTAGTTCTAAATAATTCTGTGAATAGCTTTACTGTTCACAGGGTTTGTTTTTCTTTTGTCCTGTGTTGTTTTTTTTTTTTCCGTAGACTGTAAGATCCTTGATGACAGGTTCTGTCTTTTACCTTTCTTTTAGATTCCAGTGCTTAGCACAGTGCCTGGTAGGTAAGAGTTTAATAAATGTTTATTATCTGACTGTCAGACAGGTGGGAGATTAAGGAAAATCACAGAAATCAAAAGAGAAGAGAATTTCTTGGCATTTGGAGGTAATTAGCAGGATTAGAATGTTCTAAGAAATTAAGAAAGGTGATGACCGAGAAAGAACAAGGGGATTTAGTGATTAGGGGATTATCAGGAACCTTCCAGAATGGAATTCTTAGGGATTGGTGGTGTTGGAAGTCAGAAGAGAAATAATTGATGAATGGGAGGTAAGAAAATGGAGAACTTTGGAAGTAAATATGTTTTTCATTGTGGTTACAAGATACTTAACATATTTATCATCTCAAATAATCCTCACAGAAATCCTCATGGCATCCCTGAAAATTATGCATTTAAGACATTAATTCTTCTGTGTGTGTGTGTACATACACACATATACATACACATAAATATATATGTTCACATGTATATATATATGTGTATGTATATGTACGTATGTGTGTATAGGAATTGAAGTTTAGTGAGATTAAAGGACACTCATAACTGAAATTGATTTTCAGGTTAAGAAACAAATGCCTACAATTACATAAGTTTCCTTCTCAAAATATACTTGTGCATGTCTATGTGTGTGTGTACATATGCACATATATCTACATATATGTACATACAGAACATATGTGCACATTTGTATATGTATGTACTTATACACATGTATGCACATATACATGTTTGTAGATACACGTACATGTATATAGATATAACACAATTCATGTGCATACATGCATACATATATACACATAGATATATGTATCCTATCATATCTATATACACATATATGTATATACTTATACATGTACATACATATATACATATATTTTTGAAAGTTAATCCCATATAGAATTAACTTTCAAAATGTACTTAGCTATGAAAATGCTTAGATAGAACTTCCACGTACATGTTATAATGTGTTTATCTTAGCAAGTCATCCCCAGCACTTGAATCACATTTACAACATGAGCATTCTGGTATTCATGATTAGTCACCCCCAGGCCTATTACCTAATATGTACATTTTAAAATGTCACTGTTCTAATTGTCTTTCATTTAAACAAGTGTTTCGCTTAGATCATTTAACTTATCAACCATTCAAGAAAACTGCAAACTCTCTTATTCCATATTACACACTAAACAAAACCATCTCAAAACGATTTCACCCAAATATGAGTAAATCTCTTCTCTTTGATCCCTCCTCTTTCTCAAATGCATTCTGCTGATTCATTAATTTCCTCCCCATCCTTCAGAGAATTTTTACCATAGCAACTATTTCTCCAGCTAAAAAAGATAATTTTGAATTTCCCTAGCATGTGTTCATTCTCTATTTTTCAGTCAACTAGAAGAAAGCAATAAAAATCAGAGAAGGACTCCTATCTCTCTCTGCCCTCCATCTCCATTATACCAGCTTGGAATGCTTTCACTTCTTTCTGTTAGGAGAAGATTGCTATAGCTCCCAGAATACTCATGGAGCCACCATTTACTTTTCTCTTGTTTTCCTTTGTTGTGATTAAAAGAAAACAACTTTATTTTATATATAGCAGAAACAAAAGTGTAAGACTACTTCCATAATTTCCAGAGAATTATCTTCACTACATAACATCAGTCTCTGTGGGACAAGTCTCAAGATGTAGCTCACTTCCTCCACATAACTGAGTAGACTCAATTATGAGTAGACCAACTTCATGTCTGGATGCTACATGACAGCCTGGAAAGTCTTTCCATCAGGCTGGTGTCCCAAAGTTCACTCTTGAAGATACTTTCCTCCTTTCTATTGTATAGACTGCCAAACCCAGCCTGAATTCTACCTTCTGGATACCTGTGGCTCTTTTATGCTCAGAGACTTCACTCCCTGCAACAAAAATGGGACAGAACAGACAAAAAGGCAAGAGAGCCAAGCTCATTCTCAAAAGTCATATGTCCTAGAAGACACCATTCTAAAACAGTTTTCAATTGAACCAAAAACACAAAGCCACACAAAACTCCATGGAAATGCTACAGTACCCAGGAATTACCATATTTTTGTTTGTCAGATTATTCTAGAATGCTTTATCTTTGAAAAAGGAAATGAAACTTGCAAATATTTAATCCATTCCTAACTATAATTTTCAAAGATGATAATTTGCTTCTGATTAATTGAAAAAACAAATTTGTATAGAAGAGGGAAGAAGAAAAAAAATAATAATGCCTTAAGAGTAGGACATAAGTACAGATGAAAGAGAGAGAGAGAGAGAGAGAGAGAGGAGAGAGAGAGAGAGAGAGAGAGAGAGAGAGAGAGATTATTAACTGATTATGAAATATCTTATGGTTTTGTTTTTTTTTTTTATGTTATAGAGTAATGGAGCTTTTCCTACTTGTATGACCGGGGGTAAGTCAGTTAGTGTCCCTGGAATTCAGTATTTTTATCTATAAAATGAGAGGGTTGGACTTGATACCCTCTGCTTTCCTTTTCATTTTTAGATCTATGATTCTTTGTTTGCAAGCTTTATCAAGTTGTAGCATCAATGCAATATTCACAGCGGCCATGAATATCCAGTACAATTCTGAGCAGTGAAATGCAACAGACTCCTTATACGGAAGACAGAACCAAAACATTTATTCAGACACCAAAAAGCCAAATCCATCATAGTAACAAAAAAACTATACAAAATAACAATGTAGAGAACAATACCAGCCCTAAGCCTTCCCTCTGTTAGGCCTTCCACAAACCACGTCCCTTAAACAAATCACAAACAGGCTCCCTTAAACAAAATGCCCTTTTCACACTCACAGCCAGCCTACATCCCTCAGTTCTGACTGCTCTCTCACTCATTTCCTTTCAGCTCTGCTCTAGTTCTGCTTCTTCCTGTTCCACCCATTCAGCAAGGTCCTCTCACCACAGGCTCCGTGTCACTCAAACTTATGCCACTCAGTCTCCCATGGGACCCAGGCAGGTCTCAAGGGCCTATTAATGAATATGAAAGATCTTCCCTTCAAATTATCATTGCACAAGTCTATCAAAAGAAAAGAAAGATGACAGACACATTTAGAAATTCTGTGTTCACAGAGGTTCTTCTGAGGTCAGTTGTAACTGATGTTTTCAATTTTTTTTTGGGGGGGGGGGAAGTTGGCCACATCAACTCTTGAAGACAAAATACTGCCATTAGTGGCATATGCTGCATCACTGGCAGAAGTGCCCATAACAATCAAGTCAAACACCCTTGAAGTATTGAATATGTACTTTATATTTTAAAATTAATTACTTGTTCAAAAGACTTTGGGGAAAAGTATAATCAACTCAATAATATTGCTAGTCTGAGTGAAAATAAAAATAAAAATATGTTAGCTTGATTACCTTACCCACTCATCCACCCCTATTTTTGGAGGGTAGGAGGAAAAGACATAGCTCCAGGATTCAGTCAAAGCTGAAATTAAGCAGTCCAGCCTTCTCACCCTGCAAGATCCTTCTGCCCCAAATCTTCCTTCTCTGATTCGTTGGCTGATTGTTGTCCTTCATTCTCATAGAGGACCAAAATGATATCTCTGTTTTGAAGTCAAGGTACAGTGTTTCTGACTGGTTAATCAGATCAATACAAGCTCAGAATGGTGTACCACAGGTCAGGTGCAAATAGTCCAAGGGAACATTTGGGAAGGGGATGTCTTTAAATTTGTTCATCTCCTGTTTCTTTTGAGCTACTACAATTCTTCGCTCATAGAGTATGGCACCTTCCTTGATGAAGGTCTCCCCTGCTGGACAATCATTCACCAACCTCTCTTCTGTAAAGTAGTCCATTCCAAAGTTCTTCAGGGTGACCTTGAGAGTGTGCTTATGACACTTCCTCTGATTGGTAAGTTGCTACTGAAACCTCCATTTTTAGGAAATGCCAGGATAGTCATGCTTGCTTGCCACTCCTCTTTTTTTCCTAGATTCATTCCTGACTCTCTAGTCTTCTTTACCATGTCCACCACCAATGCACTTTTCATTTTCTTTTTATGTGCTATCTTCTCTTATTAGAATATAAACTCCTTAGAGACATGATTTGGCTTTCTTTTACTGGGATTTGTATTCCCATCATTTAGCAGAGTACTTATCATATACTGTAGTAAATTCTTCCTAATGCTAGGAAAGGACAACTTAAGGACATTTTTAAGCTATTTATGTGGGGTTTTGTGTGTGTGTGTGTGTGTGTGTGTGTGTGTGTGTGTGTATTGTTTTTGGATAGGCTATACCAAAAAAAAAAAAGCCAATAAAAACATTGGATATTATAATTAGTGATGAAAAAATAACTTTATCTCATCCTGTGTTCTGTGTGCACAAAATTTCATAGAATTCAGGTTAATTGTATTTTAATCACTCCTTTCTCCAGTTTCCTAAGTATCTTGGTACTGTGGTATAGTACTTTGTTTACTTCCTTAAAATGTTTCAGTGAAGGTTTGATTCCGCTGAGTCAGCATACTATGACTCTATGTGTGTGTGTGTGTGTGTGTGTGTGTGTGTGTGTGTGTGTGTGTGTGTGTGTTATGGTCCATGAGCAAAGATTATTTTTTTTACTTCTTTAATTATAAATACTTTACTGTTTACTTATAAAAACTTTTTACTTCTTTAATTATAAGAACAAAAACTTTTCTTAGATTGTGAGCCATCCACATACAGGTGGAGGGTTATGCAAAGGAAGCATTGGTTTGGTGAGCTCTAATTTGCCAGTTCCTAGGTGTTATCCTATATCTATACTTTCTCCATTTGTCATTTTCTCTAAATTAATTTATAAGTTACAAGAGAAACATCTCCCCCTGTCTCATCATATGACATAAAAAATGGGAATTATAATTATGAATGCTTCTACTTAGACATACATTTAGGATTGCATGCATCCTTTGTAAACTCTAGGGTGAAACAGTTTGGTTTGGATATTTTGGTTTGGATTTTGTTTGCATTTTTTGTTTGTTTCATAGGACTTGATATTTCAGTGGTGTAGAGAACTCCTTCTCTCTATGCCTACCCAAAATGATTCTGCAATCTGTAGTTTTAAAGATTTGTCTAGTTTAAGGGACTTCAACTAGATTTCCCAGAATCACTAGGACAGAATGAGTAAGTAACCTATATCAAACTCTCCTTGACTCTAAAGCTGGCTCTCTAATCCTCTCAATTATGTTAATAATAACATTAGTAAAACAGTGTTGTAACAAGATATCAAGATATCACTGTATCTGGAGCAAGAACCGACACATTCGATCTACGGCTAGGAGCTTGAAGAGACTGTGGTAAAGTTTCTCAGAAAAAGAATGCATTGAATTATTTGATGGGGTTTGGGGAGATTCTGCCCCTAATAGGGCTAACTGGTAGATTCTTATTTAAGTTGCATTTGCTGTCTAAATACCACAGTTAGTGGTTTCTTCATGATGGATTTTAATGAAGTCTGATTAGTAGGGGAATGGATATAGAGCAGTAATCTTTCCAGCAATAAGAAAGAGCTGTCTTAAGGGAAGGGGCTGAAAAAAAAGCTTCAAGTCAACTTCCATAAACCTCTCCAAATAGAAACTACCCAAGAAATCAACGTTCCAATGCCTTTACTTTAGAGTGAAAAAATATATTCAGGGCAGGGGAAGTGACGCTCACTTTTAAGGAAGGAAGGCACATATTAATTTTTTTTATGAAATTTCAGACTCAGCTGATATTACTATGAAGTCAGATGGAGTCCATTGAACTGAGACATAGCTGAAAGTGATCTGAGAGGTCACTTTACCCCACTGCCTTATTTGTTTAGGAATAAACAGTCTCAGAGTCCACACAACAATGAGGATTTGAACCATGGTTTCCTGAATCTCAGTCAAGCATTTGCACTTATGATAATGAAATTTGGCCTCTGAGATATGTGATCAGCCAAATTTGCTTTCTCTGTTCCTTACACTTTAGACACCATCTCCTATCTATGTGTCTTAACACTATATGACCTCTATATTTGAAATATAGGTCCTTCTTACACCCATCTCATAGAGTCTTCCTCTTCCTTCAAGAAATAGCTCAAGCATTATCTTCCTCTTGTAGTGTTTTCTGATTTGCCCTGAGTTAGTGCCTTCTCTTTTAAACTGTTATATTTAATTGTTTTGTATAGGTTTCTATTTATTCACTTTATACCTATAGAATATGTATTTATGTGTGTATTTATCTATCTCCATAAGAACATGAATTTCTTGTGATTAAAGATTATTTCTTTTTTTCTTTCCTTTCTTGTTTTTCTTTCCCTCCTCTTCCTCTCTCTCTCTCTCCTCTGTCTCTGTCTCTGTCACTCTGTCTGTCTTAGTCTGTCTCTGTCTTTGTCTCTCTCTTTATCTCTCCCAAACACAGTGTCTGGTACATAGGATGTACTAAATAAATACTTATTAACTGATTGTTTGGGAGAGAAAGTAAAAAAAAAAAATCCTGATTGTTAATCTGTGGTTTCACGAATCAAATAAAGAAGTTAAGGGGATCCCTTGCCATAATCTGGTCCCAAATTTTACTCATTTAAGGGAATGTAATCCAGCAGCCTACTCTAGGGGAAGCAACATCCTTTATCTATGGAGTGTGAGCTATAAATGACTCAATGTCCTCATCTATCCTCTCTCTCAGTTAATTATGGGCTAGACCTGCTGCAGTTCAAGTCTCTTCTCTTCTCCCACTGATTATGACCTCTATTGCCTCTCCTACTTGAACTAGGGAACAACAAATAAATAAAAGCCAACCCAAAGCCTAGCCACTTCCTTGGAATTGTCAGGAACCTCTTTCTGGTCACCAACATTACCCTGTGACCAATTACTTCCCCTTCATTCTTCTTCTATTAGGGTAAATAAGTACCATTAGAGCCATTTAAATTTCCTTCCCTAGAACAGATTCCTTGCTCAGAGTAAATTTGATGCCTGGAATAAAGTCCTAATTTCTCCTGTTGAAAGAGAAAGAGAGAGGGAGGGAGAAAGGGAGGGAAGGAGGGAGAGAGAGAGAGAGAGAGAGAGAGAGAGAGAGAGAGAGAGGAGAGAGAGAGAGAGAGGCAAGAGACCGAAGATAGATAGAAAGAAAGGAATAGAAGAAGGAAGGAAAGGAAGAAAGACAGAAAAGAAGGAAGGAAGGAAGGAAGGAAGAAAGGAAGAAAGAAAGAAAGAAAGAAAGAAAGAAAGAAAGAAAGAAAGAAAGAAAGAAAGAAAGAAAGAAAGAAAGAAAGAAAGAAAGAAAGAAAGAAAGAAAGAAGAAAGGAAGAAAGGAAGGAAGGAAGGAAGGAAGGAAGGAGAAGAAGAAGAAAGAAAGAAAGAAAGAAAGAAAGAAAGAAAGAAAGAAAGAAAGAAAGGAAGGAAGGAAAGGAAGGAAGGAAGGAAGGAAGGAAGGAAGGAAGGAAGGAAGGAAGAAGAAAGAAAGAAAGAAAGAAAGAAAGAAAGAAAGAAAGAAAGAAAGAAAGAAAGAAGGAAAAAAGAAAGTGATTAGACAAAGACAGAGAGAAGGAAAAAGGTGTAGCAGATATGTGACATAAACCCAAGCAAGATATTCATTAAATATTTAGATTTTTTCTTTCTTCTTCACAGTCTTTCCTATCTTGTGTGTTTGTCCAGGGCAATTTTGTTTTCTAATAACTTTAAGCAATAACATAACTAGAAATTTGGGTCTCCTAAGCCAAATTTTAAAAATAAATAATTGAGGACCCCCTGCATTACTGTGGCCACTTGAATGCTATTTAGAGTAATAGAATCTTTAAGTTAACAGATACTTTGGGGGGAAGGGATGTCATGATAGAGCAAAAATGTTGCACTGGGAGAAAAAGAGAGTGGAATTATGGAGCTACTAGGTCACTTTTATTGAGGTTCTATAAGTCCGTACTTATCATTTCTTAAGTGCCTATTATATGTAAAGCATTTCATCTCCCTATGACTTCATTTGATCAAAATTAAAGTGAGAGGGTTAAACTACATAAAAATCATAATTGTATCCATAATGATAATACCATTAATATAAAACTTTAAAGTTTTGTGAAGTGCTTTGTATACGGTAACTCATTCAATAGTCACAACAGCCCATTGAGGTAATTAACACTATTATATCCATTTTACCGAAGAGGCTTCAGAGTGGCTAAATGACTTCTCTCAGTGTTTGGTCACTTCAGACATGTTTGATTCCTCATGACTCTATTTGGAGCTTTCCTAGCCAACATATGGAAGTGCTTTGCCATTTCTTCTCACTATTTTACAGATGAGGAAACTGAGACAAACAGGTTTAAATGACTTGCCATGTATCAAACAGTTAATAAGTGTCTGAGGTTGGATTTGAACTCAGGAAGATGAATCTTCCTGACTCTCTGTTGCCACCTAGCTGCCTCAAAAGAGGCTCATTCTATTGGTAAATGCCTGAGGCAGGATTTGAACCCAAGTCTTCCTGACTTCAAATTTCTATCTATTTTGCCATCATGAGGTTTCCTTTCATTGTAATAAACATCCTTTTAATGTCTAAAGATGGTTAAATGTCTGAATAGACATATAAAAGAGCTGTTATTCTCAATCATCTGCATTTTCAGTGTAATTTAACAGTGTGATATAAGTAAGCTGAAGATAGGTTGTATTTAAGAAATACTATTTAACACTAGGGAGGTTCTATTGTCAAGATGCTGAGGTAAGACTAAGCTGGAAATATCGTGGTCAGTTCTGATTGCCACATTTTACAAAGTCTTTAATAAGCTGGAGAACATTTGTAAGGGAGCACTGAGGAAGATGAAATGTGTGAATTGCATTTCATGTGAAAATGAATGGAAGAAACTAGCAGTGTTTATCCTGGAGAAGTGTTTTAGGGAGGTGATGGTAGCTGTCAGTATTTGCAGGTTTGTTATGTGTTTGGGGGATTAGTCTTGTTTCACTAGGTCTCAGAGGAAAGAGCAAAGATTGATGGATGGATATTGGAAAACTGACTGCTTAGACTAGAGGCAAGTTTTCTCTTTTAGATTAGGGTGGTTTATCTCAGGAAGTTCCCCTTTTGGGGAAGTTTTCAAGTAAAAGTTGGATGACTTTTCCTTCTTGATGTCATTTTTGTCCAGGGGTAGATTAGAATAGATAGTCATCAGTCTTTTTTTTTTTTTTTTTTTGCACTGAAATTCTTTGATTCTATAGACACTCTCAGCTTTGTTAGTTTCAAATTTTCAGTTTATATGAATCTTTAATTCATCTGGTGTCCAAAACTTTCCAGTTTAAAACTTTAGATATTCCAAGAGTTGGATATTTTACAACCTTTCTTTCAAAGACTTTTCTATGTTTGGCCTTCATTTCCTCTTTGCTCAAATATACCAAATGTGCATGAATAATTAACTTTAAACAGATTATCTTAACTTTAGCAGAGAGGGTTATCTTCCTAAATCTTTAGAGTTTAGCTTAAAATGGAGTATTCTCCCTCAATTAAGTCTTAAAATGTTGTTTTTACAACTATTTTAACAGCATCCTACGAACATTTCTTATTAGATTAGTAGAAGCTTGGTTTAACAACCCTGAAACAAATAACATTTGCCTCCCATATTTTCTAGCTCCCTTCTCTTTTTTTCTCCATTAGAATATAATTTCTTTGTGGTCAGGGGCTACCTTATTAGTTTCTATTTGTATATTTCATATTTAACATAGTGCCTGGCACAGAGTAAATGCTGAATAAATGTTCTATTATCTGACTTTCTGCTCATCTAACTGCATTGTAATTATATTAAAAGATAGTCATAGTTGGAGTCAGGAGACCCTGGCTTATATTTCTGCTGCTGATATATACTAGTTGCATTGTTACACTTGCACGATTATAACTAAGTCACTTAACCAGGCTTCCCATCTGCAATATGGAAATAACAGCTCCAGCAAAAATGCACCCTCCAGTCTGTTTGTGATGGTCAAAGAAAATGCAGCATATATAGAAAATGCAGGAATGCAGCAAATAGAGTGCTGGACTTGGAATTGTGGAGACCAGTGTGACTTAAAGCACTTATTAGCTGTATGATCATGGTCAAGAGAAATAGGAGAAAGCATTATGAACTGATGCAGAGGAAAAAAAAAAAGCAGATTCAAGAGATCAATTTATACAATGACTTGTATCATTTCAGTTGTGTGCAACTTCTCCTGACACCATTTGAGGTTTCCCTGGCAAATGTACTAGGTTTGCCATTTCTTTTTCCAGATAGATTGATGCAAACAGGGTTAAGTGACTTGCCCATGGTCACACAACGAGTGAGTGTCTGAAGCCTGATTTGAACTCATAAAGAGGAGTCTTTCTGACTCTGGGCCCAGAACTCTATCCTTTGTACCACCTGGCTGCCCCTGTAATGACAATAATTGCATAAAAATAACACTAAAGAGAAATTGCTTTCTGATTAAACACAATGACCAATATTGGCTCCAGAGGACAGCGGTATAAACATATCACCATCCTTACCGTAGAGTATTGGGAGACTAGGTGCAGAATGTTGAAAACTCTGGTCGATTACATTCGCTATCATTTGGCGTTACCTAACCGTTGTTGTTGCACGATGGGATTAGACTGGGTGAGGGTAGAATTTGAGGAAATGACTAAAATATTTAAATAAATTAGGGATCTCGTCATTATGTATTTGCAGATACAGCATGTAGTCCATCCATGCCAGCCTACTTTATGTGACTCTTGTTCATGTCCATCATGAATTTCTCCATAAGAGTTCAACCTAATATGTTAGAGGCCATCTCTCCTCAAATGAAGTATACTAGTCTTATAAAAGTATAAGACATCAACAGAAGTTTGACAACATATTATATTGACTCCTTGTCAATATTGACAAGTTGTCTATATTGACAATGGATGCAAGTTGGGTGGTAAGAGAGCAGAGGTTAACAAGTCACTGGGCCTGTACTCCACTGGTTGTTTCCTTATTATCAACTATCCTACATACTTACTTAGGCTCACAAAGCCAGCAGATGTCAGAGGCAGGATGTCAACCCATCTCTCTATTTATTCCATCTTGTTGTCTCAAAAAATGTATTTTAGAAAAAAAAATCTTTTGATGTACATGTGTCTGTGTATATTTTTATCTATCTCAGGGGTAAAGGGCACAAACCTGCATTGTCATGTAACTCAATAGCCTACATGACCTCATTGGGATAAACTCATACCAACCAAAAGAATTCAGTAATGGAACTAAGTATTCACCAATGCATGACACAAAATATCCAAGTATATCGTGTAGGATTTTAGCACTCTTTTGATTCAAAGTCTCCACCTAGAAAATCTAGAGCAGGTATGTGGGGAACCTGCATCCTCAAGTTCACATGTGGCCTTCTAGGTCCTTGGGTAGAGCCTTTTGACTGAGTCCAAGTTCATTTTATTAAGGGGATTTGTCCTGTGAATGTCAGAGGGCTGCACTTGAGGACCTATGGTCTCGAGATCACATGTTTCCCACCCCTGATCTAGACCTATGAATGTCAGGTACCATTTAATATACTGAGACCAACTCCCTCCTGGTAAGCACGAAGTTCATAATCTCATAGAAGAAGACTTTATCAAAACTTTGAGGGTAAAATATACAGAACTTCTAAGGAGCAACTGTTAATCCTAAATATATATCTGAATCTCTGATGTCACTTAGAAGTCTCCAATTTAAAGGTCACCATCAAGTTCATCAGTTTTCTTCCCCCAATATGAAATATAGACTAAAAGATACTTCATATTGGCTGATATTTTTTCTTCTTCCTACTCCTCCTTTTACTCCTCCCTTTTCTTTTCTTCTGCACTTTCTTTCTTTTTCTTTGCCCCATCCTTCTCTTCCTCCAATTCCTTTCTTATCAATGCTCCTGATAATCCTCATGCTTCTCTAACAGAGGCAAATAGCACACCCCTTTCTCAGATCAGACCAAGGTTTTAGTACACTATCATTTTGGGGTACAATTTCTATAATACGTAATGAAAGAAAAGAAAATCTCCTGAGTCCTCTTCTCTTTTGAATCTGACCATCTTCATCCTAATGGTTTTTATTTTCCTTCAGTTTCATCTGACAGTCAGCTGTATCCATCCCCTATGTAGATTCCCTAGAACATACACAGTTTATTTTCTCCAGGCACTGAAATGAGAAAGAGTCAGAGACAGAGATAGTAGGGAAAAGTATACAATGAATCATAATTTACTGGATATCTTGTGAGGATTCTTTCGGGGAATATAAATTTGATTATTAGATGGTCACTAAGGTACTTTCAAGTTCTAGTATTTGGTGATTTTATAAAATTGCAGTTCTTGCTATAGCTCCTTAGGGTATAATAAAGTTAAAAAAAAAAAAAAAACATACTCAGAATCTAACCTGTAATGTAATTGAGTTCCATAACCTTTGCAACAGTGTATTCAGATATGGATTCACAAAGAAGTGGATTACAAGTCTTTCTTTTATATGAACTCTAACCTTCCTTTTGTGATAAGGCAAAATATTTACTGTGCTAATGTGAAAACACAAAGTAGACATTCCACGCAACTTAAAAACAGTGAGCGGAGGGACATGTTACTGGGTAGCTGCATTATTGGTTCATCTATCCTATATATTAGAGCCAGGAAGGAAAAACTGTGAACATTCTTTGCAGAACTATCTAGAGCAAACCACATGATTAGCCCTCTTCCCTCCCTCCTTTCAAAAATGGATCAACCAGGTCATATTCTGCATGAGTGGTGCCCAATGGATGTAGCTGAGGATGCCCCTATTTCTGACCCAATGTTCAATGAAAAACAAGATTTTTATGAGCACATTCAGTTGACTGAATTGGGTTTATTTTCTGGAAGGTTGCATTGGCATTTAAAACTGAGGCATGATGTTAGATGGCTAAGCTCCTGCTCATGGAAAAAGTCAGGAAAATCAAGATGCAGAAGAAAAGTATTGTGACTTTTTCAGGGTAGTCATTTATGAATAGAAAATCAGCCTCTTTAAAAAAAGAAAAAGTCAAGAAATATCCCATACTAATGAAATTGATCTATTCCTATAATACTTATCTACCTCTCCACAGACCCATGCCATGTGTTTGAATAAAATTAAGGAGAGATTCAGTTTGTCAAAATATTAATTAAGTACCTGCTATGTGCCAGTCACTGTGCTAAATGCTGAGTATACAAAGAAAGGCAAAACTGTTTTTGCATTTATAAACATTACAAGCTCCCACAATGCCAAACTTTTTGTAATTAAAAAACTTTTTTTTAAAGTTCTACAGCATCCTAAAACAATACATGTTGATCTGCAAGTGATAGGGTATATAATAGACCAGGATTCCTTTCACCTGCCCACCCATTTTTAAAAACAGAATATTTCTTTTCCTAACAGACAATGATATTATCTCCTAAGCTCAATTAGCCTGTGAGACTAAGTCTTAAACAGGCTATCTGTTAACTTATGTTCCTGTGGTCTCAAATTATTTTGTCCTGTTTTCCTCTTCATTGAAGAGTATAACAAATCCTGCCCATAGGGAATTAAATCCCTTCAGACTTGGTGGATAGCCCAGGCTATATTCAAGTCAACACAACCTATCCAGCTGAAGGGACATGTTTCTATGTAGAGATGAGGGGTCCTTGTCTACCTGTACTGAGTTCTACATCCTTGTTGGGCATCCTTTCTAGAGTATGACTAAATAAAGCTCCATTCATTAACTACTGAATTTCATTCCCATATTGTCCTTAAATTACCAGAGGAGGGACTGAGTCAGGCACAGATGACCACATGGTACAAGCTCATGGATCGACAATGACATTGTATCCCATGAGTTTTCCTCTCATACTTTCATTTTTTCAGTGGAAGATAATTTCAAAGTTGAAGGCTCATAGAGCTATTCCATTTCTAGGCAATTGTAGAGTTCACCCTGAGGGACGAAGGTCAACAGACACTAATATTTTTTATTACCTTCTGTTTCTCAGTGTTACCATCTGTGGACCAAGAATGTTATTGGAAACATGGCATGTTATTATAGAAGAGTATTATTGAGAAAGGTAATCTGTCATCCCTGTGCTGTAAGGAATTCTAATCACGTTCAATGCAACAGTCAATTATTTAGTTCCTATTATGTGCCAATGATGCATTAAAATACTGAAAATGCAAAGATATGACAGCGGTTTACTACATAGTATTAGGGCTTGGGCAAAGCAAAGTGCTAGCAAAGCAAGCAACATTTGTATCCCTCCTTTTTAATTCATTTGGTGCCCCTTTTCTTCACAACCTAGCACCCCAGGAATTCTCAGGAGTTCTCCTCCCTTTACTCCCCTCTCCATGTTATGCTTAGGGATGTAGCCAATAATACCATTTTTCTCCCTCTAAAACTAAAGTCATCATTGTGACCTTGCTTCAGGTATTTGCTTTCAACCATGACACTCATTTTAGTTGATAAAAGAACCCACATAAAAATTCTGATGAATAGGTTAATTTGTCATTTCCTACAAGGTTGTCTGAATGTAAAATCACATTATTTGGAAACATAGTACCTTAGTCTGAGGGAATATACCCTAATAGTGAAAAGTAATAGGCTCATGGGCTTTGGAGTTTGATGGCACTCTTGAGATCATTAGCCTCAACCACCTCTGAGGTTCAGAGAAGGGAAATGACTTCACACAGGTAATAAATATGGGATCAAGAACTAGGAGGGGGCTAGGCGAGAAAATTAAATCACAGAATTGTAGAGTTAGAGCCTGATAGGGACTTAGGTCTTTCTAATCCAAGCCATATTTTTCTAGAAGACTGGTCATTGAGTTGATCACAATTCTGATCAAATCAAATGGATGTTAATCTATGACTAAACAGAATAATGCCTGTAGATTTTTTTAATGTGAGGATAAATGCATATTATTCTAAAATCACACTGGAATAGTCTTGATACTGATTTTATAAGTTTATTTAATTGCAATTTGGAGTGCTAAATATTTATTATAAAAAGAGTTGAAAGAGAAGAGAACAAATGGTATCACTTTTTTAAGGATAAGTATTTTGAGGAGAAAAAAGCATATTCATTGGCCCTCATCTTTGACACAGCATATCAAATTATGAGTTTTAGGAGGTGTTCAGAGAACTAGATTAAATACCCCTAATGATTTAACAAAAAAACAGTAATTTCTTTCACCAATTTTTCTTAAATGTATACATTAGTGAGACAGACTAATAGCAAGTACCTTTAGAATTTTTCCATGGTTTAGAAGAAAACATGACTATAGGGATACATAGTTTGCCATTTAACTATTTTAAAAATTTTATCATTACAGTGAGCAGTGAAAATGAAGTCTTAATTTCTCTTCTATACTAAAACAACCATAATAGAATTTATTCCACTAAAAAAAGTTAACAATATCATGGGAATATTCTGTTATTTTCTATTGAATTTATTCTCATAGAATTTCATAGCATTTATATCTTGGAAACTGGCAAAGTACAAATCAGGGATTGATTTATGATTTTTTGATTGTCTAGCCTTGAGAATATGACTTAGAAAATGTTAATAATTCAGATTAAACTTAAAAGCTAGTCATAGGAACATTTTCCCCAGAATGTCAGTTGTTAAACATTGATGGATTAAACACTCCTGCATTCATTGTTACTTCTCCTTTTCTTTGTAAAAAGGCCAGATTTAAACCATGTTCTAGGCAATCACTCTTAAAATATTTGAAACTAGTTATTGTTTATCTAGTATCTTTACTATTTGTTTTTCTTCCACTAATTCCCTTGCTTTATTATCCAGGAGTGAGAGGAAGCAAGGTAGAACAGTCATGAAGTTCAGAGCTACCGCTACATGTCTGAATCTGGTACTTCTAGAATATATTAGAACCATAGCTTAAAAGTCACAAGCAATTAAAGATATAACCTAGTCCAACCTCCTCATTCAATAGATTAGGTAACTGAAGCCTTAAGAAGTTTAATGCCTTGACTAAAGCCATACAAGGGAGTAAATAGCAAACTTTGAATCTGAACACATTTCTTTACATGTCTGTGCCTCCGAAATCCCTTCTGACTGAAATTCTGTGATTCTTTTGGAAAATAGAATCATAGCATTAAAAAGTATATCCAAAGTACTACTAACTGTAGAGATGGTGTTTAGGAAGTACGTTATGATTGTAAGACACTATGTGAATAATTGTTACTTTTCCTTTGACGTGGTGACCAGATACCTAGTCCTTTGTCACTATCCTCTGGGCATACTTCAATGTGTCAATGTCTTCTTTCTGCCAGTATTTGTGCCACTGAATTTTTCAAGATAAGTTCAATAATAGGTATTCTTTCCTATTGCATACCACATCATTAGATTGTCCCAGCCAAGATTCAAAAAAAAAATACAGACATATATACACACATACATGTGTGCATATGTATATCCTGTATATGTATGTATAAGTATATTGTATATTGTGTGTACATAAGTATGTGTGTGTCTATATGTATCTTTATATATGTCTGTAAATGTGTGTGTTTTATACACTCACATATATAAATGTATAAAATATGCATATGCATATACACATACATCAATAGATATATCTATAGGAATCCATATATCCCCTATGTGTTCTGTGTGTGTGTACACTGTTATCCAAAGTATTAACCCTACTTGCTTTCCTGACTTCCTTCATGTCTCAGGTTGTCCCTCCCTTAAGTGAGAAGCTGTTCCCAGTCCACCCTAATGTTAACACTTTCCCTCTGAGATCATCTCCATTTCACCCTGCACGTATTTGGTTTGCACATAGCTGTTTGCATTTTTGTCTTCCCCTATCAGTCAGTCAGGTAATAAACATTTATGAAGCTGTTCACCACACCAAGTAATAAGTAATGGGGATGCAAAAAGAGTCAAAAGATATTCCTGGTCCAAAGAAGCTTCCAAAATAAAGAGAAAGACAAGTGAATGAAATAAGTGCAAATAAATTATGTGCAGGATAAATAAGAAATAAACAATAGAGAGGAGACCCTAGAATTTAGCAGGATTTGGAAGGTCTTCCTCTCTATTAATTTCTAGTTTCTGAGCTCCTTAAAGGCACAGGATGGTTTTTGCCCTTTTACATGTGTCTAGTTCTTAACGCACTACATGTAATGTAGTAGTTGCTTGATAAATGTGTTGACTTATTGACCGACAATGAGCTTGCCTTCAAACTTTGTTAGCCACAGATTTGATAACCAGATGTCAATGTGTTCATCCATGTTACTGGTATAAAAAAATTAAATTGGACATAGCTAAGGATACTGTCCATAGGAATAAGCACAATAAAGACTTTGATTGAGTTTATATCAATTATTTGATAGAGATAAGCTGTTCATAACTACACCTCTTCCTAACTCTCCAGTTTTCTTATACCTTCTTCCACATGTGCTCTTCAATCCAGTGACCCTGACGTCCCTGCTGCTCCACAAACAAGACACTCTATCTCTTCATTCAGGGTATTTTCTCTAGATGTCCCCCATGCCTTAGAATACCCTCCCTCCTCCCTTCCAACTACTGATCTCCTTGTCTTCCTTTTAAGTCCCAACTAAAAGTCTAGCTTCTACATGAAGCCTTTCCTAAATTCTCTTAATTCCAGTGCTTTCCCTCTTGCTATATATATATATATATATATATATATATATATATATATATATATATATATATATATATATATATATATATATATATATATATATATTTGCATGTTGCCTTCCCCTCATTAGATTGTAAGCCCCTTGCAGGCAGGGAATGTCTTTTTCCTCTTTGTCTTGATTGCTACAACTTAGCACAATGCCTAGAAAATAGCAGTCATTTAATAAATGCTTATTAATTGATTGAATATATCATCAGACATTATCACATCTGCAGAGAAATCACAAGTCTTTTCAATTTCCTTCCCAAAATCCAGACATATTATGTTTATATACTTTCTCTGATCAGTCAGGTTAGGAATACCATTAAAGGAGAAAATGAGGTTGGTTTGTTGCATCTTATTTAAATGTTCTAATGCTGGCTCCAGGTGATAAATGACTCCATTCCTAAGTGTTCACATACCATCCTTTTAATAATTACTGTGGGTATTTTGCCAGAGATTGATCCTAATTTCTTTCCATTAGAGTCTAGAGTTCACCTTTTAGAAAACAGGATGACTTTAGAAGTGGAAAAGTATATTGAACAGATAATGCTATAAAAAAATAAGGATTTTGGACACTGGGCTCAAATCTGTCTTTAGGTGTTTAAAGTTTGTATGACTTGAAGCATCTTGTAGATCTAAAATGAGACTTCATTTCCAGATGGAAGAATTTGGGAAGTAATAGTTATTGGATTTTAATAGAAGTAAGGAATGACAAGCAGAAATTAAGCAAGGGATGGTGGGGAGTATAATCCAAATATGTGAGATGGAAAAATCAAAAGTATGTAAGATAAGAACTGAAGGCAATCGTTGGGCTGGAAAATAAGAGACACAAAGGAGAATAAAATAAAGATGAATAAAATAGTTACACTGGGACCAGACTACTAAATGAAAAACAGATCAACATGATATGAATTGAAGATGGAGTCAAGCATTTCAACACAGAACATAATTATTTTTTTTCTTAATTAACAGATAAATCTTTTCTCCTTTCCATTTCTCAATGAATATTGGGTAGGGGGGTATTAAGGAAATATACATAGAAAGCAAAACTATTCACGCATTGTCTATGTGCAAAAGTGCATGTGTCATTCTGCCCCTTGAACTTATCACCTCTTTGGAAGGAGTTGAGTAACTTGCTTAATCATCAGGCTTGTGGAATTACGGTTGGATAATATGTTTATCAGAGTTATTATGTATTTCAAAATTGTTTGCTTTACATTGTTATGTAAATTGCCTTCATATTTCTGCTTACTTCACTTAACATTAGTATGTACACATTTTTCAAAGTTTTTTTCTGAAACTATGCTTTTATTCATTTCAAAAAATAATTTATATTAGTGAATTTGTTGAAGAGAAGGGAGCCCCTTCTACGGACATTCTCTCTGATATCCACAGTTGTTAGTCCTATAACCTATCTCCATTTAATAAATATAAATGTGTCAGTGTATGCATTACATCCCTTCAGTATAATGTAAAGTTTTTGAGGATGGGAACTTTTTATTACCTTTTTAATTTTGACTCAGTACATGTATAGTGTGTCTTGTGCATCTTAACTGCTTAATCAATGCTCAGTGGAGTGAATTAAGTTGGATTGGATTATGTGTGTTTCAGTTTTGGTGACTGAAATGATAAAATTGATAATAACAGGAATGAAACAAAATTAGAAGTTAAGTTTTAGTTAGAAAAAAGACAGTCCTTGTTCTCAAGCAAGTCAAGATCTATTGGGAGAGACAAGGCATACAACAAAAATTAACAAAACAATACAAGCCTGAATATGATTAAGCATCCTAATGAAAGGTACAGACAGTAGACTCTTGCAAATAACAGCACACTATTGTGAGTCTGTTGGCCTATAATATTGATAGGGTCTCTCAGAACAGAACATATTAAAACTGACTCCTGCAAAGAATTGAACTCACGGCTTCACAGTTATTCTTTAATCAATTGACCTCATACATTGTGAGGAGTCTATTTGTAATTGTTTTATTTATGTTTATCACCTGTACAACCAGAAATAAAAAGAAGTTCAACTGGTTATGCAACAAAAATGCTGAACAATCCATGTTACAGTCCGGTAAGTCAGTCAATCAGCATTCACTAGATGCTGGGCAGTTTTCTAAATGCTGAGGATAGAAAGAAAATCAAAAGTATTTTATTGGTATCCGTAGCTTCTTTTAAAGAAAATGGAATGATGGTCCCCAGCATATTGGTGAATTCATGTGAGGACATAGACCAGAGTATGGCTAAGTATTATTAGCTCATGTTGTTCGATGCTGTAGGAGATAGTCACCTCATTAGGAATTCTGGATCCACTGGTATATTGAGAAAAAATTTTATTTAATTGGTATAGGTAAATCCTGGTGAGGAAATTCCCTCTACCAATGCAGATCCACATCTATAATATGTATCTTTAGAGAGATAAGTGAAGCACAAGTGTCCAACATTGAAGGCTGCACATACCCACAACACTCTGAAGTAATAAGATTAAAGTATAATTTGGCAATATTTAACAAAAATTGAAATACAATGGAACATAGATAAGGTTAATAGGGTTTTTTTTAAGTCAACATGTAGTAGGCAGGGATCTTTATGGAAAGCTTAGTGGCATCATTTCTATTTGAGTTTGATTCCCCTTGTCTGTGACACTGACAGATTAAGTAACTCCCCCAAGGGTTCATTTAGGTAGTACATATCAAAGGAAGGAAGTAAATCTGGTTGCCCTCACTCTGAATCTGACTCACTTCTTAATCTAATGTGCTGTTTCTTTGGGCATTCATATATGTATACGCTATTAACCAGGGCTTGGCCCTTTGTTTTGTTGATTGTCTACACTTAAAGTGATGGTGGAAATATGTTGATTTCATATATTAAGGCTAAAACTGTTTCACATACATATTTTCACATATTTTCCAAGATAACTTGTTATTAAACATTTTCCAGCATTCAGAATCCAGAAGAAATCACAACCAGGACAAGTTTGAAAAATTTACTTTGAATATATTACGTCCTTTTGTCTTTTAAATATCAAAGGCAGAAGCTCACTCTCAGATGTTTTTGAGTGCTTGAATTTTCTTACTATTAAAGACTAGCAGCACATTAGAATTTAATAGAGATTCACAATCCCACATACAATACTTGCCTTCTAGCATGCTTTGTTTCATTAGGCCTTCATTCCTGAAGAAGACCATTCCATCAGAAAAATGATGACATGACTTGCACTTGACTTTGTTTTGAGTGAGGGAAAGCTGTGCAAGGTCACCAGACGCACTTTTCCTCCAGAGCCATCTGAATCCAGTGAACTGATATTTTTCAGGATGACTTGAGATGACCCAGGATGCACTTACCCTCTTTAGGCCAAGATCTATGCAGGTACTCACTTAGGGTGAGGTAATACCCATTTATTGAATAGCCTTCTTTAAGAAGTAGCCAAGGAAGAGCCCCTTTTAATAAGGCAAAGAAAAGAAAGACCTCAGACTGGGAGGGAAACAACAACAGTTACTATTGATAATTACTCTGAAGCATGGAAGGTTCAGAAGGGAGCCTTTAGGCAGGGGGCAGGAGCCCCATGGTGTCTGAGCTTCACAGTTCAGTAGGTTCAAGGGGAACAGAAGGGGAGGGGAGAGGAGAGTAGCCAGTATAACCCAAGTCAACTGGGCATCTTTTGGCCATCCAAATTTGCCTTCCTTTGGAGAGGAGAAGCAAGGGTAGGGGGAGACAAACAGGAGAGGAGGAGCTTAGTCTACTCACAGGGTTGTGTAATGTATATTGAAATTGTCATTTGGTTTGGTGTTCATTAATTTAGAAATAAAAAATAAGATTGTTTGACTCATTTGGGTTCCAGCTTCCTCATATATTTAAAAGGAGATGTATGTACTTTATACCCTGTAAGGATCTTTCCATTAATAAAATCCTATTATTCTAGTCTAATTAAACAAAACTTAAACGACTATGACCAGGTCTTTAATTGGCATTTTTAGAAATACATTAAAGAACTTTAAGATTGTATAATATGAGGAATAGTAGCAAGTACTTGGGACACAAGCTGCACATAATAGATTTGTGGTTTCATGTGCAATCAGTTTCTTTTTTCTTTAATTCTACTATGTTATAGAAATGCTTGTTTTATTTCATAAATTAAAAATAAATTAATGTTTTAATTGGTTTTAAAGACAAGATATTGGTCATCAAAGGAGGAAGTATGCCTCAAGGAGAAGAATGTGAGTGAAACCAGAGGAACTGGATTCAAATCCTCTCTGATGTTTATTTCCTATGTAATCTTGGGCACATCATGTAACCTAGCTAGGTTTAAATTTTCTTATCTGAGAAATGAAAAGGTTTACACTAGATGGTTTCAGATCCCTTCTACCTTTAGATCTATTATCCTTTATTTCTATAGGATTAAGTTCCTATGACTTCTTTCAGGAATGTGTGCAAATATCAAAGGGTACGGTAAACTGCACTCATTCTGAAAGTCATCCATTCATCCATTCATTTGTACAAGGCTAGTCAAGAGATTTAGATTTGGTGACTAGCTTTTACTAGCTAACCATTTTACTTTGGTCAAATCAGCTTCACTCTCCAGTCTCTATTTCTTCTTCTGTATCATGAGAGGTTTGGACTACATAATCCTTAAAATCTCTTTGAACTTTAACTCTCTATTATTCTATGTATGCAGAGCATATTGCCAACAATAAATGATGTGTTCTATTTAGAATATATGTCTTAGAAGTTAAAGCAATTTACTCTTGTAGTCAAGTTTATTTCATTTAGCTAGTAAATTACCGTTTAGCATCTAGGAAAGGCATTATCTTTTCACATTCTTTATGGTACAATAGAAAGAAGATTGATTGGAGCTAGAGTATCTGAGTTGGAACCATACCTTTGATATTTAGTTTGTGTGAGATTTGAAGTAAGTTAAATTCCTTGGGTCCCAGTTTCCCTCATCTTTACAATATTGAATCTTGAAATAGATGGACACTTGCATCTTTTCAGCTCTAGATCTATGATCTGCAGATCCTGGGAAATGGTATCTATTAGAAAGGTCTGAATATTTGGATTACTGCTTAGAACTTTCTTTTTTCTCTCTTTCTAATAGGCATTTTACCAAGGAATATCTCAGTCAGCAGATCTTCTTCTACTTAAAGAGATACTTGAGTATTCAATGAGCATTGTAAAAAAAGGTTCTTAGTTAAAATGTTGTGAAAGGTATTTAAGCGCCTATTTTAAAAAGTCATATTTCAAGACTATGACTTTTGACAGCTGTGAAATAACAATGTAATTGCATCATAACTGTGAAATATGACTTCTTTCTTCCTTGTGGGAAGTGAACATTTTGCTGATTCTGACATATACACAACAGCTTCAGGGTTCTACTTGTTTCTTGATTAATTAAATCATCACATTCACCTTGTTGATTTCATCACCCCCTTGTCCCAAAAAGGAGACGAGTTAGATATCCCCAGTTTGTTTTTGAAGATTCCAAGCATATAGTCACGTTTTCAAGAACACATTCTTGCATACAATTAATCTATATAAGCTAACTATTTTGTCACTTTATGCCTGGCAATGATTATCCCGATATGAAGGCAGTTTTCACAATATTGCAGCAGAATTTACTTGTATTTTCTCCAAGAATAGAAACTTATCTAAGGAAAATTAGAGTGACATGAAGAAAGAAAGGAACCAAAGGGGAGTGGACTCCTTCATTCCCTTTATTTATTTATTTTTGGCAGAGTAAATCATTTAATGAGATGCACCCTTTTATTGACAAACGAAAAAAAACACACAAGGTATTTATATTAATTTGTAGTCCTTATAGCAGTGATTTTGACTTATATGGTTGGATAATGGTGTCCATTGTCCAGAGTGTAAATATGACCTTTTCTAACCTCAGCACAGTGCCTATCATCTCCTATAATGTAAAGAATCATCTCCCTGTACAGTGTCCCCTTTTGGAAATAAAATGGGAAAGGATTCTGACACCAAAAGGTTTGAGAAAACATTCACCTAAAGCCATGAAGGTCTGAAGAAAGTATTCCTTTATTGTTTCTTATCTTTTCATCTAGAAATCCTTCATCATGAAAATAAAATTAAATCATAAAGTTTCTCTATTATATTATTGTTGCTACTCTAACTTTCCTCATCATATATTCAATAAAATCCAGATGGAAACTGTCCTCGATACAAGGGATTTATCAACTTTATCAATAATCAAATGATTATCCCACTGTAATTTTTGTTTATGTTTAATGTTTGGTGGATGGTAGTTCAAGCATATATGTATGTATATGTATATGTATGTATATACATATAAACTCACACATATACCTGCACATATATGTGTGTGTATAGTTGAATGAGTCAGGATACATGATCACCTTCTATAAGATCAATAAAAATATCAGCAGTAGACATGATTATTTTTATTTGTGATGACAATGATAAAGATTAGGAAAAGCAACAGCTTCAGCAGTAGTCTTAGTGGGTAATGCTTTAAGCAAATGCATCATGGTCGCAAAAGTAGTAGCCATCATTTACATGACACTTTAAGATTTGCAAAGTTCATCACAAATATTAACTCATTTGACCCCAACAATACCAAATAAAAGTGGGTGCTATTATTATTATCCTCATTTTAGAGATGAGGAAACTGAGACAGACAGGCTAAGTAACTTACCCAGGGTCACACAGCCTCCTAGCCTATAAGATGTCTGAGGCTGGATATGAAGATCACTTCTGTTACAGTTAGAAAGGGAGGATTTGATTTCTAACTCCATCCCTTAAAGTCTATTTGACATTGGCAAAATTTGACAGTTTTTCTGAGCTTTAATTTCCTAAGCTTGGAAACATAATACAATTTGCACTGCCTACGTTACAGTGTTATTTCTTGAAGGGCAGTGTATCATAGTGAGAATTGTGTTGGAAAAAGCTTTTTTGGGGCGGAGCCAAGATGGCGAAGTAGAAAGACTCACATACACATAGCTCCGAACCCACAAACCACAGAACGGCTAGAGGGGACTAAGCCAGGGCTTCTGCACCCAGAGACCACGGAGTATTGGAGCGAGGGAGATTTCTGCTCCGGAGAGACCTGCGGACCTCTCGCGGGGGGTCCTTCGTGCAGCGGACTGGGCGCCTGGACGGGGAGCGGAGTGCGCCCCTGCCACGGCCGCGACACTGAAGGGAGGAGATCCGAGAGGGCTACGGGGGCGGGATCTCCAGCGGCCACGCAGGTCCCCCCACCCACAGAGGGACCTGCAAACCTCTCGCAAAAGGTCCGTCGCGCTGCAGACACGGAGCCCAGTCCGGACCTGCGGCAGCAGCAGCAGTGGCCGCGGCTCCGAGAGGCACAGATCTGAGAGGGCTCCGGAGGCGGGATCTTCAGCCGCAGCACGGGCCCCCCCCACCAACAGGTGACTGACGGGGGTGGGTGAGAGAGTCTCTTTGGCGGGTTGAGAGGGGAGTGGGGTGCCCCCATGGCTCAAGCCCCCCCGGGAGGTGGGGGCTGAGAGGCAGCTGCGGACGGGGGCTCCCCAAAACGGGCAGGAGCCTGGATCCATTGTGGAAGGTCTGTGCATAAACCCCCAGAGGGAACTGTGCCTGAGAGGCAGCCCTGCCCATGACCGCCTGAAAGTAATTTAACACTGAATAGCAGCCCTGCCCCCACCAAAAATCCTAAGGCGGGAAGCAGCATTTGAATCTCAGTCCCCAAATGCTGGCTGGGAGGACCAGGAGGTGAGGAGGGTGTGAGGACAATATTCAGAGGTCAAGCCACTGGCTGGGGAGAATGCCCAGAAAAGGGAAAAGAAATAAAACTGTTGAAGGGTACTTTCTCGGAGAAAAGACACCTCCTCCCTTCCTTTCTGACGAGGAAGAACAATGCTTACCATCAGGCAAAGACACAGAAATCAAGGATTCTGTGTCCCAGCCCACCCAATGGGCTCAGGCCATGGAAGAACTCAAAAAGAATTTTGAAAATCAAGTTAGAGAGGTGGAGGAAAAACTGGGAAGAGAAATGAGAGGGATGAAAGAGAAGCATGAAAAGCAGATCAGCTCCCTGCTAAAGGAGAACCAAAAAAATGTTGAAGAAATTAACACCTTGAAAATTAGCCTAACTCAATTGGCAAAAGAGGTTCAAAAGGCCAATGAGGAGAAGAATGCTTTCAAAAGCAGAATTAACCAAATGGAAAAGGAGATTCGAAAGCTCACTGAAGAAAATAGATCTTTCAAAACTGGAATGGTACGGATGAATGCTAAGGTCTTTTCGAGAAAGACAGATATCTCAGAACATACCACGCAGATTCAAAAAATGGAAGATAATGTGAAATATCTTATTGGAAAAACAACTGACCTGGAAAATAGAATCAGGAGAGACAATGTAAAAATTCTGGGACTACCTGAAAACCATGATCAAAAGAAGAGCCTAGACATCATCTTCCATGAAATTATCAAGGAAAACTACCCTGAGATTCTAGAACCAGAAGGCAAAATAAATATTCAAGGAATCTGCAGAACACCGCATGAAAGAGATCCAAAAAGAGAAACTCCTAGGAGCATTGTGGCCAAATTCCAGAATTCCCAGGTGAAAGAGAAAATATTGCAAGCAGCTAGAAAGAAACAATTCAAGTATTGTGGAAATACAATCAGGATAGCACAAGATCTGGCACCCTCTACATTGAGGGATAGAAGGAAATGGAATAGGATATTCCAGAAGTCAAAGGAACTAGGACTGAAGCCAAGAATCACCTACCCAGCAAAACTGAGTATAATACTTCAGGAGAAAAAATGGTCTTTCAATGAAATAGAAGACTTTCAAATTTTCCTGATGAAAAGACCAGAGCTGGAAAGAAAATTTGACTTTCTAACACAAGAATGAAGAGAACCATGAAAAGGCGAACAGCAAAGAGAAATCATAAGGGACTTACTAAAGTTGAACTGTTTACATTCCTACATGGAAAGACAATATTTATAACTGTTGAAACATTTCAGTATCTGGGCACTGGGTGGGAGTACACACACACACACATGCACACACGCAAACATACATAGAGACAGAGTGCACAGAGTGAATTGAAGAGGATGGGATCATATATTAAAAAAAAAAATGAAATCAAGCCGTGAGAGAGAAATATTGGGAGGAGAAAGGGAGAAGTTATATGGGGCAAATTACCTCTCATAAAAGAGGCAAGCAAAAGACTTCTTAGTGATGGGATAAAGAGGGGAGGCAAGAGAAAAACATGAGGTCTACTCTCATCACATTCCACTAAAAGAAAGAATATAATGCACACTCATTTTGATAGGAAAACCTATCTCATAATACAGGAGAGTGGGGGACAGGGGCACAAGCAGGGTGGGGGGGAGGATGGAGGGGAGGGCATGGGGAGGAGAATGCAATACGAGGTTGACACTCATCGGGAGGGAAAGGACCATAAGAAAATAGAAGGAAAGGGGGACAGGATAGGATGGAGGGAAATATAGCTAGTCCTATACAACACAACTAGTATGGAAATCATTTGCAAAACTAAACAGATATGGCCTATATTGAATTGCCTGTCTCTCAAGGGGAAGGGGTGGAGAGGGAGGGAGCTAAGGAGGTTGGAACTCAAAGTGTTAGGACCAAATGTAATGTTCTTACCACTGGGTAACAAGAAATACAAGTTAAGGGGTCAAGAAAGCTATCTGGTCCTACAGGACAAAAGAGAAGACAGAGACAAGGGCAGGGAGGGAGGATAGAGGAGAGAGCAGATAGGTCACAGGGGCACTTAGAAAGCTCTGATTTGGGGGGGGAGGGGATAAAAGGGGAGAAAATTTGTAACCCAAAATTGTGTGAAAATAAATGTTAAAAATTAATAAAAAAAAAAAGAAAAAGCTTTTTTTCAGAAACTACCTTTAATGCCTACTAGTATATGGAAAAAGAGTGGACCTCTTCGAGACTCATTTTTCCTTAAATGTATAACAGGGATAATCATACATGTACTATGTATTTAATTGGATTATTATGAATGTAGCACCTCTCTACTCGCAAGATATTTCCCTAGGAGAATGGCTACCCCACAATTAAGACCAACTTCTGCCTTTTGCTGCTGATGTTTTCATTTTTGTTTTTTGTTTCTTTGGCAAAGATACTGGAGCAGTTTGCCATTTTCTTCTCCAGTTTATTTTACAGATAAGGAAACTGAGGTAAACAGGGTTAAGTGAGTTACCCAGGGTGACACAGCTAGTAAGTGTCTGAGGTCGTATTTGAACTCAGGACTTCCTGACTCCAGACCTAGTATTCTATCCACTGTGCCACTTACCTGCCCATCTAGTATATACCCTCAAACCATATCATGTGACATGTTTATCTTTAGTATTTTATCTTTAGTATATTTTATATACTATATTTATTATATTATATTTAGTATTAAGACAATCACTAGGTCAGTATTCAGTCATTAAGTGCCTACTCTAGGTCAAGCACTCTGCCAAGCACTGGGGATACAAAAGGGGACAAAAACAAACAAACAAAGGAGTCCTTCCCCTCCAGGATGTCAGAATCTAATGGGCAGACCACAAACACAGAAGTAAATACAAATTATTTACAAGATAAATGGGTAATAATTAAAGAGGGAAAGGACTAGAATTGAGGAGTTGAGAAAGAGTACAATTGGAATTGGTACAATTAATTCGAAGCAAAGATATTTAATTAAATAGGATAAAAAGTAGCAATAGAGTGTTTACTCTTGAAACTGGGGACACATTGTTCCACAAATATAGACTATGATCATAGGAAGAGTTGTTGTGTTTGTCCTTTGTTTTTGAAGAAGACCATGACATCAGAGAAATGAAGACATGACTTGCACTTGACTTTCTCTTGAGTGAGGGAGGACTGTGCAAGGTCACCAGCCTCCCTTTCTCCTACTGAGCCATTTGGATCCAGTGACCAGATATTCATCAGGATGACTGGAGATGACCCAAGATGCAATGGGTGACCTTTTCCCTTTTAGACTAAGGCCTTTTCAGGTATGCACTTAAAGTGAGGTAAAGAAATAACTGACATCTAAGGTCTGAACAAATCCCCTCAGGGCCTCTTTTGCATGTATTTTCATTTCCTGGTCAGGATCAGAAAGCTACCAGAGTTTCTTTCTCTAAAGTACAGGGTCCTTTGGGGACTTTTTTTTTTGCTGTCATTGGAACTTCCTTTTGTTAGGGCTCCTTCACTCTTCTCAGGACATAGTTTTGTTTTTTGTTTTTGGGTTTGTTTTTTTGTTTTTTGGGGTTTTTTTTGGTATTTCATTTGTAAATCCTACACTGAGAGAGGGCTTGCTTTGTCTAAATTGCTTAATTCAAGGAACAAGCTGTCCCTGTCTTCATTCAGCATTTCTCTCTTTGTAACTCTCATAGTATAATGTACCTTTCCTTTATTTATATTCCAGTTTGCATTATAATTATTTGTCAGTAAACTTAAATAGACTACCAATTATTAGGTAATGAATTGCTTGTGCAAGGCAACTAACAAAAAGATAAAAGGAAAGAGATTTCTGGTTAAGATGGTTATAGGAAAGGATGTAGAGAAGTAAGGTTGTCTCACAAACTCTCCATTAAATACATGAAAAGAGTTCCTGAGATGTACACTAAAATGAAGCTTAGGGGCCATTTATTCCAATGTTCTCTTTTAAAAAAATGGAAAGAAAATAAAAGAAATAGTGATGCCAGGACATTTAATGAGCCACCAAAGGTTATCAGATCATATGATCATAAGTTTAAGCAGAAGTACCTGAGAGGCCTTCAAATCCAGCATGCTCCTTTTGTAGATGAGGAAATTATATCTAATGAGGTCAAGTGACCTGCCAAGGAAATAAGGCTAGTAAATATCTCAGGTAAAATTCAAACTTAAAGGTTCCTGCCCCAATTCCAGCACTCTATCCATTCCACTGGGCCACACAGGAAGCAAGCTAGGATTTGAACCCATGTTTTCTACCTCAAATTCCAGCATTTTTCTAATTGCAAATCACTTCCTCCCATGATCTTAATATATACAAGTCAAGATAGGCTTTTAGGATGGATATGGAAAATGGATACGGAAAAATATCCTTCCACTTGAACATCTTTGGGTTTACAATTTTACCTAATCTAAGCTTTTAACTGCGTAGGAGTTATAATCTCCTCCCCATGCCTTATAAGAATCTAGGGACCTGAGAGTTCATCTTGTTCGGTATCCATATTTTAGAGATGAAGAAACGATGGGACCCAGAATTATGAAGATTCAGTGTCACACAGGACTGGACGAGAAGTGAGATTCATATTCAAGTGCCCTTATTCTAATTCTAGCCCTCTTATAACTGCCCTCTAGCAGTTTAGATCCTGCCTTGGACACTTTCTGGCTTTCGTACTGCAATATCCCTCCTTTTTTCTGAAATCTTTACCATACTATTAAGCCCAGTGAAAATATAATCTTCTCTATGAAAGTCTTCTCTCATCCCCTCTTCCAGTAATAACCTCTGGTCTCACATACTTTGCTTTAGCTTGCAATGTAATATTATATAACTATGTATTTCTTATTCCAGTACTAGATTATAAGCTCCATGAAGGAAGGGTTTGTGTCTACACCTTCCAGAGTATACCACAGTGCTCCACATAAAGTATGCCTATGGTAAAGGCAGAAGGAAGGGACAAAGGCAGGGAGGTAAAAGTGAAGGTAAAATAAGACATGTACAAAGGATAAAAGGAGAGAGTAAAGGAAATGGATGGAAGGGAAGGAGGAAGGAAGGAAGGAAGAAAGGGAGGAAAGAAGTGAAAGAAGGAGGGAAAGAGGGAGATGAAGAGGGAGGAAGAGGGGGCAGAGAAAGAGGAAAGAAAGCAGGCAAGAAGGAAGTTAGAGGAAGAGCAGAGAGCTACAATGAACTCCTATGCATACTTACAAGGAATATGTGTAGCCCAGATGCCCAAGATAAGGGTTACAATCCAGGAAGGATCAAAGAGTTCCCCCACACTAATTTACATCCCTAATCCTCTTTCTTCTCTTGAGTCAATAAGTAGGTGGTAAAAAAATGACAAAGGGACAAAACTAAGTACAAAGTTCAAAGTACTTGTCTCTTTAACCTGTTTAGCCCCCATTCCTGGTCCTTTCATGTGTGAAAATGACCAACCAAATTGTGATGGGATTTGGGGCAGATCCTTATGCAATGTATTGTAAGCAAATTCAAAATACAATATAAATTGCAGTTTTTTTTGTGAAGGAAAATATTTATTGAGCATGAATAATATGTAAATACAAGTTAAAATTAATAGCAATGTTTAGAATAGAATGAAAAAGAGAAAGGAATATATAGAGAGAAACTGTTCCTAGTTTCATGCTTATATATATATATATATATGCTCCACCATATACTCCCCCAATACAGTAAGAGAGAGGGTTTCCTTGCCTTGTGTTTTCAGTTTCTTGTGATAGGTAGACTTTGCGACATTCATCCAAATTGGAATAATATTATAATTTATACAACTATTAATTACAAGAATTTTTCTCATGAACAGTTGACTGGTTTGATTTAGGTACATGACTAGAGAAGTCAAGTCATTAGCTCATCTATCATTCATAGAAAAAGATTAAGTAGCTCATCTCCTTAGATTAATACAAACTTTAGATACAAATCATACCGCAATAAGCTCAGTAACATTATTATCATACGAAGAATGCAAATGTCATTGATTCATATTTTCTCATTCATTCCATCAGTGCTTTCAGTTTGGAGAAGAGAACATTAATTGCAGACATTTTATAATTACACGGTAGCTTCTTAGAATTATAGTAAAATAAAAATGAATTTTTGACAGTGCATTATAATTAAGCTTTTCATCTTGAAAATAAAGCTTGATGTTGTAGGGTATTACTTAGTTAAAGTCACTGCTGCTTTGCTAGAATAAAATCACTAGAGATTTGCAGTTTTTATAGGTGTGAAAGAAGTCTGCCTGAAATATATAATGGAGCTGAGCAAGAAAAGGGAGAACTTTAGTCTGCATTAGTAGCCATTAAAAAATATATATATTACATATCAACCTGACCTGATCCAACAAGAAGAGGTTTATCCTTATTCTAGTCTGATCATGAGCACTGAGGATCAGTCACTGAGTACTGTTGTATGAGACATATTGCCATTCAGTCATTTCAGTCGTTTCTGACTATTTATAACTGCTTTTGGGATTTTCTTGGCAAAGATATTAGAGTGGTTTACATTCCTTCTCCAGTTCATTTTACAGATGAGGAACTGAGGCAAAAAGAATTAAGTGATTTTCCCAGGTCACAAAGCCTCATAAGAGAGTGAGGCCAGATTTGAACTCAGGAAGATGAGTTTTCCTGATTCCAAGTCTAGCGTTCCATTCACTGCACCACTCAATTGTCCATGTTAAATATCAATTAGAGAGGATCGTATGATTTGGTATCAAATTACCTGGGAATCCATGGTAATTTGATGTCATGCAATAGTTTTAATTATTGTTATGAAATTAACAAGCAAAACATTTAAATGTACAACATAGAATAAAAAAACAATGAGTGCATATGAAACTGTGAATTTATTTGATATTTTTTATAAATGTATGTTACATTTAAAATGAGATAGATAAAGTTGCTATATATATGTGATCCCTTTTAAGGCACTTTTGGTTTCTTCTAGGTTTTTAAAAAAATATTTACTTGATGACTCTTTCTTCTGAAATTTCTCTAACAGTTTACTAATTTAAGTTTGCCCCTTCACTAAAAGCCTTCATTTTTAACAACCATAGTCACACTTGTACCATTCAACTCAACATACTTATGGTATCTGCAAATGTATGCCTCATTCTGCACCTGCAGTCTCCCACTTCTTTGCCAAGAGGTGTAAAAGATGTTTCATTAGTCCTCCTCAGAAATAATGGTTGGTCTTTAAATTAAATTGAGTTTTAAAGTCTTTTTTTTTTATTTATATTTTTATGGTCACTGTGTAAATTGTTCCTCTGGCACTGTGCATTTTACTCTGAATAATTTAATTCATCCTATTTATCATGTCTTTGAACATATTACTATTTCAGTACTTCCATAAACCATAATTTGATCTGCCATTCTTCAATTGATGTCTTTTTTTCCATTCTAATTCTTTGCTACCTTTTTTAGGGTGTGCGGGGTTGTATAAATGAGTTCTATTCCTTTGTCTTTATCCTCTGAATATATTCAAAGTGATGTCAGTCTGTTAAAAAACATTCAGCAGGCACTCATGATTTACCAGACATTTTGATAAACTCCAGCGATACAAATTCAAAGAAAAATTTAGAGTTTTAATGCAAGAAGACAACACTGAAAAGGGGCAGGGGAAGGAATCATGGTGGAGTTACAGTAGCTAAGTCCAGGGAATGGAGGATGACTGGCCCTAGACCAAAATGGAAGGTCTAGGAGTAACTCATCAAGGAGGAAAGAGTCCCGTTGGAGCAGCCTGGAGGCAGCTGAGCCACGTCTATGTTCATTCTTTAGTACTGATATCACTCAGTCAAAGGTTATGGACAGCTAAGTGCCTATTTAAAATTATCAAAAAAACTTTTCAATAATGTTTGGACCCATGGTCTCTGAGGTATATTCCCAGCTCTAGGCTGCCAATTCTGTGAAGCTGTGGTTAAACAATAAGTCTGTAGATAAGTAACCAACTTACATCATACATTTCAGTAACATGGAAGGTACTTGGGTTCAAGAGTTGGTTTCGTCATCTATATTTGCATCCCCAGTGTCTTGCACAGAATAGTTGCTTAATAAATATTTACTAAACTGAGTTCAATTTATCACTTTCAATTATCTTTTTTTAATTAAGCATTTGTCTCCATCCTATCTCCATGTCCATTGAGGCAAAAAGAAAGGAAGGAAAGAAAACAAAATTCTTTCAACAAATACGCATAATCAAGCGAAGCAATCAGCCTAACTGACCATTTTTACAAATGAATGTCTTGGTCCAAACTGATTATGGGATTTATCAAAGATAACACATGATTATTGGCAGAACTAGGATTTAAACCTAGGCTCTCTGAATCCAAATCCAACAATGCTTCCACCCTACCAAGATGGATATCAGTGTATCACTTGTAAAACAGAAGAGGTGGATCAAGCAAGTTCTAAAGTTCTTCACAGCTCTAAGTTTTACTGTGATATATACTGTGATAATCCTGTGTTCCTATGGCCTGAGGCCTACTCCAGGATATTCCTGCCTGATAACTAGACGTACACAATACAGTAAAATTTTACCCTAGCCAATTTCTTGTTTTGTCTAACTGTTAAGAGTGAGTGTGACTAGCACATCAAAAGTCTCATTTTTTTAAAAGACTGGAAAACATTTGAAATGCAATCACTTTCCATGTTTTCCTACTTTCTCTACATAACCCAGGTACTTGTATGAAAAAAATACACACACACACACACACACAAGCACATATACATATGTCAATATTCCATCCATAATTGATGTTTTTTTTAGAACTATTGTTTTTCCCTCTCTTTTCACTGTTCCTTCTTTAAGTGAATGACTTTCTTGGAGAAGGAGATAAAGAGGAAAGGACCATGTTGCCAAATATGCATGGTATGAAAACAATAGATTTATAAGTGTGTGCATATATTTCCATGTGCATACAAATATATATATACATGCACACATGCCATATATATGCATAGATTATGTGTATATATGTATGTATGTGTGTATATGCATACACAAATACCTGGTATATATTTTTATTTAGAAATACATAAATATTTTTATTATAAAATATTTAAGTATGTATGTATATGTGTGCATGTATATATGCATATGTATTTGTATGTATGTGTGAACATATACACACATATAAGTATGTGTATGTGCTTATACACACACACGCGCATATATGTTTATTTTTTTATATGTATCTTCATCAAAAACCCCATGAAGCATTTTCCCCTCAGAATAAAACTCTTTACCATGGAAAATGTGACAAAGAAGTGTCAGCCTGTTTACTATGGAAGCATGCTCTGAATACTTGAAACAGCTAGCTGCTAATAGGCAGAATTTCAAATCAGAACTAAACACCATCATCTGGAAGGGGATATTTGTAGAGTAAGCATGTTTGGCCAACCATGTTGCAAGCACTTTGTTTATGGGCCCACAGTTTGGGTACAAAAGGTTTGTTTTCTCTAAGGTACAGGCAACATGACCTCTTTTTCACTTCAGGCAATCCCAGTTGTTGTTTGCCTTTATCTGATAGCACTGAATACCAATGAGGAGGATGACTGTAACAAATGCGTCTCTTTGAGGTGGGCATTCAGTGGTAACATGCACAGCTGTATTTTCAGAGAGAGAGTTAACAGGGGGCTAGAGCTCTGAAAATTCTGAAACAAACCAAGCAAGCTGCTTTTTCTCTTTCAATTCTATGGGGAAAATGACTCAAAACCAAATGAAGCCTCAACTGTGCTTTATTTAACTTATGGCTAATTACAAAGGGGTAACGCAGATGGGATGGAAAGCTATTTTCTTATTGTACTATGGATATATAAACCATTTGATGCATAAGTCTGCTGCATCAAAACTATTCTTGGAGGTTTCCAAAACCAGGTATTTCTTTTTTTTGCATACATATGCCTCTGTCCTGACTCTGGTAAAACAGAAAAATGAGGGACTAGGAAAATGGTGAAGAACATCAGAATCAGAAGGGAAGAAAGTGGCTTTAAAAACAAAACCCAAATGAAATTCCTAACCCTTCCAAAAGAGGATAATTATGAATGTAAATGAGAAGTTCCTTCAACTTCTGATAATACATTTGTGATATTTCCTTAGGATATATATATATATTTTTTTTTACACGGAGCAGATCATGCTTAGGCAAGTGTGATTTAAACTTTCAGACTAGAATATGCAAGAAGCAGAACCAACCAGGAAATGGTGATAACCTATAATCCAAAATATTTGGAGTCCTTCCATTTATGGGAAAATAACAGAACTCAATGAAAAAAAAATGGAGAAAAAAACCAGCACAGCTGGTTTTTTCTAATGTGTCTAAGAAAGCACGTTATATTTTCAGATACAAAGGGATAAAACTTTAAGTACAATTAGGTACCCTGATCTTTTTCATTTGAATCTATGAGCAGAACTTGTATTCATCCAGCTAACTTATAGTGTCTCTTTGAAACTATATCAAAGTCCCACCACTGAAGAGATTTTCAGTATATATTTATGCTCCAAAGCTCTGCTTATGTTTTCAATTATGTCTTATATGAGTTTATCATAATTGATAGTCCTTCCCTTAAAATCTCTGGTTTCCCTTGAAATCAAGCCTAATTGTACTCATTAGTTGGAGGGATGATTTCAAATCTTAGCTTCTTCTTGGCCTCTTCTATTTCCCTAATTGGGACAAGATGGCTTCACCAAGCTTGTAATTCTTTGTGCCAAATTAGTGAAAAAAAGACCTCTACCTCTTACAAAACTACTCAGAGATGGAATTCCCTATCCAGACAGAAAATCCCTGGGGCTCCTGAGTTAGTGGCAGGTAGGGTAATGTGATAGGCTGAAAATAAGGCAAATAATTTTACCTGGATGTGAGGTACTTAATGAAGACTTATATGAACATAGAATTTGCAGGCAATTTCTAATTCAACACAGGGATACAGATAGAAGGAGCAAAATGTGTGTCTATGCTACTACTATGCCTCTCAAGGAAAAAAATACGGAACAGAAGGTCTTTGGGTGTGTTTCTTTTATGTTGGACTTTATTTCTAGTTCAGTTCAGTTGAATGAATGTGTTCCACAAAAATTACCTTCTTTTTTAAAGGCATGCTTTCTATTTCGTGTTATTTGAATTGTTTTCAAATTTTTAACTTCTGTGATGAATGTTAGTTCATAGACTGTAACTGTCATGAGTCATATTTGTTTTAAATATAATTCTATATGAAGCCTTTACTAAATTGTCTCAATTACTTTCCAGTTGTGCATTTATTATATACATACATATGTGTATATATGTGTGCATATATGTATATACACCTATATCCACACATGTGCAGATGTTTTTCCTCTTCTAACATGATGTAAACTTGAAGTGAGGAACCATTTATTTTTTTTTACCTTTATATTTCTCATCTCTAACAGTGCCTGGTACATAGTGATCACTTAATTTTTTTTGAAGGATTGTCAGAAGCTCTAGAGCATGGGTGAGGAACCTGTGGCCTCAGGGCCACATGTGGCCCTATAGGTCATCAAGTGTGGCCCTCTGAATCTATGTTCTGTGAAGTTTGGATTCAGGCAAGGGCCGCACTTGAGGACCTAGAGAGCCACATATGGCCCTGAGGTCACAGGTTCCCCACCCCTGCTCCAAAGTCTGGTCCTTAGTATTGCCCCTGTATCAGAGGCAAGCCTGTACCTGCTATCTTACAAGTTGTATATCAGTTTCATGAAAATAGGACGTGTAGCCTTTTTGTTAATTGCAATTGATGAGTTGTACCTTCAATCCAGTCATATAGCCCAATGCTGCCCACTTTCTATGACATATTGTTCTGGTTATAGTTTGGGGAGAAGTCAGAGAGGCATATTATGAGCCCCCATCCTTTAAAAAATTAGAGGGTAATGAAGTATCATGGGGCTATGCCTTACTATGTCCCACTTCCCAATAAGAAGGAAATGATGTATCTTTCAATGCTTATGATATTGTGAGCCTCATATTAGATCAGAAATTCAGGATGCCTTGTGTTCATTCACTGTGCCCCCTCCTGTTCAGGCTACTCCTCCTCCCACCTGTTTTAGATACAATCAAGGTTGATTATCACAAAATGGGTGCTGCTTCCACTTTTCAAGCAATCAGAAACTGTCAATCACCTTACCATTTCCTGGGACTTTATGAAGCCTTGGAAAAACACTTTTCCTTACATTAAGTAACAGCATTTGAACAGATATCAATTTGGTATTCTCTATGAGTGCAATAAACTCAATCATGAGAGCCATTAGTGGGTACTTGTGAAACATTCAAACTTTGAGGACTTGAGGGTGATGAGTAGGAACTGCAGGTAAAGATAGCAACTCTTTGCCACCTGGACAGGCATTTGTTTATCAAGTTCTGTGAAATGATTCAACAATCCTAGTGAATTCAAATACCCCTGAATATTTGTCCATGTTACAAAAGGACCATGAACTCTTTGTAGATGGGTATATCTTACCTCTTATCCCACCAGCTCTTGTTTTAAGACAATATCACAGCTGTGAAAATTCAATGTATAGAACATATCAAATCTCTCTCTCTCTCTCTCTCTCTCTCTCTTTCTCTCTCTCTCTCTCTCTCACATACACACACACACACACATACACACACACATACACACAATTTTCCTTAGTTCTTTCACCCTCTTCTCCCTTTCCCTCTCTTTCCCTTCTTTCTTCCTACACTCCTTTTTCCCCCTCTCTCTCTCATGTCTCTTCACTCTCCACTTTTACATATATTTTTGTTATGAACATTAAAGAACAAACAATTTATTTTGATGATGTTAATGTTGACCTACCAATATATGTATTTATAAAGAAATAACTATTATGTCAAAATATAAAAGAGACAGACTATCAGAAGTGGTCTGGTTATTGTGATTGCAAAAAGAAAGAAAAGTCAACACTGTAATTCCTGCTTGTTGAACCATAATGATAATGACAGGGGTAGACACTTTTAAAATATGTAACTACACAACTGAGTCAAAGTAATATATTTTATGAATATCTTATTCTATCTAATTCAGTATTTCTTCATTATATATACACAAGATGTCAGAGTTGGAAAAGCTTTCAGAAATCATTTAGTGAAAATATGTGATTGAATTAATAATCCCCTCTTCTGTATATTCAAGAAGGAATCATCTAGATTTTGTTTGAAGCAGCTTATTACAATGGAAGGACCATCATTTTGAAGTCAGAAGACCTCAGTTCAAATCCCACTAATGATAACTTGTTATCTGTATATCTTGGGCAAATCATTTTCTCTGGATCTCATTTGTCCTTGAGCATCGAATCTGTGAAAGAAGGGGACTGGACAACTTTTAACTCTAAAATTTATTATGTGACAGGCCCTGTGCTAAGTAATGCTGCATTTGATCTTCACAACAACCTTGGAGGTCGGTGCTACTATTCTCCCTGTTTTACAGATCAAACAAAAAAAAAAAAACTGAGATAGGCAGAGAATTAATGACTTGTACAGGGCCACACAGCTAACAAGAGTCTGAAGCTGGATTTGAACTTGTCTTAATCTCTGAATTCAGCACACGCACTCTATCCACACTAACCCTAATATCTTCCCCTATTAGGTACTATTAATGAGGGGAAACAAAATATGTCCTGAGCTAATCTATTCTACTTTTAGATTCCTTTAAATATTAGGAAGTTGGACCTTATGTCAAGATGAGAATTATCCCTTTACAGCGTTGTGAACAAGTCATAAATGATGATAAACATCTTGAGAACCCTGCTCATTAGTCTGAAAAATAATATTTTATCACTGGTAAATGAACATTTATTTTCTTCTTCACTTGAAAATTAGAGATTTTGAAGTATTCCAAACAAATTACTTAAGAGCAAATAGTAATATAATAGATGGGAAATGATACATTCTAGTTTATATCCAGTGTAGAGAAACTCCTATTCGATCATGGCCAGACAACATAAAGTGCAATAAACATTTGCAACAAATGTTTATTGAACATTCGAATTGGAGTTATTATGAAAAGACATTGCAAATAACCAAGAAGACTACCAAGCACGGTCATTAGGGCCTGGATCTTACAATTGAAAAACTCAATGAAAAGTGAAAAACTCAGCCAATTTACTAGTTGTTCTGTTGAAAATAAGTGGCTTCCCAATTGTTTTTGAACAAATTAACTAAATGTTTCCTACTTGTATACTTTGAAGTTGTATTAATACTAGGCAATTGAATACAGTCTGCCAACAGATGCTCTGTTGCCCAAGGAAGTTTAAACACAATCTAACTTTGCAAAATCTATGAAGTCTGAAATGAATAATTTTGAATTTAAGCATTTTTTAACCAGTGAAGATCAGAAAAGAAATGGCTTGCATTACTGGATCTGATAGTTTCTACATAATTATTAATCCATGTCTCTAGTGTGGATTCAATATATGAAATGTTTGTTTTTTTTAAATTTGATTGCTGTCTTTTGTGTGTGTGTATGTATGTATATATATATACATATATATATATTTATGTACATATATATAAAATAGTTTCTTCCAATATTCCTCTCCATCTCCTCTAGTCATTCTATATAAGAAATAGTATTATTAAAGACCAAAAGAAGAAAGAAAAATTCAGTATAATATCAATATATTGAAAAACTTTTAAAATAAGTGCATTTTTTAACACTTGTGGAACTCCACCTTCTATAAAAGGACAAGTTGAGAATGTTTGTCTTCTCATATCTCTTCTTTTGATCCATGTTCATTCTTTATAATTTTGAGACATTCACTTTTGATTTTGAGTGTGAGTGGGAACACACACATTTGTGGATGTGTTTGTTAATTTTGTAAGGGCAACAAGGTGGTGCAGTGTGAATAGAATTCTGAGCCTGGAGTGAGGAAGGCTTATCCTCCTGAGTTCAAATCTGATCTCAGACACTTATGAGCTGTGTGACCCTGTGTAACCCTGTTTGCCTCAGTTTTCTCCTCTGTAAAATGAGAGAAAGAAGGAAATGGTCAACTGCTCGAGTATCTTTAACAAGAAAACCTAAACAGGGTCATAAAAAGTTGGCCATAACTAAAACGACTAAAGAACAACATATATGTGTGGTTTGTGTGAGTACACTTTCCATCATTTATGTGTGCGTGTGCATGTACATGTAAATTCTTTCCGTTTCCATTGTTACAATCAATCTGTGTATTGTTTTCTTGGTTTAAATTACTTTATTCTGCATTAGTCCATGTGGATTTTTCCATGCTCTTATATTCCATTGTATTCATATATTATGATTCCTTTAGCCATTCCCCATCTTACCCCATAAACTTTCCTCCCAATTTTTTGATATCACACAAAAGTACTACTACAAATACTTGCTATACGTGAAGACTTTCACTTTATCACTGACCTTCTTGGGACTAAACTCAGTAACGGGACCTTTGAGTAAATAAGTTTGGACATGTTAGTTAGTCTCTTTGTACAACTGCAAGTTACTTTACCAAACTGACCAATTCATAGATCTACCAACATTGCCCCAGTGTGCCTTTCCACCTCATTGACAATTGTCATGTATTTTACCATCTGCCAACTTGCACAGTATGAGATGAAACCTTAAAGTTGTGTTGTTTTATTTCTCCTATCATTAGTGATTTGGAGTATTTTCTTTTTTGGTAGCCAATAATTTCAAATGCTTTTGAGGATATTTTGTTCTTGAGAAAAGGTTACTGCGTGTATGATCACAAAAATGTGATTTTGAAAGTTATTATAATTTTGAAAGGCCTTCAAAAGTGGGGGAACAACCCACCTACCAATCAAATCTTAGAATGATCTACCTCCCAGAAAAAAAAAAAAATTGTTCACATTTCCCTTTTTATAACTCAGTCCCATTGGTCCCAGTGCACCTCCTTAGACCTGCTTCTGACATGAAGTAACATGTCACTTTGGAAAATCTCCTCTATGGCCCTCAGTTTTCTCATCTATAAAATGAGAGTGTTAGAATCTGTAGGCTATGAGGTCCCTTCTACCTCTGGAACAAGACTGTACAATTCCATATTTTATCCTGACAGCATTTCAAATACGTGACCATTCTCTGTGCTAAGTATCCTCATTTCCTTTAACTGATTCTCTTATAACACAGACTCAAGGTCCTCCTCCTCCATTCTCACTATCTTCCTTTTTGGACTTTCCAGAGTATCCCATTGTCTTTTCTAAACTATGGCAACAAAAAGAAAATAGAGCATTCAGGGTGTCACCTGATCAGGGAATAGAACAATGGGACTATTATCTCCTTATTCCAGGAAGCTAAACAACTCTTAAAATATTTCAAGATCACATTTGCCTGGTACACTTGTTTTGTTTAGGTTTAGGCTCCTAAGTCATACTGCTAACTCATCATGCATTATAGGTCATTCATTAAAATCTCTAGATTGCTTCAGACAAACTATTGATTCACCAAATCTCTTCCATTCTTTACTACTAAACGTCATTTTCTTTTTTTTTAAATATGCAATTTATTTATTTTCAGTTCTCCACATTCACTTCCATAAGAATTTGATTTCAAAATTTTGTCCCCATCTCTCCCCACCTCCCAGCATGCACCCCATCTACCCTTTCCTCCAGTCTGTCTTCCTTTCTATTACCCACCCTTCTCCCAACCCTCTTCCCCTCTAGTTTCCTGTAGGGTAAAATGGATTTCTACACTACATTGCCAGTATAACTTAATTTCCAGTTGCATGCAAAAACAATTTTTAACATTCGTTGTTAAATCTTTAAGTACCATATTCTCTCCCTCCCCACTCATCTTTATTGAGAACACAAGCAATTCAATATAGGTCATACATGTGTAACAATGCAAAGCACTTACGTACTAGTTATGTTGTAAAAGACTAACCACATTTCCCTCTGTCTTATCCTGCCCTTCATTTTTTCCATTCTCTCCCTTGATCTGTCCTCCCATAATAGTGTTTTTTTCTGATTATCCCTTTCCCCAATTTTCTGTCCTTTTTATTATCTTCCTTCTCCTATCCCCTTCCCCCTTGCCTTCCTGAAGGGTAAAATAGATTTTCATATCCAATTGAGTGTGTGTTATTCCCTAATTATGCCAAATCCCATGAGAGTAAGGCTCAATTATTTCCTTTCATCTCCCCCCTTCATCTCCATTATAAAAGTTCTTTCTTCCCTCTTTTATGTGAGTTGATTTGCTACATTCTACCACTCCCTTTTGCTTACTCTTAGTACATTCTATTGCACAGTAATTTTTTTTTTTTAGGTATTCTCCCTCCATATTCAGCTCACCCTGTGCCCTCCATCTATGTGTGTGTGTGTGTGTATGTGCATGTGTATATGTATGTATGTACATGTGTATGTATATACGTATATATGCACATATATACATACACACATACACCCATGCACATATGCATAGCTATATATATAATATACACATACATACATACCCATACACACACACATACACACACACACACACACACACACACGCACACACACATTCCTTCTAACTACCCTAATACTAAAAAAGGTCTCACGAGTTACAAATAACATCTTTTCACATAGGAATGTAAATAGTTCAACTTTAATGAGTTCCTTAAGACTTCTCTTTCCTGTTTACCTTTTCATGTTTCTCTTGATTATTGTATTTAAAAGTCAAATTCTCAATTCAGCTCTGGTCTTTTCAACAACAATGCATGGAAGTCCTCTATTTCATTGAAATTCCAATTTTTCCCCTGAAATATTACACTCAGTTTTGCTGAGTAGGTGATTCTTGGTTTTAATCCTATCTCCTTTGACCTCTGGAATATATTCCAAGCCCTTCAGTCCCTTAGCATAGCAGCTGCTAAGCTCTGTGTTATCCTGATTGTATTTCCACAATACTTGAATTTTTTCTTTCTGGCTGCTTGTAATATTTTCTCCTTGACCTGGGAACTCTGGAATTTGGCTACAATATTCCTAGAAGTTTTCCTTTTGGTATCACTTTCAGGAGGTGATCAGTGAATTCTTTCTGTTTCTATTTTACCCTCTGGTTCTAGAATATAAGGGCAGTTTTCTTTGATAATTTCTTAGATGATGTCCACACTCTTTTTTTGATCATGGCTTTCAGGTAGACAAATAATTTTTAAACTATCTCTCTTGTATCTATTTTCCAGGTCAGTTGTTTTTCAAATGAGATATTTTACATTGTCTTCTATTTTTTTCATTCTTTTGCTTTTGTTTTGTAGTTTCTTGGTTTCTCATAATAAAGTCACTAGCTTCCATCTGCTCCATTCTAATCTTTAAAGAACTTTTCCTTCAGTGAGTTTTTCAACCTCTTTTTACATTTGGCCCATTCTACTTTTTAAAGCATTCTTCTCCTCATTGGCTTTTTGAACATCTTTTGCCATTTGAGTTAGTCTATTTTTAAAGGTATTATTTTCTTCAGCATTTTTTGGATCTCCTTTAGCAAGATGCTAGCTTGATTTTCATGATTTTCTTGCATATCTCTCATTTCTCTTCCCAGTTTTTCCTCCACCTCTCTTGCTTGCTTTTCAAAATCCTTTTTGAGCTCTTCCATGGCCTGAGACCATTGAAAATTTTTTTGGAGATTTTCGATGTAGAAGCCTTGACTTATGTTTCTTCCTCTGATGTTATGCTTTGTTCTTCCTCATCTGAAGGAATAGAAGAAAATGCTTGTTCAACTAGAAAGTAACTTTCTATAGCACATTTTCCTACCCAGTTTCTTGACTTTTGAGTGCTTTGTCAAGTGGAGGATATGCTCTAGGGACTTGTAAGTTCTCATTTCCTCCAAGTGGCACAATGAAAAGAGAGGAGTTTACTCCTCTCCTGGCCTTTGCTCTGGTCTATGAGTAACCACAAGTACTCATTTCTATCCATGATCTGCAAGTAGGATTCCCTCTCCAGAACCTCCACCACCTCCATCACACCAGTGCTTCTCCTCACTCTAGGAACACCACTCAGATCTGAAACCCAGATAGGCTGCTTGATTCTCCCAGGGTACTTAGACCAAGGGTTCCAAAAGTGGACTGATGCAGCCCTGGCACCAGGGCAGACCTCGCTGCCCTTTCACCCAGGTGAAAGAGCTTTCTTACTGACCTTTGAAGCTGTCATTGGTGTTTGTGGGTTTAAAAATCTGGGAACCGCAGCTGCTACCTGTGATTCTATGCCCTGAAGTCTGCTCCAGTCCTTTTCATGCTGTGCTGATCCCTGTGTAATAGACCTTTCTTGTTGGCCTTGCAGACAATCATGGGATGGAAATCTACACTCTGTCATTTTGTGGCTTCTGCTATTTTAGAATTTGTTTAGAGTCATTTTTTTACAGATATTTTATGGGCCATAGGGCTAGAGCTAGAGCAGGTAAGTCCTTCTACTCTGCCATCTTGGCTCTGCCCCGTAAAGGTCATTTTCTGAACCAAAGTATCACACATTATACTTATTCCTAATTAATTCTGTTTTATTAGATTCAGTCCAAGAGGGGGCAGAGCCAAGATGGTGAAGTAGAAAGACACACATACACATAGCTCCGAACCCACAAACCACAGAACGGCTAGAGGGGACCAACCCAGGGCGAATTCTGCACCCAGAGACCATGGAATATTGGAGCGAGGGAGATTTCTGTTCCGGAGAGACCTGCAAACCTCTCGCGGGGGGTCCTTCGCGCTGTGGACTGGGCGCCGGGACGGGGAGCAGAGGGGAGCCCTGCCGAGGCCACGACACCGGGAGGAAAAGATCCGAGAGGGCTACAGGGATGGGATCTCCAGCGGCCACATGGGTCCCCCCACCCACAGAGGGACCTGCAAACCTCTCGCAAAAGGTCCATCGCGCTGCAGACGCGGAGCCCAGCCTGGACATGCGGCAGCCGCGGCTCCGAGAGGCACAGATCTGAGAAGGCTCCAGAGACGGGATCTCCAGTGGCGGCACAAGCCCCCCGACCAACAGGTGACTGACGGGGGTAGGTGAGAGAGTCTCTTTGGCGGGTTGAGAGGGGAGTGGGGTGCCCCCATGGCTCGGGCCCCCCAGGAGATAGAAGCTGAGAGGCGGCTACAGACAGGGGCTCCCCAAACGGGCGGGAGCCTGGATCCATTGTGGAAGGTCTGTGCATGAACCCCTTGAGGGAACTGAGCCAGAGAGGCAGCCCTGCCCCTGACCACCTGAACTTAATTCTCACACTGAATAGCAGCCCTGCCCCCGCCAAAAACCCTAAGGAGGGAAGCAGCATTTGAATCTCAGTCCCCAAACACTGGCTGGGAGTACCAGGAGACGAGGTGGGTGTGAGGAGAACATTCAGAGGTCAGGTCACTGGTTGGGGAGAATGCCCAGAAAAGGGAAAAGAAATAAAACTATTGAAGGGTACTTTCTCAGAGAAAAGACACTTCCTCCCTTCCTTTCTGATGGGGAGGAACAAAGCTTGCCATCAGGCAAAGACACAGAAATCAAGGATTCTGTGTCCCAGCCCACCCAATGGGCTCGGGCCATGGAAGAGCTCAAGAGGAATTTTGAAAATCAAGTTAGAGAGGTGGAGGAAAGACTGGGAAGGGAAATGAGAGGGATGAGGGAGAAGCATGAAAAGCAGATCAGCTCCCTGCTAAAGGAGAACCAAAAAAATCTTGAAGAAATTGGCACCTTGAGAACTAGCCTAACTCAGTTGGCAAGGGAGATGCAAGGGGCCAATGAGGAGAAGAATGCTTTCAAAAGCAGAATTATCCAAATGGAAAAGGAGATTCAAAAGCTCACTGAAGAAAATAGATCTTTCAAAACTGGAATGGTACAGATGGACGCTAAGGACTTTATGAGAAAGACAGATATCTCAGAACATACCGCGCAGATTCAAAAAATGGAAGATAATGTGAAATATCTTATTGGAAAAACAACTGACCTGGAAAATAGAATCAGGAGAGACAATGTAAAAATTCTGGGACTACATGAAAACCATGATCAAAAGAAGAGCCTAGACATCATCTTCCATGAAATTATCAAGGAAAACTGCCCTGAGATTCAAGAACCAGAGGGCAAAATAAATATTCAAGGAATCCGCAGAACACCGCATGAAAGAGATCCAAAAAGAGAAACTCCTAGGAGCATTGTGGCCAAATTCCAGAATTCCCAGGTGAAAGAGAAAATATTGCAAGCAGCTAGAAAGAAACAATTCAAGTTTTGTGGAAATACAATCAGGATAGCACAAGATCTGGCACCCTCTACACTGAGGGATAGAAGGGAATGGAATAGGATATTCCAGAAGTCAAAGGAACTAGGACTGAAGCCAAGAATCACCTACCCAGCAAAACTGGGTATAATACTTCAGGAGAAAAAATGGTCTTTCAATGAAATAGAGGACTTTCAAATTTTCCTGATGAAAAGACCAGAGCTGGAAAGAAAATTTGACTTTCTAACACAAGAATGAAGAGAACCATGAAAAGGTGAACAGCAAAGAGAAGTCATAAGGGACTTACTAAAGTTGAACTGTTTACATTCCTACATGGAAAGACAATATTTGTAACTGTTGAAACATTTCAGTATCTGGGTACTGGGTGGGAGTACACACACACACACATGCACACACGCACACATACATAGAGACAGAGTGCACAGAGTGAATTGAAGAGGATGGGATCATATCTATCTTAAAAAAAATGAAATCAAGCAGTGAGAGAGAAATATTGGGAGGAGAAAGGGAGAAGTTATATGGGGCAAATTATCTCTCATAAAAGAGGCAAGCAAAAGACTTATTAGTGGTTGGATAAAGAGGGGAGGAAAGAGAAAACCATGAGGTCTACTATCATCACATTCCACTAAAGGAAAGAATATAATGCACACTCATTTTGATAGGAAAACCTATCTCATAATACAGGAGAGTGGGGGACAGGGGCACAAGCAGGGTGGGGGGGAGGATGGAGGGGAGGGCATGGGGAGGAGAATGCAATACGAGGTCGACACTCATGGGGAGGGAAAGGACCATAAGAAAATAGAAGGAAAGGGGGACAGGATAGGATGGAGGGAAATATAGTTAGTCCTATACAACACAACTAGTATGGAAATCATTTGCAAAACTAAACAGATATGGCCTATATTGAATTGCCTGTCTTCCAAGGGGAAGGGGTGGAGAAGGAGGGAGCTAAAGAAGTTGGAACTCAAAGTGTTAGGACCAAATGTAATGTTCTTACCACTGGGTAACAAGAAATACAGATTAAGGGGTCAAGAAAGCTATCTGGCCCTACAGGACAAAAGAGAAGACGGAGACAAGGGCAGGGAGGGAGGATAGAGGAGAGAGCAGATAGGTCACAGGGGCAATTAGAAAGCTTGGGTCTGGGGGGGGGGGAGGGGATAAAAGGGGAGAAAAATTGTAACCCAAAATTGTGTGAAAATAAATGTTAAAAGTTAAATAAAAAAAAAAAGAAAAAAAAATAAATTCAGTCCAAGATATTTTTGTTTTTGGACCCTGACTCTGTTAGCCATGATGTTAATCATCCCCTCAGTTTTGTCTTCAGCTGGTTTTACGATTGGGATGTCTGTGTTTTTACCTCAATCATTGACAAAGACGTTAACCATCACAGGGCAAGAATACATATGCATAACCCTATGTGTATATTCACATGCATATGTACACACTAATATGCAGTATATATGCATTGTGTACACATGTATCCATGTATGTGTGCTTATAAACATATACATGTGTGAACATGTGGTTCTATGTGCATAAGCATATATAAATTTCTGTATATATGTCTGATATTCTGAAATCATTTTAATTGTAATTATATAATTTTTATATACTATAAGGAGAATTCTGTAAAACTACATGCAGCAAAACAAGTGTTGATCTGAATTAGTAGAGAGTTTGTTCTACAGTAATGAAATTATAGGTCTAGAGATTTATGCCTTCCACCTTCTTCCTCTCCTTCCCCTTCTAAAAGTTAAAAGAACTAAGAGATTTCTTTATAGCTATGTACTAGTAAAGAGGCATTCTTAAAGGAAGTCATTTTAACACATCATATGCAAACAGTCTCTATGCTCATTCCATATGGAATGCATGCAGGTGCTCTTGAATTGTAATGGCAATCATTGCTGGTAGAAATTTCCTGAGTATCTTAAGTTCTTTATGAATTTTGTAACTGCTTTGATTTGATCTGTTCTAAAAAGACATAATGCAAGAATCTCTTTGATAGCAAGCCACTTTCACAGATTTGTGTGGAGTACTGAAAAATTTTATTTGTAGCATTAAAAAAAAAGAGACATGATGTACTTACCCAACCACAAACTCATTGGATGCCTTCCTATTTATTTCTGGTTTTGCTTGTTTCTCTAAAAGACTATCAAAAATGTATTTGATGATATTGTTATTTGTGTTGTCATTTAAAAAAATGAATCAAAGTTTTGTTGTTTAAATGAGAAAATGAAACAGTGTGTCTGTACTACTACCTCTGGGTTTCTCCAGTACCAATTCTCACTTACTTTGGTAGGCCGGGTGCCCCAAAGATGGCTGATCATTGTACCCCAGAACTAAGTAATCTCCAGTGGGCAAAAATCTTAATGATGTGACCTATGTTTTCCCACCTATGTGTCCCTATTGACAAGCAGTCAAGCAATCTTTATTAGCTATTAAGAGATGGCATTTAAAAAGAGCCAGCATGGTGAATAGACACTTGTCTTCAAACCCACAACATATCTATGTACAAGTTCCATCTTTGACATACATTGCTTTGAATGCCCTGAACAATCTCAATACTCACTTCTAACTTCTCAGTATTAACTTCTTAATACTCTAGACAACTCTTTAAGATTAGGAGTTCTGTTCAAGTTACCAACCTTTATTCATAGAGGACACTTCCTCCCATAGGAAGAATTCAATATTCTGAGGAAATGTGTGATGTTTTTGCCACACCCCTGTTTTTTATTTACTGAGAAGGTATAAATGGTACAGTCTTTAACAAAAAACAATTTCACCATCATTTCCCCTAAATCACAATTGTATTCTCACCTTGCATATGTGAGGTCGCTAGGGAGGGTGGGCTCAAACTTAGTGTATGATGCTATGAAGGTACTCCTGTAAAGATTGCACAAAGCAAAAAGGCTAGTTCATAGCTATTGATTATCCATAGAACTCTTTTCCCTTTTTGAGGCTTCATCAATTTCCCCTTAAGAGGAACTTTCCACCAGACTCTGAGGATCAGTGATGTTTTAGAGTCCAGAGTCTTTATTTCTCTATGCCCTGAGGGGTTATGGTGGCTGATGCTATTTCTATGGTGTGTCTTGTTTTCCTTCATATGCCTCTCAGCTCATAAACTGCTATCAGCCCCTGTTGTTCTGGGGATCCTGTTACATGTTCTTGTAGATATATTGGCCTGGGAGGATGAAAACTCCAGATCTTCATACTTTCAAGGTTGGAACCTAGCCAGTTTCATCTCTAGATATTTGATTACCTAAATTTTGGAAATAATCAACAAAGTGAAGACATACTGTGGCCATGCTGTTACAGCTTCATAGCCAGGGAAGATAGCACAAACACCTCTCACCTTTAACCCCATGAAGACATCAGCCCTAAGGCTTGTCACTTTACAACTAGGAGGTGCCATAACAGAAGCAGAGCTTCTATTTTCTAGGAACACATTTCTAGGAACATGGTCCGAGTATGTATCCCTCTGCTCTTGGAAGTCTCTGTTGTCTCTTATTGAATCAGCCTGTCTGATTATATGGTAGCTTGGGGCACCTTCTCCCAAGAGTGACACCCATTAAGGACTTGAAGCTCAGGTCATGAGTTTGTATTACTTCACAATTAGACTCAGCCACCATTTTTCTCTTCTCATTACTGAACTTAATGTTACTTTTATCCATAGTCAAAGAGATTTGACTTGATATTCTTGATCTTTTATCGCAACATATTCCAATGCTGCATCATCAGTCTTTCATCCAATGACTGAAAGATGTTTTTTTAGAAATAGATTATATCTATAGTATGATAAGATTGTAAGAAAATTCCTCAATACTCAATTTACTCTGTTGATTGATTGATCAACTGAGGAAAAAGTAGAACTTTACCTTTACAAGTTGATGCTTACTTTATGAGCTTTTAAAGGTGGGAACACAGAGATCATTTACAGTAATGTGTATCACATATTGTAAGTTGGACAAAGAAAATGCAACAAATATTCAGAAATGCATTACTTTTTTCCCCTGCTATATGAGAATACCATATATTTACAGAGAAGATATAGGTGGTACAATCTTTAATAAAAACAACTTCACCATCATTTCGCCTAATCACCATTGTATTCTCACATTGCACATGTGAGGTCCCTAGGGAGCATGGGCTCACACTCAGTTTCAACTTCTACCCTGGGCTGCAGAGAAATAACCAGGCCAACAACTCTTAACCAAAAGAAACTTTCAGTGCTATTGTTCTGAATCAGAAGAGATTTACAGCTGGTTAACAGTAGCTGATTCCAGCAGTATTCTACTTTTTATCAGACCCCATCCCAGGTATGCAGTACAGTCAATCTTTGCCTTATATCAGATGACTTTTGGAGTCTTGACATTCTATTTCCAAAAAACTTAAAAGAAAACTTTACAGATCAATTAAAACCAGAGCATAAAATGGACATAGAACCCACCAGTAACCTCCTGAAAGAAGCTCCAATATCATACACAGTGGCAGAGCTAGGATTTACATGTACTTCCCCTGACTTTATATTCAGCTTCCTTTCCATTGTCATGCCACCTGTGGCAAGATGGTTTTGGATCCTAAGTGTCATCAAATGAATTAACCATCTCTCCCAACATCACCACATCTGTCAATTTAATACATTTGTCACCCAAACCATCAAGAAATATGTCAAAGAGCAGATTTTTGATCCTCTCCCCTAGAGACTTTCTCTCATCTTGATATCAAACATTAATGACTATCATTGTGGATTTGATCATTCATTCATTCCAGAATCCATATAATAATAATATTAATAATAATATTTCTATCATGAGTACAAGGACAGAGAAGCACTTTCTCATATTGGATAATGTTTTGGTCTTGTAATCAGGAAGTCCTCAAGTCAAATCCTGCCCACTTATAGAAAGAAAATAAGTCTACTTACAAGCTATATCACTCTGGATAAGTCATTTAACCTCTTAAAGAACCAACTTTCAATTTAAAAAAAAGTGAGGGTGGTGGAACTTGATGCTCTCCAAGGTACTTATCTATTTCTAAATCTATGGTCCTCTAACACAACAGGTTTCTTTGTTACAGTATTTTCCTGAAATCTTTATCTTTCTCTGATTTAATTATCTAGCAGTCCTATTAAAATCATCTTACTAACCAGCTTTTATGAAATCATGATGTCTTTTAAAATTCTTTCTTCCCTTCTTAATATGCACATCCTTATAATATTGTTATCTACCTCTGCCAGAAATCAGGCAATTCACCTGACTTACACTTTACAGCTGCCAGTCGCCTCCCTATTTGGAAAATTAGGATGATTTCCTCCCCTCCAGTCCTGTAGCACCTTTTCTCCTCTGTGCATTTTTTTGGTTCAGTAATGAAAGTCCCTGGTCATTTCAGTCCTTAAAAGTTGTTTCTTCAAGCGTTGGTTACAAAGGGTACTGCTTGCTATCCTTACTCCACCTTGTGCTTTTAATTCTTTGTAACTACTTTTAATCTATCCTTCCTACTCTTAAAATCATTCTCCTTGGCAGAGAAAACATTATAAGACATGAATAGTTCTAGTTTCTCTCTGATGCATATTATCACCATTCTTTCCACTCTGAGTCCCAGTACTATCCCTCTTTCAAATTTTGTTTTTGCTATCAATGTAGTTATACTACTGTATTTTGGTTGTACTTAGCATTCACTGCCAGTTTCAGTTTACTCTGCACTTTATTGCTAGTTAGAGAATATGTGGCTTTTCTATATTCATCCTCTGTTACCTGCCCTTGATTCTTCCATCTTCCATCTGAGTTAGTTTAATAAGTTGCTTTCTCCCTTCTGATGCTCGGAGGCAATGGGGGATTTGAATGGAATGAGAAGTAGTTCATTAATTTTATATGATGTACCATTATTCTGAAAGGGCAGAACTGGGTGGGTTACCAAAGGTTGGGTGTCTAGGTAGTTAAAAGGCAGTCACTGAACCCAGGACAGGAAATGAGAGGTAGAATGGTGTACCTTAGTGGATACAGTGCTTCAGTTAGAGTAAGACATCATTTCTAATGCTCCTGCTTCAGACACTTACTTGCTATATGACCCTAGGCAAGTAATTTAATCTTTTGCAGAATCTCAGTTTCTTCATCTGTAAAATTATGGGTACCATCCAAGGGTCTGTCAGTCTCTGAAACTATAGTCCTCAGTGAGATGAAACTGAAGCCAAATTTTTCCTACTAAACAGGTGTGCCTAGTATTGAACCTCTTTACAAACCATCTAAGTCTATTGGACTACATATAACCAGTTAAAATGAAAGAGATGAGGGAGTGGGGGGGGGAGGGGTGGTGGAATGCCTGAGAGGAAAGTCCCAGAAAGTCAGAGAAGCTAATGTAATAACATTTTTTCATGTAGGAGATGTTTGCATACCATATTTATATTAAATTTGAGTATTTTTTCTTTTTCAAATACCTTGGGAAAAGTAACATTAAAGATTGTCCAGTGTTTAAAAACATTCTGTATGCCTCTTTTTTTCAGTCACTGGTTATGGCATTGTTCAAATGTTAATGGTGTAGAGTTTTAATTTTGATTGGAATATTTTCTAACTAGACCCAAGTAGACCATTAATTTGAGATTTACTTCATTGATTTTTTTTTTATTGAGATGCTAGAGTGCTGGATGTTGAGAAATATCTTTGAAAGCTCTCTGATTTTACCTATATGTATATTTGTTCCAACAGTACCATCAACCAGTCAAGAATATGCATATATTAAGTGTCATCTGGGTACCAGGTACTTTCCTAGATTAGAAACAGGAAGACAAATCACAACCTCTACATACCTTATTTTTTTTTTGTAACACAATCCTTCAAGTCTCTTAAGCTAGTTTACTTAAAGTCAACTCATTAAAAGTTTAGATAGGTATCATGTGATATTCACAATTTGGAAAGGACAAAATAGGAATTTGACTAGGTTACTAAGAAAAGTGAGGATATAGGTCAAATTCTAAATGTGGAGTACAGTTTCTTATACGGTTTATAATTGTAAGAGCCCATTAAAACACATCACAAATGTGCTTTCAGTAGAAAATTTGGGTGTTTAGAGTCACACATCTTGGCCTTAATAGTCTTTTCTACTTAATGCTTGCGTGATCTTAGGAAGGGCCTTTAAAGATCTCTAGACTTCAAAGTCTTCATTTAAAAATAAGAGGCTTGGCCTTAATAATTTCCAATGCATCTTCCCCTTCTGAATCTTAAATACACCATAATTTGATTAATATTGACATTTTAAAATATGATTGTATCTATAAATTTTAAATGTCATAGACATATTATTTGGGTTCTACAAATAAATCAACAACAAGCATTTAAAAAAGAAAAACACCAAACGCTTGCCCTCAGGAAGTGGACATTCTAATTGAAGGGAAACAATATGTTCAGAACTAGTTAAGTATAATGTTTGAACGAAATACATATATAGTGATGATGGAATGATAGCTGGTGGAAATCCGGAAAGATCTTGAAGGTGATGCTAAAATAAATTTGTGTAAGAACGCAATTTTGAGTTTAAGAAAAAAATCATTTTATATTCCTCCCCTGCCCCATTGATTTTAACAATATGTGTGCTAATTAAAATTTCATTTTGAACTTTTATTGTTCACTATTCTTTCCGTTTTTATGCTAAAAAAAACTTTTGAGAAAAAGGAAATTAATGCTCAGAGTCAAACTGTTAAGGAGTTTTGAAATGAGAAATCTTATCTTTAGAATGCTGAGTTGAAAAAGCTCAGATATTTATTCTGCGCTGCAGATGTACTTAATTGAAGGTCATTAATTCAATTTTGTCATTAATGGTAGTGATAACAAAAAAGTGCCATCCAAAGAAATAAAAAAAAAGGAAGCACCCATATTTCAGGCATCACCAGCCTCTGTCTTTTGATGATAGGCATGTGCTCTTAGGGTTCTTTGATTTCCAAGACCTGATGACATTAGCTATTCAGCATTCCCCAGTAAAGGAAGAATCCTGCAGCAGGTGGCAAAGTTTGATTTGCTACCTCTATGGCTTGCTCTTACAGACAAGTGCATTCAAAACCAAATGGTATTATTCGATGCAACCACAAATTCCACTCTTCTTTGAGCATGAGTTAAATCCCTAATAAAAATGATTTTTGCGTGCAAAATCACCATCCAGTCCACGTTTTGATAGGATTATATATAGCTCCTAATAAAGCTACTAACACCTATATATGCAGAATATTACGTACTCAAGAGAAAGAGATATACAAAGTGGAAATGTGCAACATATTTTACTTGATTGGCTATAAACTCTCTGATGCATTTCCAGGTGGTTAAAATAGGCTTTCTTGATATATTTCAGAAATAAATCCTTTATATCTGATTAAAATGCAGATGAGCATCATAAACTATTGTAATTTGAAAGGGCTGATCTCCTGATGCAATCTGCCTCCATCTGCTTTCAGGTGTAGAGCTGGAGGGAGTTTGCTGGAATACAACTGAATTCAATTTAGGTTAGAATTCAGTAAATTAAACGTCCGTATGAACCCCAACTTTTTTCCCGCTTTCTGTATTGATGGCATTTTGATGTGTGCCAGGGTGTTTGGGGCCATCTGCATGATCATATTACTGTTAATTATGCTAAAGTATGCATTTCTATTCTTCACAATATGTGCAACACACACATGCACAAAATCATATATTTGAAGGATGTAAAAAAATCCACAATGAATCGAAGATGTTCTGAAATTAAATTAATTTTTCTCCATTCATTCCATTGGTGACTCAATCTGTTTCAGCAAATGAGAAGTCTGTTGAAGCATATACTGATTTCTCCATATATCCCATAAACTACCTCTACCTGCAAATTATAATTCTTCATCTCTAGACTGAACTGTTCATATTAATTATAGTGCTAAAGAAGCAACCCTCTTCACAATAATCTTATATTTCTCATATATATATTTCTTTTTATATTATTTTTGTTTCTGATCACATACTTTCTCCTTCCCCTACAAAGAAAACATATATATATATATATATATATATATATATGAATTTTAGGGGGAAAATGGAAAAATTGAATTCAATAAAGGCAGCAAATACATCAACTATGTATGACATTAACTTAACTTTTTTTTAAATTAAATTTTGTTATTATTAAGAAAGCAAGGAAGGCAGACTGGCACAACAGAAAGAATATTGACTTTGGAGTCAGAGTCAGAGGACACAAGTTCAAATCCCATCTTTGATGGTTATTAACTTTGTGACATTGGAAAGTCACTTATTTGGTGGTCCTCAGTTTTCTCACTTGCAGTTAACAAACAAGCACTAGGGATACACACAAAAATATGAAAAGATAGCCCATTCTCTCAAAAATAATTCAAAATCTAATAGGGAAGTCAACAAGCAAAAGATAAGTACATATGAGCTATCTATGGGATAAAGAGGAAAGAGAGAAGGCACAAGAATTAAAAGGAGATGAGAAAGCCTTCCTATAGAGGATGGGATTTTAACTGAGTATTGAAGTCAGGGAAGGTTGTAGGTGGAGAAGAGGAGGGATATAAGTCCAAGCATGGGGGACAGACAGAGAAAATGTCTACTTGGAGCTGAGAGGTAGAATGTCTTGTTTGTTCAACAGAGAGGAGGAATACATGAACCAGAGAAAGATATAAGAATCCTGGAAAGATAGGAGGGGTTATAAAAGGTTTTGAATGCCAAGCAAATCATTTTGCATTTGCTCCTGGAGGCAGTAGAAAGTTACTGGTTTATTGAGTAGAAGTATGACATGATTGGAAATGTGTTTGCGGAAAATCACATTAGTGGCTGAACAGAAGATGGTTTGTAGTGGGGAGAGACAAGGCAGGTAGATCCACCAAGAACTATTGTAGTAATTCACAAGTGAGGTGACAACAGCCTGCAAGTAGTGGCAGTGCCAGAGGAGAGAAAGGTTTACTTGAGAGATATTGCAAGGTGAAATCAACAGGCCTTGGCAAAAGATTGGATGAGAGAATTGAGAGATGGTGAGGAATTGAGGATGATATCCAGGTTGGAAGCCTGAGAGACCAGGAGGATGGAAGCTGGCCTTGATAACTTCTGATATTCCTTGGAGCTCTACATATGAGTCTATGGCAACCTTCTGAGATGGCTACTGTTATTATCCTTACATATCACCACTGCCTGAAAAGCTTTGGATATTATATGTTACCCAAACCCCAGTGGTGACTGTAATCTTCAATAGGACCCCAACAGGGCCAATTTCCATTTAAAAAAAAACCCTCCAGACCCATTTCTCAGAGCCAGGGTAAAAGGGAGGAAAAGCAGAGGAAAAAAAGCCCTTCCTTTTTCATCTGTTCAGTTTATAGCACCCACATTCTGGTTAAACAGTGGTCTCAGCAAGAAAGAACACTAACCAGAGAGTCTAACAGAAAGGAAAAAAAATTGGTCTCACCAGTTTTAAAGATGCCACCTGGTTCTTTTATGCAAAGGACGTTACGTATTAGAAGACACAGAGACCTCCATGTTAGGTGATCTAGCTATGCTGCAAAGCCTTCTCTGTGTGCCTCCATGTTAATCCATCTGGGCAATCCCAGACAAGTCTAGGTTACCCTTCTTTTACAGATAAGGAAACTGAGTCCGAGAGAGGTTACCCATGGTGACACAGCTTATAAAAGTCTAAGTCAGGATTCACTCATCTTTCTCATTCCAAATTTAGCACTGTACCACCACCAGGATGACATTCTGAAAGTACAGAATATACATTTTAATGCTATGTAAAAGAAAGGATTTAAAATAATCAAGATACTTTCTTTGATTACTTAGCACTTGAGTGACAAATTCATTCTGAATGTTTCTCATAGACAATAAATCGGACAAAATAATATATGTATTTTTTATTATGTTTGAGTACAAGTCATAGTTCTAAAAATTATAAAGGTCCACAAGAGAATAATTTATATAATGCCTAGTGTGTGTCAGGAACTTTTTACAAATATTATCTCATGTGATCCTCACAGTAATCCTTTGATGTAGGAGGTGCCATTATTATTCCCATTTTACAGTTGGGGAAAAACTGAGTCAAGCATAAAGTGAAAATTATAATGCATAATAATATAATTAATATAATAATTAATAATAATAAAGCATAATGTGTGTTTAATAAGAATATAAGATTGCATGCCATCTTGGGGAGGGAGGGGGGCTGAGGGGGAGAAAATTAAAACTTATGGAAGTAATCATTGAAAGCTGAAAACAAATAAATGAATTAAATAAAAGAAAATTAAAAATAATAAAAACTGACTCAAGCAGAGGTTAAGTGACTTGCCCAGGGTCACACAACTAGTAAGTGTATGAGGCTGAATTTAAATTCAGATTACCTTGGTTCCAGACTCCACCCTCCTTACCCTGAGTCAGCAGCTGCCTCTGGAAAGGATTTCAAAGTCCTTATGCCCCAAGTTCATACAAGGGGTAATCATTAGAGACAGGTTTCAAAACTGAATTCTTTGAATAGAGCCAAGACTCTTTCCACCCCAGGAGGACGCCTCCTAAACATAAATGTGACTAAGGAAACCATCTCCAATTGGTACCTTTTAAATAAAATATTAGACTTATTTCTTGATAAAGATACTGTTTTCATGTTGAAAATTGATGTGGGAATTGGCTGACACAAGTCAGGACCCTGAGAAGTAAAATTCAGCCACTCAAAGGCAGATGTTCCTAATGAAAAAAAGAGGAGGCAAAAAAGCAGAACCCAGACTGAAAAGACTTTTGTCTTTAAAAACAGGGTGCAGTCTCCAGCAGCTTCCTTTATTACTTTTGCTATTGAAGGAAGAGTAAGTGAATATTTCATTCACTCTCTCTCTCTCCAATGGATATTTTGATAGTCTGGCTGTCATTGTGCAGAGAACTCATTTCCTCAAAAACATTTTAAAAGTAAATCTAAGAGACTAGAAATCTGCAGGGGTCTTTTTTTTTTCTTTGTTCCCTGGAGTACACGATGCTCTTTTTTTCTCCCTATGTGGTCCTGAGGACCACAGATGTGTTTTATGTAACAGGCTGTAGAATTGCTGAGAAATTCTTAGAAAGAAAATGTGTTAATTATACTTTTCTTGAATTTTGGGTAAAAGAGATATTTGACTTTCCGAAATGTTATTTTTTGTTTGTTTATCATATGTATGATTTTGCCATTTTCAAATACCTGATACCTTTGGTGAAAAAAAAAAATTACGTTGACCTGGTAGGAAAAATTATTGATAATGATATTCATGTTACTATGACCTAAAAAGTTAGATAGTATTATAAAATTAACATAAGGATGAATTATACATGTGTGCATAGGGAATTCCAGGAAAGACAAAAGAAGGGTCAAGAGTGTAAAATGTAAGAATCTGTCCTTGATTTTCCCTGCTAGGACTCTTTTGCCCAACTCTTTTTATTTAATTAATTCATATTCCTTTGTTTTGAGGCAGGTAGATAACAGTGGATAGAACACTGGACCTGGAGTCAGGAAAGTCTGATTTCAAACTGAGTCACAGACCGTTGCTAGCTATGTGACCCTGTACAAGTCATTTACCCACTGCCTCAGTTTCTTCACCTATAAAATGAGGATAGCAACCATTGCCATTTCACAGGGTTGTTGTGAGGATAAAATGAGATTTTTGTAAAGTGTTTTGCAAACTTTAAGCATTATGTAAATGTGAGTCCTTATTAACTGCTTACAATTTCTCTGTACCTATTTACACATGCATTTGTCATTTTTCCCACTAGAATGTAAGTTCCTTGGAAGTAGATTGCTTCATATTTTGTATCTCCAGGTCACTGCCTCACATATAGAACAAACTCAATAAATGCATGTTGATTGATTAAATGGAATAAGTTCAAGAATAAGGTGATTGTAATGGAATGGTATTTATAGCAGAGAGTAGTTTAGCAGGAAAAGTTGTTTGAGACATCATCATATTCTATTTGTCCCAATTTAATAGAAGTTCATGTTCTTGGATAAAAGCATATATAGATTGGATTAGCACAGTGGGTAGAGTGTCAGACCTGGTGTCAAAAAGATTCATCTTCAAGAGAACAAGGCTGGCCTCAAACATTTACTGACTGTGTGACCCTGGGCAAATCACTTAACCCCATTTTCCTCAGTTTCCTCATCTGTAAAAAGATCTGGAGAAGGAAGAGACAAACCACTCCAGCATCTCTGCCCAGAAAACTCCAAATGAGATCACAAAGAGTTGGACATGACTGAAAAAAAATGACTGAACAACAACAAATGGATTGCATTACAGTAGCCCTAAGTGTTGCCTAAGAGGCTATGTGTTGGGAGCAGATGAGGAAGTTTATATCAACACAAAAATCCCGTTCAGGAAAGAAATTGCATCATGATATCAATTTTAAGAGATGGTGAAGTAATCAGGATTTCAAGATTCCTTGGTGTTTGGAGGACATAATTGATAAGTACCAGTTCAGAGAAGTATCACAAAAAGTTCTTTGATAAGATGTACATCTGGAAAGGTCATCCTCTAATAAGCTTGGTCACTTGGTTATTTCTGGCATTTCTGGCACAAGTGAGAGAAAAAAAATACAGCAAGGTGTGTAGGAGAGAGACATTCTGAATGATCAGCATTGGAACACTGGGAAAATATTCCATATATTAGGACATATATTAGGTCTGAGGCTTTTCCTAAGCTAACACACAGAGTGGAAATGGAAAAACTGGAAAGAAACATGGTACTTGGGGAAAGGAGAGTGGCAAAACTATCACAATGGACTGCATCCAGGTAGTGAAATTTATAATCATACACATTGCAGTGACATAACAGAATCAAGTAAAGGCATGTAGGTGATATGATTGATAGAGCCCAGAACTTAGAGTCAGGAATAGAAGTTAAAATCTGGCATCACATGAGTTTTGTGATTCTAGAAAAGTCATTTTAGCTGTCTGCCATGGTTTCCTCAGTCAGAAAATGAGGGTTATAATAATAGTACCTACCTCTCAGTGTTGTTGGGGGAATAAATTGAGATAACATTTGTTATGTATTATGTAAGCCAATAGCTTATTACTATTATTTTAATTATAGTAATAGGAGCTGTTGTTTTAGTAATAATAGTATTTTTAAGTGAGTGCTGATTTTATATGCTTATATTGAATCTAAGAATAGTACATTCAATGATTTTGATAAAACCTAAGTGGAAGAAATTAAATTTTTCCAGCATCTTTCCCACTGCATATGTCATATATGTAATGGAACCAGGCAATTAGCACCACTTTCTTGCATATTTTAATGATATACCATTGATCACAACAATATCTTGATTGGCTGTTAGTAAGTGGGGAAAATGACCTAGACTGTTCGTCCCTAACCTGTGGACTGTTACATGTGGGTAGATAGATAGATAGATAGATAGATAGATAGATAGATAGATAGATAGATAGATAGATATTAATACTGATATAGATTGATAATTATATTTATGTATAATGTTTCCTCTTTAATCTTATGCATGTTAAGATGACCAAAGTGGTCATTAGCATGTAAAAATAAATTTAAGAATCCTTGATAACCAAGGTTACATCCTAAACTGTATGGTGAGATAGCTAAAAGAGCCAGACACCCTCTGGTCTTGAAAGAACTATGAATTTCTTGAAATGTGAGTGCCATGAGAAATCTGTAGAATGTAGATAACTGTTAATATCAAATAACAGATACTAATCAATTAATCCATCGTTCGTTCAGCAGTACTTTATTAAAGCACCTACTATGTGTAAAGTCCTAGGCTAAGCACTAGTTTAGAGAATAAGATTGAAAGCTGGAAGGGATCTTTAAAGTCCGTTGGATTCAATCATGTCATTTTATAGGTGAGAGAAATTAAATAGATAGGTTAAGTTGTATGTTCAGGGTCATACAACTTCTGAGTTTCTAAGGAAGATTTTTGAGCCTTGGTCTTCCTAGTTATAAGTTTAGTGTCTTGTCCACTATGCCAGGTGGCCTTTCTGGTATACAGATACAAAAATAAGATGGTCCCCAACCTCAAGGAGATAATACTCTATTGACAGGATACAACATTATCTCCCATAAGCAAATAATTTATTTGCCTGTTGGCCTCTTGGACTATCTGAAATATAACCCAATTGGGCAGGAACTAAACTGTAACTCAATGAGTCATTTCATATAATTGTGGAAATTGGCCTGTGTCCAACACCCCGGGTTCCTTTATTATACTGGCTTCCGTCCTCTGAATTCACTCTAACTCTCAAACAATTCTATCCCTCACATGTCTCTCTCTTTTTTTTTTTTTTAATTCAGACCTGTGATTTCTTTTATGTGGTCCTTTTAAAATGAAAACTACCTTCACCAATGTGGAAACCATTCTGAAACATATCATTCAGGTCTCCTGGGGGTACTAAGAAGTTTAATGACTTTTTTTTTTCATGTTTAGTCAGCTAGAACGTGTCAGAAGCAGGACTTTAACACACCTCTACATATCCAACAATGGTTCCCTGTCTGTTATTTCATGCTACCTCTATTATTTTCTTTATTGATAATTTAAAATGGAGTCCTGGGCTTCAATTCAAAAAAATCCAAATTTGAAGTCTACCTCAGATACTAGCTTCTATCCCTATGAAAATCACTTAAATTCTGCTTGCCTCGGTTTCACCATTTTTATTTTGGTGAATATAATACCTTCCTCACAAGGTTGTTAAAAGGATAAAATGAGAAAACACATTCCAAGTGCTTTGCAAACACTAACCTTCCATATAAATAATAGATGTAGCGATAGCAAAAATATGAATTATTTCAATTATAATAATGTCATATTTACCTAGACATTTGTGGTTTTCAAAGTTCTTCACATATCTTATCTGACGTTATCCTTACCGTGTTCAGGACACTTCCCAAATCAGCTTGAAGAATCTTGTGAGATCGGGTTGTTACATTTCCAGTGTTAAGATCTACCCCTCAGAAATTGACAAATACTACAAATCAGGGCTTGATTTATTATTTTGGTGATTGGTCAGACTTGAAAATGAAATGGTGAAAATGTTACCAATCTAAATTAAACATAAATGTGTGGCATGTGTAGATTTCCCCTGGCTCCAGAACTAGTTGTCAAACATTTACCAGTATACTGCTGATTATAGAACATGGATGCTATTTATTGTTCAATCATGTCCAATTCTTTGTGAACCTATTTGGAGCTTTCTTGGTAAAGATACTGGAGTGAGTTACCATCTCCTTCTTCAGCTCATTTTACAGATGAGGAAACTGAGGCAGATAACTACAATTCATCTCATTTTAAAGATGAAGGAATTGAGGATCACAAAGATTAACTGATGTACCATTGCTGACACAGGTAATTAGAAGCCAAGGCAGGATCCAAAAACAAGTCTTCCTTAGTAGGTCTTTGCCTGTCCTTGTTCATGCTCTTCATTAATATATTTCATAAACCTAATATGCTTTGGGGGTTAACACATGGCATTATGGACCTAATTTGATCTTGTAGATTACCATATAGCCCAAGTGTTTAATATAAGTTGCGGTCTAACAAAATTCTTTCCATCATGCATTTGTTGGCATAATTTAAGTGAAGATCTTAGCATTTGCATCTACTGCATTTTTTCTTATTAGACCATATAATCCTTAAGATCTTTTGGGATCTCCCATTTACTATATTAACTATACCACACAACTTGTCATTACTAATTTGTATGAAACATGGAACATACACATTGATTAACACAAGTTCCTTTCAAATGAGGAAACATTTTTAGGTAAAAAGAGATCAAACTATTAAAGATTTTCTGAGCTGCTCTGATTGTTTTACTGTTTCAAACAAATTGTGATTTTTTTAATTAATTAAATTACCTCCTACCTTTGGTTCAATTAAAAAAAAAACCCCTTCAAACTTCCAAATAAAATAAAGATGTTCTCTTGAAGAACGGTCATTCTGTCAGGCTTGGGAATGAATGAAACAACACTAAGGATAACCCCTGCCTTTCTTATCTCAGCTCTTCTATATTGATTAGAAAAAAAGAAAAGTGAGTCAGGATCTTCAGCATGACACTAGTGTTAAAGAGAAAATAATCCCCATAGATAAGACATTACTTACGAAGAGAAATATTTTAATAGGATTTAGACCTTCAGTTTCCATGTGAATGACACTTAAAGACTACTTAAAATTGAAATAGAAATACAAGTACCTATTCTAAATTTCATCCCTTTGACTTTAAACTTGGAAGATATCAGTTAAACAATGAGAGACTATTTCTGAGTTTTAATATCCAAGAAAAACGAGGAGATTATACAATCAAGCCTCCATTTTCCAAACAATGGGTTATTAAAATGGATACTCCTCAGAAAAAAAACAGACATGTATGTGGACACATGTGTGCTCTTTCTCTGCTCCCAAGCCCACTCTCCCCCTGCCACACACATACACACAGCAGATACAGACTCACTCACATACATATGCACACAAGGAAACTTGAAGCTACATACATTTAGAAGAGTACAAAGGAATCATTTTTGGATTTACCTACAAATTTTAGACAACAAATTCAGCTGCCTAAGGAGAATTCCCTTTGTTTCTTCCATATCAAAAGTCAAAATCCACATATTTAAGAGAGTTAGAATTAAGTAATCTCCAGCTGGGCTCTGCACAGATAGCTGAATTCATGAGACTGGTTTTGCTTTAATTATCCTTCTCAATAACAAATAAGCATGAAATACCTCCTTAAGATCCTCAGTATCTGGTCCTTACAACAACCCTGGGAAGTATGTGTTATTATTATGTCCATTGTATAAATTAAAAAACTGAAACTGACAGAGGGTAAATGATTTATCCAAGGTCACACAGTTAATAAATGTCTGTGGCAGTATGAATGTTATGTTATTATTATGAATTATATTAGTATTCTACAACAAACATTTATTCAATGCTTACTGAACACAAAACCCTATGCTAGGTATTAAGGGGGTAATCACAGTTAAATATCCAAAGAGCCTACATTTTGGAAGGAGGATAAGATATCATAAGTTCCTTCGGAACAGACATCCCCCCCTTCTTTTCTATCTACAGTGACTTACATATGGCAGGAGTTTCATAAATATTCATCACATTGAATTGAATAGGTCTGTTTTAGGGAGTAAATCTTCCTGATTCATACACAGAAGAATGGAAATACAGTGTACTGGAAATCTAATATTTTTTCTACTTTTTAAAATTTATTTTTTATTAAATTTCAATATTCAGTTTTATAAGAATTTTGAGTTTTAATTTATTTATATCCCTCTCCTTTCCCCTCCTCAAGACAACAAGCAATCTGATATAGGCTATGTATGTGCAATCATATTAAACATATTTCCACATTAGTCATGTTGTGAAAGACGAAAATCTAGTAAATCTTTCCCAGAGATAGCTTTGGAATTTATTGATTATTGGTTATTATTGGTTATTGATTATTGGTATAATTCTTATTGGTATTACTTGTTATTGGTTGACTCTACCCCAAGTTCTCTTGTCTTGGTTTGTTTTTTTTTGTTTTGTTTTTTAACCCAGCCCCAAACATAGTGCCCTATTACATAATGGATGCTTAATAAATGTTTATATTATGATTAACCATTACTTCATCAGTGAGAAATTTGGGAGAGTAGAAAGAATAAAGTCCAGGTCAAATCACTTTAATGTAAACTTAAACTTCCCACGTTTTAACAGTTAAACAGTGGAAGATGCTTCAATTATTTGTCTCCTTTCATTCACTTGAGGTAAAGCATAGGCATTTAAGAAAAAAAAAACAACCAGATCTGCTCCTCTATTTATTGTTAATATTATTCCTAGTCCAAAAAGTAGCTAAAAATAAATAGACAAACAAAGTAGAAAGAACATAACCCAGCTGCTAAAATAAAGAATGAGTTTAAAAGTTATGGTCAAGTGTTTGTTATTCTTAGTCATTTTTCACTTGTGTCCAGCTCTTTGTGACCCCATTTGGGGTTTTCTTAGCAAGGATACCAGAGCGATTTGTCATTTCCTTCTCCAGTTCATTTTAACAAATGAGGAAACTGAGGTGAACAGGTTTGAGTGACTTGCACAGGGTCACACATCTAATAAGTGTTTGAGATTGAATTTGAATTTAAGAAGAGGAGTCTTCCTAACTCCAGGCTGGCACTCTATCCACTGTGGCAATTACCCATCTATGTTCAAATCATCATGCTCAAAAAGGTTAAATTAGGTAATGAGATTCCTTATTCAAAGTTTTTATTCCATACCTCATTTCCATGTGATGAGAAACAGTTCATAAGTTCCCATCAGCTTTTCCAACAGATGACAAACCGATAGAACCTATGAAGCAGAGAAGGCTATGAAGCCTTTTATGGTGCCCTTAACTGCTAATACCTTCCCTCTCAAATTATCCTGTATTTGATTTATTCTGTATATACTTATATATGCCATTGTTGTCTCATCTGAAGTACTATATACTCTTTGCAAGCAGGGATTTCATATATATATAATATATACACATATATACATATACATACATATATACATGTACACACACGTGTGTGTGCATGCATACATCCATGCACATATATGAATATATATGCATATATCTACATACATACATGCATGTATGAATTTATAAACATACATATGTGTCTATGAACATACGCATTGCTCATATTTGTATATGCAAACATATGAACATGGATGTATGTATATATGCATGTATGTAACGTTATCAGGTTCTATTATAGTTCCATACCTATAGCAGATACTTACTATTGCATCTACAAAAAAGAAATGCTTGCTGATTAATTAATGGTGGCATTTTTGCTATAGATGCTATCAGAAATAATAAGAAAATTGTGGCAAAATGAAGGTATGGATCAAATATTCTACTTGGAAAAGCAGTTAAGGGAACTGTTTTTATCATGCTACCCAAAGCAATAAGAAACATCATTTCACTTACAGAACTTGATTTATGATAAATATTTAAAAAAAAATCTACATTGTGTCTTCTAACCCAATCCAGGCTATCCCTGAAGTCTTAGTGCAATTTTCAGCTACTAGAGCTTAAAATTGTGATTAAAATTAAATTTATAAAAAAATAATTTAAATTTAAGCTTCAATGGTTTGAAATTGTCCTAAAAATTTAGAGGTACCTTGTATATAATGCATTAGAAGTAGAGGAATTCTATGCAGACCTCAATAAAAACCTTCCAACCAGGGTCACATAAATGTAAATCCTCAGTGCCTTTATTGTGAGTTAAGAACAAGGAAGGGAATTCAAGAATATGTGGAAAGTCTGTATCATAATTTAAAAAGCAAAGTCCAATGATTCTAGATTATTAAGCTTTGAGCCTACACAGCAATACTCTCTTTAGAAATGGAATCAGAATACACTAGGTACAGAAGATGTGGAACAACCACATAAAATGAAATTAGCCATACCTGAAAGCAATTATCAATCATTAATGTGGGAATCCTATCGAAATCTAAAGTCTAACAGTTCACTAGTTGCAGCCCGCATCAAAAGCAATACCAAATTAGCAGCAGTGATGAATAAAGATGAGAAAGCATGGCACAAAATGAAAATAATTTCAACCTGATTTATCCAGTTGAACCCTAATTGCTACAAAATGGGAAAAGGATAAAGGAAAAGACATTACCTCTGATGACACCATTCCTCAAAGAGACTTGACTGAAGTCAAAGTCCTTACAATGAGGGATGACCAAAGAGTTTTGAAACTGCCTCAGTCAGCAAACACTTGATGTCATGAAAAGGGGAGATTAAAGGAAGTCAAAGGCACCACCAGTTCAAAATCCAAATCCTTTTTAAAAATATTATGGAAGAGGATAGTGGAAGATTACAATCATATCCTTTCACAGCATAATGAAAAGTAATTGGGCAGAAAATTCCACGTTAAAAATGGTGTTGGTAGTATAGATGTATAGTTTCTACACTCAGAAAAACTCTTTTAAAAAATTGTCTTCTTTTTTTTTTTTTTTTTTTTTATCAACAATAGACTATTTCTATCATGCCATGGCTCTCTTGAATGAGAAGCAAAGGGATTGAGTTGTGAGCAATGGCCTCTTGTTGATGAATGTAATCTGGTCTGGCAAGATGATTTAGTGATTTAGAAGATGGTCTATTTAGCCTTTGCAGGAAAGGTTTGAAAGGGAAGAAGGGAGTTCAGTTCTGGCTGCAACAGAAGGGCTGTAGCCAGTTATTTGACTTAAATCAAGCTTTCTCTGAGATGCTGGCTCTTTTCAAGTCCAATCTTTGTGTTGAATCGGATGCTTTTATCAACTCACTCCTTAATCTTTCCACCCTCTCTTTCATCAAGAAATATTGAGTGACTGCAGTTGGCTTTGTACAGTTAAACTCAAACATCTCCCTCTGAGAAAATCTTTTTTTTAATTTTGTTTTGTTTTAAGATCTGTACTGTTTTAGTTTGTTCTGTTCCATTTTGTTTTACTTTTAAACTCATGACTTAAGGCTCTCTACAGGAATACTCAAACTAAAAGAATAGGTTAGAGTTAATTTGTTTATTAAGATAATACTTTCTTGAAAATGTGTTTAATTTGGGTTTATTCATTTATTTTTTTTATTATTTATTCATTTATATGTTTTTATTTGTTTATTCATTTATTTTTTTCATAGTATCTTCATTATATTTATATTGCTAGAAATTGCAGAGGGCTAAATTAAGATTTGATGAAGAGAATATCAATGAAACAACTCTCTAAAGAGTACAATTATCCAGAAATGCAATGGGATACCTCAGATATTTTATTAAAAATCAAAGAGAGAGTTTAGAAGACATCAAGTCCAACCACTTTATTTTACAAGTGAATTAATCGTGACCTAGAGGCGACACACAGATGTTGAATGGAAGAACCAGTATACAAACTCACGTCATTTGATTCAAAATCAAACTATTTTCATGATATTACCCTTAACCATTATCAAAGGCTAAATGACTACATGTGGAAGGGATATGTCCTAAGGGGGAAATTTTTCTAGGTAGATGTTGAACTCCATGGCCCCTGAGATACTTTTCAACTCTGACAGTATGTGATTCTGTGGCCTATGGAATTGAATTCTGGTTGAAATTGAGAGATGGAGTCAGACGCAGAATGTAAACAAAGGTAACTTGTCTTAATTCGTAGCCTTTTGTCTTCCTGTCAGTGGTAATGGATTCATATTATAATAAGCCATCTGTCTTTTGTCACTGACTTTACAATATTAAAGTCTTAAAAATCAGAGGGGACCAAAACATAGTATGGAAAATGTTTCCTAAGATATGTGTGTGTGTGTGTGTACACACAGTACATGTGTAAATGATCACACACTTTATCATGGAGAATGTTTTGAGAAATTATTGTTAATACACGTAATTTAGCCCTACTTAAATTTTGTTTGTTAGAAACTTCACTGAATATTTTTCCACAGAAATTTTAAGCCACAAAGAATCAAGTTGCTGATAATCCTGGAGCGATTTCCCTAGATCGTAGCTAAGAAATAGGAAAGGAGCTAGGTGAGTTCTTGAAGAGGGTTCCATGATTTAGAATCATTGATTTAGAGCTGCAAGGGCCATAGACATCATCTAAGTCTAGCCCTTGCATTTTAAAGCGAACTGAGAGAGCCAGAAAGATTAATAATTAGAAATCACTTTTCAATAATACTTTAAAATTCACAGAGTTTAAGAGACAAATACAGTAGTTTTTTCAAGTATCATTACTCCCATTTTACAGCTCATGAAGCTGAGTCTTGAAGTGGTGAAGTAACTTACCTAATATGATGCAGGTAGCAAAAGTCAGAACTAGGTATAAATCAAGCAGTCAATATTTCTTAAGTTTTTACTATGTATCAAGTAGTTCCACAGTACTTGAGACATAAAAACAAAGAAAAACAAGAAAATCTCAATGAGATTGCAGTGTGTCAATGGGGGTGACATGTGAACATATAAACATATGCAAATATGTACACTGTGATTTTAGGAAAGGTCTAATAATTTGAGGTCATATGTGGCCCTTTAGGTGCTCAATTGTGCCCTTTTGACTGAATCCAGACTTCTTTGAATCAAACAAATCCTTTTATTAAAGTGATTTATTCAGCGAGGTTTGAATTCAGTTAAAGGGCTGCACTTGAGGACTTAGGGAGCCACATGTGGCCTCAAGACTACAGGTTCCCCCCACCTGATAGAGGGGAATCAAATCCAGATTTCTTCTGATTCCAAGCCTAACCCTCTTTGCCATATTCCATTCATTCATCTAGTTAAGAGTTTGACCAATTGTCTATGCAACATCCTATAAAGGGAGTGGGGAAGGAAAGACTTTACATAAAAGATTGTTTTAATATATTTAATTTTGATTAGAAGCTGGAGAACTGTATTGAGTTCAAATATATACAGGTAGAACAACTCACACATCCTTGTTGGCCATGTGTGCATCCCCATAAAGATATTGTCCAAGGGCAGTTATAGATTATTGAATCACACTTTAATTATGCCAGAAACAATTAGAATTAATAGAATTTTCTGAACTGAATAAAGGTTATGCCAAGGTTTTGCTGAGTGGTCTGCATCTTTACTGCCCCAGATTAGATATAAAAATGATCTTAAGTAGTTTTACTGATAATTACTTGCTACTTCAATAAGTTTTCAATTGACATTCATGATACTTACCTAGACAATTTGAGGACAGTTAAAAAGGACAAGTGGTTATTATTTGGTCTCCTTTATGAGTGGGGAGGGGAAAATAAGTTTATATTCAGTGTTAAACTGTGATGTGCACAGAACAATCACATATTATTTTATCAAACTCACTAAAATCAAGAAAAATTCTTTAGCCCATCTACCTAACAACAGTTGCTTAGCAACTTCAGGAAATCCACACCTTATTTGACAATGCCTTTAATTTGTATCTCCCTTTCATATGTGTTCATTTTCTTCACCTGCCTAATTTCAATTTGAGATTGTCATTAAGAACTGGTAGTTCTCACTAGCAGGAGTCTCATTAGTCAAAGAAGACCACTACAGTGTCTGACATCCCATCCATGATCATCTTTGACATAATACAAATTAAAACACAACCTCATACCTGAAATCTAAAATCTGTATATCAAAACTTGCCCTGGAGATTGTTAGAAGCTCTAAGAGTTGGACTCTAATGGAGAAGAAGCAGCAGCAGACACAGATAAAACCACCTTCATGAAAACAACTGAGTATGCTTAGTGATACAGCAACTTGGATAGATTCATTGTTTTCTAAGATATTCCTTTTTCTACATAAAAGTAAATAAAATATTGGAGAAAGAATCCATCAGCCAAGATAAGCATTAACTTCTTAACATGGAATAAACATTGACAGGTGAGTGGATCTATAATCTGTCTTATTGATGAGATCTGGTTACTGAGACAGATTGAAAACTATCCACAAGTTAGAAGAACTTCAAAATGACAGAATTTCAAAGTGGGTAAGACCCACAGCCATCATCCAGTCAAACCCATACGTAGAAAAAAATGCCTATAACATCACACACTTAAAACAGTCAGGTAGACTTCACTTGAATACTTCTGAATACTTACAACTACTGGAGACAACACATTGTACTTTTAGACACTTCTAATTATTAGGAAGTATTTTTTGATGCTGTTGTTACCATAAGTCTCATCAACTGGCAATACTTATCTGTGCTTTTCCATTTCATGTGCCATGAAAAATCTGTGCAACACATTAAAGATCTTCCTATAGTTTTTAATATCATGTATATACCAAAGTAGGAAAATGTTTTGGAAAATCTTTAGTTTTATGAACCAAATTGCCCATTCACTTTGCCAGTCATACTTTTCCTTAAAGCCATTTTTAAAAATTTACAAATATTAATTTCCTTTCTCCCATATAACTCCCCTGTCATCGTTGGGGGAAAAAAGAAAAAGATAAAACTCCTGCAAAAAATATGCATTGAAAAACAAAACAAATTTCCACGTTGGTTATGTCCAAAACTGCAGGACTCATTCAATATTTTGAATTCATTTTGTCCTCATGTAAATAGTTGTCAGTATGCTTCCATCCTCTAAAAACTATCAATCATGTCTTCATATTCCTTTTGGTCAATACCATGTAACTATATGTCTCTTCCCCCACCCCTCGCCCCCCATCATGATTGCTTGACGATAGGCTGTTGATATTAAAAAAAAAAAAAAAAAAGCTTTTCTGGAATCCAGCTTAGGATACCTGAAAATACTAGGCAACTCCCAAATTCAATCCAACCTTATTGTTTTTCCTTCTGTTTAACTCTGAGCCTCTCAAATTGTCCATTTGCAGTCATTTTCTGGGATACATATGCAATAAGGATTTGGGAATTTACTACCATTCTGAGAATTGTAGTCCCAAGGTTCAAGCACACCCTTGAATCAGTGATACTGCTTTAGGTTATCATGATCTTTAAGGTGGGTCATTCCTGGGACATTCAAAAGAGAAAGAAACTTAGAGGATGGAGTACAGAAATAACATCCCCTATAAAATTTTTAGTTCTTCACAGACATTGATATTTCAGAGTCACCTCAGCAGTGCAGTGGGTAGAGAACTGGGTTTGGAGTCAGAAAGTAAATCCAGCCTCAGTTACTAAGTCTATAATATGTCACTTAACATCTATTTACCTCAGTCTCCTCAACAGTAAAGTGGAGAAAATAATGGTACCTACTTCCAAAGGTTGTTGTAAGAATCAAATGAAGTAATAATTTTAAAGCACTTAGCACAACGCTTGTCTCATGATGGTTGGTTGGTTGGTTGTTGTCCTCCAATCTAGAAGATGACCAAAATGACATCACCATGATAAAGTGAAGTTTCATTGTGTATGACTGGCTGATCAGACCAATCCAAGCTCAGAATGCTCTACCACACATTGGGCACAGACATTCCATGTGAACATTTGGGGTGGGGTGGATACTCCAGATTTGCACATCCCACATTTCCTTTGTGTCATCTCAATTCTGGTTGGTTCATAGAGCACAGCACCCTTTCTGATGTGGGCATGCCATGATGAGCAGTCCTGTGCCAGTGACTCGAAAGTCACACAATCAAGTCCAAAGTTCTTGAGAGAGACCTTGAGAGTGTTCTTGTGTCACTTCCTCTGACCACCATGTGATCGCCTGCCCCATGCAAGTTGTCCATAAAATAGTCTTTTTGGCAAATGTAAGTTTTTCATTTGAACATGTGACCAGTCATCAGAGTTGTGCTCTCTGAAGCATAGTTTGAAATGCTGGTTCGAGTAAGGATTTCAATGTCTGATATCTTATACTGGTAGGTGGATGTTATATAGGAGGAGGCAGCTAGGCAGCCTGGTAGATAGAGCACTAGACCTGGAGTCAGGAAAGTCTGAGACACTTACCTTAGACACTTACTAGATGTGTGACCCTGGGCAAGTCACTTAACCTCTTTTTGCCTTAATCCACTGGAGAAGGAAATGGCAAACCACTCTAGTATCTTCACTAAGAATACCCAAAGAAAGGTATGGTCCAATGAGTCAGTCACAACTGAATAACTGAGCTATAACTGTAGTACTTGTAGTAATATTGGTAGTAGTGGTAGTAGTAGTAGTAGTAGTAGTAGTAGTAGTAGTAGTAGTAGTAGTAGTAGTAGTAGTAGTAAATAGTGGTAGTATTTAATATCAAGTAGAAGAACATGTGAGGGATTGGAGTGAATGGGGCACAGAAATCCTCTTTTTGTTTGGAATAACCCCTGACCTAAGCTGGACCAAACTTGGGTCCTGTGAGTGTCTGTTGATTGGGTTACCTTGGACAGGAAGCCCACTCAGGGTATTGGAACATGTACTAGGGACTATGACCTGGGAATGCTGCCTCTACAGGAATTATTTTTCTCTGGCCATCTTTCAAACTTTCCAGGATGTTTAAGAGCTGCCTCGGGTGCGAAGGGAGCTGCTCTTTGACGGAGATGCTAAGGAGATGGCCCCTCAGCAGCATTCACACAATGGTCTGGACAGCAGCAAAACGTACCCTAGCCAAAGACATCTAACAACTTCTCTCCACAGATATCTCCACCCATATGCTGGGTAAATTAAGCAGTGTCCTTCAATGTCATGTTTTTTTCCTCTGAGTGGCTCTTTATCTTCCATCACTAAGCATTGTGAGATGGGACCAAGTGTACAGTGGAGATAGAAGGAGGAGGGGGAGAAAAATGAGGAAGAGATGGAAAAACAGGAGAAAGATCAGAAGGAGAAAGAGGAGAAATTATAGGATGATTTAAAAAAATAACATTTGCCAAGTACTTTGTATCTATTATATCAATTAATCTTCAACACAAACCTGAAAGATAGATGCCAGTTTTGTCTTCATTTTATAGATGAAGAAACTAAGTTTGAAGGAAGTTAAGTAATGTTCAAAGCCATAAAGTCAGGGAGGAGAAATTTATTTTTCGTCTGTACTCCAATATAGTGTTCTCTCTTCTGGGCCACTTGGAGTTTCGATTTGGGAACATACATTTTCTTCTTGTTGCTATGCAAGGTGGGAGGAGAGGGTCCTGGTGGGCATAATCTGCAAGGAGGCAGACTTCCGTTCAATATAAGACATAGTTGAGAGGCAGCTAGGCTTAAAGTGGACCAGCTCTGGCACATGCCAGCCTTGTGACCATAGACAGGTTCCTTAAACTCTCAGTGTCCTAGGCCAGCAAATAGAGAGAAAGCTAAATAACTTGAAAGATAGATAAAAGGAATGATTATTTGTGAAATATACATATATTGTACTAATATGTTGTAAACAAACAAAAATGTATTACAAGGGAGATAAAGGTGAAAAGTTTTAAAATATTTCATCTTATATGCTATTAGTATTTTTTCTTATACTAAAATTAACTTTCAAATTTTGTTATTAGTACTATATGTTCTGAGAATTTAACAGAGTTTGATGCTTTATATTTGCTTCTTAGAATTTTTTGGTTCTTATAAATTCATGTTGCTTTTACATAAAGTCCTGTAATTCACAAAATAAGAGTCCACTTCAATTCTGTCCTTAAAACATAACGTAATCCTTGTTATGACTGTAATAGATTTAATTTAAAAGAAAAAATTGTTCCCAAGACGAGGTAGATTGATGGCTGACATCAAAGTGTGCATGGGTGTTCATTACATTTAGTTAGGACATTGTGTTCTGCTCTTTTGTGTTATGTTTCAAGCTAGGGGATAGTCTGGGTTTGGACTTGAATATTTTAATTTTGTACTTTTGTCAGTATGTGGAATTAAACCATTATAAATAATGGTCTGAAAAAGTGTAGTATAATTTTTTATATGAAAATAACATCATTTTGTATCAGCAATTGACATGTAAGTTCCATTAATTTCATTTTCTTAAATTATGATTTTTATATAATACAAAATGACTGTTACTTTAATTTTGAGATTGAAATATTGTGTCTGAGGGTTTTTTGTAAAGGAGATACAAAAGCAGTATCAGCATTCTATCTTCTGATTCATCTGTAGTGACAATGAAATAATACTTAAAGAAGCAATTTGATCTTTAGTGTGAGACAGCAAATATTATCTTTAAAATCATTTCAGGGCAAGTAATATCATTGTTAGGGCCTTGTATGGATAATATTTTTTCCAATTGAAACACATTGGCAGAGAGTTCCAGTTTATGGTAGAGTTTTTTATTGTTGTTTGTTTGTTTTTCTGGATATATGCAGTTGCAGAAGTCCCACCATTTTAAATTTAGTTTATTATAATGAATTTTAATGAGAAATGATAGGTTTTTTGAAGCATTCTAACTTCTGGGTATAAGCTATGGAACAGTTTTGACATCTTGTTTTTAATGAAACTATGAATATTTGTGATAGTAAGTTGAGTCATCACAGTCATAACAATATTCCTGAAATACTTGACAAATGGTGTCTCACTTGTTGTACATATTGCATGGGACTGAAACAAAAGTACTCAAATGGACCACAGTATCCATCTAATTAATTGGTTTGTTCAGCTCAGAAAATAATTCAGAGTTTTCAATCACAGATGATTGGAACAAATTAATCATTCTATATCGTCACTGAAAAACTAATATACCTCACAGAGACTCATGAATTTTGCAATAAATGTTTTATTCAGATTATTTAGATAGACAAGGATCCTCCAAAAAAATCTTCACTCCCTTCCCCTTCCCGCCCCAGGCCAGGGATGACCCTGTCAGAATGCAAGGTGCTTAGCTTGTTGTTGAGGCTATAAAGTGAAAGGAAACAAACAAACATACAAAACAACAATAACAAAAATCTCTTGCATCATGGATTTTATGTCTTTTACGGAGGCAGCTAGGTGGCCCAGTGGATAGAGCACTGTAGTGGAAACAGAAAGACTTGAGTATAAATCTGATCTCAACTGCTTCTTAGCTGTGTGACTCTAGACAAGTCACTTAGCCTCTGTCTGCCTCAGCTTCCTCTTTTGTAAAATGGAGATTAGACCAAGTATTTAATTGCCAAGTTTGTTGTGAGGATAAAATGAGATAATATTTGCAAAGTGCATCCATGGAGACAGCTGAAGGAGTCACTGTGGAGCATTTAGAGCTCGGTCAGACATCAAAGACACCAAGGTCATTCACTGCATCTTCCTTCATCATCCTGCCACTGGACTTTGATGACTCTGGAAGAGAGAGTGTAGCCAGTGATTTTGTCCAACTCTGCCTCCTCATATCCAATTGACAAGCAGGTCAGTCCATCGCCCATGGCATGTTTGATCCTCTTCAAAGACAGAGGATGAACAAGAACAATTGAGTTTTGAGTGCTTTGCTTTCCTTATTTCTAGAGGAAATTAATCCTTGCTTATCCTGACTATAGGATTCTAATATCAGAATAACTTTTCATCTCTGAGCTTAATTAGACCATTTCCTAGGTACTTTAATGCTTGCAGTCACTGCTGCTTGTAATCTATTACTGCCTATTTTTCATTTGAAGTTTCCCTGTAATGGAATTTGACATAAGGAATTAAGCCTATGTTGTTAAAATGATTATCAATAAAGGGCAATTTAATTATCCTATTTTGTTTTATGGTGTATATACAAGAATATTGAATCAGATGTGTTTGTGTTAGGAGAACATTCAAAGGTCTGCCCACAACAGTCCATAATTCCCTTTCATGCCCCACCTTAATTATCATCTATTTATTGTTAAGAAATAATAGTATGAAATTGTAGTTAATCAGTGTACAGCAGAAAAGAGAATAAGCATTAATTAAGCATATACTATGTGTCAGTCACTGTGCTAAGTTCTTTATAAATATTATCGCATTTGATTCTAACATTAGCCTTCCAACCTATGTGTTATGATTTCCATTCTATAGTTGAGAAAATTCACATAGAGAAAACTTAAGTGACCTTCCCATGATTGAATAGCTAGTAAGGAACTGAGGCAGGATTTGAACTCAGGTCTTCCTGATGTCAAGCTTAGCATTCTCTCCATTGGCCAACAGCTTCCTATATGGCTCAGTAGGCACCAAGCTACAGGCAACATTAGAAGGTAACTGATTTCCAAGTCTTTTCCATTGTATCATGACAATATCTCTTGGATTAGTCTGCTCTCCACTAAGCAGGATACTACCCAAATTCAAACCCTGATCATCTTCTTCCTATATTACTGCAATATAGTCTCCTAAGGAGACCACCTACTTCCCATCTCTATTTCTTCAAACCTTCAGTCACACTGTTGCTAAAGTTATATTCCAAAAGCACAGGCCTAACCATATCAGTCCTTGTTTGAGGATCTCTGGGACCATTGTTCATGTTTGCCCTCCCTGTGACATTAGAGTTGGGAAACTAATTAGATATGTATCACAATAAACTCACTTCATTCCTGTAAAATCAATGGTCTGACTTGCCTGTCTCGTGGACGTTGTCTGGTATGGAAATTATAAAAGACCTAGTCATCCTACCCATTAAATAAGAGGAATGAAGAAAGATTCATGCCACCTACATCAACCAAATCAGAGGACAACCTTTCACAGGATCATTTTTTTTTTCTTTTTTGACTACCATTTATAGTTCAGTTGGAGGTTGAAGAACATTATAATGAGACCCAATGTATCCATTGTCCTGAACCACTCTTCCTTTGGCCTTGCTCTTCCATGCTCCTGACCCTAGATGACTTATGTTAACCTTTGAGAAAAAAAATCAAAAATAATAAAGTGGACACTTGCACATACACAAAATTGAATAGTATTTGAATAGACAAAATAAATTAAATTGGAATCAGAAAAGAGACAATTAAGTGGGAACCATCTTCCCACCCAAATTTTCTAACATAATCTTTAGTAAATGTAAATATGAATTTAAATATTTAATAAATAAGACTATGAATAAATATTAATTTGAAGTATTGACTTTGGGAATAGAGACTTGAATTATGGTTTCATTGGTATAAGGAACTCTTATTTGATGGAACTCTCTCTACCAAAGTAACTTAGAAACAACTCATGGTTTTAACTATCAGAGGGTCTGGGAGAGTAAGTGTCTTCCCTAAGATCACATAGACACATATGGGTCTAAGGTAGAATTTGAACCCAAGTCTTAAATATGAAACTACCTCTCTATGTACTATATAATATTGTGACTCATATACTTATTTACATAATAAGGAAATTTAGAAGGAAAGATATCATTTGAAACAAAAAAGAAAAATTTGGTACTTCAGATGACTGATTCAACTTATGATTTTCCTGCTTTTAAAAACTCATCCTAAAATCCTTAGTACTACATTTTTTTTTCTAGAAATCCTTCAGTTTTCAAAGGACCCTGAACACCCGGACTCAGGTGACTGTGGTTACAATTTTAGTATGCGAAAGCCCTCTGGCTTCTTCTTTTCTTTTTATCAAAGTTGTCGCTATGGATTTAAAATATATCTTTTAAATGTTGAAACTCAGATCTAGAGAAGATTTTCTTTACTGACTCTGTGGAAGCATAATTTTTCTTCCTTTCTGTGTATTATCCCTTTGAACTCCTGTATAAGATCCCCCCCTCCATCCCTTACCATGGTGACAGTACAATTCCAGCTATTTTCACAACTGTTGGTTGCCTAATCCTAATAAACTCATATGCTTCTAGGGAATAGCTTTAACCTATTTTATTTGTGTGACTTGTTCTTACATCTAAGCCTCCTCCTCTCAAAGTTTACCTCTCCAGATTGTGAAGATCCCTATACAAGAAGCCAAATGATTTACCTTGCAAAATCTTACAAAGCTTTTGTTGTTGTTGTTGTTAAAAGAAATTTATTTTAATTATAACATAACTTGAATATGAATAACACACTAAAACATTTAGGAAATGTCATTTCCTCTATATATTTAAATAAATTGATTTTCATATGCCATCACCTATATGGTACATATAAATAGAGTAGCATCACTCACTACAACTTTGATCTAACGGAAAGACTGGAGCAGAGTAAAACTTTGAGAGGAAACTCTATGTGGATTTGCTGGGATGTCCATAAGAAATTCTGGCTCTAAATGCAGAACATGATTCCCTGCTATGTTGTAGAGGACATGTTTTTGCAACTTGCAGAGGTGAAATGAATGCCCTAACCCAATTATTATTTTCATTAGTTCTGTGACTGAAGCTGAAGAGTGTATACATTGGTGCACGGATGCTCCAATTTTTAGTCATTTAAATTTTAGGTCAGAGATAAACTATTTTACATAATTTAAAGCAGATATCATGTTTTTGGAAATCTGTGGATAAAACAATATATTTATATATGGCACTCAGCTTGTATACAGTGGACAAGTTGTAAAACCTGTATCTAGAGATAAAATTTCATAATGTGAAAATTACCTCCTATCTCAAATACCTCAGATCATTCATAAAATATAATGAAAATGCTTTTGCCATAAGCCAATCAAAAGTGATTCTTGTTCAAAATGTGAAATTTGGAGTGGTGGATATCAAAACTGGAATATTCCAGTAGAGCAGAGCCAAGATGGTAGAGTAAAAGTAGTGACTTCCCTGAGCGCTCCCCCAAAGCCCTCCAAGTGTCTGTAAAAATGACTAAACAAATTCCAGAGCTATAGAACCCACAAAATGACAGAGTAAAACAAATCTCCAGCCCAAGACAACCCTGAAAGTTGAAAAGGAGGGTCTTTTTGCATCAAGCAGGGAGCAGAGTGCAGTCCATGTGGGTTGCACCAGCACAGACCAGCCAGGGAGGCCTCAAGGGTCTGAATCATTGGCATCTGTTGCAGTTTGCAGACTTCTCAACCAACAAACACCATAAAGGTCATTGGGAAAACTCTGTGAGACCTGGATGAAAGAGGAATGTGTGTTCTAGCCAGGTCTGGTTCCAGCCCCAGGGCAGTAGGAATTGCAGTGGCAACCAGCAGCAGCAGCAGAAGCTGTTTCTGGAGCTCTGCACCCATATAAAGTGGGAGGTATCACCACGAATCACCTCTGGAAAGAGGTATTATGCTAAAAGGAAAACTCCTAGCAATATTGTAGCCAAATTCCAGAGTTACCAGGTCAAGGAGAAAATATTTTAAGCAACCATAAAGAAATAATTCAAGTGTTGTCAAAATACAATTAGGATAACACAGGATCTAGCAATTTATACATTAAGGGATCAAAGGGCTTGGAATATGATATTCTGGAGGTCAGAGGAGCTAGGATTAAAATAAAGAATCACCTACCCACCCAAACAGAGAGGAAAAAGTGGATTTTTAATGAAGTAAAGGAGTTTCAAGCATTCTTGATGAAAAGACCAGAGCTGAATAGAAAATCTGATTTTTGAATACAAGAATCAAGAGCAGTAGAAATAAGTAAACAGGAAAGAGAAATCATAAGAGACTTATTAAAGGTGAGCTGTTTACATGCTACACAGAAAGATAATATTTATAATTTATAATAATTTATGTATTTAAAAGCCTCAAGACTTTTCTCAGTATTAGGATAATTGGAGGAAATAGATAGATAGATAGATAGATAGATAGATAGATAGATAGATAGATAGATAGATACATACATACATACATACATACATACATACATATATACATACATACATACATAGAGGGCACAAGGTGAGTTGAATATGAAGGGATATATGAAAAATAAGATTAAGGAATGAGAGAGGAATATATTGGGAGAAGGAAAAGGGAGAGATAGAATGGGGTAAATTATCTCACATAAAAGAGTTGAGAAAAAGTTTTTACAATGGAGGGGAAGAAGATGGAGGTGAGAAGGAATGAGTGAACCTTACTCTTACTGGATTTGGCTTAAGGAGAGAATAATATACACACTCAAATGGATACGGTACTCTACAGGAAAATAGGAGGAAGGAGATAAAGGGGAGATAATAGAAGGGAGGGCAGATAGGGAGGGTGGGTAGTCAGAAGTGAACACTTTAGAAAAGGGACAGGGTCAAAGGAGAAAATAGAATAATTGGGGGAAGAAATAGGATGGAGGGAAATATATAGCTATACATGTATAACCTATATTGAATTGCTTGCCTTCTCAGTGGGGTGGGTGGGGAGGGAAGAAGAGAGAGAAATTGAAACTCAAAGTTTTAAAAACAAATGTTAAAAAAAAATTGTTTTGATATGCAACTGGGAAACAAGATATACAGGCAATGGAGTAAGGAAATTTATCTTGCCCTTCAATAAAGCAAAAGGGAAGGGGATATGGGGTGTGATAAAAGGGAGGGCAGACTAAGGGAAGAGGTAATCAGAATGCATACTATTTCAGGGTGGGGGGAGCCAAGATGGCAGAGTAGAAAGACACACATACCCTAGCTCCAAAACCACAGCCCATAAAATTTCTGTAAAAAAGAACTCCCAACAAATTCCGGAGCAGCAGAAGCCATGGAACAACGGATCTGAGGAGATTTCTGTTCCAGAGAACCCTGAAAACCTCTCACAAAAGGTCCTTCACGCTGTGGACCCAGAGCAGAGCCCAGCCCTGCCCTGGCCATGTGGCACCAAGAGGAGCAGATACGAGCAGGCTTCAGGGATGGAATCTCCAGCAGCCACACGGGTCCCTCCACCCACGGGCCCTAAAGGTTGGTGAGAGGGTCTTCTTGGCTTGCCGAGAGGGGAGTGGGGTGCCCCCATAACTCAGGCACCCTTGGGAGGCAGCAGTGGAGGCAGGAGAAGACCAGGGCTCCCCAAGCAGGCAGGAGCCCAGATCCATTGTTGAAGGTCTCTACATAAACCCCCTGAGGGAACTGAGCCCTGTGAGGCAGCCCTGCCCCCACCTGAGCACCTGAAGTTAATCTCACACTGAATGGAAGCCCCGCCCCCACTGAAAGCCCTGAGGGTAGGAAGCAGCATTTGAATCTCAGACCGCAAGCACTGGCTGGGCAGGTCTGGAGGCGAGGTGAGGGTGGAAAGAATACTCAGAAGTCAAGTCACTGGCTGGGAAAATGGCCAGAAAAGGGAAAAAAAATAAGACTATAGAAGGTTACTTTCTTGGTGAACAGGAATTTCCTCCCTTCCTTTCTGATGAGGAAGAACAATGCTTACCATCAGGGAAAGACATAGAAGTCAAGGCTTCTGTATCCCAGCCCACTCAATGGACTCAGGCCACGGAAGAACTCAAAAAGGATTTTGAAAATCAAGTTAGAGAGGTGGAAGAAAAACTGGGAAGAGAAATGAGAGAGGTGCAAGAAAAGCATGAAAAACAAGTAAACACCCTGCTAAAGGAGAACCAAAGGAATGCTGAAGAAAATAGCGCCTTGAAAAATACACTAACTCAATTGGCAAAAGAGGTTCAAAAAGCCAATGGGGAGAAGAATGCTTTCAAAAGCAGAATTAGCCAAATGGAAAAGGAGGTTCGAAATCTCACTGAAGATAATAGTTCTTTCAAAATTAGAATGGAACAGATGGAGGGCAATGACTTTATGAGAAACCAAGAAATCACAAAACAAAACCAAAAGAATGAAAAAATGGAAGATAATGTGAAATATCTCATTGAAAAAACAACTGACCTGGAAAATAGATCCAGGAGAGACAATTTTAAAATTATGGGACTACCTGAAAGCCATGATCAAAAAAAGAGCCTAGACATCATCTTTCATGAAATTATCAAGGAAAACTGCCCTGAGATTCTAGAACCAGAGGGCAAAATAAGTATTCAAGGAATCCACAGATCACCACCTGAAAGAGATCCAAAAAGAGAAACTCCTAGGAACATTGTGGCCAAATTCCAGAGTTCCCAGGTCAAGGAGAAAATATTGCAAGCAACTAGAAAGAAACAATTCAAGTATTGTGGAAATACAATCAGGATAACACAAGATCTAGCAGCTTCTACATTAAGGGATCGAAGGGCATGGAATAGGATATTCCTGAAGTCAAAGGAACTAGGACTAAAACCAAGAATCACCTACCTAGCAAAACTGAGTATAATACTTCAGGGGAAAAATTGGTCTTTCAATGAAATCAAGGACTTTCAAGCATTCTTGATGAAAAGACCAGAGCTGGAAAGAAAATTTGACTTTCAGACACAAGAACGAAGAGAACCATGAAAAGGGAAACATCAAAGAGAAGTCATAAGGGACTTACAAAAGTTGAACTGTTTACAATCCTACATGGAAAGACAATATTTGTAACTCTTGAAACTATTCAGTATCTAGGTACTCGGTGGGATTACACACACACACATGCACATGCACATGCACACACACATAGAGACAGAGTGCACAGAGTGAATTGAAGAGGATGGGATCATATCTTAAAAAAATGAAATCAAGCAGTGAGAGAGAAATATATTGGGAGGAGAAAGGGAGAAATGGAATGGGGCAAATTATCTCTCATAAAAGAGGCAAGCAAAAGACTTATTAGGGGAGGGATAAAGAGGGGAGGTGAGAGAAAAATATGAAGTTTACTCTCACCACATTCCACTAAAGGAAGGAATACAATGCACACTCATTTTGGTATGAAAACATCTTACAATACAGGAAAGTGGGGGATAAGGGGATAAGCAGGGTGGGAGGGGATGATGGAAGGGAGGGCATGGGGAGGAGAGAGCAATTTCAGGTCAACACTCATGGGGAGGGACAGGATCAAAAGAGAGAATAGAAGTAATGGGGGGCAGGATAGGATGGAGGGAAATATAGTTAGTCTTATACAACACGACTATTATGGAAGTCATTTGTAAAACTACACAGATTTGGCCTATATTGAATTGCTTGCCTTCCAAAGGGAAGGGGTGGGGAGGGAGGGAGGTAAAGAAGTTGGAACTCAAAGTGTTAGGAACAACTGTTGAGTACTGTTCTTGTCACTAAGAAATAAGAAATACAGGTAAAGGGGTATAGAAAGTTATTTGGCCCTACAGGACAAAAGAGAAGATGGAGACAAGGGCATAGAGGGATAATAGAAGAGAGAGCAGATTGGTGATAGGGGCAATTACAATGTTTGGCGTTTTGGGGTGGGGGGAGGGGACAAAAGGGGAGAAAATTTGGAACCCAAAATTTTGTGAAAATGAATGTTAAAAGTTAAATAAATAAATAAATATTTCAGGGTCGGGGGAGGTGAAAAATGGGGAGAAAATTGGGAACTCAAAATCTTCTGGAAATAAATGTTGAAAACTAAAAAATAAGTAAATAAATTTTAATCTTAAAAAAAGAAAAGAAAAGAAAACTCGAATATACCTGGAGAAAATTATCTTTTCTTTGTAAAGAGAATGGTCCCTCTTTGATCTTCACTCTCTTTAACTCCACACGTCTAGCCAGTTGCCAAATCTATGTGAATAACACTTTTTAGGCCAGATCCTTTCTCTCCATTCATAGAACTACCATGTTATTTCAGGCGTTCATCACCTTTCATCTAGATTAACCAAAAACCTTTCTAATAGATCTTCTCTCAAGTGTCTCTCAACTCTGTTCCATGTTCTATACTCCTGTCAAAGTGATCTTCTTTTCTTACTTCTTTCTTCCTTTCTTCTTTCTTTCCTTCCTTCCTTCTTCCTTTCTTTTTTCTTTCTTTCTTTCCTTGCTCTTTTTTATTTCTTTACTAGTCATTTTTTCTATCTCATCTTCCCCCTCCTCCTTTTCATTCTTTTTCTTCTCTTTTTTTCTCCTTCTCCTGCTTCTTCCTCCCTTTTCCTCCTCTTACTTCTTGTTTCTCTTTCCCTCTCCCCTGAAATTCCCTCTCTTCTTTCATTCTTCTCTCTCACTCACATAAGCCAGATGCATGTACAGCTTCTCATTATATACACTGAAACACCCAGTCTCTGGGTTTTTTATGTAATTTTATGCCACAGTCAATCATCATTCTTTGCCTCTGAATTTTTTTGAATACTTCTGGATCTCTTTTGAAAGCTCAACAGTGTCATTGCACATTATGAAATCAGCACAATATCATCTATAGAAAGAAGCAGTAGGGAGAGTTCAGTCATCAGCTCTTAGATCTTAAACAGACATTATCGATGATACATGAACTGGATTCAGTAACAAATGAAGAGAATAGCCTAGGTTACCTTCGGAAACAGCACAGTATTTGTAATACCTCCCCTTGACCTTCTGTCCTTCCATTAAGACTTTTATAATGTCATTTTTGTTCCATTGATTCCATCTTCATTTCCATCACAGGAAAATTTAAAAAAATAATGAAAGACACTTCAATGGGGAATGGAGAGGCATGGTGAGTGCAGTATGACTGGGATGTAACACAGAACCAAAGGAGAATTGTACTGGACAAGTACCATAAAGTTATCATCACTGGACAGAGAGAGAGAGAGAGAGAGAGAGAGAGAGAGAGAGAGAGAGAGAGAGAGAGAGAGAGAGAGAGGAGAATGGTTAGGCTGCAGATTTCACTATTTTCTGATCAGTGAAAGGATTTAAAGAAAGCCTTGAGAATAACTGGTAGACAACTATGCATCTTGATTTGAGATCTTGGACAAGAGGTTACAGTATTAGTATCAAAATTAATGACATCACAGACAGCCAAAAATCTACCAAGTTATAGGTTATAAAGCATAAAGCACTTCATCAAACCACTCAAGAAAGAGCATAAGTTCAATAATTTCCATTTTACACATAAGGAAGTTAAATCTCATAGATATCTTTACAGTCATGTGCCTAAAGCAGTAGTCCTTTAAATTCAAGGTCTCCAGATACTAAGAACACCATTCTTCACATTACATAAAATGCTTCTAATATGAATGTGTGCCTAAAAATTTGGTATAAAAAGGGCACCTCATGTCACTTTTGGATCTATATTCACACTTACAACACTATGACTGACATAAAATTGGTGAAGCTGAAACAAATTTCAATCTTTTCAAATCATTACCAAGTTCTCATTAAGTATTAAATTGAGTCAAACTAGAACTATATTTCATAATCAGATAGCAATATATGTTGGAAACCTAATACAATGGAAGTCATTTCTATTGAAGATGTATTTCTTTCATTGAAATTAATTGCATGAAACATTTCATCCTCAAAAAAAAAAACCAAACCTGTGCACATTGATTATAATGGAGAATTCAAGAGAAAAAAGAAAACTTTGGAAAGCTAATTTTGTTGAAAGCATTTTTTTCATTGAGAATATAGGTCTTGATGCTCTAACATATCTATAAAAGAATTGCAACCTTTTCTGAAAGTGTTCCTATTGCTTTCATTTTATGTTTCTGCCTGTAATTGTGAGACAAAGTAACTTTGATGGTTCATTTTAGTTCTTTCTAGGTCAAAATATTCTAATTCTTCTCCACCATCTGAAGATTTTCCCTTCTTTTCCTGTATCTTTGCTTTCAAATATGATGAAAATAAATGCTTATAATATTGTGAATTCTTACAAGAAAAAAATATCACATTGTTTCTAAAATCCCAAGTAAACACATCTAGTAATTGAAAAGTCATAATCCAGTACTACAGTAATAGACTGTTTATACAAGAGGATATTTGTGATTTGAATAGTAGTTGTCATCAAATCTAGCAAGTATATATTATATCAAGAATGTATTTTACTTAGAACAGACACATCCTATTGTTGGATAAACTAATTCTATGTATATTGAGCTATAGATAAAAATTTCAGGTAAGATAAGCAAACTTAAGGCATGGAATCATTTGAAGCCACAAAAAACTTCAATCTACAATAAAAAATGTTTATCTCCATATTTGTGTGTATGTATATACACTCACATATATACATATTCACATGTATGTACCCATATGTATGTATGTAGATATATACATACTTACATTTTCTTGAAAGTGAGATGAGTAATTATTTTATTGTATTTTTTAAAGTTTCTGCTACCAGTTAGGTACTTAATAAGTATCTGTGGAATCCCATCACATTTTTGCATCATCATTCCAAGGCAAAATTAATTATCTATTAAATATAGAACATTGTGTTGGTAGTCTGAGAGTGGAGATCATTAAATCTGAATAATAAAAGATCCACTGTGTGTCATTAATTTATATTGTGGAACTATTCCATTAAAGCCCTGCTTCTTTGTCTTACTGCCCATGGCATGAAGATAATCCTAGGTTCTAGGGGACTCAGCAAATGGAAAGCAGTCTGGCCAAGGACCTATATGCCTTTATGTCTGTTATACAGAAAACAACCTAGTCAGGTTTAGGAAGGCTCATTGCCATCAAGTTGCAGACTAGATGAGGATTATTTTTTTAAGCAATCACAACACAACAGTTCCTAAAGACTATCTGCTAATGCCAGAGCAGATTGCAATACACAGGTAAAATCTATATGCTTAAGTGAAGGTATTACAAAATCAAAAGACCTGTGATCTCTTGGCACTAACCAAGAAATATATTATCTTAGAGAATTACCTAGATCACTGAGAAGTTAGGTAACTTATCCAGCTAGTATGTACCAGAGGATTTTCATGCAGGGATTTCTGCTTCTGAGGCTACATTCTGAGTTGCTAAAATGGGTGATAGAGTAGTTTTCTCTCCGCAGTCCTAGCAGCCAAAGTTGAGAGTGACTATCATTAGAATTGCAGAGGACGTAGATTGTATAATGAAGCAGTAAAAGTTTATTTTTTAATGTATATAAATGAGATCTTGGAATTTTGGATTAAACATACGATTCAGAGGGATTTAATGAATATATTATTATACACATGCCATACATATATACATACATACACATATATACATACTAATTTTCAGTAACAGAAAAAAGGTGAAAGAATTAGGAAAGGAGGAGGAAGGAAAATAGAACTAATATCTATATAGCTCTTACTATGTTCCAAGTACTGTACTAAGCACTTTACAATTATTAATTCATTTAGTCTTCATAACCCTGGGAGGGAGATACCACTACTACTCATATTTTACAGATGAGGAAATTGAGGTAAACAAAGTTTTAAGTGACTTGTCATGGGTCTCACAACGAGTAAGTTTCTGAGGCTGGATCTGAGCTCAGGAATTGTTGACTCCAGGTCTGGCATTCTATCTATTGATCCACCTAACAGAGAAATAATATCAAAGAATAGGGAAGTGATAGTCCCATTATATTCCAACTGGATCAGATCACAGCTAGAATATTTTGTTCAGTTCTAAAATTTAAGAAGGATATTAATAAGCTAGAAGCAGCCCGAAGAACAACTAGGAATATGAAATAACTGGTAATTGTTTTGTTAAAGAGGCAAACTATCTCAAGGGAACCTGCTAGCTGTCATGCAGAAGCAGGAAGACACTTGCCCTGTTAGATAGGTAAAAGTTACAAAGAGCAAAGTTTCGGTTTGATGTCAGTCAGACATCAAGAATTTTTTTAAGCACTTAACCATGTGCCAGGCACTGAGCTAAGCACTAGGAATACAAAAAAAAGGCAGAAGCACACAGTCTTATAGGAGTGGGAGACATACAAACAATTATGTACCAACATGATATAACCGGAATACATTGGAAATTATCAATAAAGGGAGGGCATTGGAATGAAAGAGAATCCACAAAGCATTCCTGTATGAGGTAGGATTTTAGCTGTGAGATATGAAAGATGTCAGGAGACAGGGATAAGGATGGAGAGCATTCTAGGAAAGGGAGAAATTCAAAATGATGAGAGTCTGGAGATAGAGTGTGTAGAGTGTAGAACAGAAAGGAGACCAGGGTCACTGGATCACAAAAGGACACAGCAGAACTTGAGGGAGAGAAAAGGAGGTGTAAGGAGACTAGAAATCTGGGGAGGGCACTTGATGAAGGATTTTATGTCTGGTGAAACAGAGAAGTTAGTGATACAAATGAATTTTGTTGTTATTCTAATGAATTTTGTGGTGCATCTTATTGAAATTTTGATCCATATAATATTTAAACCATAAAGTTAGCATTGTTGTTACTTTTATAATATTGGCATGATCCAGCCATGAGCATTGCATTTTATTCTACCTATTAAATTGTGATCTCTTTCTTTAAGAGCCATTTTGTAACTTAGTTTATGTATTTTTTTTCTTTTTGCTGATAGACATATATTTTGTAATTATATTTAATATGCTTTGTGTTTTTCCTACTGTCTCTCGGATTGTTGTAAATTAGGAAACCATGGACAAATAATTGAATGTGATATGTGTGTATGTATATTTGTGTATATATGTATATATGTGTGTTCATGTATTTGTACACACATGTGTACATACATATGTTTGCTCACATATATGTATGTGTAGACACACATAAGTGTGTGTGCATTCTATTACCCTATCCTTAGTTCCCAAGACTCAGAGAAGAATTTCACCCTCAATTGGTTTCACTTTGAAGTTCATTTATAGTATAATAAAAGTTCAAATCAGTAAAGAAACAATGTGAAGGGAATGGAAAATACGTATATTCTAAATCTATTACCTGGATTCTCAAATTTGGTTTTAGGTTCAAGCAGTTAAACAGATTACAGGATTGTTTAGGTAACCAGCAGTGCTTACAAATTAGATGCCATGATGCTACATGGGTGGTATCTGGACAAAGGCATAAATTTTTCCAATTATCCTGAAAAACTAGTTGGGATTATGTGAGAAAAAGAATTAAATTGTTCATATACTTTGACCCAGATATTCCATTGTTGGGTATATAGAACAAGTAGGCCAATGACAGAAGGGAAGGGCTCATATTATAATAATAATAACAGCATTTCTATGGCAGTAAAATATTAAATTTGAAAAATAGTGAGCAAATTCTGGTATATAGTTGGTCTATAACTGCACCATAAGAAATGATGAATATGAGAAAGAGATAAAATTTTGGGTAAAATATATGTGGTATCAGACAAAAAAGTAAATACAACTGGGAAAAAAATTCTGTATAGTGACTATGAAAACATAAATACAATAAACAAAGCATAAGCTGAACACTTTGGAATTGTAATAACCATTCTTGGCCCCAGACAAGAGATGAGGAAATGAATCTTTCTCTTCTTCTTGGAGAGCTGCTGGAATATGTGTGCAGAAAGTTGTACATGTTATCAGTCATGATCACCATGAGTGTTTTTTTCTCTATTTTTCTTTCTTACAAGGAAAGTGGATGAGTGGCTGTATATATATACATGTGTGTGTGTATGTGTGTGTGTGTGTATATATACATATATATGTGTGTATACATATACACATATATATCCATATACATATGGATATATATATGGAAACAACAGTAATATAAAAAAGAGTTAACAATTATTTTTAAATTTATAATATAATTTTTTTTCATGTTGACAATAAAAATCACTTTTAGTTCTGTCCCACCTCGCTCAGGTGAGGAAAAAACAAAAACAAAATATTTATGACTCAATCATATTTGTAGCCAAGCAAAACAATTTCTTATATTGGTGATGTTCAAATCCACACGTGTATATATATGCATATGTTTTATATTATATACTATATATTATATTTGATATATTATATTCTACATAATATATTTGTTTTATCTAAGTATATGAAGTCTCTCATGAGGAAATTAAAGAAATGCATTATAAGTCCATTAAAACCATAATTCGTCATTATGTTGACCAGATTTCCTAAGTCTCTCAAAGTTGTCTGTCTGTACAATATTTTTGCCATTATTTCCATTTTTCTCCTGGCTTTGTTCTCTTAGCTCTGCATCAGTTCATAGAAATTCTGATTTTTATCTAAAACCATCCCCTTCATCATTTCACATTATACTCCATCACTTTCATATACCACCATCTCTATTCATCCAGTACACAGTTAATGAGTACTCTTTTTTTTCCAGTTCTTTGCCACTAGAAAAGTCTGTTTTAAGTATTTTTGCACATATACATCCATTTCTTCTTTACTTGATCAACAATTGTTAGTATGAATACCATGAATGCACCAATTTAGGGTGAGCATACCCCATCGACTCACAAGTATTCCAATCACATAATCACAGATTAAAGATAGAAAGAATCATACAGTTCATATTGTCCATCTACCTCATTTCAGATGAGGAAGCTGAGGAGCAGACAGAATATGTGATTTCTTCAAGGTCACAAAGCAGTGATTAGCAGATCTAGGAGGACATCTGAGTCCAGATGGAGTGCTCATTCCACTAACACTAAACTCACTTTCTTCAACAGTAGACAAAAGGATAAATGAATCAGTTGGTAAAATTCTTCTTGTGCAGCAGGTGGGATGCTGGTCTAACCCAGATTAAATTGCTAATTGATTATTGATCCTAATTTCAACTCTCCTTTCTGATTAGCCTGGGGGGCTGCTCATTTTGACTCTGCAACCACATGGGAAATCAATGCTGCCAATAAAGTCAGTTGATAATTAGAGATACATTTTTCTGACCTGGAAGGGACTGAATATTGTCCAACACTCTCATTTTAGAGATCAGGAAGCTGAGGCTCAAATATAAGAAGGTTAGCTTCTTTAACACATTTATTAAAACCAGGCATCTTGAGTCATCCCCTCTTCATGATATGAGAAAGAGCCTTCAAATTCTCCTTCCCATGAGGCTGGTTCCTTGAGAACTGAATGAAACCTCATTCAAAATGACCTCAAAAAGCATCCTTCTTTCCTCTGAAATCATTGTTTCCTCTCTCTGCACAAATCAATTTGACCTCTGTGACTAAAGAAACCTGTTTTCCTGTGAGTACAAGAAGTTCACTGTAAGCACATAACAACTTCATATTTCTTTGGTAACAGAGGTAAATTTTGTTTCTGCAATAAGGAAAAATAACTTATTTCTTAACCTTAGATTCTTGCTTTTTATTGGGTTGTTTTTCTAAAAATGGTTTTCAAAGGGTTCATATAAGAACTTTAATACTACCTTTTATAAAATATTTTGTCACTTATGGTGTGTATGTCAAAGATGATACAATTACACAGAAAAGTATCCATTAAGGAACCGTATGTATTAAAAATCAGTTTCTGTCTGCAGAAGGTTATCAGGGAAGCAGCTGCTTTCTCAATCTTTTGTGTACTAGTCTTGAACTACAAAGTAAAGAAAATAGGAATAGGAGAGATGCATTTTTCCTCAGACAAAGAAGAGAAGGAACTGGAAATCATAGGTCTAACATGCCCCAGAAATATCTGTGTGTGTGTATACACACACATATATATGTATATTATGTATACATATACATATATATGTATATATATACCATCTATTAAGTAGCTAAGAAAGAATATACATTGGCAGACTATTTAGAATAATATCATAGTCCCACATTTGGTTTATAGTTTCCTTTTGGAGTTGAGAAGCTCCCACCTTTCTGTTTTGCACATATTTGTGCCGCCCCCCCCCCCCATCCTCTATGAATGAATATCTCCCTCTTTACATTCACTTCTCGGAATCCCTAACTTTCTTCAAGTACCAACTCCCGCACAAAGCCTTTCCTCCTCCCTCCAACTTTTAATACTCCTCCCTCTTTAAATAAAAAAAAATCCCTTTGTATGTGTTTAATTTGAAATAATTAAAAGTGACAGTTTTATGTAGTAGATGGATTGACAGTTCTGGAATCCAGAAAATAAGGACTCAAGTCAAGACTCTGACATTTTAACTATATGACCCAAAGCAAGTCATGTAACCTCTTTTTGTCCCAGGCAATTCTCTAAGACAAACTGCAAGGGAGGTACCAATCTGCATTAGTAAAGCAATTTCTTTGCTAGACATTCTCTACACCAGTGAAAATATGGATCTGGTCTTTAAAAAATACAGGTATATATTTGTCTGTGTATCTGCCAACCCCTGTAGAATTTAAACTCCTTGAGGTCAGGGGTTGTTGTTGAATTGAATTGAAAGAATCCTGGTCTATGATATGTGACCCATATTAAAAACTCTAACACTTTTGCTCTCACTTAGAAAATGATGCTAATATGTAAACATACATGTGTGTACATACACACATACATGCATGCATATATGTATGTGTAATTAATATTAATTTGAGAGATTTTTGAGGAAAGCCCTTTGGAAAACAAAGTGATTTTGGAAATTTGAGTTGATATTATGATAAGCAGTGGCATGCAAACCACAAAGGTTTTGCAAGGACTAGCAGAATATCCGTATTCCTCCACCCTGATGCCTGGTAGTTAAAAACAATGCTAAATGAGTAGGGTGCCCTGAGCAGATGAAAGGAAGTTCACTGGAATGTTTTCTTCACACCATGATTATATCTCATCTTTCAATCCTATTGAGGCTGGAGACAGAGCATTCTTACACCCTTACTTTAAAAGCATTCCTCAATTCATTAACTTTTTCCTAAGACTATGTTGACTGAAAATAATGCTATTGATGTTGGTGGTCAACTTTTATCCTTGCAAAGTGTACACACATTATTGCTGTTGATTTCTACGGGATCAATACATCCATTGTGAAGCATTTAGTATGTATTTAATACTGGCCATACACTGAGGACATAGCCAAGTTATAGCAGTCCCTGTCCTCAAGGAGCTTAGAATTCTAATGTGGGAGAGAATGCACATGTATATTCTGCATGTAAATCTAGACAGAATAAATTTTAAAATAAAATACAAGGTAATTTGAGGATGAGAACATTTTGGGCTTCAAGGAAAGACTTCCTTAAGAGCAAGTGCTTGCATGGAATTTTGAAGGAGGGCAGGGATTCTAAGTGGTGGAGATGAGGAAAACTAGATTTTAATTATGATAGAACATGTAGTGTACAGAGTGGGAGATGAGAGTTGGAGATTTGTGTGTGGAGGACAGAGGAAGTTAATCAATGTGCCCAGAGGGTAAAATGTGAAGAGGGTGGACAAAGTATGGAAAGACTAGAAAGTTCAGATGGGGCTATGGTTCAGTGGATAACCCAGAAGAACTGAATTCAAATCTAGCCTCAGATACTAACTAGCTTTGTGACCCTGGGCATTTAACCCTGTTGGTATCAGTTTCCTCATCCATAAAACGGGTTATAGAAGGAAATAGCAAATCAGTCCAATATTTTGGCCAAGGAAACCCCAAATGGGGTCACAAATGGTTGGTTATAACTGAACAACATGTAAGAAGATTTAAATGTCAAACAGAGGAGACAATAGGCAGCCTTTGTGTGATTTTGACTGGGAGAAGTGATGCAATTAGTTAAATCTTTTCAGCAGCTATGTAAATGATAGCATGGGAAGAAAATGCATGGTAGGGATGCCAAATAGAAGGCTTTAGCAAAAGTCCAGGAGAGAGGTGATGAGAATCGATTTATGATGGTGACTTTGTGAGTGGAAAAGATGGGAATAAATGAGAGAGCTGTAGATAGAAATGACAAGATTTGGCAATTTCCTGGACAATTGGAGTTAATGAAAGTTAAGTGAGGACCCTGAACAGACTTCAGGGAGCCACCAGCAGTACCAGTTCCCAGATTGCTCAACCCACAAACAGCTTCAAAGGTCAGTGGGAGGACACCTTCATGCAGGAGAGGGGAATTTGGTCTGGACCCCCAGCAGCACCAGCTTCCATTTTTGAAGCCCTCCACCTATAGGCCCTGGGAAACTGAGAAGCTGATCTGAATCTCATCCCTGAGGGGCAGTCCTGGGAGACCTCTGCCTAAAGCCCCAGGGGAAATTGAGCCACTGATCTGAATATCAACCCTGAGCTCATCCCTGACAAAGAATTCAAAAGTCAAGTAACTGGCTGGGAAAATTCCCCAAAAAGGGAAAAAAGAATAAGACAATAGAAGGTTACATTCTTGGTGAGCAGGTATTTCCTTCCACCATTTTAGATGAGGAGGAACAATTTAGGTCTTCAGAGGAAGACCTAAAAGGCAAGTCTTCTGCAGGCAAAACCTCCAAAATATATATATATATGCAATGGTCTCAGGCCATGGAAGAGCTCAAAAAGGATTTTGAAAATCAAGTAAGAGAGGTATAGGATAAATTAGGAAGAGAAATGAAAATGATGCAAGAAAATGATGAAAAGCGAGTCAACAGTTTGCTAAAGAAGACCCACAAAATACTGAAGAAAATAACACCTTTAAAAATAGACTAACCCAAATGGCAAAAGAGGTCCAAAAAGCCAATGAGGAGAAAAATTCTTTAAAAAGCAGAATAAGCTAAATGGAAAAGGAGGTTCAAAAGCTTACCGAAGAAAATAGTTCTTTAAAAATTAGAATGGAGAACTTGGAAGCTAATGACTTTATGACAAACCAAGAAATTACAAAACAAAATGAAAAGAATGAAAAAATAGTACATAATATGAAATATCTCAATGGAAAAACAACTGACCTGGAAAATAGATCCAGGAGAAACAATTTAAAAATTATGGGACTACCTGAAAGCCATGATCAAAAGAAGAGCCTAGACATCATCTTTCATGAAATTACCAAGGAAAACTGTCCTGATATTCTGGAACCAGGGGGCAAAATAAATATTCAAACAATTTACCGATCACTTCCTGAAAGAGATCCAAAAAGAAAAACTCCTAGGAATATTGCAGCCAAATTCTAGAGTTTCCAGGTCAAGGAGAAAATATTGCAAGCAAACAGAAAGAAACAATTCTAATACTGTGGAAATACAATTAGGATAACACAAGATCTTGCATCTTCTACATTAAGGGATTGAAGGGCTTGGAATATGATATTCCAGAAGTCAAAGGAACTAGGATTAAAGCAACCAATCACCTACGTAGCAAAACTGAGTATAGTACTTCAGGGGAAAAATAGCCATTCAATGAAATAGAAGGCTTTCCAGCATTCTTTTTGAAAAGACCAGATCCAAATAGAAAATCTGACTTTCAAACATGAGAATAAATAGAAGAATGCAAAGGTAGATAGGAAAGAGAAATGATAAGGGACTTTCTAAAGTTCAACTGTTTACATTCCTACATGAAAAGATAATATTTTTAACTCTTAAAACTTTTCTCAGTATTTGGGAAGTTGGAGGGATTATATACACATGTATACATATATACATATATATATAGACAGAGAGCACAAGGTGAGTTGAATAGGAAGGGATGACATCTACAAAAATAAAATTAAGTGATGAGAGAGGAATATATTGGGAGGAGAAAGGGAAAAATTAACTGCAGGGTGACAAGAAGAATAGTGCCACCTTGGAAAGCAATAAAGGAATTTGGAAGAAGGTTGAATCTGTGGAGAAACATGATTTTTTAAAAAAATATGTTCAGTTTAAGGTGCTTCTAAGAAATACATTTGAAACATCTAATACATAATTGCTGATGAAAGACTGAAACTCAAGGGAGCAACGAGATCTGAACATATGGATATAGTAATCATATACTATATCCCCATTGTTTATGTGTATCCCCATTGGTAAGCACATCAGGTTCTTAATTTTTTTGTTGTTGTTGAATTGAAAGAACCCTGGTTCTTTTTTTTTTTTTTTTTTTTTGGCATTGAGGTGCTAGTGGGAGTATATGAAGTCAATAAGAGAGAGTGAGATTGTGAATAAAGAGAAGAGGATACCGGGCAAAGAATCTTGGGTCATACCCATAATTTCATCAATGAGTTAGGGAGATGTCTACTCCAAGCATATGAAGACATCTCTACCCCGAGTGGAATGGGCAGATGAGAAGAATTTGTTTCAGTGACCACAAAGGCAGTTAAGAAGGCACCGTGGAGCTTAGAACTTTCTCAGACATCAAAGACACCAAGGTTGTCTTCTGTATTCTGGTCCATAGCAAGTTGCTCTGATTCTTGTCTTGTCACTGGACTTTGATGACACTGGAAGAGAGAATAGAGTTTATGACTTTGTGCAATTTTACCTCACTTAAATCTAATTCATCTGCAAGTCAAGACATCACCCTGTGATTTCCTTGGGCCTCTTCAAAAAGAAAGGACAAACAACAGCACACTCATGGTTAGTGGTTGTAACATGAATAGTGAATTGGCAAAGGAGGCTGAGAAGAAGCACAAAGGAAAAGAGGGGAAGCAGGAGAGACCTGCATCCTGAAAATCCAGAAAGAAGGAGAGTATGCAAAAGAAAGTGGTCAAAAGTGTCAAATGCAGCAGTTATCAAGAATATAGAAAAAGTAGAAAATGCCATTAGATCTTGCAGTATCATGTGTACTAGTTACATAGGAGAGAATTACTTCATTTGAGTGATGATATTGGAATACAGCAGCAAGGAGTTCATAAGAATACAAGGAGAGGAAATCTAGTTGAGTTGAGTAGAGACAGATTTTTCAAGGAGTTTGGGAAAAGAAGGTAAATTATAGGATGGTGTTTAGTAGGATATAGTGGGAGCTTTGTTGAGGAGGGAGAATGGTTGTGTGTAGGACACAAAGAAGGAATCAGGAGAAAGAGGAAATGATGATGAGACAGAGAGAGAAGGCAAAACAGTGGCATTTATCTTCTGGAGATGATCAAGCTTGGGAGAGGTATACCAGGCTTACTCTTGGTAACTAGCAGGGCCACTTCATCACACAGGCCTAAAGGAAGAAATTATGGAGATGATGTTAGAGAGTTATGAGATGAGGATGAGGAGGAATTGTTAAAAGGTGACAAGGAGGGAAAAGGAGGGAAGCAAGTAGCTTCAATTTTTTTAAGTAAAGTCTGAGATCAAGCTCTTACCTCAGAGTTTGGGGGAAAGAGGAGAAGTTAGGGGCTTAAGAATAGAAGTGAAAGCCTGTAATATCAATGGTGGAAAGTGCTGTAGAGAATCAATTAGGAAGGGATAAAAGATAGTCTTGCTTCAGTGAGAAATCAGTTGAGATTAGATTATAAAAAACTTTCAATGAGACTTTCTCTCACTCCATTCAGTAGCACATAATTAGAAGCAGAGGAGGTAGACTGTGGGGGTGATCCAAATTTCAATTTTGGCAAGTGTGAGTGGCAATAGGAAAAGGGGATATGTGGCTATTTTTCCAACAGTCCTTAACATTTTTGTCAGGCTATATGTGGAATAACATATTTCAGTATTTTTTATCATTGCCTATTTTTGGAGTTTAATGGGACCTATGGATGCCAGAGGAGTTTAATCTTTCAAAAATATGCATTATATTACACGTGTAAATGAGAACATATGCAAATAAAAGAAATTGGATGGCGAGCTTAATGTTTATCCCTTTTTTGGGGTAATTTTAAAACTTTGCTAGAAGTGAAGTTCAGTGATATAATGACCTGCTAACGTATTTTAAGAACTTGCCGTGTTTTCAAAAAGAGATACTTCACTACAAACATGTAACAAAACCATGCTACTGGGAGAAGAGAATATCATAACATCATCCTGGAAGACAGAGAGAAATTATATTGCCACTGGATATACTTGGAAACTTAGTGCAAATTTAGAAAGCTCAATTTCTCTCTTCTCCACTAGTCTCTATTACCACAGTACTTTAGAGGTGCCTCATTTCCACCAATTAAAATTGTGTTGTCACTAACATTTCTGGGAGAAGTTGGGGCCTTCTGCATAACTGTTTTATTTATTTAATTCATTCATTCATTCATTCATTCATTTATTTATTTATTTAACTTTTAACATTCATTTCCACAAAATTTTGGGTTCCAAATTTTCTCCCCATTTCTCCCCTCCCCCCGCCCCAAAATGCCGAGCATTCTAATTGCCACTGTCACCAATCTGCCCTCTCTTCTAACTTCCTTCCCTTCCCTTGTCCCCTTCTTCTCTTCTGTCTTGTACAGCCACATAACTTTCTATACCTTATTACCTGTATTTCTTATTTCCTAGTGGCAAGAACAGTACTCAACAGTTGTTCCTAAAACTTTGAGTTCCAACTCCTCTTCATCCCTCCCTCCCCACCCCTTCCCTTTGGAAGGCAAGCAATTCAATATAGGCCATATCTGTGTAATTTTGCAAATGACTTCCATGATAGTCATGTTGTGTAAGACTAACTATATTTCCCTCCATCTTATCCTGTCTCCCACTGCTTCTATTCTCTCTTTTGATCCTGTCCCTCCCCAAGAGTGTTAACTTCAAATTGCTCCCTCCTGCCATTGCCCTCCTTTCCATCATCCCCCCCACCCTGCTTAATTCCATCTCCCCCATTTTCCTGTATTGTAAGATAGGTTTTCTTACCAAAATGAGTGTGCATTTTATTCCTTCCTTTTGTTGAATGTGATGAGATTAAACTTCACGTTTTTCTCTCACCTCCCCTCTTTTTCCCTCCACTAAAAAGTCTTTTACCTGCCTCTTTTATGAGAGATAATTTGCCCCATTCCATTTCTCCCTTTTCCCCCCAATATATTTCTCTCTCACCCCTTGATTTCATTTTTTTAAGGTATGATCCCATCCTATTCCATTCACTCTATGCTCTCTGTCTCTGTGTGCGCATGCACACGTACGTGTGTGTGTGTGTGTGTGTGTGTGTGTAATCCCACCAACTACCCAGATACTGAAAAGTTTCAAGAGTTACAAATATTGTCTTTCCATGTATGAATGTAAACAGTTCAACTTTAGTAAAGTCCCATATGACTTCTCTTTGCTGTTTACCTTTTCATGCTTCTCTTCATTCTTGTGTTTGAAAGTCAAATTTTCTTTTCAGCTCTGGTCTTTTCATCAAGAATGCTTGAAAGTCCTCTATTTTATTGAAAGACCATTTTTTTCCCTGAAGTATTATACTCAGTTTTGCTGGGTAGGTGATTCTTGTTTTAGTCCTAGTTCCTTTGACCTCTGGAATATCATATTCCACTCCCTTCAATCCCTTCATGTAGAAGCTGCTAGATCTTGTGTTATCCTGATTGTATTTCCATAATACTTGAATTGTTTCTTTCTAGCTCCTTGCAGTATTTTCTCGTTGACCAGAGAACTCTGGAATTTGGCCACAATGTTCCTAGGAGTTTCTCTTTTTGGATCTCTTTCAGGCGGTGATTGGTGGATTCCTTGAATACTTATTTTGCCCTCTGGTTCTAGAATCTCAGGGCAGTTTTCCTTGATAATTTCATGAAAGATGATGTCTAGGCTCTTTTTTTGATCATGGCTTTCAGGTAGTCCCATAATTTTTAAATTATCTCTCCTGGATGTATTTTCCAGGTCAGTTGTTTTTCCAATGAGATATTTCACATTCTCTTCCATTTTTTCATCTTTTGGTTTTGTTTTGTGATTTCTTGGTTTCTCATAAAGTCATTAGCCTCCATCTGTTCCATTGTAATTTTGAAAGAACTATTTTCTTCAGTGAGCTTTTGAACGTCCTTTTCCATTTGGCTAATTCTGCTTTTGAAAGCATTCTTCTCCCCATTGGCTTTTTGAACATCTTTTTGCCAATTGAGTTAGCTTATTTTTCAAGGTGTTATTTTCTTCAGCATTTTTTGGAGTCTCCTTTAGCAAGGTGTTGACTTGCTTTTCATGCTTTTCTTACATCTCTCTTATTTCTCTTCCCAGTTTTTCCTCCACCTTTCTAACTTGATTTTCAAAATCCTTTTTGAGCTCTTCCATGGTCTAAGCCCATTGAATATTTATTTTGGATGTATGGGATACAGAAGCCTTGAATTCTATGTCTTTCCCTGATGGTAAGCATTGTTCTTCCTCATCAGAAAAGAAGGGAGGAGATATCTGTTCACCAAGTAAGAAACATTCTATGGTCTTATTTTTTTCCCCCTTTTCTGGGTTTCCTTTCCACACCCACCTCGACACCAGATCCACCCAGCCAGTGCTTGGGGGCTGAGATTCAAATGATGCTTCCCAGCCTCAGAGCTTTAGGTGGGGGTGGGGCTGCTATTCAGTGTAAGATTAAGTTCAGGTGCTCAGGTGGGGGCAGGGCCACCAGGTAGGGCTCCGTTCCCTCAGGGGGTTTATGCAGAGACCTTCAACAATGGATCCTGGCTCCTGCCTGCTTTGGGAGGCCTTGTCCACTCCTGCTTCTGCTGCTGCCTGAGTTATGGAGACACCCTGCTCCCTTCTCAGAGAGCCGAAAAGATTCTCTCACTGACCTTTGGTGCCTGCGGGTGGAGGGACCTGTACGGCCTCTGGAGATTCTGTCCCTGAAGCCTACTTGGATCTGCCCCTCTCAGTGCTGCGAGGCCAAGGCAGGGCTGGGCTCAGCTCCAGGTCCAGTGTGCGACAGACCTTTCGGGTCAGTTTTTCAGGTCTCTCTGGAACAGAAATCTCCTCCACTCTGTTGTTCTGTGGCTTCTTCTGGTCCAGAATTTGTTGGGAGTTCTTCTTTACAGGTATTTTATGGGCTGTGGATTCGGAGCTAGCATATGTGTATCTTTCTACTCTGCCATCTTGGCTCCTCCCCTCTGCATAACTGTTACCTGGCCATCAGTCCTTATTTAAAAAAATTCTAAACACCTAAATGAAATATAGTGTCATATATTCTCTGTGGAAAAAGTCAGAGTTCATTAAATATACCAATACTAGGATTGCAAAAAGAACAACAGGAATCTATCATGGCTATTGTATCAGTCACTATCAAATTTATGTGTGCCAGTGCTTTCCGTTCTCTGAGTATAAGAATGTCCTGTCCTTTGATTTCTAATATTTAGAATAGATTACAAGCATTAACAATTATCTTTTGCCAAATGCACTTTTAAGAGATGCATATATAGTGAAGGAAAACTCTGTAGCTTGAAATCAATTGAGTATATTAAGTGAGCTTCTTGAGAGGCTCCAATGGCACCATTGTGTCTCTGAATGTTTACTGAATTGCTTCTGCTCTTCAGCACATTGAGGCTTTGGGTCACATACCATTACTGATATGACAGTTACATAGTTTAAAAGTCTTTGTATCTGATTTTTTATGTGCTAAAACTAAATTCATTTGGGAATGATTAAAATAAGTTAATTCCAAACTACATGTCTTGTTTAGGGAGAAAATAGACTAGTTAGCTGATTATCCAACTAATAATAATTAGACCCAGACACCAGTTTAAAGTGATATTGGATCTCCTATGGCAAAATATAAAAATAGCGCTCTAGATATCTGTACAAACAACACTATTAGTGTACTAAAAGTAGTTTCTAGTTTCAGGAGGCAGAAACTTTACTAGGAGGCAAGCTGATGGAAATATAGCCTGTTTGTTCCAGAAGCTTTTAAAGTAGTCTGATTGGGGGGTGGGGGTGGGGAAGGACATTCTAAGAATTCACATTTAACCAAACTAAAACATCTTAAAGTATATAGGAAAGAGTTATTGTACTAGTTTAAGTTGTTAGCCAGGAGTACCTCGAACCTCTTCACTTCAGCTAATCAACCTAAATTGCTTCAGCAGAAATCAGTATGTACTTCTAGAAACCCAACAATCCTGAGTGTTGCTTTCTTGGTTTCAGTGACTACAAAAGCCATCTAAACACACCTGTTGACTATAACTTTTAGAACTAGTTAATTGATGTTTTAGATGCATTGTTGTGGAGAAACCCATTATACAGTGGAGACTGGGAGGGTAAATTGAAGAAAATAATAAAGATTTAAAAGGAAAACAGGTGATCTATTACATTTAGTTATGAGTTTCTAGATAATAGGTCTTTTTTTTTTTTTTAAAGATAGTTTGCTTGTTCAAATCTATACGATGGGGTAATTTTTTCTTTACAATCAAACCTTGTTTATTACCTGGTCCCTCTCCCCGTCTTCTTCTTCTTCTCCCTCTCCTCGTCCCCCCATATTTGTTTCAATCTCCTCTCTAGTCAAATCTCTAAATAGCAATGATACCAAGTAATATTTTTTTACTGGGTTAATTTGTAGCTTTCCTGGTCATATACTTATGAATGTGCTACTGGGCAGTGAAGTTTGTAAAAGGCAACCACAAGAAGAGAAATAGCAAACTTGAATAACCCACAAACTTAATAATCATTTCCTGAATAACCAAGTGTTAGCTGTATCAAAATTGTTCTCAACTAATTTTATTAAACTGAAATTTTAAATCACCAAATGTAAACTTCGGTGTTACATCCTTCTATTGTTAATGTGTTTGGGATTTGTTTTGTGAATGTTCATTCTCCTCCCACATAGATTCAACTTAGTAATTTTCTTTTTTGACAATCACTTCACTGAACATTTCTATAATATTTAAACATGGTTATAATAAATAATCTTCAATAATAATAAGTACGAATAGAATTTGCATTGATATATAAGAAAAATGTTTGCACTGCTAAATAGGAAAATTTATTATCATTTTCTTAAAAGAAAATGAAATGGACTTTAACATGATGATTATATTTAGTTCAAGTTCACAAAACCAAAAATTAAATACATGTGTGTGTGTGTGTGTGTATATATATATATATATATATATATATATATATATACATATGTGTGTGTGTGTGTGTGTGTGTGTGTGTGTATTCTTGCCATTCAGTGCTATGAAACTTACCTCTGTTAAAAAGAAAGGAAAACTCTAGAGCTAGTCTTGGCCCATGGCAACATTGGTTCAATTTCTACTTTGGTAAACAGGAATGTGCTTAGAGCCCAAAGCACTCAAGTGAGATATATCTAAATCAGATGGAAAACGCGGCAGTGGGGAGCTTGGTCCTTTGGAGAAGTCATTGGTTGGTGTTTTCCTCTAACCATTTTTCATCGGGTTCAAACAGTTAGGAGCTAGGTGCTGGAAATAAATTGAGGCTCCTAGACTTAGGAGAAGGTTACAGGAGCCATATGAAACATAGGTGGGGATTTTTTTTTTTTTTTTGCAAAATTACATATTTGTGAATTTTGACCTCGAGTATTTTAAAACAATTTAAAGAGCAAAGTAAATTTGCATTCTGGTTGGGAAGTATGCAAACATATTTCAAAATGACTGATTTTATTGTATAAAACTATTGAACTGTGATGGAAAAGATTTGTTTTTTTACACATTAAGGAGTCAATTCAATTGACAGCAAGTTCTATTTTGTGTTTGAATAAGAGACACTGTTTATTCATTGAACCACTGTGGTATTAAACTACTTTTCTCTTAAGGTTGTTATCAAAAGTTGTGCTTACTTTATAAAATGTATTTTAGTTTTTCCTAATGCCATATTGTTTACTTTAGCCTATTTGACCTTTCCTTTTCCCTCAGTGTGTCATTTGCATGCTGTTCTGTATGATAAGGATGAATGTATAGATTGTTGTGACTAATTAATTTTTGCAAAGGGTTGATCCCAGGTGGATTTGTTTTAAACGATGCATTTAAAATGATTTTTTCCTATTCAGATCAACTTTTTGGAAGTTTGTTGTTGATAACAAACAAAAACAAACAAAAAACCTTTTGTCCTCAGAAACTAATAGCGTATTCTTTTTTTTTTAACCATGCAAGAAAATAAAGTTGATTTTCAAGATTTAAAAAAAGAAAGAATGAGGACCAAGAGTATTCTCACTCCTCCCATCCAGAATTACTGAGTCAGAGGGCAAGAGTGCAGGTGCAGTTAATACTGAGAATGGAGGACTTATTAGTAACATCACCTGTGAAAAGCTAGTCCTCAATGAGAGCTGTAAGGAGAAGGAATAGCAAGGGGAGAAGTCTAAAGTGAGGGTAATACCTCATACGAAGACACAGGCAGATATGGAGAGGGAATTTAACATGGTAAGATTGAGTTTCATGATGGTGAAAAAATGAGTAGCAGGATTTGGGGTAGTTTTTTTTCTGTTGTTGTTGCTGTTTTTTGTTTATAGTTTTGGTCTTTGTTTTTTCCCCAGTAAACTGGAATTCAGTATTCTAAGAATTGTGAGCAAAGAGAATGTCACAGTTTTCTAATCATTAGAGAATAAATCTGGACACAGTAACAGTGGTTGGCATTGATGAAGCTAAGTGAGAAGGATGTTCTCCTGAGGTCATTTAATACAAGATTTTAATAAAAATTTGAGCACAATAGGCTGTTTTTAAATGTGTAAATCAAATTCCCAAACATGTATACATAAGGTAGATATATTATTATAGCGTGGCATTATTATGTATTATTGCATTATTTTGTCATTATAGCATCAATTTCATAGAATTCTAGCAGATGAAAATAAGGAGTCTTAGCCAAGAGCTGCCCACCACATAGTGCACAAGTTACATATGGCCCACAACATTCTCAATTGTACCTCAAAGCAGATTAAAATTTAATAAGGGAAATTACAAAATAAATAAAAGGAAAAAAACCCATTGATAACAGATTTTAAACTCTCAACGTGTAGCCTGCAGAAATCTTTACTTGTAGTTTCTTAGCTCCATTTCTATTTGAGTTTAACACCATTGATTTAATCCAACATGCATGAATATATTCTTTACAATATTCATGACAACTGATCTCTCTACTTTTGCCTGACTGCCTTCAGTGATATGGAATTAAGCATTTATCCAGTTCTTCACAATTTGCAAAGCACTTTACAGATATTTCATTTTTGTCCTCACAAGAACCTTGGAAGGAATGTGGCATTATTATTCCCATTTTACAGATAAGGAAACTAAGGCATGCAGCGATTAAGGCACTTGCTCAGGCTCATGCACAGCTAATAAATGTCTGAAGCTAGATTTGAACTCAAGTCTTTTGGACTCCTTTTCCAACACTCTTTCCACTGTACCAGTTACCTACCATATAATATATGACTAGTAAGCCGATTGCATTTTTGAACAACTTCAATTTCTAAAACATTTTTTCTTAAGTTAGCAGAAATCAGCTTCCCTGTAATGTCTTTCTTTGGAGTTTTAGTTTTGTTTTGTTTTCTCCTCTAACCTCAACAATATGTTCTGATTTCTTTTATTTTTCTTTTTGTTCCCATGAAAATAATCTGCAAGAAGTCAGAGTCAGACAATAGTACTTGCTATTAAATTCTCACTCTTTTGTTTTTTATGAATCATCTGAAATACATGCCTATCATTCAGCTTCACTAATGATATGGCAATTATAGTTATTTATTACAAAATAAAATTTGACAGATTAAAAAATATAAACTCTACACCAGGTATTCTTTAACTGACGTCTATGGATGTGCAGGGTTTGAGGGGTTCATGGATTTGAATAGAAAAAATACACCCTTGTTTTTTCTAACCTCTCATATAAGATCAGCATTGCTTCAATTATGAATGAACCTAAGTGACAATGTATAGGAATCTTATCGTTCTCAGTAGGCAGGCAAAGTGACCATAACATATAAAAAACCACAAAACTTTAAGAACTCCTAGACTAGACTAGGATAAGGTTATAACTTGGTTGTGTGAGGAATCTCTAGTCTGCAAAAGACAGAGACCCTATGCAATTGATGTATACACTTTAATTTGCAATTTTCAGTTGCTTATTTTACAAGTTGCAAATTTAAGTGGTGTTTACAGATGAATTGCTTCAGGTTAAATCAATAGTTGCAAAGTCAATACATTTCTTTAGGAAATCATTTTGAACTTTTTAATCAGGCTTTTGGAACTCTTACACTAATCCACTATCTAGTGTTTAACAGTCATCAATATGTTCGATAAAGCCAGCAAATTAAGTGATATTCTGACCTATGTTTGACTTTGATGGATGGAGTTTAGTTTTCTGTGAAAGTATTTTGATACTCTAAGCAGATTTATAACAGTAAAGCAAAATTCAATATTTTGAGAAACAGGAAGTTTTTTAGAAGTATGTGCTAATTGCCTTTCAATCCCATATGAGTTTAGGTTTCCATAGGAAGTGAGGCAGAGAATGGAGCCAATCTAGCATATTCAGCTATGCAGCATGCTATGTTGAGATTTGTTGCATTTTCACTGGTGCAATTCAGGCTGAAAATAGAATCATAGTTTCCTGAAGATGGAAGAATTCATTTGGTCCATCCTCCTAAAGAATATATGTTTGATATTACAGAAGAAATGAACAAAAATATCTGGAAGCTTCTTTTAAAGAACAATGATACAAATGCATATAATACAATTGTAGTACATTTGCTTTACAAGGAAAATATATTAATGAGTTTCTAGAATAGCGGAAGTCAACAATTATAAATTTCATACCACCATCATCACACTAGAAATATTTAATTTTGAGAATGTTTTGAAAGTGATAAGACACGTAGGTGGTTGGAGTAAAGGGGAACAATAATTGTTTCCATATTATACAAGTAAAAAATGTGATTATTTCATTAATATTATCAAGAAATATCCAGGTGGATGAGGAAACTGTTAAAGAAAGAGAAGTCTTATTTTTATTTGGGAGAGGGGACAGTTTGCTAAGCTCATGATTTTCTTGTAGCAGAACTAAAATGAGAACTAACATTTCTGCATCTCATTTTATGGAAATCATTATTATGGTAATCTTTTAGACAGGACCACACAAGTAGGCAAAGAATTACTATATCTGAATTATAACATGCATTTGGATGGGTTGATAGTTTGAGATTAGAGGTACAAATATACCTAGTATATGTTACGTGGAAGAATAATGAGTTGATCTCAGAATAGAGTGGATGGAAGAAGTCAAACTGGATTATACTGGGGAAATTTTACAGTGCTTCTGAAGATCCCAAAATGTTCCTTGCCATCAAAAGTCATTTTAGCATCAATATTTGCCCAGTAATTCTATATGGCTGCAAAGCAAAGGGCACTATGATCTTAGAAGAATTAAAATTAAAATAATGTATATGGTGACTATGTAAAGACTGAAGCATATTTCTAAGAATGAGTATATTAAGTGACAGTTGCTACATATGGGGTTTAATAACTGACAAAAAAGATACCAGTCTAGACATGTGTGATCTACTGGTATGAACATTGTGATTAGTCAGAGAATCTAGGCTCAAATCCCAACTTGGCTATGTATTGCTTTTTAACATTGGGTCATGTAACCTCTCTATGGGATGTAGTGGAAAGAGTGCAGGACTTGGAATAAGTAAGGTCAGAGTTCTAATGCTACTTTACATACTTACTCGTTCTGTGATACTGGGTAACTCATTTTACCTCTTCATGTCTCAGTTTCTTCATCTAGAAAATGGACATGATAATAATTTCCCAGGGTCATTGCGAGGAACAAATGAAATAACATTGAAATCACTTCACAAACCTAAAACCTGTAATCATCATCATCATCATCATCATCATCATCATCATATCAGAAATAGCAAACTAAGGACATTGAACTAGATGATCTCTGAAGTCTTCTCTAGATCTAAATGTATTAGACATATTAAAAAAAGATGCATCAAGTACGTAGTGAGAGTGATGTATAATAATGATAGTCCAAATTTTGTACCACTTTTACAAGATATTTAAAGACCCAGAGTAAGGCTACCAGAATATTGGGGAAATGATCTACCCATGGTAAATGATATAAGGAATCAGAAGGTCAGGATTGGTTTAATTGAATGGAAGTCTGATCAAAGAGATCAGACCCCTTTCAGTGCTATGAAAGTATCATTGAAATCAATTGTCTTATGTTGGATTTGAATTCTATTTCCTTTTTGCAGTGTTGGCAATTTTACTGTGATTTTTTAACCTCAAACACAGAGAATAGCTTTGTTCAGCAAACCTCTATGATATGAGTATTCCAGGCAAGCTATGTGCAAATCTGTTCTGTCCATTTCCCCATCTTGATACTCATTCTCTTTCTAATGGCAAACAAGTCTTTTTGTGCCACCAACAGGATAGCCCCAGGCCTAGGGAACGTGCAGTCTTGAGACCACCTGTGGCCTCTGGGTCCCCGGGGTAGGCCCTATGATTGAATCCAAACTTCACAAAATAAATCCCCTTAATAAAAGGATTTGTTCTACAAAACTTGGACACAGTGAAAGTGCCACCCTGGAAGACTTCAAGGGCCACAGGTGGCCTTGAAGTTTCAGGTTCCCCACCTGCTTGACTATAAGTCATTCTCTGAACTGTATTTTACCACACTCCTTATCTTCTTCCTCCACTCTCTCTTGATCATTAGCAGCAGCAGTAACTATAGCTAAGCAACACAGTAGAAAGAGAATCAATCAGGAAGATCTGAGTACAAATCCTACCCCAAACACATACCAGAAGTTTGGCCCTAGGTAATTCACTCAACTTCGTCTGACTCAGTTTTCTCCTCTGTAAAATGAAGATAATGGTAGCACCTACCTCCTAGAGTTATTGTGAAGATCATATGATATAATATTGTAAAAGGCTTTGCAAATTTTAAGGCACAATATTAATACTCATCATCATGTTACCTTATGTAAGGTAAGGTAGCTTTGTAAGTGGAAGGTACATTGTAATGATGCCTTAAGTACCTTTCTATTTGTAAATTTTGTGGTTCTTTATCTGCTTTGGTGAATCAAGTATTATCTCTATCATTATGCATATTTTGCAGGTAGGGAAACTGAGGCTCAAAGAGCTTAATAGATTAAGGTGGCAAAATCAGGAGTAGGAGTTGTTTCTCCTAGTATGCCCAATGCCCTTTCTTCCCCACTACACTGATGGCGGTTAGATAGCATGATGGCTAGGGAGCTGAATCTGGATTTAAGAAGACCTGAATTCAAATTACGTCTCAGACATGTTACTGGTCATATGTGACCTTGGACAAGTCACTTAACTTTTGTCTTTCTCTGTTTCCTCATCTGTAAAATGAAAACAATAACAGTATGTTTTGCTTAGGGTAGTTGTAAGGATCAAAAAAGTTAATATTTGTAAAGCAATTTTCCGACTTTAAGTGGTATGTAAATGTCAACTGTTGACATTTAAAAATGTCTCTTACTCTTTTCCCCCAGCTTCACCATATTCCGGTGAGTTGCCAAAATGACCCACACAAAAGGAGAAAGGAGAGAGACATGATGCATGTTTTCTAGGCACTTTCAGAAACATGGTGTTTGTCCCTTTGGCTATGTATATGTGAATATGCAAGAAAAGTGATATTGTAGATGTCAAGAGTATGGGTACAGTTCAGCAAGGAATGCTCCACAAATGTTACCATGGCAAGACTGGAGAGGTCTATAATGTTACTCAACATGCTGTAGGCATTACTGTAAAAAAACAGGTTAAGGGCAAGATTCTAGCCAAGAGAACTGAAGTGCTTATTGAACATATTAAGTATTCTAAAAGCAAAGTTTAAAATGGGTAAAGGAAAATGATCAGAAGAAGAGGGAAGTCAAAGAAAAAGACACTTGGGTTCAACTGAAATACCAGCCTGCTCTACCCAGAGAAGTACACGTGGCAAGAACCAATGGCCAGGAACCTGAACTGTTGGAACAACTACCTCTGAATTCATGGCATAGATTTAAAAAAAAAATAAAAAAATCTTGGATTATAGGGAAAAATGCTCTTACTTATGGCTTCATCCTTGATTCAGTGTATTGTAGTGAAAAGAGCTAGAATGTGCTATCAAAACTCTAAGTTTGAATATTGGCTTTGCTGTTCAGTACTTTTGTGGCATTGATATAGATGTTAGACCTTTCTTGATCTAATTCTCCACCTATAAAGTGAACAGGTTGGACTGAATAACCTATTGTGTCTCATCGAAATATAAAGGGTATAATCCCAGTTTTTTGGGGGGTGATGGTTTAATGATTTAAGTAATGAATATGTGCTAATGTGATACAGAGTACCTCACTATTCCCATGCTAAAAGAATAATATCTTTCACATGAGTAGAAAGCTCAGGGATGATGGTATTCTGAAAAAATGAGATATTTTAAAGACAAGGTAGGACTTTTGGTCATATCATGCACAAGGATGTCTCCATATTTAAGGCTAGCTCAGAAATTGGTGGCTTAAGGTGTACTTGTAGCTGGAGGGGAAAGGAAACAACTTCAGGGGGAACCTAGAACTCTATCCTAGAGGTAAGATGTATTCCCAGATATAAGGACAATTTCTTTCTGAAATCTCTTCTTAAGCACGGAAAAAAGTCATGTTGTAAATAAAAATAATTAGCTAATTACCTCACATTCTAAATTCTCTTTCTATTCCCCTTCTTCCTTCCCTTTCTCCTTTCTTTATCTCCTTCCCTCCCTCCCTTCCTCCCTCTGTTTCTCCTTTCTTTCCTCCTTCTCTGATTTCAACAAACATTTAGTTAAGATTAATCTTCAACTACAGCTTTTTACCAATAGTATCTGGAGATCATTTGTTACTCCAAAAGGTCTAAAGCTTTGTTATTTCTGACATTTTCCTGACTCAGATACTCACCTTAAACTTTTCTTGTTTTTAATTTATTCACCTTAGTACAAGGTTCATTATTTGATGAAAGCATTATTCTACATCTTCTTTCACTATTTTCTTTGCTATCTTTGATCATGATGATACAGCATTTTAAATGAAAGGTAGCTGAAAAAGTCTGAAGTTTCCATTCAATTTAGATTTTGAGGATAAATGAATAGTGCTTACCTCTGGAAGAAATGATATGCAAGGATGTCACCAAGCATTTCGTCTTACTATCTCAAAAGTGTTGGCCTTTTATTCTACTATCTCTCACAAGCAACCATTTGGAGTTATATTTATATTTGTATATGTTATTTCTTCTAAGTTAGCTTAGCAATAATTAAAATACCCATCAATGTGTGCTCCTACCTTCTTTCCCTCTCTGCTTCTCTGCCTCCCTCTCCCTCATTTCCTCTCTTCTTTCTTTACTCCTACCCTCCCTCCTACGCTTCCTTCCTTCCTTTCTTCTTCCTCCTTTCTTTTCTTCATCCCTCCCTCCCTTCATTCTTTTCTTCTTGTCTGAGCTCTTTCTTGTTCTCCTGAGCCAGCCTCAAAGCCAGTACAACTTGTGTTCATGTCCCATGTCTGGTACATACTGGCTGTGTGATCCTAACCAAGTAATGTAATCTTTCATTGCTTTTGATATCTCTCTATAAGTTGTGGAAAAGGTGCTGACTTGTATTGATGTAGAGTTGTCCACAATAATCAAATCATGGGGCCAATCTATATCCCTAAAGGGGGGGTGGGGGGTGGGGATAGGCATCAAGCCCAAAAATAGTGAGAATATTTAATTGAATGAGAGCATCATAAAATCATGCAGATCGAGCTAGAGAGAACCTTAAATATCACTTACTCCAAGGTCTTTATTTTATAAATGAGCAAAGTGAGGCCCAAAGAGGTTTGGGCACTTAAATCTTTGGATGAAAAAAACAATTATTAAATATTTACCATGACAAACACAAGGCCTAGTACCAGAGAAACAAATAGAATAGTGTAGATACTTCCTGCTCTCAGTGAGATCACATTGTAATGAAGGAGGCAAGATATATAGGAGCTTTTATTTGCAAGTCTGTGGTACCAAAGATCCTTTGGTATTACTGTGTAGTGACTAAGCCAGTTGTAATACATCCTCCATAATACCATTTCCTGTGGTGAGATCATCTCTTTCTGATTTTGAACAATCTAACAGCAACAGGCACGTTGCTAACCAAAAAGAAAAAAGAAAAAAAAAGAAAAAAATCACTTCTAGGTATTTAGTAACTGTGGTTGCTGAAAAGCACTTGTAAATATCCTATCTCCACAGGAGTTACTTTCTGAAGAGACAGCTTTAAGGACTAGGCTACAAGCAGGAAAGATGGTCTGGTTGTACACCATGCCCATAGCTCTTGAGTTTACTTACAACTATATGCATGTTAGTTGCAGTGGGTCAATAGTTGGTGTTGCTGTTCAGGTTCACCTCCAGTAATTGCTCCTTTCAGTGATGGCTGGAGGACTGTTGCTAGAAATAAGGCAACTGGTGTGGGCACTGCTGTTCCCAAGGCTTTCGGGATGAGAGTTCAGTGCAGCACTATCCTGCCAAAATGATTCAATAAAACCTTTTTACAGAGGAATAGAGGGAGTAGGATCTAGTTCAGGGAAGGTAATCCTCCCACTAATGTAGTCATGGATAATTGAAGAATTGAATCATGGATGGTATGCCAAGGATTTGAACTCAACAGTCCTATGAAGTCATTATTATGTTTTATAGTTGTACACCATCATGTAATGACTCATTGGTTCTTTTAAAAGAAGACTGGTGCTTATTACCTCAATGACTTGAAAAGTGATTTTTTTTAAAGCCAAACAGGTATAGGAAAAAATAGACTTCTTGTCATGTACACACACACACACACACACACACACACACACACACACACCACAAAACAAAACAAAATAACCCAGCATGTTCTTCATATACTCCCATGGCCCAGAAATTGAACTAAATGTTACAAGTAATATGAAAGCTTATTACAATAATAAAATGAGGAGGAGCTGGCATTTAAAGAGTACTTTACATTTTGCTAAACACTTCACAAATAGGTTCAGATTTGATCCATGCAATGACCCTGAGAGGCAGTTGCTACTATTATCTGCATTTTATGGATGAGAATATTAAGACAAGTAAACCTTAAGTGTCTTGACAAGGATCACTCAGCTAGTCAAAGACCTGAGATTGGATTTGAACCCCAGGTCTAGAACTTGATCTATTATGCAAACTATTATACTATTATAGAATCTACTTACTGACAATCTCGAGCTTTATCTATTGTGCAAAGCTACTGATACAATAAACAACTTCACATTTCCAGTAATTGTTTTCATAGTCTTGTACATAAACAGTCAGTGTGGAAACCTAGCCATGGAGTCAGGAAGATCATGAATTCAGTTCATTCTTTGATATATGCTGTGATCCAGCGTGAGTCCCTGAACCTGTACCACAGTACTCCTGGCAACTTTCCAAGACTATAAATTGTGCCTCAGAGAAGGGTATATAACTTCATTGGGAGAGCAAGATTCTCATGAGTATCCCTTACACAAATTAAATTACACACATACATACATATATATATGACATACATATACACATACCTACAATTGTATATATCCCCATATAATTATATATTTGCATACATATATCATTGTATACATAGATGGTATTTAAAACATTTTTTAAGTGTATGGCACTTTAAGCATATGACACGTCTGCTCTGACATAGTAAACAAAGACTACATGACTGTTTTTGATTGCAACGATAAAAGAGATTTTTTCAATTACAGATTAGATTTGACAGATTTTTATGGCTCCTTCTAAATCTTAAGTTTCTATTTGTTCAGTTGTTTTTTAGTCATGCCCACCTCGTTATGTCCCTGTTTGGGGTTTTTGTGGCAGAGATCCTGGAGTGGTTTGCCATTTCCTTCTCGTGCTCATTTTCCAGATGAGAACCTGAGGCAAACAGGGTAATGTGATTTGCCCAGAGTCACACAGCTAGTAAGTGCCTGAGATCACATTTGACCTCAGGAAGATGAGTCGTCTGACTCTAGGCTTGGCGCTCTCCAAGGTGCCATGTGGCTGACCTAATTTTCTATAGCTCTCTCTAAAAAAACAAACAAAACAAACAACAACAGAAACATTTTGCTTGTGATTCTCCTTTGGGTTTCAGCTAAAACTTCTGTGTAACAAATAGATACACCCAAATTGGATTTCATGAATGATTTAGCAATAAAAATTAAAAAATAAAAGAATATAAATAACCTGAACACTTAATGAATGCTTAACAGGAATGAAACATTTACATAGTTAATGCACAATTATTTCATTTTGCACATCTCTTATGAAGCAAAATGTTGGATAAGGAAAACCTATATGGCATAGAGGAAGTTAAGTACAGATGAGGACAGATAACTATGCCCATTGTAAGAAAAATGTGATAATTCTGAGCTAGGAATTCACAAAGGGATTGGTTATATATGTATTTGCATTTCCTGATGCCTTATTAGTGACTTCAGTGGAATGCTTCTAGAGAATTAATTACTTGGTTTTGCACAAGTTCTTTATTTATCATCATTAACAGGTCTGTTGAAGGAGGTCTTTTTTATATGGGGTAATGTATCATTTACTCAAATTCTCATTTTGGCAAACTGACAAAACAAGCATATTAGATGTTATGTTATTTAGTTACACATCTTGATTCCAACAATCATTTCTGATTTGTTGATTTCAACAGATAAGAGGGAAAAAAAATCTCTTCTCATCAGACTAATAACCAAAAAGAAAAGAGATCTTGATCACCTAGCACATAGTAAGTGCTAAATATTTCTGTTCAATTGAATTGAAATTTGAAAAATATAACATGAATTATTGAGTAAATTATTAAATTACATTACTCCATTTCGAAAGAAACAGAATTGAGGGGAAAAAAGAAACATGATCAAGCACAGTGCAGTTATTCAAAGCAAACTCATCAGTACATGTTATGAAATGACATTTATTGCAAAAGGAAAGTAAGGTGGGCTAAACTGACATCATCTAATCTGTTTGCTTTTATTGGAAGAATAAAAAATTAAGTCTTAGAGTAATACATTTAATGAAAACATCATCTCATTTTCAAATGCATAACTCTCATGGGGTCACTGGTAAAATATGTATTTCAATTAAAGCCATAAATATGAATTATGGTGATAGTTAATTATTACACAGGACAAGGTTCCAAGATACAGTTACTCTTGTACACAGTCATGCATTTGCAAATATGTTTGTGCCCATTCAAAGGAAATTACTTCAGAAAGCCAATCCCAGGGATGGGTGTCATGGTAGCTTCTCCTGCTAGTTTCTTGGGTGAAATATGAAGGGACAGTAGACTATTGTGAACTATGGAGGTAAGGAATTTTGGTACTTGAGGCATTCAGGATCCTAGCCTGAAGAGTTTGCATCAGGGAAAACAAAAGGGAAGGGGGCTAAAAGATTTAAAGGTGAAAAGATAAGTAAAGAACAAGATGGTGGCATAAGTCAAATATCAGGAAAGAGATACCTAATGTGGAAAACAGTAGACACAAGTCATCTAAGAAGTTATGGATTCTATAATGAATCATTCAGGCAACTTGTCCTCTGCTTTTGGTGACATCTATTGGTAGTAGGATTGTATGGTAATCACCCTTTAATGATACCATTATTCTATATAAGTGCTTGCATACATACATACATGCACTTTAATTCTTCATATTGCATAGCTATATTATGAGAGGATCTGATAGTTAAGTTTATAATTTTCAAAACATCCATTCATTTGAGCTTGTTTATCTAAGAAATTCCACTGAAAACATTCCAATGGTCCTCCTTTCTTTTTATCTTCATTTCTTTTGTGTGTGGGAGGGGGTAGCTATCACTATTCCCTCCTTCCCATTTTTTAAGCCCTCCCTTGTAACAAATAATTCTAAGACAAAACAAATACACACATTTGCTTGTTTAAAAATGTCTGTCAAATAGATGCTTCTAGTCCATCAATTCTCTGCCAGGATGTAGATAGAATTCTTCATCAAAAGAGAACAGAGGGACATTTAAAAGAAAACAAAGAGAAGTAATGTAATTTAAAATTTACATGTTAAATTTGTAATAAACTAGCATTAAGTGAGAGTCATCAGTTACACCCCAGTCCTGGGAGCATGCAAGGGTACTCATGGATATTGGGTTTGATTTCTTCTTAGCATATATAATAGACACTCAGATGCCTATGTGTTTTATGTCTGTTTCTCATCTACTTACTAGATTCCTTTACGACTGGATGTTGAACTGGGGATGTATGCAAGACTCCCACAGGTTCAATCTTTTTCACAGTGAGTGGTGACTGCTAAAACTTTTGAATGGGGAGAGAGAGATCTAGCATGTGCCTTATTACACCTAGAGAAACAAACAAAATATAAGGGAGAGATTTAAATTTCATATGCAGTTTAATTTTTGTTCTTTGTATATGGAACTCTATTTATCGGAGTTTTTCAAGTATAGATTTTTTTAAAAATAAGAAATAGAAAAGAGACACCTTTGATCAGAAAATTACCTGTTATTTTAAAGTAAATGGTTGCAGCTTTTAGAAGCTAGGACTGTTGCTTAGAATGTCTCTTAAAGCAGCTGAAAGTAACATCTGTCTTCTATGGAATTCCAAGTAAATACTGAGGAAAAAACCCTATTTAGTTCAGAAGAATTGATATTACTGAGGCAATCACAAAGTTATGAAATATTTAACAGATAAAAGAAAGAGTTCTTCAATAAAATAGGTTCTTGGTACTTTATGCTAGTGGGCTTATGAGAAAAATTTCAGGAATGTTCAGTATATTGTCTCTTTTGAACCTTTAGAGTTCCTCATTTTCTGCAAGTTTTATTCTGCTTGATTCATCCTTTGGCATATTTTTGTTTTCTCCACTTCAGGGTTATATGTCAGACAATGGAACAAATTGTATTACAGGCATAATTGGGGTGGATGGGATTGGTTTTAGAAACTTCAGAAATATAGTATATAGAAGATACACCAATTATTTGAATGAAAAAGGGAATGTGATCTTATTTGTCACATTCTAGCATTGTGAGTACAGTAAAAGACTGCAACTGGAAGAAGTATGTCTTTGAATGTAGAAGGGACAGTGAAAATGCAAAGCCTTTGGTCAGTTGCTACTAAAAGAATAGTCCAGGATATAGAGGAGATAATTTGTAGAGTCGGTGTATATAAAAATAGATAGAGAGATATAGATATATACATATATGCAGTTATGTGCTTGCAAACATATATACACATACAGATAGAGACATATGAGAATATAGGTATAGAGATATAGGCATGTAGCTGTAGAAGCATGTTAATAGATAGAGATGATAGAGATATATGTATATATAAGGATATAGGTAAATAGGAATTGATATGTCTAAATAAGTATAGATGATAATGATTGTAGAAAACTGAAAAAAATAATTTTATGTATAGATGATGTAGATAGATAAGTATACAGAGATAGTCATATATATATAAAGTATACAGAGATAGTCATATATATATATAAACATATTTAAAGAGGCAATTATCTAAACTTAGAGAAATTGATGAATCAAAGTACAAAGTTGTTCATTCCTATATGACCAGATTGAAATGTAAAAATAACTGTTGGACCTCATTTTACTTACCTGAAAAATGAAAGGGCTCGATTACATCACTTCTAAAGTCCTTTCCAATTTGAAATCTATGACACAGTGACTGAATGTAGATAATGAGGTGTTACAAAATTTTAAAAAATAGATTAAAAGACCACATATTTGAGTAATAAAAGTTTAAATGCTTAAGAATCCTGTAAGAAACCAAACAAACAATTTCTTTCAGTGCTATAACCAAGAAGTTTCACTTTATGTGTAAGCTCGTAACCAAGATTCAGGTGTAGCTAATGTACCCTTGATATGAGAGGTGATGTGTGGCGTAGTGGAAAGAGCACAGAATTGGTTGTCAACATTATTTTGAAGGGTTCATCAAGCTCCAGGTCCTATACTTTGAAACTTTTGTACTCTGTTTATTCTAACAAACTGAATTAAGTTCAATTCAAGAAGAATTTCTAAGCACCTGCTTTATGTCAGGAACTGTGCAAAGCACAAGACATAAAAACAAAATCGAACAGTCCTTCTTCTGGGAACTATACATTTTGAGTAAAAGCAACATGCACACTCGTAAGTAATTGCAAAATACAAATTCAGGTGTAATGTCCATGAAAAGGAGCATGAAACTAAAATCCTCCACCAACCCTAATCCCCTGCAAGAGGGAAAGTTCTTGGTGTAGTTAGGGAGACATGTAACACCCTTTAATAGGATCAAAGTCCAAAAGGAGACTAGACTGTTATTGTATGGAGTTGCCTTTTTCTACACCAGAGAAAATGCACAAAACACAGAAAGGACTGATTAAAAAAAAACCTGTGATTTCCACAGCCAAATTTTTCTCATCTTGGAAAGGTTTTGCCAACCCTTCTGATGTTAACCAGTGTCATCCTGCTAATGTACATGATGAGTGCACCTTAGATAAATATGAAGTGATGCTAAAGGGTTATCATTTCACTTTCCATTAAGGTCATGCTCACTAAGAGTATATTTTTATGCTTTTGTCCTCTGGTTCTTGTACTAATTGGTATTACCAGAAAAAAATGTGGTAATTTTCTAATCGTTTTTTTTCAATATTAAGGGTGGTATTCCCTCTAAATTTAGAGGAATAAAACCACTATTCACTCTTTGCCTTTCACATAGGTTTTTACTTTCCTGTCACATCTTTCTTGGAATATTCTAAATCATATCTTATGTCAGACATTTTGGAGAGGTCATATCACAGATTCTAAGCTGTTACTTTTCATGGATCAAATGCAAGTGATGTTAATATTTGCCATAATTCTAATATCACAAGTGATAGACATTATCAGTTTGCATTTAACACCAATACTCTTCCAATCATGTGGCATGATGACATGTCATAGAATATTAACAATGGCACAAAATGGAAACAATTCAACCAAAGGTCAGGAATAGGTATATCACCAGCATGAGAAAGCTGTGACACATAAATGAAGAATTTTGCAGAAGTGATGTAAAGGATTTTAGAAAAACAAAGGACATGAAAGAAAGATAGGTCAGTCACTTAATAAGACCAAGGAGCAACAGATGCACACCCTGTGTGATCCATTGATATTCCCACAATGTTTAGAGACCCATAGATGACTTTAAGCACTAGATTTCTACATCGGCTGCTATGGTGATAGATAAAGAAGATATTCCTAAAAAATGCATGGGATGAGCTAGTATGAATGAGTGGGATCTCACCACACAGAATACATGGATCCACTGGAATTTTGAATTTTTACCTTCTTTTGTTTCTTCAGCACTTAATTCTTGGCACATACCAAACACTTCATAAATGCTTGTTGATTAATTGATTAGAAATAAAGTTGATAGAGGAGGAAACCCACTGACATTATTCATAGGATATTGTCTCACATAGTGATCAAATAGTGATTATTTCCAAAAATTAATTACTTTTTTTTTTTACTGGGGTCAGCTCTATCATTTCCTATATCACCTTTGAATTGCTATATCAAGGACCCTTTGGGTACCTTGACCCTCTCCTTCAGAGAGTAAAGGATTTCTTTTCATTCTTATATGTTTAGGGTATTTCTTTGTTGATGGTGGTTAACTGAATCCTAGCAAACTGCTATCCTGAGGTTGCAGCATGAGCTCATCCCAAAGTAGAGATTGGCTGCCTTGGGAGATAGCAGGTTATCCTATCACTGGAGGTTTTCAGGCAAAAGTAATATAACTTCCTGTCAGAGAATATTGTGGAATATTTTTTTTGATCAAGAGGAAGTAGGCTTAGACAGCCATTGGGGTACTTCCAATTCTAAGATGCTGTGATTTGTGACCAACCCTGGATACATACAAAATTCAACTGAGCCAACTGGCAATGTGGAAACTTTTATTGGATAACCAAAGAGTCTAAAGTGGGACTGGCTAAAAGGTTTACTGGGAGTGGGGAAATTTTCTATCTAATCAGAATTCGAAGGGAATCTAGAAAGTAAATTTCTATAAGCATCAAAGTAATTATCGTTGCTCAGTTTCAAAGATTTTAGAACTCTGGGGTTTAAGATCTTTGTCCCAATGAAATCTAGAGACTGGGGCCATAGATGAAAATGACAAAATTTCCCTACAGGATGGGCTTACCCATTATATCTGGCTAGTGAATTTAAGTGAGACAAACCAATCAAGGTAGACATGGAGTATGGCTCCAAAGGCAAAGAAAGCAGGGGTGGGGTTAGGAGAAGAAAAAGAGGATAGGGAAAGAAAAGAAAGACAGAGACAGACAGAGACAAAGAGGCAGAAAGAACCAGAAGAAGAGAGGAAAATAAGGAGTGAGGCAGAAACTGACAGAGAAAAAATGAGGCTAAGTCTTCAGTGGATGAGTTACTAATAGGAACAGAATGGCAAAAGAGGCAGCAGCCTTTGGGGTCCATAGGACTTTACCCCACCATCACCTTCTTGAGATTTCTGACGAGCTTCCAAGAGTATACTTTTAAGACACAAATGAATTGCCCAGTGTAGATGTGAAAAAAGCATGGTTCCATTTCAGGGACAATTCTGACATAAGACTTGCTCCCATCCACTCAATTATTATGTCATTCTCTTTCTTGAAATTATGCTTGACATGTAATTGCTCACAGGTCATCGATCCTACTCCCCAGTACTGAATGAAGGCCTTAAGAAACCTGTTGCCTCATGTTTGTCCATGTGTATCTCTGGTATGTGAAAGCCCTTGGAAGACGGTAGCTGCTTTAAAAAAAATATTTATGGAATTAATGGAAGTGCACATAATTTGAAAGTAGATGCTAGGAGTGGAGCCAAGATGGCAGAGTAGAAGGACACACTTATAGATGCTCTCCTCCCACAGTTCACAGAATACCTATAAAAAATGACTCTAAACAAATTCTAGAGCATCAGAAATCACAAAATGACAGAGTGAAAGAAATTTGTAGCCCAAGGCAGCCTGGAATGCTGACAGGAAAGATCTACTGCATGGGATGCAGAGTGGAGCAAAGCACAGTGTGGGCCACGCTGTGGCAAGGACAGGCCTGGAGCCTGCTTCATGGTGCCATCAGCAGCTGCTTCATGGTGCCATCAGCAGCTGTTTCAAGGCACCATGAGCAACAGCTGCAGGTCCCAGATTCCTCAACTCACAATCTCCAAAGGCAGCTTCAAAGATCAGTGAGAAAGCTCTTTCACATGAGTGAGAAGGGAATGAAGCAGTCTAGCCATGCCCCCAGGCTGCAGCAGCTTCCATTGTTGGAGCCCTGGCCTAAAGACCCTGGGGAAATTGAGCTGATCTAAATCTCAGTCCTGAGTGGTAGTCCTAGGGTAAGGAAGAGCACTAGCTGGTGTGGTGGAGTTGGTGAAGGATCTGGAGAGGTAATCCTGCTCGCAGACCAGACTGCAGGCCAGGAGAGGAGTAAGCTCCTCTCCCTTGATTGTGCCACCTTGGAGGAACTGAGAACTTACAGTTCCCTAGAGTATACCCTCCCCTTGACAAAGAACTCAAAAGACAAGTAACTGCCTTGAGAAATGCCCCAAACAGGGAAAAAAGAATAAGACAATAGAAGGTTACTTTCTTGGTGAGCAGGTATTTTCTTCCATCCTTTCAGATAAGGAGGATACCATCAGAGGAAGACCTAAAAGTCAAGACTTCTGTATCCAAAACCTCCAAAATAAATCTGCAATGGTCTCAGGTCATGGAAGAGCTCAAAAAGGATTTTGGAAATCAGGTAAGAGAGGTGGAGGAAAAATTGGGAAGAAAAAGGAGAACGATGCAAGAAAATCATGAAAAACATGTCAACAGCTTGCTAAAGGAGACCCCAAAAAAGTGCTGAAGAAAATAATACCTTTAAAATAGGCTAACTTAAATGACAAAAGAGGCCCCAAAAGCCAATGAGGAGAAGAATGCTTTAAAAAGCAGAACTAGACAAATGGAAAAGGAGATTCAAAAGGTCACTGAAGAAAATAGTTCTTTAAAAATTAGAATGGAGCAGATGGAAGCTAATGACTTTTTGAGAAACCAAGAAATTATAAAACAAAACCTAAAGAATGAAAAAATACAAAACAATGTGAAATATCTCATTGGAAAAACAACTGACCTGGAAAATAGATCCAGGAGAGAAAATTTAAAAATTATGGGATTACCTGAAAGCCATGATCAAAAAAACGAGCCTAGATATCATCTTTCATGAAATTATCAAGAAAAAGTGCCCTGATATTCTGGAACCAAAGGGTAAAACTATTGAAAGAATTAACTGATCACCTCCTAAAAGATTTGAAAAGAAAAACTCCTAGGAATATTATAGCCAAATTCCAGAGTTCCCCAGTCAAGGAGAAAATATTGCAAGCAGCCAGAAAGAAACAATTCTAGTATTGTGGAAATACAATCAGGATAGCACAGGATCTGGCAGTTTCTACATTAAGAGATCGAAGAGCTTGGAATATGATATTCCAGAAGTCAAAAGAACTAGGATTAAAACCAAGAATCACCTACCCAGAAAAACTGAGTATAATACTTCAAGGGAAAAATGGTCATTCAGTGAAATAGACTTTCAAGCATTCTAGATGAGAAGACCAGAGCTGAATAGAAAATTTGACTTTCAAACAAAAGAATCAAGAGAAGCATGAAAAGGTAAACAGGAAAAAGAATCATAAGGGACTTAGTAATACTGAACTGTTTACATTCCTACATGGAAATATAATATTTGCAACTCTTGAAACTTTTCTCAGTATTTAGGTAGTTGGAGGCAATATATACACATCCATACATACACACACACACACACATACACACACACACCACACACATATAGACAGAGGGCACAGGTGAGTTGAATAGGAAGGGATGATATCTATATAAAGAAAATTAAGGAGTGAGACAGGAATTTGTTGGGAGGAGAAAAGGAGAAATGGAATGGGGTAAATTATCTTTCATAGAGAAGGAAAGAAAAAGCTTCATCAATAGAGGGGAAAAGGGGTAGGTGAGAGGGAAAAGTGAACTTGCTCTCATCACATTTGGCTTGAGGGAGTAACAAGAACACTTAATTTGGTATGAAAATCTATCTTACAATTAAGGAAAGTAGGGGACAAGGGGATAATTGGGGTGTGGGCAAATGACAGAATGAGGACAAATGAGAGGAGGAAGGTAATTAGAAGTAAACACTTTTGACAAGGGATAAGGTCAAAAGGAAGAATAGAATAAATGTGTGGCAGTATAAAATAGAGGGAAATATAGGCAGTCTTTCACATGACTATTATGGAAGTTTTTAGCAAAACCACACATATATACCCTATATTGAATTGCTTGCCTTCTCGGTGGGGATGGGTGAGGAGGGAGGAAAGGAGAGAAGTTAGAACTCAAAGTCTTAGGAACAAATGTTGAGAATTGTTTTTGCATGCAACTGGGAAATAAGAAATACAGGTAATGGGGTATGGAAATATATATACAAGAAAGGAGAGAAGATAGGGATAAGGGAAGGGAGGGGTATGATCGAAGGGAGTGTAGATTGGGGGAAAAGGTAATCAGAATGCACAGTGTTTTGGGATGGAGGAGGGGAGAGAAGGGGAGAAAATTTGAAACTCAAAATCTTATGGAAATGAATGTTGAAAACTAAAAATAAATGAGTTGGAAAAAATAAATAAAAAAGAAAGTAGATATTGCTCCTCGAAAAAAATTGAAAATGATAAAGAGCTTTACATTACAGCTGCCATCTATAGTTGTCCTTTTAAAATAGCATCCCTACTTCCTACTAATATGATATGAACAGATAATATGTTTCAAAGGGCGTGTTTTTGGTTGCTTTTGGAGCAGGATTTTGGTTGTTTTTAAGCAAGGATAGTGTTGATTCATTCTTTGGCACTGAAAGCATGCTTCCTACCCTTTCTACTTTCCTTCATTCCCCTCTCCTGCTCTTGTTTCCCTATTTCTTACCTTCTTCTCTCCCTCTACTATTTATGTCTTTCTCTTCATTTATCTCTGTTCTTTGCTTCCTTCCTTCTGCTTTTTCTCCTCCCTCTTCTTTCTCTCCCTTTCCTTTTATCTCTCCTTCTGCCTTCATCTCTCCCCTCCCCCCTTTTCTCTCCTCTACCATGACTTCCCTCTCTTCCCTCTTTCTTCTTTATCCCTTTTCTCTCTCTCTTCCCCTTCTCTCAATTCTACTCCTCTCTTTTTCTGTCCATCTTTCTTCTTCATTTGATACATCCCTATCTCTTACTTTCCCTCATCTCCCTCACCATTTTAGTGTCGTCTTTCTCATTTTCCCTCTACTTCCATCCCTCCCCTCTTTTATCTCCTTCCCCTCTTCTCTCTCTCTATTTTTCTTTCTTCATCTGTCTCCCTTTTCTTTCTCTCCTCCTCTTTTTTTTTTGTAGTAACCTTTCTTCCTGCCTGTCTTTGTGGTTTCTCATTTTCTCTTCTTTTTTTTCTTTCTCCCTCTACACTTCTTCCCCCTCTCCCTTTTCTCCTCCCCTCCCTCCCTTCCCCCCACATATGCACAAGTATATACCCATATTTATACTACTTGTAGTAGTACTATCAATTTGAGCAACTCATTGTATTATTTAATTTGAGATTGGAAAACTGAGTCCGAAATAGCAATCTATACAGGTTACATGCAATGACCATTCTCTGCTTTCTTTCCTAGGGGTTGATAGAAAAGGTGCCCAGAGAGAAGGACAGGGTTCTGGTTGCCTTTCTAGTAGGATTCCCTGAAGAGTGACCTGTGTGGTAGGGTATCTGCTTGATTGGGATTTCTACTTTGCATAGAAAAAAAAGAAGAGAGTTTCCCATCATGGGATTTTGGCAGCCTACTCTCTATTCTCTTACATAGATACACTAAGCATCATCCATGTTCTTACTAAGGACTTATTGGGAGATACAAAAATGATGATGCTGAGTTCTTCCTGTAGAAGGGTACCATTTAGTAGGGCAAAACTTTATCTTTTCTGGTCATTTAAAGCAGTTTTAGATTGAATTAATTTCAAAACCATTTGCTTGAATACAACAAACATGTAGCAAAATTGATTTAAACAAATTTATATGTAGGTGAAATACTTTTGTATTTATACCTTTGGAAATCAGAGTGGAAAATCTTTTATTCCCTCTCTAGTTCAGTGTTAACTTGTATAAAAAAGACAATAGAACTTTGAGAATTCTATAAAGCCTTCAACTGTGTTGTTTAATCTAGTTTGAAGAAAAGAATACCATTTTATGGTTACTGTTTCATTGATCCTTTCCATAAATGATATTTTTTTGCTACTTCAGGGATTGAAAAAGGGGAAAGGGGAAAGAAATCGTTGACACCCCTATTTTTCTTATCCTTTATACTTGTCTTCCAACCCATCCTCCTATTTTTTCACATAATAAAATGCTATTTATAAGTATATATATATGTATATATATACATATATGTATGTGTATATGATCTATGTATGTATGTATATACATATGTATGTGTCTATGTATATGTTTGTATGTGTGTATATATATATATGTACACACATATGGGATATAAATCCAAACGTGTAAAAATTAAGATTTGCATAATGCTTTGAGGTTTGTAAAACACTCAACACACATTACCCCTGTTGAACTTCACAATAATCCTAAGAGATAGGTATAACAGGTATTATTGTCCGCATTTCCATATGAGGAACTGAGTTTTACAAAACTTAAGTGATTTGCCCATTTTCATTTACCTAACAAATATTAGAAATGACATTCAGGCCCAAGGTTTTCTGACTCTAACTGCAACACACTAGGTGTTTCATATGTTACCTCAAGGCATGCTTGTCTTAGAGCAGATTATCACTATTTCTAATAGAAATCTAATGAAGTCATTTCATTTAATTCATTAACATTGATTTTCCCAGTGCCTCATATTGAAATTTTATTTTGAAAGGTGCATTAAACTCCTTGAGAACAAGGACTACTGGAAGGGGGGAAGGGGATCGTGTTTCCTCCCTTTGTGTCTCCAACATTTGGAACAGTGATTGGCCCTTAGGGAGGGACTCAGTAATTTCTAGTTGACTAACTGAAGTCTTTCAAGTACATTGATAACGATAGTACTCAGAAGTAGAAATATATACCTAAATTAAACATACACAATTGAAGCCCAACAGATTCAATTTGAGAATAATTTTACACAATGTTTACATAGGATATTTCATAAACTATATGAAGCTGGGCTTAGAGTCAGGAAGGTCTAGGTTTAAATGCCACTTCTGGCTCCAGTTGTATAAAGTTAGCAAGTTATTTAATTTCTGTTGGCCTCAAGACACTCCCTAGGACATATCTATTAAGTCATACATGAGTTGAGATCTACAGTGAAAGACAGAATTCCCATAGCAGTATTTCCGTGTTTTTGACATCAAAGATCCCTTAGGAACATTCTAGGAAGGATAGAATTATTGAGAAAATCAAATAATCTTATTCACTGAGATGTCATTTAGTTAATGGATTGCAGATTATTACCTATGCAATTAAACAAATTAACACTTTCAGCTCTGAGTACATATGCTCAAGAATTTTTTTTAATATTATATATTTATTTTCAATATTCACTTCCACAAGATTTTGAATTCCAAATCTTCTCCCCATCTCTCCCCCAACCCAGGAAATCATGAAGCCCAACCAGGTCTTTCCTCAATCTGCCCTCCCTTCTATAACTCCCCTTCTCCAATCCCCCTCCCCTCTGTTTTCTTGTAGGGCAAGATAGATTTCTAAACCCCATTGTCTGTACAACTTATTTCCCATTTGAATGTAAAAACAATTTTTAACATTCATTTTTAAAGCTTTGAGTTCCCCATTCTCTCCCTGTCCCTGTCGCTATCCACTCTCATTGAGAAAGGAAGCAATTTGATGTATGTCATGCATGTGAAGCCATGGAAAACACTTCCATAACAGTCATGTTGTGTAAGACTAACCACATTTTCCTCTATCCTGTCCTGCCCTCCTTTTATTCTATTCTCTCCCTTGACCTGCCCATCCTAAAACAGTGTTTGATTCTGACTTACCCTCTTCCCCAATCTGCCATCCCTTCTGTTATTCTCCACTCCCATCCCCTCCCCCCTTATGCATTCCTGCAAGATAAGACAGATTTCCATACACAACGGAATATGTATTATTCCCCCCTTAAAACAAATCCTATGACAGTAAGGATCACTTATTCCCTTTCATCTCCCCCTCTTCTCCTCCATTGTAATTCTACCTCTTCTTTTTCTCCTCCAGTATTTTGCTCTCAAAACTTAATTACATTTTAAGTATCCTCCCTTCAAAGTCAGCTCACCCTTGACATCCTTCTTTCTTTCCTTCCCTCTTTCGATCTTTCTTTCTCTTGCTTTCTTTCCCTCTTTCCTTCTTTCTTTACTTTTCTTTTTTCCTTCTTTCCATCTTTCTATCTATACTTATGTACTCATATATATATATATATACATATATACACATACATAAATATACATATACCTACACTTATATAACATACCCATACATATACACACACAACACAAAAATGCACACATAGACATACACACACACCTATATATTTCACCCTAATTACCCTAATACTGAGAAAGGTCTCATGAGTTAGAAATATCATATTTCCATGTAGAAATGTAAACAGATCAACATTTATGAGTCCTTATGGTTTTTTTCCCATTTACCTTTTCAGGTCTCTTTCTGATTTTTGCGTTTGAAAGTCACATTTTCTATTCAGCTCTTGTCTTTTCAACAAGAATGCTTGGAAATCCTCTATTTCATTGAAATGTCATTTTCCCCTCAATTATTATATTCAGTTTTTCTGGGTAGGGGCTTCTTGGTTTTAATCCTACCTCCTTTGACCTCTCCAATATCATATTCCTAGTCCTCTGATCCCTTAGGGTAGAAGTTGCTCAATCCTGTATTATCCTGTTTGTGTTTCTGCAATACTTGAATTGTGTCTTTCTGGTGCTTGTAACATTTTCTCCTTTTCCTTGGGAATTCTGGAAATTGGCTACAATATACCTGGGAGTTTTCCTTTTAGGATCTCTTTCAGGAGGTGATAAATAGATTCTTTCCATTTCTATTTTACCCTCTGGTTGTAGAATATCAGGGCAATTTTCCTTGATAATTTCTTGAAAAATGATGTGTAGGTTCTTTTTTTTTTTTATCATGACTTTCAGGTAGTCCAATAATTTTTAAATTATATTTCCTGGATCTATTTTCCAGTTCAGTTATTTCACATGGTCTTCTTTTTTTTCAGTCTTTTGATTATTTTTTTAATATAATTTCTTGATTTCTCATAGTCATTAGCTTCCATTTGCTCCATTCTAATTTTTAAGGAATTATTTTCTTCAGCGAACTTTTGGAACTTCATTTCCATTTGGCCAATCCCGCTTTTTAAGGCATTCTTCTCCTCATTGGCTTTTTGGATCTCTTTTGCAATTTTGGTTAATCTATTTTTAAAGGTATTTTCTTCAGTATTTTTTTGGTCTCCTTTAGGAAGCAGTTGATTAATTTTTCATGATTTCCTGACATTATTCTCATTTCTCTTCCCAAGTTTTCTTCTCCTTCTCTTATGTGATTTTCAAAATCCTTTCTGAGCTCTTCCATGGTATAAGACCATTTCATATTTTTCTTGGGATCTTTGGATATAGGATCCATGACCTTACTTTCTTGTTCCTCTTGTGTGCTTTGATCTTCCTTCTCATTGAAAAACACCTTTTCACCAAGAAAGTAATCTTCTATAATCTTTTTCTTCCCCTTTTTGGTCATTTCCCCAACCCTTTACTTGACTTTTGAGCTCTTTGTTAAAGCAGAGGGTGTATTGCCCCAAGTTTCAGGGGACTTGGTGTTGTATTTTTTCAGAGATATCTCTAGGGACCTGCAAACTCTCAGTAACTCCAAAATGGTATGATCAATTGAGAGGTGTTTACTCTTCCCCTGGTCTACTCTCTTGTCTGTGAGCAATCTCAAACATTCTTTTCTGTCCTAAAACTGCGTGTATGATTTCCTCTCCACTCCCACCACCATTTCTGCCATTCCAGCACTCTTCCTTTCTCCAGGACCTCCACCTAGGACTGCAACCCAGATCAGGCACTCAATTCTCCCACTAACTGTAAACCAAGAGCTCTAGAAGCAGCTACAGCTGTAGTAGTTACTGCTGTCAGCCTGAGGCTGAGACTAGAACTGGACCATGTTCCTGTCTCACCAAAGGGAGAGAACATTCCTACTGTGGCAAAACTAAAGAAGATTCTCTCCAGCCCCTTACATGAGTGTCACATGACCTGACATAACAAATGTAACTTAAAGCTGATATGCTTGACTGGGAGTGCTGGTGGAAGCAGCATGTAAGAATTAATGAAGCCTGTAGCCAGGGTGAAGGGACCCTTATCTTAAGAGTCATAAAACTCCTTAAGGGAGGAAGTGTCTGTATTCATGGACCTGGACAGTCCTTTGGCACATACATCAAAGTCAACAGCTGAAATTTTTGGTCAGGGTTCCTTCTTTGTCCTCTTCAATAAGTGGGGATGCCTGCTTCTGTTCTCCCAGTCAGGACCTTTGCTGACTACTTTCCCCCCTTTCAGCTTCCCCAGTCATACCAAAGTGTTGGCGCTCAGACTTGGCTGGTGATGCATACTTTCTCTTTTTCTATCTAAAATATATGTAGTATTTATATGTATACACTTGCTAACTTGCACTATTTGTAGTAATGAAACTTAATTGCCTATTAAGCTTGTTTTAGTGCTTTTCCTTGTATCTTAAAATCTCAACCTAAAGTGAAAGCACTTTGCAGTCTACATACTCCTTTTGATTATACTCACTGGCATTTAAAAATATATTTATTTATTTATTTTTAGTTTTCAACATTCATTTCCACAAAATTTTTAGTTCCAAATTTTCTCCCCATCTCTCCCCTCCCCCCACCCCATAACACCTTACATAATGATTACCCCTTCCCTCAATATGCCCTCCCTTCTATCACACTCCACCCTACCTTATCCCCATCTTCTCTCTTTTCTTGTAGAATAAGATAGATTCCTATACCCCATTACTTGTATTTCTTATTTCCCAGTTGTATGCAAAAACAATTCTCAATATTCATTCCTAAAACACTGAGTTTCAACTTCACTCACTCCCTCCTTCCCCACCCATCCCTACTGAGAAGGTAAGCAATTCAATATAGATGATATATGTGTAGCTTTGCAAAAGATTTCCGTAATAGTCATGTTGTGTAAGATCAACTATATTTTCTTGCACCCTCTCTTGCCCCATACTTATTCTATTCTCTTTTGACCTTATCCCTCCCCAAAAGTGTTTACTTCTACTTACTCCCTCCTCCCACTTGCCCTCCCTTCGATCATATCCCCACCCTACTTCTTCACTTCTCCCCTACTTTCCTGCAGAGTAAGACAGATTGTCATACCAAATTGAGTGATCATATTATTCCCTCTTTAAGCCAGATGTGAAGAGAGTAAGCTTTTCTTTTTCCCTCTCACCTCCTCCCTTTTCTCCTCCATTGAAAAAGCTTTTTTCTTTCTTCTTTGGTGAGAGAAATTTGCCCCATTCCATTTCTCCCTTTCTCCTCCCACTATATTCCTGTCTCACCCCTTACTTTTAGTTTTTTAGATATCATCCCTTCTTATTCAACTCACCCTGTGCTCTCTGTCTATTTATATATGTATATGTGTGTGTATATATGTGCATGAGTGCATGCGTGCATGTGTGTATGTGTGTGTGTGTGTGTGTGTGTGTGTGTGTAATACCTCCAACTACCCAAATTCTGAAAAAAGTCTCAAGAGTTACAAATATCATCTTTCCATGTAGGAATGTAAACAGTTCAACTTTAGAAAGTCCCTTACAATTTTTCTTTCCTGTTAACCTTTTCATGCTTTTCTTGGTTCTTGTGTTTGAAAGTCAAATAATTTATTCAGTTCTGGTCTTTTCATCAAGAATGCTTGAAAGTCCTCTATTTCATTGAATGACCATTCTTCTCCGTGAAGCATAATACTCATTTTTGCTGGGTAGATGATTTTTTGTTTTAATCCTAGTTCCTTTGCCTTCTGGAACATCATATCCCAAGTCCTTTGATCCCTTAATGTATAAGCTACTAGATCTCATGTTATCTTGATTGTATTACCACAGTACTTGAATTGTTTCTTTTCAGTTGCTTGCAGTATTTTCTCATTGACCTGGGAACTCTAGAATTTGGCTACAATGCTCCTACGAGTTTCTCTTTTTGAATCTCTTTCAAGAGGTGCTCAGTGCATTCTTTCAATATTTATTGTGCCCTCTGGTTCTAGAATATCAGGGAAGTTTTCCTTGATAATTTCATGAAAGATGATGTCTAGGCTCTTTTTTTGATCATGGCTTTCAGATAGGCCCATAATTTTTAAATTGTCTCTCTTGGATCTATTGTCCTGGTCAGTTGTTTTGCCAATGAGATATTTCATATTGTCTTTTATTTTTTCATTCTTTTGCTTTTGTTTTGTAATTTCTTGATTTCTCATAAAGTCTTTGACTTCCATCTGCTCCATTCTAATTTTTAAAGAACTATTTTCTTCAGTGAGCTTTTCAACCTCTTTTTCCATTTGACTAATTCTGCTTTTTAAAGCATTCTTCTCTTCATTGGCTTTTTGGAACTCTTTTGCCATTTGAATTAGTCTATTTTTAAAGGTGTTATTTTCTTCAGCATTTTTTGGGTCTCCTTTAGGAAGCTGTTGACCCAACTTTCATGATTTTGTTGCATCTCTCTCATTTTTCTTCCCAATTTTCCCTCCACCTCCCTTACTTGGTTTTCAAAATCCTTTTTGAGCTCTTCCATGATCTGAGACCATTGCAGATTATTTTGAAAGGTTTGGATGCAGAAGTCTTGACTTTTAGGTCTTCCTCAGAGAGTGAGCATTGTTCTTCCTCATCTGAAAGAATGGAAGAAAATACCTGCTCACCAAGAAAGTAACCTTCTATAGTTTTATTTTTTTCCCTTTCATGGGCCTTTTCCCAGTCAATTACTTGACTTTTGAGTCCTTTATCAAGAGGAGGTTATACTCTGGGGACCTGTAAGTTCTCAGTTCCTCCAAGGTGGCACAATCAAGGGAAAGGAGTATACTTCTCTCCTGACCTGCACACTGGTCTGGGAGCAAGCAAAAACTTTTGTGCCCAGGATCTGGGAGTACAATTCCCTCTCCACAGCTGCCTCCACAGCAGCTCCACCACTGTAGGGCTGCTCTCAGGCCTGAGATTCAGATCAACTGCTCAATTCCCCCAGGAGTTTTAGGTGGAGGGCAGGGCAAGCACTCAGGTCTGAGATTCAGATCAGCTGCTCAATTCATCCAGGGCTCCTGGAGGAGGGCTCCAAAAATGGAAATTGCTTCTGCTGAGGTGGCAGCAGCCCTGGGTCTAAACTACTCTCCCATCTGAGTGAAGGGGCTTTCTCACTGACCTTTGAAACTGTCTGTGGTGTCCATGGGCCAACCAATCTGGGAACTGCTGATGCTAGTGGCTCCCTGAGTCCTGCTCAGGGTCCTGTCCCTGCCATGTCATGTGGCCCAGGTTGGGTTGTGCTCAGCTTGGCGCAGGTGGGATAGAGTCTTCCTGTCAGCACTCCAATCTGTCCTGGGCTGGCAATCTCTTTCACTCTCTCATTCTGTGACTTCTTCTGGTCTATTTGTTTAGAATCATTTTTATAAGTATTTTAGGGGCTATGTGGGAGAGCTTCTACAGGTCTGTCTTTCTACTCCACCATCTTGGCTCTGCGCCCACACCCACAGACCTTTGAAGCTGTGTTTGCCATTTGTGATTTCAGAAGTCTAGAGACTACTACAACTGTCAGTGATTCAATGCCCTGAGGCCTGCTCCAGTCCCATCTGTGCTGGCAAGACCCACACTGGGCTGTGCTATGCTCTGACCCTGGTGCAATAAACCCTTTCTGTCAGCTTTCCAGATTGTCTTGGGCTGGAAATCCTTTTCATTCTGTTATTCTGTAGCTTCTGCTGTTCTAGAATTTATTTAATCATTTTTTACAGGTTTTTTGAATGGTTGGTAGGGTAGAGCTCAGACAAGTCCCTGTTTCTACTCCATATCTTGGCTCTGGCCCTCCCCCCCAAGAATTCCTGATTAATGGAGAGTACTTAAGTTCAGAAAAACATTTTAGAAGAAATCAGACACCCACTGTGTGCCATGTGTGCTATATTTTCCTCCACCCTATCTTGCCCCATACTTATTCTATTCTCTCTTTTGACCTTATCCCTCCCCAAAAGTTTTTACTTCTACTTACTCCCTCCTCTCACTTGCTCTCCCTTCTATCATATCCCCACCCTACTTCTCTGCTTCTCCCCTACTTTCCTGTAGAGTAAGATAGATTGTCATACCAATTGAGTGATCATGTTATTCCCTCTTTAAGTCAGATGTGAAGAGAGTAAGCTTTTCTTTTTCTCTCTCACCTCCTCCCTTTTGTCCTCCATTGAAAAAGCTTTTTCTTCTTTTGTGAGAAAGCATCTGATGGATGCTAATGACAAAGAAGATTAAAAATTAGTTCCTGCCTTCAGGAGGTTAAATTTCTATCATTTCTACAAATTAACAAATGAAAGAAGACATGTGAGTTGTCATATGACTGGTACATGAGATTATTTGTTGTTGGCTCCCTCTTCTCCCCTCCTCCTCATCTCATATCACTCAGATGCCTTCTGCCACTTTCTCCTCTTTCATCCCTGTCTTAAATGATGGAAATTCTTTCTGTACACTAAGACTAAACACTCTACTTGTTAAAGCAATCCTATTCCATTCCATGTCTTCCAACTGATTTATTTCCTACTCTGTCATCCCAAATCTATCACTTATTTTCAGTCTCTCACTGTCTGCTAATTTCCTGCTGCTTCCAATATGGTCATATCTTCCCCATTCTGAGAAGAAAAACCCTCACTTGGTGCTTCCCTCTCCACTAAGTATTGCCTTATATCTCTTCCCACCCTTTGTAGTTTAATTCCTCAGAAAAGTCATCTGCAATAAATGCCTCCATTTTCTCTTTTTTCACTCTCTTCTTAAATTCCTTATAGTTTAACTTCCGACCTTATCATTCCACCAGAGTTTTTCTCTTCAAATTTACCACTGATTTTTTACTTGACAAATGCAATAGTCTTTTTTCAGTCCTCATTCAACTTCATCTCTCTGTAGCCTTTGACATTGTTAGTCACTCTCTCCTTCTTGATACTATCTTTTCTCTAGGTTTTCAAGTAATGTTCTACTGGTCCTCTTCCTACCTATGGGACTGCACCTCAAAATTTTTAGTTTTGTTTTTGTTGAATCCTTATCCACATCATGCCTCCTCAAAGTTCTGTTTGAGGCTCTCTTCTCTTTTTCCTCTCTACTACTTTCTTTGGTTTTCTCATCAGGTCACATGGATTTAATTAGTATATCCATGCTAACTATTTCCAAGTGTACCTATCCTCCTCCACCCTCTCTTACATCTCCAACTACCTTCTGACATGTTCAACTGAATTTCCAGTAGATATGTTAAAGTCAACATATCTGTAAGAGAAATTGCTATATTCCCCCTACACTATCCTCCCTGCTCTTTGCTTCCCTATTGATGTAAAGGACACTAGTATCCTCCCAGTTCATCAGGCTCCCATCCTAGGAACTATTCTCCACTCCTCAATAACTCTTACTTCCCCACATCTAATTTCTTGCCAAGACCAGTGGATTTTTCCTTTGCAACATCTCTCAAATAAATCTCTTTCTCATCTCTGACACTGACACTGCTTTAGCACTGACCTTCATCCTCTCACTCCTAGACTACTGAAATGGCCTACTAGGGAGTCTAACAACATTAAGTCTTTCCCCACTTCAATCTATCCTCTATTCAGCTACTAAAGTGACTTTCCTAAAGCTCAAAATCTTATTATTTTAGTCCTGTTCTTAATAAACCCCGGTGACTTCCTTTTGCCTCCAGAATCAATTACAGAATGCTCTGCTTAGCATTCAAAGCCTTTCACAAACTAGATGTTCCTCAAGGTGTACTCATTGACCTAGCTGCAGTGGTCTGCTGACTGGTCTCTGAATGAGACTCTCCAGATATATTCTCTGGTTCTTCTATGCTGCAAATACTCTCCATATTCAGCTCCATGTACTGATTTCTCTGACTTCTTTAAATCCCAATCCAAATGCCATCTTTTAGGGGAAGCAAAGCTTTCAAACCCCCCTTTAATTCTAGTTCCTCCTGCTGTTATTTCCTGTTTATCCTGTGTGTGTGTGTGTGTGTGTGTGTGTGTGTGTGTGAGAGAGAGAGAGAGAGAGAGAGAGAGAGAGAGAGAGAGAGAGAGAGAGAGAGACAGAGACAGAGAGAGAGACAGAGAGAGAGAGAGAGAGATTGCAGTACTTAGAACATTGCTTGGCACATAGTAGGTTCTTCATACATATTTATTGATTGATAAATTCAGAGACAGAAGTAATCACTTCTAGCTAAGTATAGGCAGGAAATTATTCATGGTGGAATTAACATTTCCAGGACCTGAGAACTGAGGAGGGAGGGCATTTCAGGCATGTTGGATAACCAGAGAAAATACCCACAGAGCAGAGAGAATGAAGGTCTTGGTCATAGAGCAACAAGAAGAACAGTGTCGCTAGGTCAAAGTGAATCTTCAACAACCTTGTGAGACAGGCAGGTATTTCCTACCATTACAATGTGGAAAACAAGTTGAAAAATGTTGGGAACCTTTCCCAAGGTCATAAAACAGGTAAGAGGAAAAGCAGGACTGAAATCTAAATCTTTAGAATCTAGAACCAATGCTTTTTCTGTGTTGCCATGCTGACCATTCAAATAAATGTAATCTATGTGAATATTTTATCCTTATAGGTCACAATGAGGGGCAAAGGTAAAAGTTCTGACTCTCAAATTAGACCTGAATTTAAATTCCATCTTTAACACTTGTTATCCAGGTGATCATGAGTCTGACCATATTTCCCTTAATATCAGAGATGAATCTAAGATGCATCCACACAATTATAACCTCAAAATAAAATTTTTCATATTGGTGTAAATATATTTATGTACCTAGCACCACAGAGTTCTTTTGAGAAAGTTCTTTATTTTGAAATATATGTTGATATATTTTGTTTTTACAACAGCTTCCTTTTCCGCTAAATTCCATTTCATATCCCAGAGTAAACTCTTATAACCAAGAAAATAGCAAACAAAATCACTGCTGTCAGTGTAGGCAACCTGTGGAAAACAAGGCTGACATCATATTTACCATGATATGAATCCACAATTCTCTACCTCTGCAAAGAATGGGGGGAATTGCCTTCTCATGACTATTCTTTTGGCCAAGCTTACTCATTGTGATTTCATGAGGCAACTGTTTCATAATCCTTAAAGAACTAAATGAAAATGTACCATTATTTCCATCTCCCGAGCAACCCCGTGAGTTTATTGTAGTGGGTGTTATTTTCCCCATTTTATCCATGAGAAAAGTCACAATCAGAGAGTTTGACACACTTATAAGAGAATACATGGCATACTCAGGTGCTCTCCAGTTACCTGTCTTAGGAGGGTTCACACAAGGAAGGCAGTTGAAGATCAGGCTGGATTGTTCTTGGGGGCTACACCTACATTGACACAAAGAAGTTAGGAAAGAGAGCATAATACCTCTGGTCTCCCTGACAAGCCTGTGGGACATGCCACATTCTCCCTGTAACAATGAGAATTCAGGTAGAGAAAACTATCATGTGCATAGAATGCTAGACAGAGAGCTAACCTTAAAGCCATGAACAATTGACATGTGCTGACTTTGTGACTTGATGTCTCAGAGCTCTCTAATACTGTGAGGTGTAGAAAATGTGGCAAACTGTTATCAGTAGAGGCAGTGTCTTTGCCTGGGGTTTCTCTTTCCTGATAAAGTTACAGATGTGATGAACTTCCCTAGAAACTTCACTAAATAGCATGACACCATAAATATCGCTCCTTTTTTATATGCACCTCATATATTCTTTCTGTTTATTTTATGTAATTTCATATATACCTCATAACTTCTGCTACCACCAATTAGAAGTGAGAGTTAAAGGTATAGTGGGAGACAGAGACAATGGATGTGTAAAATTTGTTTCTGGAAAAAAATGGACGATACTATCCATTTTATTTCCTTAGTACTATTTTGAAAACTTAAACAATATTGACTAGCTATATCTGCAGGAATGTGCGTAGTTCTAGACACTGCATTTTACAAAGGACATTGATAATTTCCAGAGCAACCAAGTTGGTTAAGAGAATTGAATGTATGCCTTACTAGGATTATTGAAAGAACTCAGGATTTAAAGGTGAAGAAAAGAAGACTTAAAGGTGGCATTGATAGATCTCTTCAGGTATTTGAAGAGTTGTCTCAAGTGGAAGAGGGATTTAACTTGATCTCCTTGGACCTAAATAGAAGAACTAGAATCAATAAGTAGAATATGCAAAAAGGGGAAATTCGACCTCATGTTAGAAAACAAACAGCATCCACAGCAAGCTTCTTAACAGCTAGAATTGACCAAAAAGTGATGAGTTAGTTGTTTTTGGATGTAGAGTTTTCTGAGAGATCACTTTAGGGGTGTCTGAGCAGGTATGACTGGAACTTGATGGCGTCTGATGGCCCTTCACACTGTGAGGCTCTGTGGCTATACAGCAGCATACAGAGTGCTTTTCAGAATACACACTGAAGATGTTGATCCAATATATTTAATAAGGCAAATACTGTATGAAAATAGATCTGAATTTATGAGACTTTAGAGGTCATTTGAACAACCCCCTCATTGTGCAAGTTGGAAACTGAGTCACAGAAAGAAGGTGAAGAGACTTGTCCAGTGTCCTGCAGAGAGTAAGAAAAAGAGATAGGATTTGAACTCAAGTCTTCTGAATCCAAATCCAGAGCTCTTTCTATTATAATATACTGCTTCTCTAAGGAAATTGTTGAACATTGTTAGATTGTAAATTGCCTGGGGAAAAGAAACCTATCTTATCCACACATTCTATTTTCTATAGTACTCACTTCCATATTCTGAAAAAAAGTACTGGTTTACTATTTTAATTACATTAAATTGAATTTGATTAATTATTGAATGCTAAGAAAAGTTAATACATGGCTTTTTATCTCCTAGGTAAAGAATCACAAATATGAATATTATTGTTCAGTGGCATCATGTATGTGTGTGTAAAGCTTACTTTTAAAAATACTTAGCTCTTTGTATTCTATTTTTGTAAGAACCTGGCTTTATTAATGATATAATTAAGAAGCGAATAAAGTGATTTAAAAGCAATTTTGACAAAGTATGTTTTTAGAATGTAAAATAATAGTAATTAATAACACATTTCAAATAATTCAATATATTTGCAAGAGTTTCTTATCAAAAGAGAAGAAAAGAAAAAGGGGAAGGGCAAAGGAAAAGAAGTAGAGGATGAAGGAAAGAAGGAAGGAAGATGTCACATGTAAAACACACTGTGACATGTTTATATTTCACTTTTAGTATTCTATCTACCACTTTAAAATCTTCATGCTGGAAGATTGAGATATAATTTGAAGACTTTCAATTTTATGGAAAGGTACCAATCTGTTCATTAACATATAGATTTACTATTTTTATATTTAAAACATCATCAACAGGATTTTAAGAAAGACTTGTATGGTTAGCATATTTTATAACATTAACTGGAAGGCTTACAAAAATACTCAGAATGATTACATGGTTCATAAAAAATTGAAAGGCATTTAGCGATGAACATCTTATAAATGGTTGAATGGTGACCTCAGTTACATGGAGCCAATTAACTAAAGGAATATTTTTTCCCCTTGTAATCAGTGTTTATTTTTAAACCAAGCTCCATGAGCATATAAACACCCGCCTTGCTAATTTTCTGAGTGGATGGTTTTGTTGACTTTTCTGAAACTATAGATTTTTTATTCCTGAAAATGAGATTAATTTTCTCCAGAAGTAAAGAAGAAAGCTTCATAAAGTTGGAAAGCCCTGAGTTTGGACTTAGGTGACAAGGATCTGAGTCCTAAGTTAGATAATTAGGAGACATAGGAAATGTAGATGTCACTAGATATGTCCAAGCCTCAGTTACTTCCATCTAAAATAGAGATTATCATGCTGGAATTTCCGATCCATGGGGGTTGGTAGGAGGAAAATTCTTTAACACACTGTAAAGCATTATATAAATAGGGGTTATTGACTTTAACAATGAAAAGACATAATTCCTATAAATATTAATTCACACATATTTTAAAAGAGAAATGTATGCAACTCAGGAAAGTTATTGTTACCACAGGGGCAGTATGGTGTAGTGAAAAGAATATTGCTTCTAAATCTAGAACTAGACCTGTATTCGTATTCTACCTCTGAAGATTGCTATGTATGTTACTCTGGCAAATCATTTAACACTTTGGTCCTAAATGGACTCAATATCCTCTGAGGCTCCTCCCAGTTCTGAGTCTATATTCCTATTGTTAATATTATATTTTTAAATGTTTTAGTGATTCTTTGTGTTCATTTTTGATGTCACTCTCACTTCCCAATACCATAGCTCTTTAGAATCATCTCTTATACCTGAATGTTAATCAGAAATCAAATGAATCAACCATGTCTGGTAACATATGTGGCATTTCTCCTTAGTAAGCCACCATATCTCTGTGGTTAGAAGGAAAATCTGTTTCATCATAGATCATTTAGAATTAGTGGTCATTCTATCAATCTGAATCTAATCACAGAATCATAGATTTAGAGCTGAAATGGATCTCAGAGTTACTTGAGTCCAACTCTTCATTTAATGAATGAGGAAACTGAGATACTGAGAGTTTAAGTAACTTCCCAAAGATCACACAACTAATAATTTTTTAGATAGAATTTGAACCCAGGTCTTTCTGACACCAAGTAAAGTATACCAGATAATAATGCCATGCTACTTCTGAATTTTTCATTTTCTTTTTTGGGGGGAGGGGCGCAAGCATGTCTGGTCTTATGATTTTATTGGGTGTAGGGGTATAGGGCATTTTCTGGTGAGGAAACTCCTCCCATAAAGGCATATCAGATTTTTCCTCTACTTAAAGCCTAAAGATGTATGATATTTTAACAACATTATACAACTACAGACATTTTGTTTTGTTTCTTCTTAACTCTTCATCAGTCTTTATGAATCTTCTCAAGTTTTTGTGAATTCTTTATATTCACCATTTCTTATTACAAAACTTGTCCCATTGCATTTATATAATATGAGTTTTCATCTGTTCCCCAATCAATAGGCACTCAAGTTTTTTTTTTTTCCTGGCTTTTGCTACCACAAAAATCATAACCACTTTGATGACTATTTTGCAATGTAGGATCTTTCTCATTTTTTGTTTATTTTTCCATCTAGAGGTCCATGCCTAATAGTCAATAAGTACATGCACTTTATTTACTTTTCTTGCATAATTCCAACTTGTTTTCAGAAATCTAGTTTGACTAAGTCACAGCTCCACCAATAGATGTTCCTGTCTGTCTTCCTATAGCTCTTACAATATTTATCATTTCTTTTATTTTCCTCACTTTTATGAGGGTGGGATGAGCTTTTTTTTAATCTTATTATTAATAATTTGCAATATTTTAATCTAATTTTATATTTTGCATTTCTCATCTTGGAAAATTCTTGTATGTATCCTCTAATTACTTATTAGACAATTAACATAATACTTTACTTCCCTTGTACACATTCTGTGGACTAGTCATACTTGTCTATTTGCCTTTCTTCATATACAATCCTCCATCTTCTATCCCTTTCTGTAATTTTGTAATGACTTCCCCAAAACCTGGAATGTTCTCAATCTTATTTTGTCTTCTTAGCATATCTAGTTTCCTTCAAAACTGATCTCGAGCACCAGTTTCTACTTAAGATCTTTCCTGTCTCCCCTCATTGCAATCATCTACCTTCCTCACTAAGGCTACCTTCAACCAACTTTGTATATACAATCCATGTACCTATTTATTTACATATTTTTCCCTCATTGGAATACAAGCTCTTTGAGGGAAGGGGCAATAGTTTTTCCTTTCTTGTTATCACAAAAATTTAGTCCAGTGGCTGGCATGTAATAGGTGTTTAATATATGCTTATTGATGACAATGCAAGTGATACTTATGCAATGCAAGTGACCTCTGAGGTAACTTCCAAATTCAGATCCATGATCCTATGGCTTATTAATTGATACGTTGATATTCTAGTACATTCTTACCAATGATACTCTCACTCTATTAATGACCAAATGGGGAGAGCAAATAGAAACATCCTAAGATATTTAGGATGAGAATCAGGCAGATTTGGAGTCAAATTCTGACTCTGATGTAGCCTATATTCTGTGAGTGTAGATAAGTCACTTGATTTCTCTTAATTTTGTTCCTCATCTACAAAATAGGAGAAAAATAATAACATTAACTTTACAATGAAAATCAGATGAGAGAGAAATAAAATGTGATGTAAATAATTGGAAAAATATCAGTTATTCATGGGTAAGCCAAGTTAATATAATAAAAATGACAATTCTACTTAAATTAATTTAATTATTCAGTGTCATGACAAACTACCAAAATATATTTTATAGAGCTAGAAAAAATAATAACAAAATTCATCTCAAAGAACAAAAGGTCCAGAATATCAAAAGAATTAAAAGAAATGCATGGGAAGGTGGCCTTAGTTGTACCAGATCTTGAATTAAAAAGTAGCAATCATCAAAACTACTTGGTACTGGCCAGGAAATACAGTGGTGGATCAGTGGAATAGGTTAGGTGCACAAGACACAATAGTCAATGACTATAGTAATCTATTTTTTGATATGCCCAAAGATTCCAGTTTGTGGGATGAGCTCACTATTTGCAAAAACTTTTGGGAAAACTGGAAAATAGCATGGCAGAAACTAGGCACGGACCAACATCTTATGCAATATACCAAGATGAGGTCAAAATGGGTACAAGATTTAGACATAAAGGATGAAACTATAAGAACATTAGGAGAGCAAAGAGTAGTTTACCAGTCAAATCTATGGAGAAGAGAAGAATTTATGACTAAAAAAGAGAAAGAGAAAATTATTAAATATAAAATGGATAATTTTGATTACATCAAATTAAAAAGATTTTACCCAAACAAACCAATACCATCAAGATTAGAATGGAAGCAGAAAGCTGGGAAACAATTTTTACAGTCAGTGTCTCTGATAAAGGCATCATTTCTAAGATTTTATATATATATATATATATATATATATATATATATGTATGTATGTATGTATGTATGTATGTATATGTATATGTACAGAAAGAAAGAGAGAGAGAGAGAGAGAACTGAATCAAATCTATAAGAAAGCAAGTCATTCCCCAATCAATAAGTTGTCAAAGGATATGAACAGTAAGTTTTCAGAAGAAGAAATTAAAACTATCCATACTCATATGAAAATATGCTCTAAATCACTATTGATTAGAGAAATGCAAATTAAAAACTGAGCTACCATATCACCCTATATACAACTGGGTAACATGACAAAGCAGGAAAATGATAAAAGTTGGAGAAGATGTAGCAAAGTTGAAACAACATTTTTGGCAGAGTTGTAAACTGATCCACCCATTCTGGAGAGCAATAAAACTGTACACACGTTTTTGTCCAGCAATAGCACTACTAATTCTGTATCCCAAAGGCGTCATAAAAAAAGAAAAGGACCCACGTGTACAAATATATTTACAGCAAATTTTTTGTGGTGCTGAAGAATTGGAAATTGAGGGTAAGCCCATCAATTGGGGAATGGATGAACAAGTTGTGGTGTATGAATGTAATAGAATGCTATTATTTCATAAGAAATGGTAAGCACTCAGATTTCAGAAAAAAACTTGGAAAGACTGCATGAACTGATACTGAGTGAAGTGAACAGAACCAGGAGAACATTATACAAGGTGACAGCAGCAACATCATATGATGACAGACTTTGTTAGACTTAGCTCTTCCAAGTAATGCAATGCTCTAAGACAATTCCAAAAGATTCATGATGGGAAATGATATCCATATCTAGAGAAAGAACTAAAGACTCTGAATGCAGATCGAAGCATGATATTTTTCTTTTTTGTTTTTTAGTTTCTTCCTTGTGTTTTTATTTCTCATGGTTTTTCCCTTTTGTTCTGATTCTTTTTTTCACAACGTGACTAACATGTAAATGTTTTTATGTGATTATACATATATAACCTATATCAGAGTGCATAATATCTTGGGGGGGGGGGGAAGGGACGGGAAGGGGAAAATTTAGAACTCAAAATCTTATAAAAGTGAATGTTGAAAACTAAAACTAAATAAATTTTTAAAAAGTAAATCCAATGAGATCACATATATAAAGCAAGTCCTTGAAAAATCTTAAAACACTGCATGATTATCAACTATTATTATAATTCATTGTCTAATTGTTATCTGTATTTAAGGGATAGTTTCAATATTTATCAAAACCCAATGATAGTCTTTTCTTTCCAGGGGAGAAGCTGGAATTGAGATTGTTGGAGTGCCACATAAAATAAAAGAATTGAGGGCAAAGGCTTGGATTGGCTCTCTCTAAGTCTATGACAGATTGCAGCAGGCCATTACTTCATGAACATCCTAGAAGACCTTAATTGTCAGTATGCGTCACATTGTAAGTAAACATTCATGGTTACTTCTCTCCCTGTTTTTACCTGTTGGTAAATCAGGTTTAATAGTCATCATTTATTTTTCTTTGCTAAACCACAAAGGTGATAATTTTAAATGTATCCATGATACCTTGTCACTAATGCTTATATAAACAGCATTTAGCTGACTTGTCTGAATTACTCAGCCTGGAAAATTAAAGAGTTTTGTTTAAATTGGAGCTGTCTAGAGGCAAGCTGTTAAAAGACAGAACATTTTTTTTGAGAATGATGCAGGGAAACTAATTTCTTTGGTGTTTTACTTCCCATGATTACTGAATGAGAGTCTTTACTGCCATATAAAAGTCACATGTATCTTAAAAGTTACCCCTGGGGTGATGTAAATGCATGCAATTGATTTACTGGGCATTTAGGGACTTAAGTTTGAACTGAAACAGTTTAAAGTAGAAATGCATCTACTTTTTTTCTAAAGGAATCCAGATTATCTCAGCTGGTAGAAAAATTCAGAGGCTTGTGACAAGTTTCAGTTCAAGGAAAATAGAATGTCGGGATGAAGTATATGGCAGAATTTGGTTCTCACATGGAAAATATATATATATATAGATATGAGTAAACTTCCCCCCACCTCCATCATAGATCATCTAAGAAGGAACCGAATTTTCAGCTGAATCAATCAAAAGTAAGCTAGGTATAAATATACTTTTAATGAGTTTGAAAGGATTGTAAAGACTTTCAGTCCCTAGACAAAGACAGATGACACCATACAGGAAATCCCTAAATGAAAGTCAAGTCTCTTCTGATGGTTACATATAGAAAATAATTACTTCAGAGCCTGCTAGTTGGATAGGAGAAGACTTCATATTCAGGAGATGAAACTCAGGCCCTGAAGAAGTAATTGCTTTTTACATAAGGGAGGGATTATCTCCCTTTATCTTCTCCTCCATTCTGTATTATTACCAAAGAGACTAAAATAATAAGATAGCACTTGGAGTTGAGAGAGACATGCCTGGAGCAAGCAGAAAGTCTCCAACCAAAAAGCAATGGAGCAGATAGAGGGAACTGGCCAGGTTATGATCTTATAAACGATAAAAGGGGAGAGCATCATTGTCCGGTGAAGATGATGACATCAGGCCTGAAGCAACAGGGGCCTTTGGAAGAATATGCATCATGAGCTCAAAAACACAGAGGTCAGAAACCAGACCCATTGAGGAAAGTTAAATTGAAGACAAAGCACTGACCCTTGGAGCCCAGTAGACTGGTATAAGTTTGTGAGGACTCCACAAAGGGGAAAAAAGAATTCCTGTAACAAAGAGCTATGAGTTATCCCTTTGCCACACATAGTGTCTGCACATGTCCCTCAATGCCATTTTAGTATGTAATTACAACCCACCCATCTCATAGACCTTGCTTTTAGAATGGGAAAATATACCTTAGGTTTGGAGGAGGGGTAATTATTGCTAATAAAAACTGTCCTTTCTGTACAGAAATATATTTTCTAAAATCTAAAAATCAAAGAGAAGTCCATAAATGAGTGTGTATAAGTAGCAGTAAAAGAAAACCTCACCAATTCTCAGAGTTAACCCAAGAATCATGTAGGGAGGCATAACAGATTCCCTCTAGAAACATAGAATACCTAGACAAGTGGGAACTGGGAAAGTAGCCTGAAGAATGAGGATGCTATATGTGGATAATTGATTTTGGACTGTGAATAAAAGTCTCCTAAAGTAATTGTGGATGGTGTGTGTATGAAATAAATGTTTCTCCTCCTTTTTGTTGTCTTTAGTTATTTTTATCATCTAAATTGTCAGCCTTTATGATAATAGACCTCTGAGTATAAAAAGAGAGATGCATTGTATTTCCTAGTGTTTTATTTTTCCATACCTCAGAAGTTTTTCTTTTCCCTTCCATTTTTTTTTTGCTCTATATAAGAGACACAGAATTTGAGCAAGTTGTTCGTGTAATATGACAGATGATTAGGATTAATGTTCTGCTGGAGGAACTAGATGCAAGGCATGATTTTATTAAGCATCTTTTCAGATTAACATCCATCGTAAAAGCTGACCACATGTTCTGATGTTGATTAAATCCACTATTATTATCCATTTTTGCAGGAACTTAGTGAAGCAACTATGGGTTTGTAAATTGCAGAATTTCTGATAAATTAATCTACTAAAATGAAATTTAATAAAGATTAATGTAAAACATTGATCTCAGGGTGAAAAATGCTCACAAGTAAGAGTTGCAAAAAGGTAACTAGGAAGGTCATCTATAAATGATCTGAAAGGGTTCAATGAACTGCAAGCTCAATACGCATTAAAAGTGAGAAAGGTAGTCAAAATACAATAGACACATAAAATGTATAATAGATAAAATAAAGAGGCAATTCTCTCATTGTTGTTATTGGTTTCAGTCATTCCCAACTCTGCATAACCCTAATTTGGGGTTTTCTTGGCAAAGATCCTAGAGTGGTTTGCCATTTCCTTCTCCAGCTCATTTTTCAGATAAGGAAACTGAGGCAAACAGGTTAAGTGTGCTGCCTAGAATCACACAGCTAGTAAGTGTTTAAGGCTAGCTTTGAACCCAGGAAGATGAATTCTCCTGATGCCAGGCTATATTATATTATATCTGCAGTGTGCCACACTATGTGTTAAGTGAATATTCATGAACTTATGTAAAATAGGATATGGTCCCCGCCCTCAAAGAACTTCTAAACTAGTAGGAAATATGAAGCGTGTGTTCACACTTACACACTATCATAAAAGTAGTAGGGTAGATTGATGAAAGTCCTATTTCTTGTTTAGCTCATTTGTACAACTTAGTTACAAGTCTCCTAATTAGAGATTAGGATCTCTAGAGGACAGAGACTTTTATTTTTTTGCTTTTCTTTATATACTCTGTTCTTAGCAAAATGACTAGCATGAAGTAGGCATTGCATAAATGTATTGACTTAATGACTTATATGAGAGGTAGATAAATTTTAGATGAGTCAATCCACATAAACTTTTAATGGAGGAAGTAGAATTTTGAACTGAATCTTGACGTGTCCATCAGATTTTGAAAGGTTGAGATCGACAGTAAGTCCTCTTTTATAACTGTGTGTGTGTGTATATGTGTATATGATTGTTAGCATTAACAGTCATTGTTTCTAATTCAAAAAGATGCTCCTCACTTAAAAACATGCTTTTTATTTTGGAAAACCATCCAAGTATTTGTTGTTTTTTTTTTTTAAAGAATGTTTTATTTTTAAAGAATTCTGTATTTCGTTTCACTAGTATCAACAAAGTCAATTTTCTTCCTTAGTGACCAAAAATTTCCTAGATGACAATGGAAATAGTTCTAAATTTCCAATAATTTATGGGCTTTGCTCCAACATTTGCTTTTCCCATTGCATTTTATTCACCCAAGGGTAGAAACATTAAAGTTAAGTAAAGGAGATTGTGCTCATTTCAAGAGTTCATTTGGAATTTAAAAGAAAGTTGTACCCATTTTGTCAAGGAGACGATTATGCGAATGCATATGGTGAGAAAACATTCTCACGATGGGTATCTGCTGTGAATTAAATGTGGAGTTAAAATCAGTACATTTGATTTTCTTCCTTGAGCAGGAACTTTTCTGAAATGAGATCGCATTTATGAATTTTGCAGCTCAATAGAGTCTTTTCTGTCTCCAAGCTATTTTCCATTGTAGGTTAAAAATGTTTGTATAAAAGCATGGATGTAACATTTCTTGCTTTGTTGTTCCTAGTAGTTTCCATTCGTGATGGTGGTATATTCTTCATCTCTGACAAGGTTGTCCCTGGGGATTCTAGAGTCAGGGGCTAATTCGTAGGACTGACCTTTCCTTGCTACTTTTTTCCAGCTAGGCACTCATATCCTTAGCATAGAATGTTAATATCAAGCACATTTTCACCCCAGAATTTTCAAAAATTGCAATTTAAAATATCCATATTATATATAAAATATATTAAGTTCTATATTTTATACAAGTATAAACATATACTTAACATACATTTTGGACTTCAGAAGAGCAGATTTTAAGGAGTTCAGATAGGTGGTAGATAGGATTTCATGATCTGGAACTGAAAATGCCCTACAGAAAACTGGAAGTTAAATTTCAAGACCTTTTCTAGCCCATAATTGATAGTAATATTTGTTAGGTGAAGTTAAACTATGCAAAGAATAATCCATTCTTCTTAAGTCTACAATTTCTGCTAGCATTCATTTTATTATTTTTCATTCCTTCTGATTTAATACATCAAACATTTAAACATAAGCATTTAATACATCAAATCATTCTTGCCCCACTACCATATTCATATATACATATATATGTTTGTGTATATATATATACACATATATATATATAATATATATATGAAATATATGTGTATATATATATATACATATATATATATATATATATATATATACATATATATATATATGAAAACTTCAGCTTTCTACAGGAATCATCCCCTGGATGGTGAGTGGTGGGGGTAAGGGAAAGGCTGGGCTTGTGGTCTGGGAGGGGAGAACTATGCTGTTGCTGATTTGATTAATCTAGTACATGCTATCTCCTGCTTCTCCAGTAGGGTTCCTATCAATTTCAAGTAGGCCGATTCATCTTGGATTATTGTTCAAGATTGTTATTAACCTAGATAGAACATAGCTGTGTGTGTTTATGCTTCCTTGCCAAAAAAGACTATGTCATCAGAGAAGTAATGACATGACTTGCACTTGACTTTGTTTTGAGTGAGGGAGGGCTGTGCAGGTCACCAGCCTCACTTCTCCTTCAAAGCCATCTGAATCCAGTGACCAGATATTCATCAGGATGGCTAGAAATGACCCAGGATAAGGCAATTGGGGTTAAATGACTTGCCCAAGGTCATACAGCTATTGAATGTCAAGTGTCTGAGGTGAGATTTGAACTCAGGTCCTCCTGACTCCTGCACTGGTGCTCTATCCACTGCACCTAGCTGTCCCAGATAGAACATAGTAAGCATTATGTAATATATTATTATCATTGTTGTTGCTTTGGGTGGTGGTGGTGGTGTTTGTTGTTGAACCCCTATGCCAAAAAGGTTGTTTCCCTGGAATATACAGTAAAATAAATTAATTAATATTTATCTGTTAGAAACTGCTTTAAAAAACATGTTTTCAAAACCTAGTATTTTTACAGTATTTTCAGGAATAATTTACTTTGAATATCAACTATTAGCTAGACTTTTATATAAAAAACAGATAAAACAAAAAAAAAAGACAGTTTTTCACTACTTGACTGGGAACAGATTTCCTTCTAAAATTTTTAAGAAGGGAAATTTGCATTTGCAGATTCCCAGAATGTTAATCTCTTTTAAATTCATAGGGCTCATGAAAATTTGAAGACTTTTAATTGTGTTGAATTACTCTAGACCCTGTATAGTAAAGCACATTTTTTCCAAAGACATTAGCTTTCAAAATGTTCACAACTTGGTTAATTAGACTAATTATAGTCCATAGAGAGTCCTTTCCTTCTTTTCCATAGGAAAGAAAGGGAAAAGTTAGATCTTTTCTTCCGGTTATATTCAAAAATAACCCCTACTACTATGACTATCTTTCCAACAATAGAGATGGAAAAAGTGATTTCCTTCTTAGCTTATCCTACTTTCTTGATTATGTTTTGGTTAAATGATCACCAATGTCAACATATAAGGGAGTTCAATGAGTGGAAAGAAAAATGATGGAGCATCAGGAAGATTACATAAGTTCAAGATTTTCTGAGAGCACATTGGTGATAAGATAGGTGGAAAGTCTGGGAGAGTCTTAAGAACCAGTGCAATAGCAAATGGTAGAACTTAAAGGTAACTTCAAGATCATCTTTCTGTTAAGACTGTAGCTAATATTCCTTGCTCATCTAAGCAGTTTGAATAGCCTTATAAAATGGAGGGAGAGGTAGTCCCTGGAGGTTTCCTCCACACAAAGTCTAGGAATGAGGAAGGATGTTAAGGTTCCTGGTAGATTTTTTCTTCTGGGTTCTCAGCCAAAGATTTTGAATTGAGAAGGGGGCTGTATCCAGGAATATCAGGGAAGAAGCGCACCCCTTTGGCACTTGTTCTTTGTTTTGATTTGTTCTGGGTGGCTCAGGGCAGGGAGGAGTGGGAGAGACATGCAGAAGCACCTGATACCCTGTACTTATTAATATTATTCTGTTATGAAGAAATCTTTCGATTTACTAAGATTAAGTAAGTAAGCAAGCTATTAATATAATGAGGATAATGGTGCATTGAAAAAAGCACTTAGTCAAAAGACTTGGGTTCAAATTCCATCTTGGGCATTTGTGCCCTAAAGAGCTTTCGACAAATCATTTAATTTCCAGGGAGTCAATTTCCTCATCTAGGAAATGAGAAGACCAGACTAGATGACCTTGAGGTTCCTTTCTAGTCAGAGTCTATGAACTATGATCCTATACATTCTCAGTCACTTATCTTTCCACTTTTCATAGAAATCAGATGGATTTTTTTGGTTGATTTGCCTCTGTTTAAGGGATATAATTTTTAGGGGTGGGAAGGTAATTTAGATTGTTAAGAGGTAGCCTTGTGTAGTGGCCAGAGGGACATTTTTAGAATCAAGATAACTTGAATTCAGGTTCTGCCTCAGAGATTATAATGGCAAGTAAAATTAGGATCTTTTGCTGTTTTTGTTTTAGTACAATCAAGTGCTTGATTGAACCTTGCCTTTATCAATCAAGAGTCTTTACTAGGAGTAAGTACAGGAACAAGAGTTTCTTTAACCAGAAACAGTATATGTGTTTGTATTGTTAATGTGATTTAAGATCTTCCTCATCCATTAATGGATCTGACCCTTTAGGGAAGTTTGATTAGAGAAGATTTGTAGGAACACTCACAGCTTTTCTTAATAAGGCACTGGTTCTCAAGGGCTGGGATGCCCTCTGATTCTAAAAAAGGTATAAATTCTCTGAGGGTGAAGTTTTACTTTGGGGTTTAATTTTTGCAAGAAAGTTTGAGTGCCAGATGAGAACTCTGGGAAGCCTCTAAGGAACTCCACCCCCACGCCCCAGGCATTGAGAACCCAGATGTCTTGTTTCTCTTTCTGGTAACTGTAGTAAGACAGTTGGGGTCCAATTTTCTGTTGAATTCAAACAGAGGAAACCATGCCTGTTGACTTTTTGATTTCTCTGTATTTTCTTTGAAGTTCAGGGTGCTGACTCCCCAGAATTAGGTGAATGATACATGTGCTTGGTTAAAAGAATGATACATAAGCTTGATTAAAGTGATTGTTAACCTCTTGAAAGTTGCCTTTCCTTTTATGAATGCAGATCTAACAACCTGTTATAATGGACCCCCTGTGTACGTTGCAGTGCTTATTGATACAGAGATACACTGATTATATGATCTGGAAAGGTCACCTTATTTCTCAATGCCCCAGGTGACTTTATAAAATTGTTATTTGCAAAATAATTTCAGATCTACAGTACAAAATAAAAATTTTAATTTTTGCCTATGAAATCAGTTGACCATACAAAAATAAATAAATAATGAATGAATTAATGGGCTTAATATATTATGTCACTCCCTCATTTTGAGACAACCATTTTTATAAGGAATTGTTTTGAATTTTTATAAAATATCCCTCTTGGTACCAGGCCTTCCACCATTTTGTCCAAATACATGAACATATATCTCCCATCAAGTGGCTCTCATGATGACATTTTAAGCCTTAAAAAAATTCAAAATATGAGAATATATTTAAAAGCAACTCCATAAGAATTTCCTACCCATAGTCCTCCCTGCTTTAGGTCACCCATAGAAGAATATTATTGATTTTTTTTTTGTTCATTTTAGGGGAAAAAAAGTTTATTTGTTTATTAAGCACTTAGGATCACAAAATGGACATAGATGACAAGGAGACTGGGTTTAGAAGAAAGAAAAGTTGTTTCATTAAAAAAAAACCTGATGCTCTGAAAAATAAGCAATTTTCCCATAATCATAGGGCCAGTTATCACCAGAAGTGTGTGTTTGTCCTTCGTTGCTGAAGAAGAGCCTGCCATAAGAGAAATGATGATATGACTTGCACTTGATTTTGTTTTGAGTGAGGGAGGGCTGTGCAGGTCACCAGCCTCACTTCTCCTCCAAAGCCATCTAAATCCAGTGACCAGATATTCATCAGGATGACTGGAGATGACCCAGAATGAGGCAATTGGGGTTAAGTGACTTGCCCAAGGTCACACAGCTAGTGAATGTCAAGTGTCTGAGGTGAGATTTGAACTCAGGTCCTCCTGACTCCTGCACTGGTGCTCTATCCACTGCACCACCTAGATGCCCCATCACCAGAAGTAGTATTTAAACAGAGGTGTTTTGGTGCTGCTGTTGTTGTTATATTTTGTTTTCCTGACTCTAAAGTCTATAAATATTCTAGTAAACTATGGTTTCTGATGAGGGTAGGGAGGAAAGGAAGTAAAAGTAATAACCTTGAATGTTATATATTCTTTTTTACAACCAACAACAACCCAAACACAGCAAGAAGAAGTCATCATTTAGGTGTCCTTAACATTTTTTAAAAAATGCTTTATAAATATCATCTCACTTTATGCTCACAATGACCCTGGAAGGTAACTGCCACTATTACCCCATTTGATGGTTAAGAAACTTGAGGCAAGCAGAAATAAGACGATTTACATCGGGTCACCCAAGCAGAAAATTTCTGAGGTCACATTTGAACTCGTGTGTCTCTGGCTACAGGTCCTATCCTCTATCCTTTGAGCTACCTAGCTACCTCATAAGTATGAAAACTATAAAATTCAGTAATCTGAAATTATCCATTATTCAGGAGATTTCAAAAGTGAAGTCTATGAGGGGAAAGAGAACTTGAGACCTGTGTGTGTTCCAATATCTTCACCATACATCCCCATAGTGATTCACTCGCATTACCTTTGTAATCAGAGATCTTCAATGTTGTTTCTACAACATCTATGTTTCAAAACATCCATGATTTTGACTTTGATAATTTAAGAAAATATCATGTATTGATGTAACACTTTCCTATATTTTCTATGTTTAATAATAAAACATTTCACATAATCAAATATACAAAAGGAATACTAAAGCAGAAATATGGTCATTTATTTTATCTTTTTTTTCTCTTTGGAGTAATTTAAAACTAAGGACCTTTTCATACAAGTAGTTCTATCAAAAAGAATCAAGATCCATATTTTTTCAATATTCTGGTTTTTAATGAAGAATGACCTATATTGGTCTAATAAGTGATGGAAACTTGAAAATATATTTCATTATGTCAATGCTCCAAATGAAGCATGACCATAGGTAATGGACTTTTCACTTTCCTGAACCATATGGATTTTTTATTCTATTAAAGCAGAGATAAGCTTTTTGTTTTTATTTGTAATTATCTATTTAACATTTTTTTTCTTTAAGATGGGAAATCCAATCCATTTTAATTTCTTTGCTTGTAGTAAGATGCACAAAAGTTATTCATCTACTGCTTTGTTTCCTGAAATTGAACTCCTTTTCAACTTCCTAGAGATGAAGTAATAATTAGTCCACCAAACTAATCTACTTATGTGTAACTTATAATTTGCATAATATGTATGCCATTCATGCATAAATTCGGTAAATGTTTATTGGCTTATTAAAGAACATTACAACTTAGCCCCAACCAACCTTTCCAGCCTTATATATTATTGCATTTCATAAGTTCCATGGTCAAGGAAAATTGGTCTTTCTCGTTCTCAGACATGACGTTCCACATGCCAGCAAGTAAGTCAGGAAACACTTATTGTGTGCCTACTATATTTCAGACACTGAAATAAATTCTAGAGATGCAAAGAAAAAAAAAAAGCCAAAAGACAGTTCCCTGCCTTCGAGGAGATCACCATCTAATGGGGGAAAGAACAAGTGAAAAAATATGTACAATCATATACAGGATAAATAGGAAACAAATGAGAAAGCAGGCAAGATAGTTCAGGAAAGGCTTCCTGCAGAAGATGGACTTTTATTTGGGACTTAAAGAAAGGCAAAGAAGGCAGTTGACAGGGATAAAAAGCATTCCCTACATGGAGGATAGCCAGAGAAAATTCCCAGAGCAGAAAAATAGTAAGTCTTATTTGTGAAAGTCAGAAAATGGGGGTAGAAAATCAAGAAATGTATTTTGTTTCTTTGTTTTTTCAAGATGTGGAAAACATGGGCATCTTTGAAAGAATTAGGAATGAAAGAGAGGGAGAGATTGTGACTTTGTAATGGTTGCTGCCCATCCCATATCTGTAATTCTTCCCCTCCTTCTCCTCTCAAGAGTCCTAACTTCCTTCAAAACCCAACTCAAGCACCACTTTCTATATGAATATTTCCCTGATGCTGTCTGCCAAATTACCAAATATTCATTTAAAAAAAAAATGTGTGTGTGTGTGTGTGTGTGTATATACTCACCTACACACAAGTTGTCTCCCTTGGTAGAATATATTCTTTTGAGGGTCAGGGACTGTATTTTTTGTTTTTACATCCTCAGGACATTGTACAGAACCTGACCCATGGCTGTCACTTAAAAATTCTAGTTGTATGATGATTGATCTTATTTTAATGTTATTTTGAGAAGTTTTTAAAATTCTCTACATTGGTGTTAATTTCACAAGTCTTTGCTTATTACTCTATGCCAATGTGTAAAGATTGCATGAGTCTTTATGTGGATATCCCTAATGTCTAGTAAAGCACTGTACACAAAATAGAGCTTAATAAATATTTTGTTTTCTTTCTTGTTGTTATTGAATCCTATGTGAATCCTGCTGGATATGCAATGCGAATCACCTGTGATGATAGAAACGATTTCTGGTATTGTCCACATTGGGCCTCAGAGTCAAGGGAAATAGGATACAAAGTGAGGGAAATTTTGAATTTAGCGTTTTTCTGCCTATCATTCTTCTCCATTCAATTTGAGATGAAAACCAAAACTAAAAACCTCCTTCAAAAGAAAAAAACCATAATAAAAAAACATACAAACAAAACCACTGAGACCACCAACTGCAAGAAAACCCTATAATTAATATTAAACAGTGGAGCTCAGATGACAGCTAATCTCAGCAACCAGGGAAAGCATTTCCTTTACTGACATGAAGCACTTTTGTCATTTATAAAACTGAAAAATATGTTTATTCTACCTTGACAGAAATATGTGTATCTGTAACTTAGGTACTTAATTACTTCAAACCAAGAGGGAGTCTCAGCCATTTCTGTCTCTAGCTTTCTGTTTGCCAAAGAAAGAGATCTCATTTTTGAAGTCTATACTGAGAATACAGGATATGCTCAGAAGGGAATATGGCATCTTTGTGTAAAGAAGCAAACCCCCCAAAAATGTGATACTCTTGCTTTTGGCTTTGTATTTTTTTTTCTTTTTGTCTATTAATAGAAATTTCAAGTTTATAATGCACAATAAATCTTTTTCCACCTTATGAAATAGATTATTTGAGTCATCTCATCTGATATGTTCGTAGCTTCAAAAAAAATGTCACAGTAGAGAAAAAAGGAACTAAGTCTTATTTGTAATTATTCGTGAAGGTTTCTAATCTTATTGATTATAAAGTGAAATGAAAGAGGAATGGAATGAGGGCAAATCTCCATTTGGGAAATATTTTCTAAAAACACTGTTGTTTTAATATCAATGTCTTATCTGAAACAAGTACACAATTCCTAACCTTAGAAATTGCTGAAGCAGATTTAGCTAAGCAAAATTTATGAATATTTTGGTGTAATTCAAGCATGCAAATCTCTACACAATCTAGCTATGGGAAATTATTTTTTGTTGTTAAGACATAAATGCCTATTCCTCAGTTAAATATCCTGTTACTTTGTCCAATTGGATGGCTTAGCTAGTGTAGAATTCTCCATAAATTGAAAAAGAAATGGTCGTATCAGAAGTGTAACATAAGAAAAGAAGAAATATACATCCAACCTCCTATGTTTCTGCAATAACAATTGGTTCTTGTTTGAGGGTAATACTATTATCTCTGCTATACTTCAGGCAAGCATTCTGTGGTCTGTGATGCCTTACTCTTTCTCTGCAGTGAAATGGTTAGATGAGCATGAGATCTCAGGAAACTTGTAGCAGAGCCCAGTGCACAAGTCTTTCCTAGGAAGAAGAATACACTGGATAAAGACACACATGTCCTTAAACTCTCCACAGTTAAAACACTATTATAAAGAGGTCATACAAAATGGTTCTTCAAGCACTTCAAAAAGGTTGGCACATTTGGGGGTTATTGTAAATGGTTGTTGTTATCAATTATTAAAAATTATAAATAGAGATTAAATAAATTAAAACTATTATTAAAAATTAATTCTTATTCATGGTTGGAGAAAGAAATAGGAAGTGCATGTGTCAGGTAAACCAAATCACCTCTGTCACCATTCCTTAGACTGAGGTGGAAAGAGCCTAGAATCCTTGTGCTCAAGATATCTGCATAGCTTGGCATAGGTCACAGGCTCTCTGGCCATTATCCATGAGCATAATGTTTGTAGGGATGATACTTGGCAGCTGCCTTTTCAGGGGCTGCAACCCCTGTTTCTCCAGCAGTCAAAGCTACTAAAATCCATAGGAGAAATCTGTCCTCACCAAAGCTTTTGGTGCTATCAAATGACCCAATGCCAAAAGCAGATGTGATTTGATCAACTGGAATTGATAGAAAGAAGATATATTATCATTTGCTTTGCTGCTAAACTTTAAACACCAAAAAAACCTTTCCATTAAAATGACATTTTACCCTTATTGGACTTTGAGCTCCTTGAGAGTGGGGGTAATTTGAATTTCTATTTGTAGTTACAACGAATGGCACAGTGTTGTTTTTTTCCACAAAGTACTTACTAAATTTTTTTTTTCATTTCATTTAAGGATTGCAACAGATGATATTCCAAATTTTTCTCAAAAATTTTTTCCAAAATTGAGTATTTTTAACCTATGAAAGAACAATTGAGAAATCTCTCTCTCTCTCTCTGTCTCTCTCTCTGTCTCTCTGTCTCTCTCTCTCTCTCTCTCTCTCTCTCTCTCTCTCTCTCTCTCTCTCTCTCTCTCTCTCTCTCTCTCTCTCTCCCTCTCCCTCTCCCTCTCCCTCTCCCTCTCCCTCTCCCTCTCCCCCTCCCTCTCCCTCTCCCTCTCCCTCTCCCTCTCTCTTCCACTCTTCCTCTCTCTACTTCTGCCTTTTCTGTCTCTCACACACACATACATACTTTTGTTTCTCTTACATCTGAGGCTATATATTGCTGTTGTAGGCTGAATTGGAGGCAGATCTTTACTAGGATTTTACATTCCCTCTTCAAAGTGTGGTTTTTGAAAGATTTAAGGAATATAACAAAAAATATTCAAATCAGAAATTGATATAAAATTAAGATAATATTGCCCAGAAAACTAAGCAGAAGACTTGAGGAAAGTTGTGTATAGCTCATTTTATTTTCCTTGAGGGTTGAAATTTATTTTTCTTTTCCTATGTAATCCAATAGTGTTAAGCATAGTATTTGATAAATAGTAAAGCATTAATGATACCTATTAATTTGTTAATTGATTGATTGATTGTTTGAACTGATATTCAGATTCTGTTCTACTGAGTAAAATTATTTAACCTCTCCCTTGTACCTGCTTCTTTATCCACCAGAAATGGTGAAGCACATTAAGTCAGACACATTAAAGGATATTTGTTAATTAATTTCAAAGAAGAATAAGGAAGCTTTTTGAAAAACATAAGTGATATATAAATGGGAATCCCTGACTTTTAATGGCCTCCTTGCAAAGAGCCATCCTGCCTTGGATTTTACCATTCTTATCCCACCTATATGCACTTAGAGCAACTCCTCTCCCTCTGCCTACTGCTTACCTTTCACAGAAGCTGATTAGGACTCCTCTCTTTGTATTCTTTTTTTTACCACCACCACCCCAGGCTTCTACCACTGCAATTAAGGATGGCATGTACCATTGCCACTACTACTTTTTTAAATAAATTTTTCAAAGCTTTAACTTATATTACCTACTTTTCCTCTTTGTCCTTCCCAATTTCCTTCTAGAGGATCATTTCCATGTAACATAAGTTCTTTTTTTTAAGAAAATAAAAAAATAACTGATCAATATATTGAAAAATATAATTTGACAATACATGCAATGTTCCACACTTATTAGCATCCCTCCTCTGGAAAGGAATAGGGGAAGGTATTTTCTCAAATCACTTAGTTTAGGCTATGGCCACCAAAATTTTCAAAAGAAGCAGATGCCACTACTACTATTACTGCCCTCTTAAAGACCTGGTTTATAGCTACTGCCACTACTCTGAACAGTTAAGTTATAGAATCATAGAACCCTAGAGTTTTAAAGAACTTCAGAGTTCACCTAGTAAAAATAGTAATTGAAATGTGAATTTTCTCCATAAAACCACTGGCAAAATATCATTTACTCTTTAATTCACACCTCTATTGATAGGAAATTCATTGCTTCACATTCAATTTAGGACCATTCTAATTATCAGGGTATCCTTCCCATATATCTGTCAATTGACCTTCTAATTTTCTATTTGTTAGTCCTAGTAATGATTTCTTGAGGGAACCACATATTAAAACCACTCTCAAATAACATAGCAGTTCTATGTATCTTTAAATAGTATAATGGACTTTCCTCATTGAGTTTCTCTACAGAGACCATTACTTTTTTTTTTTCTTTCCTCGAGGTCCCAAGAACCCTCCTACCTCCTTTTAATTAGAAGAAATATTAACTCCCTTCCCTAGTGATAAAATATAGGGAATACCATGAGAAACCTTATCTCTAATCTACACCTCAAAAGTTCTCTACACCATTTTCCTTCATCTTGTCTTTTGTTCTAATATCTGAGAAAAACATGAGCATCTCTTCACCAAGATCCACCATACTACTCAAGAGAATTTCTCGTCTTTCAGCACCCTGCCTTGCCCTCATCCTATTTAGTCTTTCTATAACTTGTGGCCCAATAAGCCATCCTTACTTTTGCCTTCATTCCAAAGACATAAAACACAGAGCTGAAGCCATTTCAAAGGATACATTATCCAAGTCATACCCAAACATAAAGGTTTCTTTGCATCTGTCCTCCTGGAACTTGAATGCTAATAAAAGGAGACCATACTTTAAAAGAGAGCTAGAGCAGAGGCAGGGTTCCATGAAGAACTGAATGATCTGGAAATGATGGCCAGTAAGTGGCATAGGAGCCTGGTTCCAGGTTGCAAAGGCATTTCAAGGTTATAAGGGAAATGAATATGGTAGCTACAATGCATCAAACAAGATTAGTTGAAGAAACTAGGGATGTTTCATCTAGAAAAGAAAATATTTAAGGGAGATATGACAGCTTTCTTCAATATTTAAAGGGTTGAAAAATGGAAGATTGATTAGATTTGTTTTACTTAGATCAACAAGACAGAACAAGGATTGATGGATCATTGTTGAAAGATTTCAGCTTACTCTAAGGGTAGAGTCCTTAAGTGGATGTCTGTGAAACTATTTTGTGTTATGTATATTTGTGTATATCTATGTAAAGCATATATATATACATATATAAATTCAGTTATCAAAATGTGAATATATTGTGAATGTTGTGAGTTATTCCAACATTAGTGATTTCTTTGAAATTCTAAGTATTTTGTTTTATGCATTTAAATCATTTCTCTGAAAATGATTACATAAGCTTTACTAAATTATCAAAAGTGTCTAAGACACATTCATTTACACAAAAAAAAATTTGAAGAATCTTGGATATAAGGAAAAATATTTTAATGTTTAGAACTGATATTGAATGAACAATGCCTTCTCCCTCTTGGGAAATCTTTGACCATCTATAAGGAATAGGAAAAATGAATTTCTTGTTTAGATACTGGTTGAGATAAAAGAGTTTTAACTCTGAAATTCTTTAGTCCAAACACCCAAGAGAAAATGGAAAAATGACCTGGAAACCTATCTTGAGGTAACCCAATGCTACTGCTTATTTATTGAGGAAAACTCCCCCAGGTAAATAGGGCAGCATTAATAATGATGTTTCAAGACTCTCTTTGGAACATTCTTGGTGTTCAACATTGAAACACCTGTTTAGGGAGAGAAGCAGAGGCATAATAAAACCAAAAAAAAAAAAAATATGATAAAAAAATGAGTTCCCCAGAAAGAAAAATAGGCTGCCTGAATTGTTTCTTCCCTACATTTTGATATCCTCTTCCAAATAATCAAACAGATAAGTAAGGTGAGCAGCCATCTCTGCTTTCCTGTTGCACAGTTCTATTGTATTCTTTTTTCTTCTTAGTCTTCCTGTCTATGTTACAACCTTACAAACATTCTAGTATCTCTGTCACTTATGAAGCTCCTTCTTTGTATTCTCTTGAATATGTTTGATCATTTCAGTCATGTCTGACTCTTCATGACCCCATTTGGTGTTTTCTTGGCAAAGATAAGAGAGTGTCTTTCTATTTCCTTCTCCATCTAATTTTACAGAAGACAACACTAAAGTAAGCAGGGTTAAGTAACTTGTCCAGGAATGCTCAGCTAGTAAGCATCTAAGGCTACATTTGAATGCAAAAGTCTTCCTGACTCTAGACCCATCTCTCTATCCACTGTGCCCCTAGCAGGCTCTTTACTTTGTTTCTGTAATGTATCCATAGTAGCAAGATAGCTTCTATTTAAGCTCCAACACTTATTGTGGAGGAGATGGAAAGACATCTGGATCATACTTTATCAGATTCTGGCTAAGTACAAAGAGAATTTGTCCAGTGTCATTTTTTTAAAATTTTTCTCCTTTCTTTCCTTCTTTTCTTTTTTTTCTTTTTCTTTCTTTCCATTCTTTTTTCCCTTTCTTCCTTCCTTTCCTTCCTTCTTCCCTTCTCTTCTTTCTTCTGCCTGTCTTGCTCTTTCTTCCTGTCTTCTTTTCTTTCTTTTTCCTGTTTATAATCTCCGCCTTTCCCTAAATGAATAATTCCATAAATGAATATGTTGTTCCTTCTCTTCATCGGTGAGATCCTACAGCTATATTGGAAAAGATAGGTTTTATTCTCATTGTCAAAATTCTTTCAAACTGTAGCAATATCCTGCTTTATATCTATAATTATTCCCAATCAGAGCAAATATTGAATCTTTGGTATGTACCATGAGTATTCCAGGAAGCAATCTATCAAAGGTACAGTGGCAGAGATGGAGGCTTGGGGTAATCAAAGCTCACATCAAGTTCTTGGTCAGCAATAAAAGGCAGTGAAGAGAGTGACATTCATTATGGAACAGAAAGTGAGCTAGGAAAGAGCCAGAATCACACTTTATTTATTTCAAAAATATCACCCTGGCCTAAATTAATGTTAATGTAAGCTGAAGCCACCTTATGTAGAGTCTTAAATACAAGCCTAAGAAATGAGAGTTTTTATAATGAAAACTTGAGAGTCATAATGAGGAATAAAAGTAATGATGAGTACAACCAAGTTCATTCTCAGAAATAGTAAAAGATACTAATCTTGAGTGGATCTGTTTTTATATGTCAGCCCAACAAGAAGGAGGAGAATTGATTCATCATATATAGAAAGCAATACTGATATAGAAGTGGCAATAAAGCCTCAAAAGTTTTTTTTTTTTTGCTTTTAATGGAGAATTCATATAGTTATCCAGAGAAAAGGAATCCATATATTTAAAAGAGGATGAAATCATGACAAAATGACTTAGTATCAGAAGACATGAGCTCTCTCCACAGCTTGAACACTCACTGGTCATCTAAAATTGGGAAAAGTACCTTAAAATGTGTGAGCATCAGTTCCTTCATGTATTGGATGGGAACTATAATACTTGCATGGTATTGTTCAAGGGAGAAAGGGTAGGAATTTAGTCAGGACACCTGTGTCCAAATCTTTACTCTTGCTATATGACCAAGAATGAATTCTTATATTTTCAATGACATTATTTGTCAAATGGATGACAGAATCATGACACTGAATCAGCAAGTGACCCCAGAGGCCACGAATACAGCCCCCTCATTTTGTAGATGATGAAAAGTAAGCTTAGAAGGGTTAAGTCACTTGCCCAGGAAGACACAGGTAATATGTTTCAGAGGTAATATTTGAAACCAAGTGTTCTGATCTCAGAATGAGTATTCTCTTTCTTTCATCATGCTGCTTTTTTGATCCTTACTAACTGGAATGAAACCATAGAATCCTAACTTTAGAACTAAATTGAACCTTAAAGATGTGAATCCCATCCTTATGCTAACCTCAAGTAGAAAGTATGAAGAAATAGTCTTGTAAACTTTAAAGTGTATACAGTTGTGATTTTCTTTTCTGTCTTTGTACACAAGCACTTTGTACTTTCACTGTAATATATTTATTCCTGGAAGTCACACTGTAAAATGAAATTTTGTAAATATATTATCTTTTTCCAAAGAAATGTTCAACTCAGTGACTACATATGCAAATTATGTGTTGCTTCATTAGTGTTGTGAAATCTCAGGTCATTTTCCTCCAAGGTAGGTCATATTCCAATTTTAGTTTTGTAGATAAATCCTAGGGAGTTGCACCCCGTATTACATCCCAAACTCTCTGACTTTGAATTGCCTCTCCTGGAATATTCTGCCCCCTCCTTACTATCCAATATCCCTTGTTTCCTGTGAGACTCAACTCAAATCCTACTATCTATATGAGAATTTTTTGGATCTTTCTAATTGTGTCTTTCCTTTGAAATTCTCTCCCATCTGAGAGAAATTATTATTTCTCTCTTATATTAACAACCAATTATTAAAAGTAGTGAGACCCCAACTTAATTTTTTCCATTGTCCTATTTTCTTGTCCAATCTCTCTAGGACAAGACTGATGGAAGATAGGATTAATATTCTTCTCATTCTAGGCATTGCTTCCCTACCCAAATAGCTTAGGCTTGGATCAGGGATATAGACTCTTTGTCTAGATTGCCCAAGGTTGGAAGTGGTCTGGGTGTAGAGATAGTCTCTCTGTCCAAGAATAACATGATGTCACTCTCAGCCCCTCATAGGAGTGATCTCACTTGTCTTTGTAAAGTTCATCTCTCATTGGTTGTTAATTGATTTCCACTGCCAGAAACACCCTTCTTTCAAGGGCATGTAAGCTGTGAGTCCCCTGTCATGATCATCTTTGGCTTTTGAGAGTGTCATTGACCTTTTCTTAAAAATGGTGACATTATTTATAAATGAGTAAATTACGCAGAAATTCTCTTGAACTTTTTAAATGTCACGCGTCTATTCTGAATATGTCTATGTATGCATACATGCCTATATGTATTCATCCATATGCGTGTACTTCTTTGTATGTTGTCTCCTCTCTTAGAGTGTGAACTCCTTGAAAGTGGATTCCCTGTTTTTGCCTTTATTTGTATCCCTAGTATGTGTTTATTACTTCACATATACCAAGCCCTTAATAAATGCTTGTTGAATGACGGACAGACTCAACTCTAGAGGTTAATTAACTTGCTCTGAGTCACATGGTATCAGAGGCTCAGTTGGAATCCAGATCATCCTAACCAAATCTTACACTGTAGACACTATGATAAGCTACCTCTTGCATCCTTGTTTCTATAGATATAATTTTTCAGTCGTGGAATTTGTTCTTGATGAAGGACTCAGCTCCAAAATATATCTTGAGTAAATGTACTATGTCATAAAAACAAAGATACAACAAATATGAACCTATATAATCATATTGAGGCAGTAAAACAGTGATACGAAGCCCTATAAAATAGATATAAACATACTGGGAAAAATTTATTGTACAAGTTGTAACATACAATAAAATGTACACATAATGCAAAAAAGAAATGAGGTAATTAAAGAGGACAGCTAAACTTTGCTTCTCTCTCTGATATATATATATATATACATATATATTGTCTCCCTTGATGATTTCAGTTCATGCTATGGAAATATGAAGGACAATAACTAAAAAACTAAATTCGCTTCAATAAATATTTAATTCTCTACAAAGTTAAAGGCACTGTGCCAGGTACTTTCTATACAAAGACAAAAGTAAAACAGCACTTGCCTTCAGGAAAGTTCCATTCTATAAGGGGCTTATATTCATAAATTTACCATGTATGCAACTAACTATAATACTTATACATTATTGAAGGAGGAATGGAAGATAAATAGTGAAGAATTTAAGGAAAGTCCTCATGGAGGGGTTGAAAATTTAGCAAAGTCTTGAAAGGAGACAAGAATTCTTAGAGTCAGAAATGAGGAAGGATGTCTTTCCATGAATGGGGGACAACCTGGGGAATGCCCAGACTAAAAAAAAAAAACAAAAAACAACCAAAAAAATTGGTGGAGTGTCAAGTTTGGGCAAGAGCTGACAATCCAGTTTGATTGTTAACTTCAAGAAGGTAAGTGGAAAGATCATTGTATTTGGAATCATATTTGTGTTTAAATACTATCTCAGAAATTTACTTGCTCAGACTATAAGCAAGGCACTTAAACCCACCATACCTCATTTTCCTCATTAGTAAATTGGGGAAGGGCAAAGTCAATGTTAACTAAGGTCCTTTGTTATGAAGATATGTTTCTTAATAGAATTGGAAAAATAAATATCAACTAAGTTTTAAATAGTCTTAAAAATAAAAACAGAACCTATAGCAAGAGTTTGTCAGGCCAGTCTGGCAGATTATGAAGAAACACTAAAGAAAGCCAAAGAAGCCTGGAAGATATGGGCAGATATTCCAGCCCCTTAACGAGGAGAAATAGTGAGGCAGATTGGGGAAGCCTTGCGACTGAAGATCCAAATCTTAGGAAACCTGGTATCTTTGGAGATGGGAAAAATCTTAGTGGAAGGTGTTGGAGAAGTTCAAGAGTATGTGGATATCTGTGACTATGCTGATGGTTTATCACGAATGATTGGAGGGCCCATCTTGCCTTCAGAAAGACCTGGCCATGCCCTCATTGAACAGTGGAATCCTTTGGGCTTAGTTGGAATTATCACTGCATTCAACTTCCCAGTGGCTGTGTATGGCTGGAATAATGCCATTTCTCTGATTTGTGGGAATGTCTGCCTTTGGAAAGGAACACCGACAACTCCACTCATTAGTGTAGCTGTCACAAAGATAGTTGCCAAAGTTTTGGAAGACAACAATTTACCTGGTGCAATCTGTTCCATGACATGTGGTGGTGCTGATATTGGCACAGCAATGGCCAGAGATGAGCGGGTAGATCTGCTGTCCTTTACAGGAAGCACCCAAGTGGGAAGACAGGTGTCAGTCATGGTGTAGGAGAGGTTTGGGAGAAGTTTGTTAGAGCTTGGAGGAAACAGTGCTATTATTGGTTTTGAAGATGCTGACCTCAATTTAGTTGTTCCTTTGGCTCTTTTTGCAGCTGTGGGGACAGCGGGCCAAAGATGTACAACTGCTAGATGCTTGTTTTTGCATGAAAGCATCCATGATGAAGTGGCAGACAAGCTTAAAAAGGCATATGCCCAAGTTCCTATTGGAAACCCTTGGGACTCTTATGTCCTCTACGGACCTCTCCACACCAAACAGGCAGTAAACATGTTACTTGGTGCAGTGGAAGATGCCAAAATGTAAGGTGCCATGGTGGTTTATGGTGGGAAGACTATAGATCACCCTGGAAATTACGTAGAGCCAACAACTGTGACTGGTCTTGATCATGATGCGTCCGTTGTGCACAGACATTTGCTCCTATCCTTTATGTTTTAAAATTCAAGAATGAAGAAGAAGTCTATACATGGAATAATGAAGTAACACAGGGTCTTTCAAGTAGTATCTTCACAAAGGACTTGAGCAGAATCTTTCGATGGCTTGGGCCTAAAGGAGCAGATTGTGGCGTTGTAAATGTCAACATTCCCACAAGTGGTGCTGAGATTGGAGGTGCATTTGGAGGTGAGAAGCATACTGGTGGTGGCAGAGAATCGGGAAGTGACTCATGGAAGCAATATATGAGATGATCTACTTGCACCATCAACTACAGTAAAGACCATCCTCTGGCACAAGGAATCAAGTTTCAGTAACAGTGTTTTGGGTTTATATGACCTCCACACTTAACTTTTTAAGATGATAACAAATCATGGGCCTCTTTTTGTTATTTGAAAGTGGAAAATAAAGTTGCCAAAGAAGCAGAAGGCATTTATTTAGTGAAAGATGGATTGGAATTGTTCATCATTCCCATTTTCTTTTTTTAAAGGCAAATCTTGGATTTAAAATCAGCACATTCATTTGTCTAAGAAAAGTGAAAATCTGACTAATTCACTCGTTGAAAAGAAAATAAGTGTTAATAAACTTGCACAATATTTGCAGGGCAGGGGGAAGTGATAACCGTGTTTCTGATAATAGGGGTCTTAGATAAAACAGGTTTTTTAACCTGCCTATTTTTATAGTCATTCCTATCATTTCAAGTGAAAACTTACTTACCATTTTAATCAGAGAATCTTCCAAACAAGAAATTGATGGTGAAAATCTCCTCGATTGTATTGGTCAGGATTATACTCTGGTGGCTTGGGTTTTTAGAAATATTGTAATGGGTACTGTTGATAATATGAAATAAATATTACTACATGTAGATTTAAAAACAAATAAAAACATACTGGGGAATTGGTATAATATCCTTGAGCAAGAGCAGTCAGCTCATTGCTTTTGAGCAAGAGATTGATACCACCAGACCTATACGTTTAGCAGGTTCTTTTGGCGTCTAATTGAGAGATGGACTGAAGAGGTTAGAGTCTGGAGGAAGGAAGAGGCTATTGCTTCTACTCCAAGCAAGGACTGACAAAGACTATGTATATTTGTATATATTTCAAAAATATCAATTTTCATCCCTGAGGGTCCTGTACTTTCAGGTGCCTACTGTATGAAACCACCTGCATATTCTGTGGTTTATTTCAACTCAGAATGTTGAATTGATCATATTTCATTCAAAACCTCTCTGAACATGCCTGTCTAATCCATTTCTATGCCATTCTATTCCCCTTGGGATATTACCTCCAAAGCCTCTCCACTTGAGAATCAATCTCCATTCCAAGAGCCACTGTAGGCTTTGATAGGCTAGCCTGGTCTTATCTTTCTTCATTCTAGGCCTCTGTCAGGCTCTCCAGAAATCTCCAGCCATGCTACCATACTTGTAATCTCCACCCCTTTTTCAGTTCTCTTATATGTGCCCTCTGTTGCCATTCAGTCTTGCCCAACTCTTCATGACCCTACTGTACATGAGGTTTTCTTGGTAAAGATACTGAAGCACTTTGCCACTTCCTTCTTCAGTGGATTAAGACAAATAGAAATTAAGTGATTTGTCTGGAGGTACACAGCTAAAAAGTATCCAAAGCTGGATTTAAACTCAGGTCTCCTGACTCTGGTCCCAGTACTGACTCTTTCGACTGAGCCACCTAACTACACCTTAGGCAAATACATTTTAAGTTTCTTTTCCTAGGTCACACAGCTAGTAAGTGTCTGCAACCAGATTTAAACTAGGGTCTTCCTGACTCCAGGCTGAGTACTCTATCCATTAAGCCATCTACCTTACCTGCACTATAATGTAAAATGCTTAAGGACAGGAATTATCTTGTTTGTTTTCATGTTTCTCTAAAATCTTTGGCAGCTCTGGGAATACAAGTACCATGAATAAAATAATATTTATTCAGAAGACACTTATATTTAATGGGGGATAGAAAACTACAAATATAAATACATATATTATATATTTACATACATATGTAATATGTATAATATTTACATAGTGCTTCGGTTCACTGTAGTTTGGGAGTGGAGTCATTAACAGTTGTTGGGATTGGAAAAGGCTTCACGTTCAATATGGTGCTTGAATTGCATCTTAAAGCATGAGAGGAATTCTATGAGTTGAGATGAGAAGTACGTATATTCCACACAGAGATGGTGAGGTCAAAGAATCAGAAAGAGGGGAAGAATTACATTGTGTGAGGAAAAAAGAGAAGGCCAGTTGGCCTGTATCACAGAGTATGCAAAGGGAATGAGCATATTTTTCCAATTTGGCTATGAAGATAATATTAGTCTTAAATGTATAGGATAGCAATGGTTAAATAAAGGGAGTTACATTATATTCTAGATGCAATAACAAATCATTGTAGTTTACTGAAGAGGTGAGTCACTTTGTCATATCTGCACTTAAAGAAATTTGTTTTGATAGTAGTACCTAGGATGGAATAGAATGGAAAGAGAATATCGTTGAGAGGAGCAAGTCATAGTGTGTTGCAATTGCCTTGGCAAGAGTTAAGGGGCTTGAAATAAGATGATACCATGTGAACAACGTTAAGAGATTGGATTTTAAAGATATTGGAAAGGTACAAAGAGCAAGATTTAGCATGTATTTTGATAGCAGTGGTTAGAAAGAGTGTTGAGGATAATGTCAAAGTTATGAACCTTGGAATCCAAAAAGGTGGTAATACCTACCAAAGAAATAGAAAGATTGAGAAGAGAAGGTTTAAAGGAAATATTAAGGCATTCAATTGTGAACCTCTTAAGTTTAATTTTCATCAGGGATGTCTAATTTGAAAGTTAAATAGCCCATTGGAGATATATTGCTAAAACTCAGGTGAAACACTGGGTCTAGATATTGATTTGCTGAGTCATCAGCACAGATATCCATATTTGTGAGCTAACCCAACAAGACTTGATAAGGTTGCTTTGAGAGAATATTGAGAGATAAGAGAGGGGAATACAGGAAAGAGCTTTGGAGAACACTCATGGCAAAAGGAAAGATTTGAATGATGTGCTGCCAAAAAAATGTAAGAAAGAGTAATTAGACAGGTTGTTAGGAAAACCAGGAGAGCAGTATCACAAAGACTTAAAGAAAAGAGAATATATGAAAGGAAAAGGTTGTGAACAGCATGAAAGACTTCATCAAATTATACAGGATGAGGACAGAGAAAAGAACATTAGATTTGACAATTAGGAGATCAATAGTAACTTAGGAGAGAAAAATATCACTTGATTAGTGAGGTCAAAAGAAAGACTGTTGCTCAGATTCAAGCTAGCTCTGTCTAGCTGAGATTCTATCTAGCCTGCTCATTAATTCAAGCATCACGAATGACGAGGCTCCTCAAGAGTCAACCCAATATGGTGAATCTTTAATAAACTTTGTTTTACTTTGACTGAAAGGTTGAGTCAAATTCATTTGTCAAGACCCAGCATGTTGGTATTTTAGGGTCCTGAGCACCCCAAATCTCAACATATGGTTACCTGACAAGGAAATACTGCTAATCTCAAGTTCTTCTCCAGGCAAGGCTGGAAGGTTTCGGTGCCACTGATTCTACTGCAGCAAATGCTGATGGAATTGAAAAGACAAGGACAAGATCATCTTAGTGCATTTATACAGTTTGGTGTGATGTATCTGGAGGACTATGTTGCAAATTATATAATTCAGCAAGGCGGATGGGCCCCCTGATCTGAGCTGTTCCTGAGATATTTGAAGAATACAACACTTACTCTCCAGAGAAAACAGCAAGACCCAAAGAAATATTGACCACTACCCAACAATATCCTGACAGTCCCTCCAAAAGTGCACAGAGCCTGGCTTGAACCCAGAGTTCTAATTTAGACAATATATCTGGAAGAATTAATAATAAACAAAAACTCTCAAATTAAAGAGATATTTTAAATCCAGAGATGACTAGGGCATGAACAATACCTACAAGAAAAGCTCAAAAACAAGCACAACATAACTTTTCTACAAGGTCAACTAGAATTCCTAGAAGAAATGAATCAAGAATTTAAAAGTTATATTAAAAATGAAATGAGATTCCTTAAGGATAAAAAAACAAGAGTACTAGAAGAAAGACTTGGAAGTAAGTGATGAACAGGAATTGCACAAAACGTGGAAAACTTTATGCATGAAATAGATTCCCTGAAAATTAGAACAGATCAAACAAAAGTTAATGACTTCAATAGACAAGAAATATTCAAATTAGAAGATTTTTAAAAAACAGAAGAAAATACAAGGTATCTAACATAAAAATAACTCACCTGGAATATAAAGCAAAGAGGAAAAAAACACGCTATGAATCATTGTGCTGCTGAAAACCATGACCAAAAAATGAACCTAGACATCATATTTCAAGAAATCATGGATGAAGACTTCTCAAACTTCCATTAGAACCAGAAGGAGAGTGAAAATAGAAACAATTGTTTGTCTCTTAAAAGGACTTCTTAGCAGAACCAGGAATAACATTGTACATAGTTGCAGCAACATGCAGTGATCAACTCTGATAGACTTAACTCTTCTCAGCTATACAATGATCTAAGACAATTCCAAAAGACTCATGATTGTGATGAATAATGCCATCTGCATCCAGAGAAAGAGCTATGGAGTCTGAAGGCAGATCAATGCATATTATTTTCTCTTTATTTTTCTTTCTCATAGTTTTTCCCTTTTGTTCTGATTCTTTAATAACATGAATAATGTGGAAATATGATTCTATATGTATAATGTGGTTGAACATGTATAATGTGGTTGAACATGTATAGCCTGTATCAGATTGCTTTTCATCCTGGAGAGGATAGAGGGAGAAAAAATTGGAAATCAAAATCTTATGTAAGTGAATGTTGAAAACTATCTTTACAAGTAATTGGAAAAACTAAAATACTATTAAATGAGAGGGGAAGAAAGACTATATGGAGTTGGGGAACCAGTGAGAGAAAAGACAGTGGAAGCAGTGATTGGAGATAACTCCCTGAGATAGGAAGGAGAGAGAAAGGATGATAGTTTAGGAGAGTGGTAGGTTTCAATGATTTTTTTCTTTTGATTTGGGGAGGGGGAGTTGCATTTACAATTGGAGAAAGGGTATATTTGAAGGGATTAAGGAAGGAAACTATAGGTAGAGATTGAAGATTATTAGATAAAGTTGGGAGAGGAAATTATTGAAGATGCAGTCTATTATAAAATATGAAAGGGGATGAGGTCAAGTACACATGTCTAAGGGCTGACCTTGGCAAGGTAGAGGCACATCTCTTAATCAGACTGAAGGAAATGCCTGAAGAACAAGAAACTATACTAAGGGGTTTTGATATGAACAGAAGGGTATATGATGAGCACCAATGGAATGATCTCAATTGTTTTAATAAAGTAAAAAGTAAAATCCATAGTTTAGAAAGAGGGAGATGAGTGGAAGACCAAAGAAGGAAAAGAAGGGTTTATAATAACTTCTGAAGTAAAGTGAATTAAGAAATCAATTAGGGAGAAATAAAAAAAAATACCTTGTTGAAGACCACAGTTGAGATTAAATAATATGAATTTGCTACTCTGACTAATATTCTGCATTTATTCCTAAGCAAAGTTGTATAATGATTATTTGTGAATGCTAAATGCTAAAGAATCCTGTGATTATAAGTCCCATGAAGGCAGGGATTATGGAAAATTTTCTTACATGTCTTCACATAGTAGAAATTAAGAAGCATTGAAATAAATTGGAGAGTTGAATAACAGAGTGAACTTTAAAGAAAAAAAAATTAAATTCATGTGATTATATATGTGTGTGTGTATACTCTGAAATGGTTAATAAATAATAAATTTGTGCAAAAAGAATACTAGAAAATGCACCATAAATGAATGAATATTGATGTGGCTTTCACCTGTCTACAAGACCCTGCATACAACATCTTGGTTGTATGACCTTGGGCAAATTGCTTAAATCTTTCAATGCCTTAGAAATCTATGACTAAAATTGTAAAAGACTACATTATGTGCATTAGTAGTGAGTACTTCACTGTGGGTTGACTATACCAAGGAAATCATAGGTCTGCACCAAAATAACAAAAGAAAAAGAACACAAATAGGTAGTGGAAAGATTTTGAATATGGCCCCAATGATGGAAAGCTAGAAAGGCATAGTGAAGTCAAAAAGGTTTAAATTCTGACTCCTTCATTTATCCACTCTTTTTTTTTTAACTTGGATAAGTTATTGAACCTCTCCAGATCATAATTTACTCATTTGTAAAATTAAGAAATTGAATATAATGAATCCTAAGGTCTCTTCTAGCTCATAAATCAATATGGATTCATAGTACTAATGTACTATGGATAGCAATATACTGAATAATTATTCATAGGGCTTATGTGAATGTGATTTTAAAAACATAGATGTGTATGAACAATACACATACATGTGTGTATGTTTTCATGTGTATGTACATATAGACATACACAAATGTTTGTCTATATGTACATATACGTATGTATGTATGGATGGTGTTAATTTATTACAGGTTATGATGAATGACGCTTTTGATGCCTTAAGTTCACTGGTATTGTCACTCAAAACATCTGCAGGAATTTGAATCTGTACTTGTCAAAGGAAAAATATGTAGTGAAGGTGAATGAGGTGTGCAGAGAAATGGCACATGATTATTTGAATGAATGAGTACATGCTCCAATAGGCACAGGTGCATGCTTGTGAATGATCAGGAGGTATAAGGATTTCGTATTCAGACATCGCAATATATAATCATTTCCATAAACACAGATGCATTTTGTCTCTTCCCACTGAACACTCCCAGGAACATTTGCATGCCAACCCACAGAAAAGATTCTTCTTTTTTGTCACTAAGATGTTTGGTTCAAATTGTGAAGAGTTTTAGAATATAACAGAGAGGTAGGCTTTCTCTGGGTTTGGAGAGAAGTATCAAGAGTTCTATATGCAATGCACTTCTTTTCTATTTTTCTATTTCACTTATTAGATCTGTCTTTTCCATTGTAAATAACACACCTGGAAAAAACCTGCAACATAATAATTGGTCAGAAGAACAAGGCATAGTCTTGGCTCTATCTTTAGCAAGCCAATTTTTAGTAAATCCAGAAATAATTCAACCGCCAATTGTGTTTACATGTGAATGTGTGTGTGTGTGTGTGTGTTGTTTAAGAGTTTCTTATGCCTTAGATGCTAGAGGAGATTCCTTCTTACCCCCAAACAAGAGTCCAGATTTGTTATTTTATTGATATATGGAGCTCTATAAGGAAACTGAAGTCACTAATGCAATTTGAAACCCTGTTGTAAATTATAATTGTAAGTGTGAATTTGAGCACTCTGAAATAACCTGAGTTGTCCATGGTAAAACAGCTAGTACATATCAGTGTTAGAGATTAAACCCAGGTTTTCCTGAATCAAAAACTGTCCTTCATTCTTGCATTATATAGTAGAAGAGATGAGATAAAGTTTAATTTCCATGTCTTCACATAATTTACAATATAGTTGGGAAGGAAGAAGCATGTAACTTTTCAAACTGTATTTTTTAGTTGTGAAACATTCAAGGTGATTAGCTGTATGACCTTGAATGAATCATTTATTCTTTGGGGACCAAAATTCTTTGCTTGCCAAACTAGGAAATAAAGCAACATGTATTTAAAATACTTTATGTATTGTCAATTGCTTGGTAAGGTCATCATTACTACTACTGGACAGTTAGTACTAACTAAGCTACCTCCAAAGAAGACCATATCGACCAGAAGACTGGCAATAGGCAGACCTAAGCAACAACAGAAATCATATTAAGACACTGAGGGACTGATTTCTGTGTTAGTGAAAAGAGCATCAGTGTTGATAATACTACATGTAGTGGAAGTATTGAAATATGAATAGAATACAATTAAACTCTGCCCTGCTCACCAGCCCTGCCTAGCTTCCTAAAGAAATCCATAGATGGTACCATCTCCCAATCCAGGAGCACCTGGGATAAAATTCCAAGCTATTAAATAATTTACTGTTAAATTATTTAGCAGAATGGAAAGCAACTAGACATAAGGCTGACAAAATTAAAAACCCAATGATGCCATATGTGTGTGTGTGTTTTAAGTAATAGCACTAATGGCTGTGAAATCACAAAAGCTGATGAATTTAATTGGCACTGTTAAAACAGTAAGAGAGGATAATGGCTGTGTATTAACACGATACCTTCCTTCTGCCATAGTTTTAAATTCATGTTTCTCTCAGCACATTAAAAGCAAATTGACCATCTCTGGCTTCTCTCCACTTTAACTCATTCCATCATACCCTATCCACCAGCTAGTGCCATGCATTTTTATGAACCTTGGTGCCAGAAAAAGACTCTCCAGGCATAGGCATTCTTTTGCTTAATGCCAAGATGAAGGGATGTTATTTTACCAGTCATTTTCTATAGGCAAATTCTTTCATTCAGGCCATTATTCCTAACATGAATTTTTGTGGTTTGCAAAGTTAATACTAGTTAATGGTGTGAAAATGAGATTTAGAAAGCTAATGCACTTTCGGGACTCAGTAGGACAGAAACTACAAGGAGTAGATCGATGGTAGAACTGCTCTGTTCAGATCATATCTGGAGTGTTGTGTTATCTTCTGTGTGACACATTTTAAAGTACAATGATTACTTAGATTACACCTAGAAGAAGGCAATAATCTTGGAATGATGCCACCGAAGGATGAGTTGATGAGACTGGAGGTGTTGTGTTTTATTTGGGTTTTGTTCTTTTTGCTGTTGTTGTTTGTTTTGTCTTGCTGAAGAGTTGTGGTTAACCCTAGAAGAGTTTATGTTAAACATTTAAGGGACTGTTGGGTTGAAGAGAGATTATGTTTGTTCTTTTTGGCTTCCTGGGGGAAGAAAAGGAGGAAAGCTGAAAAGAGTGTTATATATGTATGTGTGTGTGTGGAGATCTACTTAGAGATATCTAGAAGAGCAATGGATTGTCCAGGAAGGTAGTGAATTCACTCATAATCATGAGTGCATGGTCTTCAAGAAAAGGCTGAATGATCATTTATTTATTATATCATTGAAAAGATTCTTGTTCATTTTGAGATTGGATTGGACATTATCTGAAATTCCTTCCAACTCTAGAATCCTATCATTATGATAGTACATTTTCTGAACAAAGGGAAGGGCAGCAGGAGACAAAAGGGTGCCATATAAAATGCCAATGCTAGGCACTGTATCAAGTACTTTATAGAGGGTACCTTATTTGATTCACATAACAGCCCTGGGAGGTAGTTGCTATCATTATCTCCATTTTATAACTGAGGAAACCGAGGCAGACAGACATGGAATGACTTGCCTAGGGACACTTAGCTAGTAAGTGTCTGAGGCTGGATTTGAACTCAAGTCTCTTTAAATCCAGGCACAGCATTCTATCCAAGTGTGCCATCCAGCTGTCTAACGAGGCAATACAATCTTCATCTTTGTTAAAAAAGAGAGGGATTTGATACCAATATGGACAGCCCCTTGGAATAACCTCAGATCTTTACTAAAGGAAGAACATGACATTCTGTCAAAGAGTGGAATTGCCAGTGGTGTTCAGATTTAAGATGAAAAAAATGTAGCTAGAGGTTAGGAAAACAACTAGAAATTTGACTGGCAAATTCACTAATGAGATTATATCACATTTAAGTTGATTAATTTAATGTAAAACATAGAATGACTACAAATCTCAATAATTAAGGGGCCCAGATTCATGCCAAATTCTGATATCCTATACTTTAAAGTTGGTGCTAGCATGTAGAAATAGTGAACACATCAAAAAAGTGAATGGATTCTCAAGTATTTTAATAAATGTTTCAGTATCAGTTCTTTTCATTCTGTAGAGGTATATTAATTGATTAAGGTAATAAGCATTTATAATAATGTTTCAGAGATAAAGTAGAGATTGTGTTCAGTGGGCTTTTAATTTTAGATACTGTTTCATGTTATTTCTTGTATATCTTGTTTTGATCTTATAACGACTTAGGAGAGGCAGCATAGTATTTTGCAGAGGATTCTGGCTGGGTTAAAAATCACAATTCTGATGCCTATTATGTAGCTGTGAGACCATGGAGAAGTCAATTAATAGTTCTGTATCTCAAGCGGGAATCAAAGACCTGTCTACTAGGACTTGACATCTACTGTGATGGACTGGATTCTAACTCAGAGAAAATAAACATAAGTTTGACAGTGAACTGTTTGCTTTTGTCTTCATAGTCCCAGTAATGAGCACAAAATAGGAACTTAATAAATCCTTTTTGAATTGAGTTAAATGGAATTGAATAATAGATCCTGACACATACAAAGAGTAAATCTAAGTTCTGGGCCTGCAATTTCATTTTTAAAGTAAACTACCTGGATGAGGAAATTCCTCTACCAAAGCAAGTGGGTAGCTTTTTATGCACCTATAACTTTTTAATTATTGTAGTTCAGTAATTTTCAGTCATGTCCAGCTCTTCATGACTTCATTTGATTTCATATATATGCATACACACATATATAGGTATATTATGTTTGTATCTATAAATGCAATACATTTACATGCATATATTTACATATTTACTATTTTTATGTATAGAGTTATATTTTAAAATTTTGATATATTTGCAATTATATTAGAGAATGAAATATTACATAGAATTTAATAATTAGACATATTGTTATATAATTCATTTTTTGTTGCCAATATTTTAATAATTAAGATTATTTTGGTAGAAAAAACATATCAAATATTTAGTATCTGGAACACAAGATAACCTCCTGCTTCTAATATATCTCATTTTGGAAACTAAAATTGGTTGTCCATATTGAAACATCGCTTCCCACCTCTGTCAATTACCAGAATTGCAAGTATAGCCCCAATCATTTTTGTCATTGTTCACTGGCAACAGCATTTTCCTGATGACTGTACAATAAATAGAATACACTATGTGGTATGATAGAAGTTCTGAATTACATTCTACAGGAGCAACCCACATAGTGCAGCAAACTGTTTCTCAACATACATTTCTTTTTCACATATTCTAGAATCACAAACTGATTTTATAATGAACAAACCTTCTGCATTGCCAGGATTGCACACAATGTGGTTATTTTAATGCACAAGCTAGCTTAAATTAAGTTCTTCACCATCTGTTTCAACTCATAACTATGAATGCAAAGGAAAGCATTTCTTTATCACATTTGTAAAACGTAATATGCAAATGATTGAAGTACAATTACATGTTCATATTGTAATCCTCCATGAACTTTGGATGAGAATTCCTTGTATTTCACATACAACATCAAGAAGAGAGGCTTGAGAGTTGTTGGCATACTATTTTCTGCAAAATAATTTATGGATGGTAAGTGAAAGTCAGAATTTTACAAATAATGAACTCATTGACTTTTTCTCTATGTTGTCTATATTTCTATGTCTGACTTATTTTTCTGAACATTCTTTTGCTTTATAATTTTTGTATCCATTTTAAATAAATATTCTATAGTAGAATGCACTTTAAAAAATATGAAATACCTTACAGAGATGATAATTTGCATGCCTTTTACCACCGATAGGCCAATTCTTTTGCTTTTTTTAAAATAATTCAGTGATTTCATAATCTCATCCAGGTGGGTCCTCCATACATTGTGAGATTTATAACCTATCCATGCTTCTCATCCAATGTGACTCTGATGCATGTTTTCCTTTAAATAAATACCCCACGATCAACATACCTAAGATGTTAAATGCCTTGCTGTACACATCTTGAAAGTATGGGCATATCAATGCAATACATGTTCATGTATCTCTCATTAGAATATGTGATCCTTGAGGATCTATTCTATTCCTCTATGGACAAATCTATTCCACTAATTTACCACTCTATTTCTTAGTTGTGACGATTACTGCTTTGTTGTACTATTGTGATCTGGTATTGCTAAGCTTCCTTCCTTCACATAATTTTCACTGATTTCCTTTATATTCTTGACCTTTGTTTTGTGGTTTAATTAGTAGGGCACTGAAAATTAAATTAGTTTAAGTAAAATTACCATTTTTATTATATTGTTTTGACCTGCACATGACCAATTAATATTTCTCCAGTTGTTTAGATTTGTCTTTATTTGTGTTTTGTAATTGTTTTTATATAGTCCTTAGGATTATCTTGGCAAGACGACTCATAAGTATTTTGTCTTGTCTGCAATTATTTTAAGTGGATTTATTCTGTCTCTTCCTGTTGAGTATTGCTGGTAATATATACAGACATACTGATCTTTATATGGGATGATTTTATTTCCTGCAATGTTATTAAAGTTGATTTAACTAGTTGAGTGTATTTTACTTGATTTCCTAAGTATACCATCACATAGTCTGCAAAGGATGAGAGTTTTGTTTAGCGGTTGCCTATTTTTATTAAAAAAAAATTCTTTTTTCTTGTCTTATGGCTGCAGCTAGTATTTCTAGGACATTATTGAATAATTGTGGTGATAATGCACATCCTTGTCTCGTTCCTGATCTTATTAGAAAGACTTCTAATTTTTCCCCATTACAGATAATGCTTGTTCTTTGTTTTAGTTAACACTATTTACAATTTTAAGAAAGGTTCCATTTACTCATGTTTTCTTGTGTTTTTAATAGGAATGGGTGTTGTTTTTTTTGTCAAAAGGTTTCTCTGCTTCAATTGATATAATGGTTTTTTTTCTTATTGATATGATCAATTATGCTTATACTTATATAAGTATTGAATCAACTCTGTATTCTTGGCATAAATCCCATTTGGTCATAGTTTATGATCTTTGTGATATATTGCTGTAATTTTCTTGCTAATATTTTATTTAAAATCTGCATCAGTATTCATTAGAGAAATTGGTCTCTAGTTGTCTTTCTCTATTTTGCTCTCCATGTTCTAGGTATCAAACCCATATTTGTGTCATGGAAGGAATTTAGTAGGACTCTCTCTATTTTTTCAAACATTTTATATAGTATTGAGATTTTTTTTAATATTTGGTTGAATTTATTTGCAAATCTGTCTTGACCTGGGGATTATTTTCATAGGGAACTCATTTTTGCCTTGTTCAGTTCCTTTTCCAGGATAGGATTATTTAACTATTTTATTTCCTCTTCTGATAACCTGGCCATTTTATATTTTTGTAAATATTATGTAAATATTCATTCATTAGATTTCCAGTTGTGTGGACATATAATTGGCCAAAATGCTTCCTAAAAATTATTTTGATTTCATCATCACTCATGGTGCATTCACCCTTTTCATCTTTCATATGGGTACTTTGGTTTCTTTGTGATTTTTTTAAATCAAATTAACCAGTGGCTCATCTATTTTATTTTTTAGTAAAAACGGCTCGATTTATTAGGTACTATTTTTTTACTTTCCATTTTATTAGCCACTTTGAATTTCAGGATTGCTATTTTTTTTACTTGTGGAGTCAAAGCTATCCTTGAAGTCAGAAAGACTTAGATGCTATTGAGACATACTGGATATATGATCCTGGGCATGTCATTTATCTGCCAGTGGCCCCCAAACAGCAACTCTCTAAGACTTAGATTTGCATAATGGGTGATAATCTAAAAGGATAGTATTTCCTTGCTGGGAGTTTCTGATTATGTGTGTGTATACACATATATGTAAATAAAACGTTAAAAAAACAATAATTATATGGTTTTCCACCAAAGATTTTTACTAATGCATGAATAAGTTATGATCTTCATGAACAGAGTACCCACATTTATGATTTCATGTTCAAGAGATGTGAAAAGTAAAATCAACAGATCTTGACAGCAGATTACATTGTAGAGAGGGAGGCAGTGAGAAATAGTAAGGAGTAGAGGCTAATTCTTAGGTTGTGAGCCTCAGAGACTAAAAATATAGATTGACCCTCTACAGTAATGGGGAAGTTAGGAGTGGGGTAACATTTAAGTGGAAAGGCAACAAGTTCAGTGAACATGTTGAGTTTAAGATGTTTATTGGACATCCAACTTTAGATGTCTGAAAGGCAATTGGAGATGAAAGATTAGAGATCAGAAGAAAGGTTGGGAGAGGATAGGTAGATTTGAAGTCACACAACAATGGTAATAAAATCCTTTGGAATGGATAAGATCAAATGAATTATTAAAAAAGGAGAAGAAAAGAGGACCCAAGAAAAAAGCCTGTGGGACAATTATGGTGAGACGAGCTGCATGAGGATCCAGCAATGGAGACCAAGAAAGAGTTTAGATTGTGGGAAAACCAGGAGTAAATAGTGCCCCCCAAAAATGAGAAAAGAGAGTATTAAGAAGAGGTAGCCAGAGATGAGAGAGAGAGAGAGAGAGAGAGAGAGAGAGAGAGAGAGAGAGAGAGAGAGAGAGAGAAGAATGAGGATTGAGATAAGAATTGTTAAACTTGGTGTCATGAGACTTGAGTTTAAATGCTGACTCTGCTATTTTTATGATCTTGGGCAAGGAATTTGACCTTTCTTCAGTTCAGTTTCTTCATCTGTGAAATATAGGGACTGTTGAAAATCAATTTTCCTTCAAAATTAACATTTTTGATCCTATGAATTGGTTAATTTTGCAGATTTGTGGATCTCTCTGTCTGTCTCTCTGTCTCTGTCTCTCTGTCTCTCTGTCTCTGTCTCTGTCTGTCTCTGTCTGTCTCTGTCTCTGTCTCTGTCTGTCTCTCTGTCTGTCTCTCTGTCTATCTCTCTGTCTCTGTCTCTGTCTCTCTCTCTCTCTCTGTCTCTCTCTCTCTCTCTCTCTCTCTCTCTCTCTCTGTCTCTCTCTCTCTCTCTGTTACAAAGGATAATTCTCTGCATTCAGAAATAGGGAGAAGTATATTCAGAAATGAAGGTAACAAAAATTATATATTTTTTAAAAGAATTAAGATCATATTTGTTACATATCATGTCAACACCCATTGGTCCTCATTCTAATGAGAGTATCTAGTGATATAGTGTTTCTCCTTAAAGGAGGCAAACATGTAGAGACCAGTGACAATCCATATCACTTGTAGTATGCAATATTTTAATGCCTTTCTCATGAACAACAAATAAATGACTCCTTTTTTTTTTTTTTTACTATGGTGGCTTTCTAATGTTCAAAGTTATGGTTAAAAGTGCTGATTTCTATTTATTGTAAATCCATTTCTTTGGTTTAATTGATATTCAGATGAATAATCACACACTTATGTCCAAAAAGTAACAAGAGGGGAAAGGGAAAATATAAACTGTGAATTCTATGTTTTCTTGGCAAGTTTTAGCTGCAGCAATATGTTGGGATTTTCTTAGAAACCCCATCATTCCTTTTGGGGGTGGGAAAATGGCTTTAATTTCTGACAGCTTAATCACCAGTCAGAGCCTCTAGAGCCTATAAACTGTGTCCAGAAGTCTCTGTTGTAGAATAAATTAACATTTCATTTTCTTTCCCTTTAAAATCCAAGACAACATCTTAGCTAAACTTGATTGAAAAGAACTTAACACATCCCAAATACTCAGGCAGCTATAGTCTCTTGAGCGTGACCAGAAACCAAATGAACAGCGATTAGCCAGAAATAGTATTTTTTTTTCCCACTCAACGTATTCACCTTCCTATTTCGCTAAAATGATCCAGTTCACAAATAAAATCAAACACAAGACCATAAGAACAATTCAACCTTATTTTTAAATTCTCTTTCTAATCTTAGCTTGATGATTCTTCTTTCCAAATGAGCCAATTGGATTAAGGATTCATTTGCATCCTATCACTAATGCTGTGTTTAGGCACCATGTCAGAAATGGAAAAGAGCAGAATCAAAACATAATAAAATGATTCTGAGCAATAAATGACCATGCCAGAGCAAAAAGAGTTAGAAATGCTTTGGTTATATGCAAATAGAATTAACACATTTCTCACCATGCTAACCAGCAAAAGAAAATAGGAAAAAAAAGCATAAAATCAGTTCTATGTGCTCAAAAGAGAAACACTCTTTCAAACTTAACTGTGAAAGCAGAAGAGTAGCTAAAGATTTTCTATAGAGTAGAATATTTTTCAATTCAAGTACTAATACCTACAATGAACTAATTTTGCTAATATGTGAGTAGAAGAAAGGGATATTCTGCCTAAGTGAGGAGAGAGTATATTTTTTGCAAATTAAGGACAGTCAAGACTTGGACTCAGAGATGGGAGAGAGGATGTGTGTCAAGATCAAGGATGTCATTTTGACTGGAATCCATAGTGTATTGGGGCAACATTCAGTGAAGTTGCGTATATGTATTGGGGCAAGGTTGTGAAGGACTCTAAAAACTGAACAGAAAAGTTTATATTTAATTTTAGGGACAATGAGAAAATACTGGAGTTCACTGAGAAGTGGAGTGGTATGGATGGATTTAAACTTATGGGAAATCCCTTTGGTAAGAGTGGGGAGTTTGTACTGGAGTAATAAGAGGCTCAAGTCAGGGAGAACAATTAAGAAGTCAATGAAATATTCTTAATGAGAGGTGGTGAGGGCTAAGGAAAATTTAGGTGTTAATAAGAAAGACCTATAGTGAGGAAGTATTAACTGGATTGTGAAATGAAAAGAACATTCAAGGTAAGAAAAGAAGAAGGAGAATCAGAAAAGGAGTACTATTATAAAAGTTAGAGAGGAGTATACCTAAAAGAAGGTGGCCATAAGAAAAAAATCACCAACTGTAATGAAAATGTTCAAGTGAATTTTTTTCAAAAAAAGAAAAAAAAGATTCTTTCCTTGCCACCTTACTCAAATAAGAAAGAAAAGGGGAATAAAAAAGCAAAACAAAACAAAATCAAATAACAGAAACAAACAAAAGACAAGTCACAATTACAAAGTTATATAGTTGTAAAATACATAGGTATAAAAATTTCTGTATTGGCTGAGTTCCATAGATAGATAGATAGATAGATAGATAGATAGATAGATAGATAGATAGATAGATAGATAGATAGATAGGCAGGCAGGCAGGCAGGCAGGCAGGGAGACAGACAGATCACATTCTGCATCCTGAGTTTTCCATCTCTCTTATCAGAAAGTGGGTATCACATTTTGCTGCAAGTATTCTGGAATCATCATTGGTCATTACCACTACTCAGAATTTCCAAAATTTTCAAAGTTTTTCTTCAATATGGTCATCATCGTATAAATCATTGTCCTGATTCTAATAATTTCACTGCGCATCAGTACACACAAATCTTCCCAAGTTTCTCTGATATCATCTCCTTTATTGTTTTATACAAAGCAATAATATTCCTTCACATTTTTATGTCATAATTTGTTCGGCATTCCCCAGTTAATTGGCACTCCCTCAGTTTATAATTCTTTGCCACAAAAAAAGTTATAATTAATTGTATGCATCACTATTTAGTTTGTTTCATATAGGACTGATTCTTCTTTTTACCTACCCCACCGTGTGTGTGTGTGTGTGTGTATATATATATATAATATATATATATATATTTCCCTTTCTTTTTTTAAAGCTGCTTTCCTGTTGAGGGAGATGTATTTTGGTAACCATTTATATGTATGTGTATTCTTACCTCTTTGACTAGTTAAGATGAGAGTGGTTTGTCTGTCAGTTAATCTCTCCAACCCCTTCTTTCTTGTTTCTGTTGTGGACATCTAATAACACATCCAGTTTATGTGAGATAATGTTCCTTAGCCTATCTCTCTTTGCCTAGTATAGGCTTCCCATCACCTTTCCATTCTCTTTCTAACACATTAGAGCATAATTAAACAACTCCCAGATGTTCTTTCTCATCAGAGTCCCTCTATCACCCCTGATAGAGATGAGAGGAGAGATATACACACATGCACACATATGTATACATACAAATAAATTCATATATATGTAACATGCATATAAACACACATTATATATATGCCTATATACATATATTTCCCATACATTGTATATCTCACATATACTGACATAAATATATCACATGTATGTGAATGTGTATGCATTTACACACATATATACATATATGCATATGTATACACACATGTACACACATATAAATTTATTTTTATATATACTTTGAAATATCTACACAGCTGTGGTCTTTTCATAGAGATTTTTTTTCAAATGTTCTTTTTTCATTATCTTTATTACCCCATGGATTTCTACTCAGTTTTGCTGAGTAAATTGTTTTTGCTTGTAAATGTACATCATGTGCCTTCTGAAATATTCATGCTTTCTCATCTTTTATTGGTCTTGTTTTCCTGCATTCTCAAAGAGGACCAAAATAGCTTCCCTATACTAGAGTCAAGTTACAGAAGTCCAACTGTGGTTAATAGAATGTTCTACCACAGGTTGCACACAAACAGTCAATTTGAACATTTCCAGGTGGATTCCCTATTGTAGAGGCTTCTTAAGCTTTTTATACTTGTGAACCCTTCAAATTTCTTCTGGGTCCTTGGTATTCCATGGCCTGAGGGGAGGCATGCTTTGTGTTCAGAACCAAGGCAGTAAAGTTGTGTGATGCAACATAGGTAAGCACAGCCAGAAATACCTTGAATTTATTACACATTTAATTTTGAATTAATTTTTGGTCATTGCACATTTAGAAGCCCTTTACTGTTGCCAAATATTTTAGACCCCACGTTGGGTCATGACTCACTGTTTAAGAAGTGCTGTACTAAATCACGTGTGATATTGATTATGACTCCACAATCCTTGGTTTTGTTCTTTCTGACTGCTTGCAGTATTTATTCGTTGATCTAGAAGATCAAAGATAGATTATAGATTTTGCATCTAATGTTCCTGGGGGTGATGAGGGTTTCATTTGGGGGTAATTTTCAGGATACAACTGGTGTACTCTTTCTACTTTTATGTTACTCTCTGGTTCCAACAGATCTGGGTAGTTTTCTTTTCTGATTTCTTGAAATCTGGTGTAGGCTTGGGAGGAGGGGTAACAGCTTTCAAAAAGTGCAATGATTCTTAAATTTCTCCGAATTTTCTTTAAATTTTTAATATTTGCTTTCTTTCTTTCTTTTCAAGGTCATTTTGAGGGAGTATGAGATATCTTATTTTCTTTACTTTCCAGTCTTTTGAATTTATTTTATTTAAATATTATTTAAGTTTTAATTTATTTAGTTTATTAAATTATTCAATTTAATTAATTTTAATATCATTATTTCTTAGAGTCATTAATTTTTATTCATCTCATGCTAATATTCAGTGAATTTATTGCCTGGGCATGTTTTTATTTATTTATTTATTTTTTGTTTGGTTTTTAAACTCTTGTGTCAAGCTTTTAAATCACTTTCCAAGTCTTTCTTCAATAGTTCTTGTTTCTTTTCCATTTTTCTCTAGTGCTTTCATTTAATAATAATCATAATCATAATTTTTCTTTAAACTTTTTTTTAATGAATCAATGAGTATTTATTAAGTTCCTACTATATGCCAGACATTGCACTAGGCACCAGGGATACAAGTATAAAGACCAAGCAATCCATGCTCCCAAAGAGTTTATATTCTAATGGGAGAGACAAATGCATATAAAATTCGAAGGCATAGACCAAAGAATCTCCTTGTTGTAATATTAAACTCCAAAAACACTACCACGTAGTTTCAATTGAATTGAATAAACTTTTGTTTCATATCCATGAAGTCTAGTTGAGTTTCTGCCCACACTGTGTTTCTCTTTGTGGCTTTGTCTCAAGCTGTTTTGGAGTCTCTCTTTTTCTAGATTTCTGTCTTGAGTGTCCCTAACACCATAACAACTTGATATGGTGGGGTAATTTTGTTGTTTGCTCATTCTTTCAGTTGACTTCTTGAGTGGATTTTATGTCAGAGATAGGCTCTGCCCACTTTTGGAGGGGTTGTATAGGGTGCTCCTATTGTCGCCTTATCTGAATATTAAATGCTATTTTATTCCACAGTCTCAGTGACAGCTCATACGGGGAACCTGAAGATGTTCAGCACTCTCAAGTAATCTAACCTAAAGTCAAGACTATTTCTACCTCTCTCCAATCCAGCCAATCTCTATCTGAGCTCTGAAAATTCCTGACTTAGTTATGGATCTGAGGAAAAGGCAAGTGGTTTTGCCCCATTTGCAGCAGTGGACTCAAGTACTATTATCCTGATCCGAATTAGCTGTTACTTAACTCTTAATTAGCTATTAGCAGAGTAACAGAACTGAGGCTTCAGTTTGTTCTGGGATTCCTTCCCTACTTACCCCCTGCAGGCTTCAAACTACAAAAGACCTTGCTCCATTCCTGGGGTCCAAGCTACACACTGCCACCTCATGCTGAGATTGATTCTTACTTATTTACACAGCCTACTGCCTGCTTCTCTACTTCATCCTGTAATGAACCCCCTAGGAACAGGCCTTTTCCTTAGTAAGTCATGTATTTATGGCCTTCAACTGGGCAATTAGTTATAGATCTGCCAGTTGACATTCATTGCCTTAACCTATATGAGGCCACTTTGTCCTGAATCTGAGATCTTTTCTTTTCCCTTCTCCATGCTGTCTCCCTGAGCTGGAATGCTCCCCAGTGCATCTTCCTGAACTGACCTCATAAACAACGTCTATACAATAAGCAACGTCTATGTCTCTGTATGCCAAGATGGGCTGAAAAAAGTGGCCTGCTAAAAAGAGGGAGACAGACAGAGACAGAGAGACAGAAACAGAGACAGAGAGCGAGAAACAGAAAGACAGAAACAGAGAGAGAGAGAGAGAGAGAGAGAGAGAGAGAGAGAGAGAGAGAGAGAGAGGAGACAGAGACAGAGACAGAGACAGAGACAGAGAGAGATCCTAACCAGGATTCACACTGTTGTGTTTTCTATTTCATTTGGAGGAGTTGGGGAAGGTGGGAGTCAATATATTTCATGCTATTCAGACATTTTGATTTAGCATTCTCAAGTGACGGCATCTTAAGTCAGACTGCAAAAGAGTTGGAGTGACAGAAAATAGTAAGTGGAAGCAACAAGTATATACAGTTTTTTTTTTTCTCAAGGAGTTTTGCTGCAAAAGGAGAGAAGATGATAGCCAAAGGGAGGGGAGGATCTAGGGAATATTTTTTAGCCTGTTTAAATGCAATAAGAAAGGATCTAGTAGATAGGCAGAATTTGAATATTGGAGAGAAGGGAGATAATTAAGGTTACAGTGTGTTGGAGAAAATGGGAAGGAATGGGATCAAGGACATATATAAATAAGGGCTTGTCAGAAGGGCCACCTCACTGCCAAAGACTAGGGGAAAGGAGAAGAGAGTGGGAGGCGAGGTTAAGGAGTCCTCAGATGAAAAGAATAGGAGAAGAAAGGATTCATGTGAAAAAATATGAGTTTAACTAAAAATAAGAAGTAATTGAGTTTTAAGGATCTGAATAGCTTTAAACGGTCAAGTTGTTCTCTCTGTGTTCTCCTCAATGGCTTTAAAAGTAGGTCCATTTTCAATCTTAGTCACCCTTGAAAAAGTTCTTTTTGATTCTCCTGCTTATATTCCTCAGCTACATTAAACATGAAAATTCCATTGTGACAAAGAAGATTGAAAATAATTTCCATTTTAAAGAATCCTGCATTTACTCATTCTGTTTTTGTTGCATCAGTATATGAATAATTATTCTGTCTTAACTTTTTAATCTTTTTTTCTCAAAAAGAGAAAATTTTAAATTATTGACAGAAATTTGAAAAAAGCAAATTGAAAGTACTTTTATTTTCTCCTAGCCAGTTTCCTTATGCAATTTTAGTGGAATTCATGGTTACAACAAAACCCCAATAAAATCATTAACAGGAACTTTAACAAATTCCTAGTTGAATGGACCCCATTTTAGAGGATTTGCAATTTATTTTTTTCCAGGCAAACTCCAGGCTACTTAATAGGCACGTATTCCTGGTAACTTGTCTTGAAGAAAAGGAAATTTTCTTCCATTTAAATAGAAGCATAAGGAATTTAGGTCAGCTTCACAAGCAAAAATACTTTCTTTAAAAAGTGTTCAAGCAAAACAGAGGACAAAAAATTCCATTGTGCTTATATAGAGCCATTGCTACCAAGGCTTAGTGTGAGCAGAGGAGGATTGCTTGCAAAATTCAGGGAATTGTGAAAAAGTGGCAGAGTTATTATTGAGGGACATCCAACTAGCATGGCAGAATCCTTTGATGGTATCACAGAGCCAAAGTTGATCCTTTTGGCATTCTAGAACTTTGTTTCATTCTTTTTTTTTTTTTTATTCAAGTTAAAGGAATTTAAGAAAAAATACCTTGAGATTTAAAATTGGTTCAAGGATAAGATGATTCCCTTTAGACCTAGGTCAGATAGACTGAAGAGAGTGTAAACTCATACCAAGAGAAACTAACTCAGCAACTAAAAAGCAGAACAGTAGAATATGCTTGTGTATTTTTTTTTTTTAGTATGTAGAAGAAAATGGCCAAAGCAAGTGAATTTCCCAAAGTCCTTCCTTGGCTCTCAGTTTCTCCCTCATCTGTAAAAATGAGTAAGTTGAGCTAGAGGGTCTCTGATTTGTTTTCCAATTCTCAATCCACTGTCCTATGATTCTGTAAGATAGAGAGTATTAGCCTATAAATTTTGGTAGAGGGAATTCCACACTGGAAGCACTCTGCACCTATGAAATCATAGTTCTTGTAATAAGGATTTTTTTAATCTAGTCTAGCACATTCTAACTCATTATTTTTTCTTTGAAATGTGAGATCACTGAACAATTTGTTTAGTCTGATTCTTTGTGACCTCATGGACCGTAGCACAACAGTGCTTTACATGGGGTTGTCTTGGCATTTCCTGCCTTGTATTGAACCCAGGGCCTTTGACTCCAGATCTAATTTTCCTTCCATTGTACCATAGTTGTATTGAGTTAGTCTTATCACTTAATCAAACTTCTCATGCAAATCATTATTACCAGAAAATTCTGAAAGATCTTGTAAATTAATCCCTTAGCAGAACTCATACAAAGCTCCATTTGAAGTAATACTGCATTTCTGTATGTATCTGTATTTAAGCATGTGGAGGTACTAAGAAGTGAAGAGGGACACCAACCTTGACCTTGCTAATTACATGGCTATCTACTCCACTGAACTGATTCACAGTAATATAATTACATGTTAATCATGTTATATTGTTATGTATTGCATTATATATATTGTATATACACATATATGTTACATTATATTGTATTATATTATATTACATTATATTGTATTATATTGTATTATATTATATTATTATATATTGCATTTTATTGTTATAGCATTTTCTTTATGTATTAGAACACTAGAAAACCTTTTTTTCAGTTCCAGTGTCCCATAACTAGATCTATTATACCCCATTCATTCCCTGTATTACTAAAGAAAGGTTTAAGAGGATTTTAGAGGTGATAAGAGATTCTAATGTTTTGGGAGAAATTTCCCATGAAAACAACCAACAAGAGGGTGATGATATTTTCACTCAAATTTTTAAGGATCTTTTTATCTTGCTAAAAAAGAACATTACAATTCACCTAGAACATTCCCAGAAATGAATCCTGTGAAAGGGAGGAAGAAAAAGATATTGTTTTAAAACTCATATTTTAAAGGAATAATGATAAATAACAAAGATTGTCCACTTGTTCTACCCCCCTAAAAGGGAATCTAAGGACTTATTCTCTTTGAATGTATGCAGTTAAGTAGGCAAACCAGAGTCCTAGAAGAGACAAGCGATTTCTGCAGGATAACACAAATACTGAGTACAAATCTAGGATTTGAACCTATATCCTCTGGCTCCAAATCCACTGCTTTGTCCACTAAAGCATGAGCATGCTGAAGGACACAGGGTAGATTGTAAAATTGTTAGCAGAAAAGAAAAAATAATCTGATGAAAAATGGAGGAACAGGTGTCCTCTAAGTCATAACTTCATAGAATAAAAACTTTTGAGCTAGAAAAGAATTGTGGAGGTGATTCATTCATTTATTCAATCATTCACTGAAGAAACATACGTGGATCATTCACAGTATGTCAGACACTGTGCTAAGCACCTGGAATACAAATTCAAGCCAAAAGACAGCATCTTCTCTCAAGGAGCTTATACTCTAATGGAGGAAGACAACCCATGAAAGAAAGCTGAAAGGGTAAAGTAGGAATAGGGGTGGGCAGAAGGCTGGGAAATGTTCTAGGCAATAAAGGGAAGATAAAAAAAAAATCTTGTGTTGATCAGCCAGTAGTATAAACCAGAAAAAAAGATGAAGATTTTTTTTATTTTGTCATTTTCCTTAAATTAGAGCTTCTGGGAGGAATGAGTCAATCAAAAGGTGAGGTGTTAGGAAGTTTCTATGGAGATCATTTAGCAGTGTAACCTAGCCCACACATTGCACTTGAAGAGATGAAGTACCCCTAGGGAAGTTTAATGGCTTTCCTACTATCATCAAATAATAAGCTGCTAAATGAAGGACTGAAACTCATGGCCTCTGACTCCAAAACTGGTGTTTTATTTTCCTTTTTAATTTGAGTAATAGCTTTAGTTTCTATGGTTTCTTCCTTCGTCAATATTCTTCCTCCCTTCCCTAAGAAAAAACCTATCCATTTTTAAAAAAGATTGAAAAAGAGAGAACAAAGGAGTTCAGCAAACCTAAGCAACATATTGAGGCTGATAATTTATACCCCCCCTCCTATAGCCACTCCCCACTTATACAAATAATGGAGAGAGGGATATTTTTCTATTCATTTTTTTATCGTTCTTTCACTTTGTAGTCATTGTACATATTATTCTTCTTCTGCTTGTTTCTCAATGTATCATTTCCAATACATGTCTGCATTGTTGACATTCACTCCTTCTTAAGGCACAGTAATAGATCATTATAATCATAGAGTACTTATTCACTAATTTCCTAATTAATGAACATCAGTTTGTTATCGAGTCATTTCAGTTGTATCTGCCTCTTCATGATCTCATTTGGGATTTTCTTGGCAGAGATATTGCAATGGTTTGCCATTTCTTTCTCCAGCTTCATTTTACAGATGAGGAATTGGGATGAACAGGGTTAAGAGACTTTCCTAGGGTCATATAGCCAATAAGTGTCTAAGACCAGATTTGAACTCACAAAGAGGAGTCTTCTTGACTCCAGGCCCAGTGCTCTTCTTCTTTCTATCTATGTTTTCTTTCACAACGTAACTAACATGGGAATGTTTTGCATGACTATACATGTATAACCTATATGGAATTGCTTGCCTTCTCAGTGAAAGGTGGGGTAGAGAGGAAGGAAAGGAGAGCATTTGGAACTCAAAGTTTTTAAAACAAATGTTAAAAATTGATGCTATGTGTAACTGGTGAAAAAATAAATACTAAATAAACAAAGGACCTTGAATAGGAAGTTTGTTCAGTTAAAAAGAATGCTAGATCTGAACTGATAAATTCAAGGTTTGATATTTTATTTACTTTAAGACCTTGGCTAAGTCACTTAAACTCTTTAGTCTCCACTTCCTTAAAAGTAAGGGTTCATCTAGATGATTTCTGTCCTTTCTAACTTCAAATGTAGAATGATATGAGGTTGATGTGGCCACAACAACTTCAATAAGAGCTGTATAACTTTAGCAAACTCAGACTTAAGCAGAAGAAAAAAACCCATCACTGGCCAGGAAACCGAGAGCAGCTGCTCTCAAATGTAAGTCCAAGGTAGAGATTTGGGCTAAGCAGGAGGAAGACTGCACCAGCATCTTGCTAAGATTGATAATGTCTGTTTGGCCACATATTTCTGCCAAGATAGCACATATAGAGACGTCATCAGGGTCAGTAACCTTAAACGATAAACTTATTATTTCTCAGGATCACAACCCTAGCCAAGAGTTGTGTCAGTATCTTGACTTATTGTTGTCCTTGTGTGAGCTGAATTGTTCCTTGCTGCTTTTGTCTCTTGACTTCTGTTCATAAGAAATTAATCCTGTGTGTGTGTGTGTGTGTGCGTTTGGACAAGTATGTGTGTGTACCTGTATGCATGGGTGTGCTGAGAATCTAGACATCTCTAAGAAGCCCCAAGTGGTCTTACTGCGTATGTAGAAGTGAAACAAGAATGAATCATGGGTCAGTTCTAATCACTGAAGTAATGACCCATGATAAAGTATCATGTTTTAAGCTTGATTGATTAGCATGTACCTGACAAGTAACTGCAGAGATGCTGAATTTCTCACAGCTATAGCACTATTGCTGAGGAAGCATTAACTTGTTTCTTGCAAAGGGAGTAAGAATATGCTCTTAAAAAGACAAATATCATTTCTAGGTACAGCGGGGCGATGCCACTATCAGGGTATCATATTTTTCTTAGTAATTCTCCCTTTTTTCTTTCCCTTGTCCTGGGGTCATTTTGGAACACATTTGAGATGTTTGAGGCAAAATGACTCACCAGCAGCAGAAGCACTTTGCCCCTTAGCCTTGACTGCTAAACTGCTCATGGATAAAATAAAGTCAGTAGCTTCATCTTTCTGATAACATGAAGGACCACTAGGTCTTACCAAGCACCTTGATACTCTCTTGTAGGCTTCTTCAGGCTTTACTTTTTATCTTTAGTGCCCTAGCAATGTAATCTGACCTACTTATACAATTTAATGGACTCTGACCAAGTTCATTTGCCCCACCATTGGACCCTAGGAATTTCAGGCCTTTCCATCTCTGCTACCACTAAACTTTGTTTGATGTCTTGTCTGCCCCAATTAGAATGTTAACCATTTGGGAGCAGGGATTGTCTTGATTTTTTCTACTAACATCCCCAGTGTTTAGTTCAGTGTTTGGCATTAGTATATTGTTTACTCAAGGAGAGGCAGTGTACAAATAAGGACAGAGATAGAAATATGTTATTTCATTGGTGTGAAAATATCTGGTGAGCATATTGCTTCTACTAGTAGAGGTTGGATCTATTCAATGGAACTTATAGAGTTCTCAACTTAGAATGAGGAGATGTAGAACCAAATCCCAACTCATACACTTACCAGTTGTATGACTCTGGATACATTCACTCTGATCTTCTGTTCTGCAACCTAGAACACATGGACAATAATATTTGCACCAGTTATTTCATGAGATTGATATGGAAAAAGTGTTCTACATAAGTCTTAATGTTCAATAGGAATGTGTATTATTATTATTATTATACAGAGACCTCATAGGGTAGTGGAGAGAAGACTGGTGTTGGATTCAGAAAGGCCTGGGTGCAAGATTTACTGATATATCCCAACCATGTGACAATGAAAAAAATTACTTACCATCTCATTGAGACCAAGCAAGTCTTTAAGTTATAGATTATAAATGATTTGCCAGTATGCCTCAGTGGAGGAGATTTTCAAACAAGGGATTCCCTACAAGAATGAAATCACAGGTCTGGACCAAAAGAAATTCTAATGCTGTGTGTCAAATGAATGATAAGTTACCACTCCATTAAATGCTCCAGGAGTTTGAAAGAAGGAGAAATCACTGAGGATTGTGATGTCAGGGGAAGATTAAACAAAGGAGATGGGACTTGACCTGGATCTTGAATGAAGGGTAGTAAGATTTAAGGAAGCCCAATTCAATTTCATTTTGACAGACACTATAAAAGACACTTGCTAGGCTCTAGGACTGCATAAATGGAAAATGGCCTATTACCTCTGTTCAAAGAAAATCCTGTGTAATTTAAGGGAGGGAGCCTTGCATATGGTCTCAAATAACTTGATAAAATGTAATAAAGGCAGAAGAGACATATGGTTAAGGAGCATCAGTGTTGCATCAGGAAGGAGGAAGGTAGAAAGGAAGGAACAAAAGAAGGAAGGAAGGAAGAATAGATACATATTTATACCTAATGGTAGCCATATTTAGGGAGGGGGAGGGAAGAAAGAAGGGGAAATTAAATTTATATGATAACTTTACTATATATTTAAAAGGAATAGCAAGTTATGCGTAATAGATTTGCAGTTTCACATACAATAAACCTTTTTTTGCTATTCTACTATGTTATGGAAATGCTTGTTTTGTTTTTTGAGTTCAGAATAAAATAAAATTTTAAAAGGAAGGGAGGAGAGAGGGAGAAAAGGAAGAAATAAAGGAAAAGGAAAAGCGGGGAGGAAGAAGGGAAGGAAAGGAAGAAGCCCAAGTAACTATTCACAGGGAGGCTTTTATAGGGCACCATTAAAGAAAATAACACTTCTAAATGTTTCTGTATGGCTTTTTTTGTACTTGCATGTGTGTGTCCTACTTTAATACTGCCTTTTGATCTAGAGGTGACCCCAGACTATTACAACCTATTCCAGGAAACACAAACTCTAGTAGCACCTACCAAGCTTGAATAGCTTCCAGTACATGCCTAGTGACAGATTGTGTGCCAGTGCCAGCTTAGCGAAGGTCACAGAGGCTCATCTCCAGGTTGGTTGCAGGAAAAGGGGATGGGGAGGGGAGAGATTGGAGAGTGACTTTTTTTTCCCCACTCAGCAACTCTTCAAGTCCAAGTATTATATTTTAGAGGGACTGGGATTTGAATCAGGAGAAGGTATTTCTTCACCAGTGATACCATGAATTCTTAAAACACTAGAGTAAATGGTGTGTGTGTATTTGTGTGCATATCATTGTATGTATCCACCACAAATAAATAGTCCTTGTCATCTTGAGGCAGAAAAAAAAGGAAAAGGAGAAGTTTCACTTCTGTGTTTCCTTCCTAGGAAATTTATTCTCTTGATATTGTTGGATAATTTTCTTGATTTCTTGGGAGAATACCTGTGAAAAAGGGTTGATGACTGTGACTTGAAGATAAAAGGCCAGACTGAAAGTAAAGAGATTTATTACATTACTAAGGAAACTGATCACACTAAAAGCAAACTCAGTCCTGGGCTATAGATTCGTTTTTGGTTTGGTTTTTTTTTTTTTTTTATATCCTTTCAGACCCACTTAGATTATGCGACCAATCATTGGCATTCTGTGGCAAGAAGGATACACAAGTAAAATATTTCCTAGGAACTACAGGGTATAACAACTGGAAGAAACAGCCAGAGAAGAATTTGAATGTAAATGAAGAATATATTCTTAGACTAGGAAAAAATTCCTGTTAAAAAGCTGGAAACCAAGTACTTTTACAACTGTAGAAAGTCTTTTTAAACAAGTTCATTTTCTTATTCAAGAATGTTAAATTGTCATGAAGACAGTGGATAAGATCATTTGTGTTACCACGTCCTAGCACAGAAGTTGGGAACTTTCTAATATTAAATCACCAAGTGATTGGAGGGGTGTCTGATGTTGTTAACATATCAAAATGTCACAAAATGATTGTGGTTCCAATTTTTTCTCCAGGACATGTACACATATACATGTAAAAAACAAGGACTTTTGATTTTGTATGACAAAACCATAGTTTTGTTCTGGAAGGAAACTTAAGGGTCATCAATTCCAACCTAATACTTTTACAAATGTAGAGTGAAATTGCAGCCTAGACGAAAGTATCTTAGTTTCTGTGGGAGGATTTCGGTCTAAATCTAGCTCTCTATACATACAAACACACACACACACACACGCACACATGCACACACACACACACACACACACACACAGCAATACCTCTGTCTCTCTTTCTGCCTCTCTATCTCTGTCTCTGACTTTCTCCCTATCTCTTTCTTTCCTCTCTCATCTCAGCCTCTCCTCTGTCTCTGTCTGTCTCTGTCTCTGTCTTTCTCTCCCCCCTTCCTTCTCTGTCTCTCACATCCCTTGCCAGCTTTAGATGTCTGTTTTCATTGGTATAGGCAACATTTTATGCAAGTATAATGTTACAACTATTTTCTCTACATCTTTGACCACTGCCCAAAGCACTAAGAGGTCAAGGGCCATCTCTAGAATCACACAGCCAAGGAATGTCATAGGCAAGACTTCAAATTAGATTTTTCTGATTCCAAGGGTGGCCTTCAGTCCAGTATGCCACAATGACTCTAGTGTGGGTATAGACCACATTTATAATATGAACACAGACTTACAAATTTTCTCAACTTTGCTACCAATATCCTAATGCTGTTTTGCAGTTAATCAGCACCATCTGTTTATACAATTAATTCTTGAGAAAACTGATGTGTAAGAGGAAAATCTAGTGTTTCCCCTTCCATTCTCCTTGGCTTCCTCCTTTTTTTTTTTTCTAGAAGCAGCGGTAAATGGACCAGAACACAGATCTGGCATCTGTGATTCTCTACTTTTCTAATTTGCTTCCTGTTTCCCTTCTGACTTTTTTATCTCTTGCCTTTACTAACTCCTGTTCTAATACCCTCCCCTTCAGGATAGGCATTTGGAAAGGTACAGTGTTCTTTCCCATCTATGTTCTTTTTCCTGGAAAGTTCATGCACTCTCACCCCATGTGTAGTTAACTTTTAAATCACTATTTCTGGCCCTCACCTTCAGGCTAGTATTTCCTTCTATCTTTTGCATATCTTCATCCCTTGACTGGATATCCGGCCAAAAGTTATTTTCACTTGAAAACTAACTCTGCTTCTTACCTTCCTTATTTAGCTTATTATAGTATTCTCCCCATCCTTTGAACTTCGGAGAAATATTTCCTTTGCCCCTATATCCTATTAATTTCCAAGTCCTAGTAACTTTCAAAATTCCACTGACTTTATCCCCTTCCGACTACCACTAATTCAAGTTCAGGATTTCACTGCACCACAAAACTTGAAAGTCAGTGTGGCTGAATCATGAGATTGGGAAGTCATCAGCTGTAGTCAGTAGAGTACAAGAAAGAAATAGTCTATATCTCATAATAGTGCTACCTTCAGAATGGATATATAATCAGGGAGAAAGAGTATTTACAAGGCTATTATTTAGGTTGGGGTGAGTCTCTTTTGTTTTGCATGTCTAGAACTATATGATGTTTGGAGAAGTGAGGAAAAAATGGCTCAGACCCTCACTGTAAAAGAGTGATACAACCCAGAGAGTTAGACATTCCTGGTTTTATTCCCCTTCATAAATAAATCCCTCAGTTTGGCATTTAAAAACTTTTACAAATATACTGATCCCAAAACACCTTTCCAGTTTTATTATACATTATTTCCCAAACTGATCTTTCGGCTGTTCTGTATGTCTGGTGTACCATATCTTCTCCTATGCATTTGCACTGGTTAGCCCCATTTCTAGAATGCACTTAATGCTCCCATCCCTACTCTTCACCTGAACAAACATTTGCCTCATAGAATTCTCCCTCAAGGTTCAGCTCAGGTATAACCTCACACTTAAGTCCTTTCCCAGTGGCTCAGCTTCTAATACCTTCCCCATCAAAATTAATTTTATCTATTTTGCATTTCTCATTATCACATATATGTGTGTATATATATATATTTCCCAATAGACTGGAAGCTGCTTCAGGATAGGTAATATTGTACTCCTATCTTTGTGTTTCAAGTGCTTATAGTGGATACATATATGTAGATAGATAGATAGATAGATAGATAGATAGATAGATAGATAGATAGATAGATAGACAGACAGACAGATAGATATTAAATGACTGAATACACTGGATATCCTCAAAAACTGTGGAAAATATTTTTGGTGGACAAATATCTATCTATACACATATACACATACATATATACACACACAAACATAAAATTGTAACAAACATTGAGGAATCTTAATGAAAAATTCACCTCTATTTTGGCAACTTTCAAAGTTTTCATGGAATAAGTCACATTTTTCTACATGAGCCTTCAGGATGACATATTTCTCCACTGAATTGACTATTTCAATAGATAAATGTAATGAAATTTTGTATTATTGGCAAGTCTCAGTTGATGATATCTGCCAGTTGATTATGTGACTGCAAACCTCTAATGGGTTATTGAATATAATTTGGAAAATCCTGTCTGTTCCCTTCATATGCCCTCAATTTGTGCACATGCATACACACACACACACACACACACACATGCATATGCACTTTTTAGAGATTAAAAAAACTACATGTTAGTTTTTCCTATTATGTTCTTGATCATTTTTTGTATCAATAGCATCTCTTTTTTTTTCTGAATATTTGGTGTATTCCCATTCTTTTTTGCATACTATAAAACTGACCCTTCAATATCTTCAATGTATAGTTAGTCTTTTCTAGTGTCTCTTCTCATTTTTGTGTGCTTTAGTGGGTTTTTTCCCTATTTCTTCATAATGAAATGTGACATTAGAAGTTAAGTTAAATTCTAACTGTGGCAGTTATGCCATCACTTGTATGGAAACTTGTTTTAGGAATGTACACAAATTGTGTATTTTTTTTTCACTTCATATCTTTCCAGATTCATTATTAAATGCTATTAGAAAAATTGCTTTTAGTTGGCTCTCTTCACATGCTTTCTATAACTTCTTTCCCCTCCTTTGCATCTCATGATTTTAGGAGGTAATTTTGCTCATAATCTTCCACTCTCCTCCTCTCTAACATTTTATGACTGTATTTACATTTTAAACACGCAGTAACTTGGCTACCATATCTTTCCTTAGTAAAGAAACCAATATTTGGTAGGTGATCTAGTTTCTGGGATATCTTACATTGTGTAATGTTGTGATGTTAATGCATTCCTAATCAAATTAAGATAGTATTTATTAATGCCTTTTCCTTCATCCATTTCCTGTTTTTTGGCATCAATGGTTGGTTTCCAAAGGTCAAGTCAGAACTAGTTTTATTATATTTAATATGTCATCATTTTTATTCTTCTAATTTGTCATTGATTAGCATTCTTTGTTCTAACTAGCCAATGATCTCACCATGTGCAGGCATTTCATAATTACTACCACAATGGTAACCAGTTATTTCCTCTTTGCAAAGATATAGTCAATATCATTTTATGAAATTTTTGTATTGATATCTTTTTTCACATTCAGAATTTTAATTGTTTTGGGAGAAAGGAGACAGAAATAATCAGGGGGGAAAAGGAACATTTCTATATAGCTTCCAAGCATTTAACTTAATTCTAAACCATATCTGGAGCCTGATTGTGACCTTCTTTGTTTTTCACCGTGAAGCCCAACTTAAAAACTATGAAGCTGAGTTGTTGAAAATACCTTAAAGAGACGTTAAGAGATCAAGTTGTTACTGTATTTCATCTTATTGAATAGCCTATATAACAATAATGACATAGCACATTATTTTAAAATTCAGTGGTTGAACAAGTGGTTATTATTATCTTCCATGTGTCATGCAATGACAATCCACATTAAAATATAGATAGATAGGTGGATAGATGGATAGATGGATAGATGAATGAATAGATGATTGAATGGATGGATAGACAGACAGACATATAGATAGATAGATAGATAGATAGATAGATAGATAGATAGATAGATAGATAGATAGATAGAGCCTGCCTTCAAAGAGGTTGTCACAATATTTATGTTAACTGACTTGTATAAAAATATTTATCAAAAATTAATGTTTAATGAAATTTTAAGGTGAGTTGTCTGAAGGGAAAACTTAGAGTCAGGAGAAAGTATGACTTAAATCTTGCTCTTGGGGCTTCTTCCTTGTGGGACCATATTGAAATTATGTAAACCCCCTTAGTCTCAGTTGCCTTATCTATAAAACAGGGCCAAAAATACATGTAATATATGTATATATATTACATATATATATGTACACTCATACACTCAGTGGGGTGTCATGGTTCTTAAATTACACACATACACACACACGTATGTGTATGTATATTTTGTGTGTATGTGTATATATATATATGTATGTATAAATGTGTTTTTATGTATACATAGATATTCATATTCATATACAGAGAGCAAAAGAGTGAGCATGCCCAGGACCTGTGGGCTAGTGCTGGTTTTCATGGCTGATTTAACTGTGTGACTTCTAATGGAACAGTTCTATCAGGTGAAACTATTTTCTAAATTCTAGGCCCCATTGACAAGTATTAACTAGCCCTTTACTCCTGGGAAGCAAGAGACAAAGAATGCATCCTTGATATGCTTGCATAGATACAGAATCCACACGTTGCTTAGATCAGCATGGAGATGGATATCATGTTTTTCTACTGAAGCCTGTGACTGTCTCCATTGTACCTAGTCTCTTGACAATGGAAATGTTATACATAGTTATAATCGGTTAAGGGGGAACCATAAAAATGGATTTTTTTTTAAATGCCTAGAAAGCCCAGGCTGCCTGACCCCTTCACTGCTCACATAAAAATTAAAGGCCCCAATTGTACCTCAGGCCCTTTGATGGTTTAGAAAAAGAACAGTGGAATATTTAACTAGATTTAGAAATCCTGAAACACTGTGCACAGTTGGTTTCAGACTCTAGGCCTGTTGTAGATCTTATTGATGTGATTTCAGGGTAAAAATACAGCTGTGGAATGTTCACTTTAACTTTTTTTAATAGTGAGTAGAAAATACTTAAAGAGGGTGACACTTCATTAGCATCTTTATAGAAGTCTTCATATTGTCATTTTTTAAAAAAAAGAATGAGCACATGAAACCTTTAAGAACATATATTTGTCTCACTAGGCTTACTTAAAAAAAAAGCAAACACATACACAGTTGTGTGAATGTGTGTGTACGTACACATTTTTATAATATAGCCTTAAACCCCAATTATAGGATGAAAAAAAGTGTCCCCACACTCTAGGTGACCAGAAAAGCAAGAATTCATTGTTTCTTTAAAGATATTAACCTGGAAAGTTGAATAGAGAAACCCAACCAGAAGAGGCCGAAGGAGGAAATGTAATTGGCATGTTTGCAAAATCTCCACTGGGTTAGCGGCAACCAGCTTCAACCTGCAAGTGCCATCATGATGAATGCTTACAACACTTTTTCTGAGAGCCCAATTATCCTGCTTTTGTGCAGGGCCTAGAGATCAGCCAGATCAGTTGCATACACAAAGCCTTTTTTTTGCTCTGTCTCTTTTAAACAAGAGCTGTGAAAGATGGAATAGAAAGGTTGAAGCTTTATTTTCCTCTAGTAAGAAAAATAGTCTTTTTCTTTGCTTTGGTGAGAGTTTAACACACAATCCTTTAAGCCATAATATGGTCAGAGACAGATGCTGATTTGTGCTACAAGAAATATTCCTTTTGAAATTTCCCCCTCCCCCCATAGTGTATTTTGCCATATAACTCCCAGTGAGATGAAACTGAAACACTAAGTCATATTACACATGTTAAATTTATATTGGAGACAAGGGAGACCTAAAAGGCTCTCCTATTGAATGAAATAGCTATGTGATTTTAAGTTTTATATTAGATATCAAGAAAGGGGGTGGGAAATTCACTGACACTATGACTGAGCATATGTCCATATGTGTGTTTCCTCTGATCAGCTGGGATGATAGCTTATATCCTTACATCTCTAGGAAAAAGATAAAAGTTGACTTCAGTGATAAACTTGGAGAAATTGTATAGGAGGTGGTCACTTTGACCTGATATTGTTTAAATAAAGTTATGTGCTTATACTTATGACTGACGGGTTTTGGTCAGTAGCACTTGCTTCCCCTACATTCCTGACATCAGTGAATAAACGTTTAAATAGGTTAGTAGATATATATCTACATCTGTACTATACCTTTAGTGATAGAAGAGATGTGTAGGTACTTATGGAAGGAAAGAAGGAAGGAAGGAAGGAAGGAAGGAAGGAAGGAAGGAAGGAAGGAAGGAAGGAAGGAAGGAAGGAAGGAAGGAAGGAAGGAAGGAAAGAAGGAAGGGAGGGAGGGAGGGAGGGAGAAAGGGAGGGAGGGAGGGAGGAAGGGAAGAAGGAAGAAAAGGGAAAATAGAAAAACATTAAATACAGTGTATCCAGCACTCTGTAAAGTGCTAGTAATAAAAATTTTAAAAAACAGCAAGATAGCATCTGTTCTCCAGGAGTTTACATTTAGTAGAGAAAGAATTTTCATGCAGTTGGAGTTGTGCAGTGAAGGACAAGATGACTAGAGCTATAAGTGGTATGGCATAGATGTGTCATATTGGACTTGAGACTAGAAAAGATGAAAGCTCACCAATCAGAGCCCAGTATCAAAGGATTAAGGGAAATAGGAGGAGAAAAAGAAGGAGAAAACTGAAGTCATCAACTAAATATCATGGTGATGGCTAGAAAGTGGTATGTTTCACTGATGACCAGAACTAGAAAAAACTATGTATCTATCATCTATCTATCCATCTTTCTATCATCTGTCTGTCTTTCTGTCTTTTTATATAATGCATCATCTATCAATCTAGACTTGATTTATATATAAATAGATTTAATATAAATACATATATACATATATATACATATATATATATACATATATATATATATGTATATATATATATATATATGAATCCACCCACTCATATTGGAGAGGTCAAGTCCTGTGATACCATTGTCATATGAAATTCTAAGTAAGGAAGCTCCCTTTCCCAATGAGGAATGACAACTCATTTGTAACTAATTGTATTAGAGAGTTGCTTGCACCACTAAGATCATAAATTCATAGAATTATACACTCACAATTGCAAGGGGACTTAAAAATCACCGAAAAAGAAAACAAAAATAAACAAATAAAAACAGACCAGAGAAGCACTTGAAATGTCAAAGAAATTACTGTCTAGTGAATCATTGTAATGGATGACAAATGCTCAGGTGGAATTCACTTATTTTAGCATTAATTGACTATCTACTGTTTTCAGAACGTTGTATTCCTTACAGAGGAATATAAACTAAATTAAAGACACAGTCTCAATACTCTGGGGGTTTGGTATCTATAGGTAGATATATATTCATAAAGTTATAGAATATAGACTTAACTGATAGTTTTAGGAACATTTGTCAGGAATTTTTAAAGACATATACAATGAGTATTTGAAAAATGAAGGTGGTATTGTATAGTTACATAAATAAATTCGGTTAAGCTTCTCCAAAATAAAATAATACTTTTCCTATGTGTTCATACATGATGGATAGTTAAAAATACCTGAGCCACTGGCAAAACCAATATGTATCATAGTATTGCAGTATCACAAATATTCAAATTGGACAAGACTTCAGTACTTAACTAATCCAAGACATTTGTAAACAAGAATCCACTGAGGATAGATTAATATCTATGGAGAACAATAGCAACCTTCAAGTCCAATATCCTGATTTTACATAAGATGAAACTGAAGCTATGAGCGGTTAAGTGATATGATTGGAATAATCCAACTAATAAGAACTAAGAGTCTGGTGTAAGATTTAAAGTTGGGTGTTTCTGACTCCTAGATTAGATTTAGATTAGATTAGATTAAATAAAATTTCCTAATTCTACCAGTTTCTTCTGCCTAATCCCTTACTAGTACTGCTAAGACATCTTCACTATTAAGAAACTCAGAAACTTGTAAGATAACTGCCAACTCTGCTTTTTAAATAAGTGCCTAAAAGTGTGTGGTCCATATAGTAATGATCACGTAACAAATAATTATCAAATGGTTAGTAATTAAGATTTTCCTTTTGTTGAGCCAACATCTCCCTCTGCAATTTTGGCTTATTGTTTCTTTCATGTATTTGAATTATTATTGCCTTATTAGTCTTTTCTTCTTCTAGTCCCTTTAACTGATTGTCTCTAAAAAAATAGCTTATTCATTATTTTGATGACTTCCCTTTAACTCTCTGCAGAGTCAGTCAATGTACTTTCTAAGATATGGCCCCAAGAACTGAACACAGTACTCATTATGCCATGTCCTATCTGGCCAAGGTTAGATGTAGCAAAATACACCACTTAATTTTTTTTAACACTTCATTTCTCTTAATGCACCTAAGAATTCTATTTTCACTTTTGGATACTGTATTACTCTGATAACAGGTAACAGTGATGGCTTTATATTTTACCTAAGAAACAAAGCTAACTGACTTCTCCAACCTAATCTCTAACATTCATTTTTTTTTTGTCATCATAATTGAATAGCAGTAGTCATACTGCCTCAGATGTAAATATATCTTCTTTCATTCTCAAATCTCTCTCTCTCTCTCTCTCTCTCTCTCTCTCTCTCTCTCTCTCTCTCTCTCTCTCTCTCTCTCTCTCTGTCTCTGTCTCTCTCTGTCTCTCTGTCTCTGTCTCTCTCTGTCTCTCTCTCTGTCTCTCTCTCTGTCTCTGTCTCCTTCTCTGTATCTGTCTCGCTCTCCCCCCTCCCATCTATCTAACTATATCCATATACTCATACCCTTATCATTTTTCTCATCTTCTATGAAGTCAGATATGAATGGACTTGAGGCACATAACTTCATTAATTATTTTACATTTAATGGCAGGCAGGCTATTGTGCAGTTGTTTGTAAATTAATATAAGCACAACTTTAAAACCAACAACCTTTGGAATAATGATAGTAGCAGAGAGGATGATGGGTATACTGTGGACTTCATCCTGTTCTCACATAATTTTGATTTCTTCAATCAAGTATCTGTAGATTGAAAGCTTTTCATTCCATATAAATTGGAGCTTATGGGTAATTAATAGAACAACATTACTATACATGTTCTTGAATGTTTATGGATCAGATCATTATTACACATGAATAGTTGAGGGGCAGCCATTTTTGACTGGCATGATTCTCTGCTTCATGGAAAGATTATTTGTTAAATTATCAAAAATAATTTGGTATTTTTATTTTTAGTATACATAGATACCTGCTATCTAGCCATTTCTCGATTTATGAAAGGAATAGTAAACTTTTGGTAAGCCAATGTATCTTTTTTTTTTTTATCCTTTCTCAAAAACTGCCTTTTGCTATGGTTATATCTTTGTGTTAGTATATATTTCTAGGAGATTTTAATTCTATTATTTCTGAGAGACAAAATACTTCTGATCAGGTACAGTATTTCTGACAAGTCATTCAACTTCTCAAATATCTCCAGTAACGGGGAATACATTACCTTCTGAGTCAGCATTGTCCACTTTTGGACAGGTTAATAATAAAGACTACTTATTCACCTTATACTGAGTTGTCATATTTTTTAAACAATTCTTGGTGCTCAAACTCAAAGCAAAATGCCATTGATTGTGATAAATATTTTCTCATAACTTCTCTCTTCGAGATTTCATTTTGTTTTCCATTCATTGCCAAATCCTTTTTTTCATGATTACAGAATTACTGTACTTCCTTTAAAATGGAGTTATTTATGGCATATAATATTGGTGATTTCCAAAATTGTGACTATATCTTATTTTGATTAAATGTAGGAACTCTTTATATCTGTTGGAAAACTCTTCCATTTTAATTGAGCAGGTTAATTTTTCTTGGAAAGTTAAAATATAAAATAACATTTAAATCACCATTACAGATATTCTTTAAAGAGATAGAGGTCTGTGAAGCCCCTTCTACCCATTGTTTCTCCCGTCAGGTATGCATCACTATGCTTGCCTTTAATAAAGAAATATTTATGGAGTACTACTCATCTCAATGATACCTATTAACTTTGAAAAGGAAATACATTATTTTAACCCAAAACAATTTAAAAGAAGATTAATATAATGTTCAATCACTATAATTACCAGATTGTCCTTGGATTAAAACAAGGACTGTTTAAAGGATATAATAAATAGATAACTAGTGTCTTCTTGGGGTTTTTAATATTCAGGCAGTATATCACTTTGGATGGTCTACTATGAGGTATGAGCTATTTTAGAGGTCAATCTGTCTCTTATGAAGACTAATCTCAGCAGGTCCTGATGCACAACTATACTCACATAATATACTTTCTTCTCTTATTTAGGATTTTAAGAATATAAGAAATTTATAACACAATCTAAAAACAAAAAAGAGATAGTGATTTGTAATCCCTCAGCATCATTAACTGTCTGATGGCACTTAAAGCAGGAAAAAAAAATCACAATTTTCTCATGTCTTTTTGATACTTTGTGCTATTTGTGAGATGAAAAAATTAACAAGGACTGATCTGATCAGAAAAATAATGGCATACTTGCTAAATGAGTTTGATTCTTAATTTTATTTTCCTATAACCTGCCTCAATGCTTGACATAAGCTTGCTTTTTAATGAACACTAGTTGACTGTTTAATTGATTGAAAGAGCAAATCAGGTCATAGTTGTATATCACTTTGCAAACTTTAAAATACTTGATAAATATCAGTTATTATTATTAGTAGAGAAGTCACTCAGTTGGAAGTCAAGAAACTAAAATGCTCAATGAAACTACTACATTGTGTCCTTTAAATTCTTTGATGACATTTCCTCATATGGACAGTGTACATACCAATCTCATGGGGATTTAAAGGTACTAGATCATGGGATTTAAATCAAGTTATATGCCTTAGAAGTCATCAAGGATGACCCATTCATTTTATAGCTAAGGAAACTGAAGGTTGGAGAATTTAAGTGAACTGTCCATGGTTGTGCAGATATTAAGTGAAAGGGATAGGATAGAAATGCAAGTTCTCTGACTTCAAATTCATTTATTTCCCTTCTTACTGTGCTACACTGTCACTATCTCTTTAAGAAAGAAATTTTTAAGAAAGCTATCATCTAGAAAATGTTGGGAAACTACTTTTTTTTATTAGACTTACATGGAATATTATGCGATGAGAAAATCAGGAAATACCTAATCCTTATGTAATGGTTAGTCAGTTCTCTAATTGTTCAATGTATTTTTGATTACAGTAAAAACTGTTTGTGACTACCAAGACTTGGAGCCTGTTCTTTTATTTCCATATTGCTCATTGTGTGATATTTTAATATAATTCTTCTAATACATTTTACTTTATTCCAATATTCAAGTCAAAAATTCTTCCCAGATGTATCTGCATGATCAATATCTCTCACCCTCTTTCTCCCTCCCCCCTTCCTCTCCCTTTTCTTTCCCTCTCCCCTTCCACAAATGGACTTTGGCCAGAAATAGATTTAGAATGAAGTATGAAGTTATTGGGATGCCACTACATTAGTCATGAAAGAGACATAGTGTCGGGTGCTATGGAGACAACCATTCTGTTTAACTTTACCAAATGTCCTTGTAGGAAAAAAAGGGGAGAGGTATCTGTTAGAAAACTGATCAAGAACTAAGCCTATAAACCTTAGTAGAAGCAGGGGTTGGTAACAAGCAATGTCATTCAATATGTGTAAGAGACAGTCATGAAACTGCCCAGTAAGAAGAAGACCCAGCCAAGAGATAGTAGTTGCAGCTCATAATCCCTGTTCTTGTCTGTATATCTCTTCTCTAGATAAGGTAACTCACAGGAACACAATGGAAGCACAATGGAAGCACAAATGAAGTTTTCATTTAAATTGATGGTAATATCAATAATTTGAGCAACAAAAATATCTCACTGTAACAACTTCAGTAAGGACTAGAGAAAGGGAATCAAAATGAATGAGGATCCTTAAAAAGCCAAATAAAATTATGAAACAGAATAACTAAAGATGAGTGAAAGAGCTAAACACATCCACTTGTGAGAAAATGAAAATGACATTTTTTTCAAGATAAGCAATGAAAAGAAAAAATTAATAAATGAATCTGCTTGAGTGTATGAAACAATAGTAATGGAGCACAAAAACTAGAATATTAAGGAAAACATCTTCAAATATACAGATGATATACAAGTAAATTAATCAGGAATAAAAAATGCTAAGAAAAGCATTACGCCAGATAAAATCATTGGCTGAAGTTTATTTGCTAGTCACTGATTTAGTAAGATTTAACAGAGTTCAGAAAGGAGAGGAAAAAATGATACTGACATTGATAATATAACTTTTCCAAGATATTCAGAATAAAAAAAATCAATAAATTTAGTATTATGTAAAACAGAATTGTGGTCAACTAGCTTACTTTTGAACGACAAAACAAAAAGGCCTAGATCTCAAGGATCTCAGAGTGGATGGGGAGAAGTACAGCAACATACAAAGGTTACAATAAAACAGAGTATATACTATGTAAATTGGAGATAATCTGATGGATGGTGGTAATATTCAGGACTGCTGAAGTCTTCTTGCAAAAGGTGGAGCTTTAGTGGAGACTTGAAGAAAGTCTGAGAAACCAGGAAGTACCTATAAGGAGAGAGAAGGTTCTGAGACAGTAAAAATTATCTGACATCCAAAGATTGAGTGTGCTGTATGTGGAACAGCAAGTAGGATACAGATCTTCAGAGAACACAGGTTCAAAGAAATCAATAAATTATTTAGACATTTGAAAAACAAAGATCTAGGTGACAGATGTGAAGGACAGACAATGACAAAAACATATCAGAATTGTTGGTATCATAGAGAATTTAGGAAAGCAAAAATGAATTTAGCTCCATTTCAAGGTAGTTTACCTAACCTATAGACCCTAAAAAAGGTACCTCATGTTTTAAGTGACATCTGCAGCCATATTTTCTCCCACTAATATGTTTATTTTTATTAGTTACCCAGAGGACATCTTTAAATCAAAGACAATGATTTAATAAAAGAGTGATAAAGTAACAACAGAACAGTTCTCCCCCATAAAACTTGAGCTCAATCTTCAACAAATACAGGCACCCTTAGTGGTAGTGGTAAGAGAGTATTTGAATTGGTATTAAACATAGAGTGTGTGTGTGTGTCCATGTGCCTGTGTGTGTGTGTAATTTAGTCCTTACAACAACTGTATAAAGTAAGCACTATTTTAAAGTCCATTTTACAAATAAGACAACTGAGGTTTAGGGGTATTTTTAATTACTCAGCATCCTTTATCTAATAAGTTTCTAAGTTAGAATTTTAATTCGGGCTTTTTTTTTTTATTCTTATCACAATGTTCCATCCACTATGCCTCTCACTTGCCAAGTAGTAGTGGTGGTAGTAGCAGTAGTAGTAGTAGTAGTAGTAGTAGTAGTAGTAGTAGTAGTAGTAGTAGTAGTAGTAGCATTGAAAATGTCATCAAGCAAATATCTCATAGGAAGAAAAGAAGAATTGGCTAATAAAAGCAATGACAAGTATATCTATATTTATGTATATATATATACGCATATATATACATACATACATGCATATATATGTATGTATATATGTGTGTGTGTGTAGTATTTTACTGGTATCCCCACAATATCAGGAAAAAGGGAAAAAGTCTGATACCATATTGACTGAATCTGTAGCAACCTTTTGGGATAGCATGGGTAATATTCTCACAGGAAAGGAAGACACGTGCTAAAATCTGCATCATTGGAAGGAATGTCAAAATCAATGAGATGATAAATTTATTTGAATATTTTAAGAATAAAGAGGCATGCATTGTTTTCTGATAATTGACTGAAGAAAATACAAACTTAATAAAACCTGATGGAACTATTAAAGGAAAATTTACTGACTCTTCAATAAGACCCAGAAACTATACAACACATTATAAAACACAAACTAAATAGTAAGCTTATATTGGGAAATATACAATACTGAAAGATCTAAATAGATTGGAAATGAAAGGCTGGACCATAATTTCGTGCTATAGATAACAGAAAATGTTGAATTCAAACCACAAATCATTTTTTAATATAAAGATATATTATGCTAAAAGACTATAAAATAGAGTATATGCATTAAATATAATAAGTGTATACATATATATGTACATATCCCAACAGATTCCTATAAACATTTTATAGGTACTGATTCACATGATATAGGTATTAACCTATAGCTTTTTTGGTTTCTCTTTTTCAATTGTTTGTTGGTTTTTTTAATTTATTGCAAGGGAGATTTTAGCTGCAAGGAGAATTTGGTGTTTGAGTGTATTCAAGTGTGACTATGATGCAATGTTGGAAGACATCAATGAAACATTTCATCCTTTTAGGAATCCTATTGTTTGAATTTTCATTGAACAAAAACAATAGCTAACAAAATGCCATTGGTGTTTTGAAAAGCTGAAAGTTTAACTGTAAAAAGGATGTAACGAAAGAAACAAGCATTTAAGAGGCTATGTAGCAGCATCAACTATACATACTTTTTGGTTATTACCTCATTTTATTCTCACAACAATCCTATGAGCTAAGTGCTATTTTTAATCCCCAGTATACATTTGAAGAAATTGAGACAGAGATTAAGTGACTTAGACAGACTTTTCAATGTCTGAAGCCATATATGAACTCACGTTGTCTTAACTCTAGACCCAGTCCACTGTACCACTTAGCCAACAGTGTACCTTTGATGTATCCTTTGTAAGCCTAAGGGCACAAAAATGAGTTTTCAAATATCTTTAAACATAACCAAGTAGCCATTTACTATGTTTGCATAATGGAAATGCATTATTAATGTATCATCAATAAGCCATTCAGATTATGACTTTTCACCCCCGGGAGTATTGCTCTCTTCACACTAATTAATCTAGAGTGATCATGTGCTCACAACTGAATATTTATCGCTTCTCATCCTGTTCTTATGGTATATTACACACATTTGTGTATTACTGGCTCAAACAGGACTTGAGGCAAAATGTATTAAACAAGAGAAATCCATTTAGTTCATTCAGGTTTAGTAAAAGTTGCAACCCAGAACTAGCACTTACGAAGTTACGAAATGCTGTCCTTCCACTTGCCCTGGGAGATAGTATACGTCGTTTAAGTATTATTTATCTTTAGAAGAGTAAACTGAAGTTTGCAGCAGTCAAGTGACTTGCTCATGGCCAAAGAGCAAGTCGTGTCAAACTCAAGGTCGAGCTCCCTACCGTAACCTCAGCAAAATAGCCAACAACAACAACAACAACAACAAAAATACACGTAAACTAACTAGACATGGCTAAATATAGCATTAAGAGCGGTAATAACAGCTTACGTTTATTGTTTTATTACTCATATCATGTTTCCAATAAATGATTTCACTTAAATAAAGACATTTTCACTTGCTAATATAATTCTTGGCTTATATTGGCACACTTGTTATATTTTTTTCAAGCTTTGGGTAACAGGTTTAGTTGCTATTTTATGTACTGGATGGATATTTAAAGGAGGCAGACTAGTCTTACAGTGAGAGTGATGGATAAACATTGGACTATCAGCAGTCCCCGTAGTTATGATCATGCTATTAAGTGAATGAATGGAAGTTTGTCCCCATAGTGGGTAGAGTCACTGTGGTGAGCTAATGGAAAAATATTTGCATCATATACATGAAGTAGGCTTGCATGCATTGTGTTCTGTCTCAATGATGGGAATACCTGTATCAATTAAGTATCAAATCCATTGAAGTGCTCCTAAAACTTTAATTAGTATTTAATCTATGTAACTGTGTGTTAAAGATGCATTACCATTTAATTGGAAATGAAGATTTCATATAGTACTTTACAATTACATTAAAATTTTATTTCCATGGAAACTAAGTGATCAATAAATACTTGTCATTAAAATTAAGTATATTCAGGACAAATGGAAATAAAGTTATATAATAATCAAGATTATATTAGAGCAGTAGAAGCCTAGATGAGTAGGATATTCGATAAACACCAAAAATGATCAAGGTTATGGAAATGAACATGGTACTTTTCTTTCTATGTTCTTAAGCATGGTTAGCTTTGAGGGGCATTCTCAAGACACTTATAGTCACTTAGGAAAACATCTCTCCATCACATTTTATAGGGCTATTATTCCTTAAAAGAATTATTATAATTTCCCTAAGTGTCTTACATTCATTGACACATTTGTAGACTTGAAGTATTCTAATAACTAAAACAAGTAAATATAATTATTAATCCCCTAAATTACTTTGTAAAGTTATCAAGGACCACCTTAGAACATGGTTATAATATTTTAAAATATTTTCAACCTAGATTTCTAACTTATAAACAGTCTTTTTACTGTGATTTTCTTTTGGAAGCATTCAACTCTATCTACTAAGACATCTAGTGATGATTCTTTTCTCTCACTCATTTTGTGTGGGAAGTGTTGTGAAGTCTTTTAGGAAAACGTTATGATTGAGATAGGGTGAATACTACAACTATGTTTCATTTTTGCCTTAGCAATGTTACATAATTATCATATGATGTTTTTAAACCATAAGAACAGTCTTTATTGACCTTGACCCTTGACTATCGTAAGCACCATAGAGGATATATTGCATATCAAAGAGCCTTTCAGCATTTGTCTTTAAAAGTAAATTCTGAGAGATTCACACTACTATTATCTGTCATACACTAATTAATACATAAGAATTAATGAGGCAATGTCTCTAAAACTGTGGCTACAAAGTGGCAAAAATGGATTTTCATATTCAATTTATGGAATTTAGGTGCATTGCTATTTGTTTTTTCTTCTTAATTTAAGAACATCATAATGAAAACTTTAATTCTATATTACAGGTGTGTGGGTGTGGGTGTGAAGGGTAAATGCCTAAGAACCAGTGGTTACCTCTACCAAAAAAAACTGAGTTCAACTGAACAAGAATTTAATAAGATTCTACGAGTTATAGAATTCCCCACCCCCCCCCCCCCAGGAGTTCAAGGATGCCTCCATTGTCCATCTCCAAAAAGGTAAAGGAAATGGATTGTCGTCTGACAATCACAGAAGGTTCTCTCTCTTAGTGCTGGTGAGATTCTTGCCAGAGTCCTTCTTCTTAATAGGCTGATCCTTCACCGGGAATATAGGCATAAGCCAGTGTGGCTTCAGACAGCGTTGAGAAACAGTAAATATGCTGTTTGTTGCCCAACAATTACAGGAGAATTGCCAAGAGCAGAAGAGGAGTTTATACACAAAGTTTGTGGATTTAATCAAGGTCTTTCATACTGTCAGTCATGTGGACTTATGGAAAATTATGTCAAAAATTGGTTGCCCAGAGAAGTTCATTGTTATTGTACATCAGTTTCACAGCAGCATACTTGCCCAGGTTCCGGATAATACATGATGCTCTGGGAATTTCCCAGTCACCAGTGGAGTGAAACAAGGCTGTTTGCTTGCTGGCATACTTTTTAGCATGATGCTTTTGGACATATTATCAAATGCATTCTCTGAGGATGGACAAAGCATGAAAGTCAGTTACCACACTGATGGCATTCTTCAACATGAAATGGCTGTAAGCCAAAACCAGAGTGGAGGAATTGCTATGTGATTTTTTGTTCCAAAATGATTGTGCGCTCAATGGAGCCTCTGAAAGTATGGATCTCTGCTGCTTGTGCTCATTTTGACCTAACAGTTAACATCGAGAAAACACAGGTGCTCCATCAGCCAGCACCACACCAGTCATACAAGAACCATTGGTCAGAGCAAGTGGAAGTTTTGAATGTTGTGGATAAGTTCGCTTACCTTGACAGTATACTTCCTAGGGATGTACGCATTTATAATGAGGTTGACACACATGTTGCCAGAATTAGTTCAAGTGTTTACGATGCTCCAGAGGAAAGTGTAGGTGTGAAGAGATATTAGACTGACTACCAAACTATGGAGCCGTCCTGTTGACCTCATTGTTCTATGCCTGTGAAACATGGACAGTATAGCAATGCCATGCCAGGAAACTGAATCCGTCCCATTTGAGTTGTCTTAGGAAGATCCTGAAAATCACCTGGCAAGACTACCAGACACTTTCTCAAACTAAACTGCCAAGCATTCAAACTCCGTGGGCTGCTCAAGTTGTTCAAATGCCAAACATATGTTTGCCTAAAAGACTATTTTGTGAAGAACTTACACAGCACAAGTGCTCACATGACGATCAGAAGAAATGGTGCAAGGAGTCTTGTACAAGGTCTCAAAGACTCTCTTAAAAACTTTGGAGTTGACTGTGTGGCATAGGAGACACTGACACAGGACCATCCAGCATAGCATTCCCTCATCAGAGAAGGGGCTGTGCTCTGTAAGCAAGGCAGAATTGAAATAGCTCAAAAAAAACATGACACACAAATTTAAGAGAACCCGCACCAAATGTTCATATGGAATATTTGTGCCTGACCTGTAGAACATTCCAGGCTTATATAGGTCTGATAACTCACAGACAGATATGCTGTAACTTGACTCTAATATAATGATGTCCTTTTGGTCCACTTTGAGAATGAAGAACAACATCCAACCACAATGTGGAAGGCACTCTCCTAAGTAGCACATATATAGATAGAAATATGGCTACATAGATAGATAGATAGATAGATAGATAGATAGATAGATAGATAGATAGATAGATAGATGGATAGATAGATAGATGGATAGATGGATAGATGGATAGATGGATAGATGGATGGATGGATGGATGGATGGATGGATGGATGTATGGATGGATAGAGAGACAGATATTAGATAGATAGATGAATTAGCAGATAGATAAATATTTAAATGAATAAAGTCCTTGACCTGAAGAAGCTTACATTCTATTGGGAACACCACCAACAAACAACAGAGAAGGCTCAGTATAATAAAGTAGCTATCAAACAGTTAATATTTCTACTCACACCACTTGATTAAAATATTTTAAAATTACAGAAATAATCTTGGAAAAAGCAAAACTTGGTTTCACTGGACAAAACTGAAACTGAGTTGGAACACACTAACAGATGTGCTGAATGGAAGGAAAAACTTTCTAAACTTAATTTACTCATGGAAATAGCTAAGATCCATTTGCAAAATTATTTTACAAATAATCACCCAGCACATGGCTGAGTCATGCAAAATAGTTTATAGAAATGGAAGAATTTGTGATGGTAATTCAGGATCAAGTAATAGCCATAAGAAATTATAGGAGGGCTATCCCATAAGGTCCAAGAATTATTCATCAATGCATATTATGTAAAAGCAAGGTAGAAACTGTACAATACATCACTGCAGGATATAAAAATTTAGTACTTATTGACTACTTAACAAGATGCAAACGAGAAGCTAGAATTTTACATCAGAAGCTCACTGTCTTTCATGAGCTAACAGATGGTAAATCATCATGCTGCAAATAGAGACATCAAAATATCCTTAGAAATTCAAACTCTTATTAGAAATGAAATTTTCCTGGATAAAAATGTTGTCTATAATTGTTCAGATATAACATTGATCCATAAAAATGTGTGGAAGATGTTTTTAATAGGTCTTATCATACCAATAGCCATTATTTCCAAGCTTTGTGTAATGAAAATCTCTCTAAACATTGTTTTTATTTGTCCTTCATTTTCAAAGGGGATGAATGACATCATGGAGTGATGTTGACTTACATGTGAATTGGATTCAAGGGAGGCAGAATTGCACAAAATCATTAGCCTCACTCTTTCTTCTAGAAACATCAAAAAAGTCCAGTGGGAAGACAGATGTCAGGAAGACTGATGATAGCCCAGGATGTTATGAATGGCATCGGCATCTTTGATGTCTGACCTAGCTCTAAATTCCTTCCCCACTGTGCCTTCTTCAGATGCTTTCACAGTTGTTGGGGCAAATTGCTCTAATCTACCCATTCCATCAGGATAAGTCTTCAAATGTTTAGGACAGATATCTCCCTCACTCACCAATGGGTTTGAGACCAGTGTGTTACTCTCAAATTGGTTTAGCCCATCTGTTGAGATAGTTTTATTGAGGTGTGGTTGCTGCACATGCTTCATCTTCTTGGAGTCACAGGTGAAGGTGGAGTCAAAGTTGCACACTAAAGAGGAATGAGCAGTCCTGAATAACACTCAACAAACCCTGAGACAGAGGTGTTAGTTCTCTATGAATACCTCATATACCTCAAACATAATGACCTGGGAGGGGACTAAGAAATAAGAATCATGTGTCAATATGTAATCTCTGTTATCTCTAGTAGAGGATTTATTCAGAGGGTGATTTCATTGAGTCAACAGATGAGATTATATCCTTATACATTTATTCAATGAAAAACATCATTTTTATACATCTTTGCAACAAGCTAACAAATATTAAAATAGAAAAATTGTAGCAGGATACTAACTTATCCCCAAATTCACATCAAAAAGATAATGTTAATGATGCTGATGAAGACAATGGTAATCCCTGAAATCCCAACCCATCACCTACAGAGAATGTGGGGTGAGGAACTGAGCAAAATAAGTTGAGGCCAGCCAGAGTGATGCAGAGACATGTACATGTATAGAGACATGCTTTTCCACTTATAGTCTTATAGTTTAGTGGCACTGAGAGATTCTGTGCCTCACCCAATATCACACAGTCTGTATATGTCAGAGGTAGACCATGAACCCAGGCCTTTTCTGACTTGGAAGACTGTCCTATGATGATACTATTCAGCTCCATTTCATTAGGTCAAAGATATATCCAAATGGAGAGCACTATACCATGAGAGTTTATTCCATCCAGGTATAGCATCTATATCTATATAGATATCTACATCTATATAGATATACATATCTATATAGATGTGTGTGTGTGTATATATATATATACATTCACACACACATATATGTATATATATACATATATATGTATAATCACAGTCATATATAGAACATCCAACACACCTGGATATACATTGCCCAGGCTCTATGAACATATATGATAAAAATTTCAAGTAGATGAATTTGTAGGCTCAATTTTGGTTACTTTCTCAACATTGTTTCCTATTTAAGCTCTTTTGATAAATTCTCTATCCTTATTAATTCTTATTTGGCTTGGCATGATACTCTAAATCAGGAATAGGGAAAATAAACTTTTTGAAAATCTTTCCCTTCACTAAATAAACATGTCAAATTGTTATAAATAAACATAGTAAACTAAATATATTTTACTTGCAAATCTTGACATCTCCTTCCTGCTGTCATTGTCCTCTTTGAGAACAAAGGACAAAGAACACCCTGTGAATAGTAGTATTTGCCCCCCTGGGGACACAACAGGCCAGTTCCAGTTGGTCAACACAGCTCGTTCCTTCCTTCCTTCTTTCCTTTCCCTCTATAGCACCAATGCAATATTTGCAGTGTCTACAACAGCTATGAAAATCCCAGCAAAATTCTGAATCTCAAAATATAATATTTATTCAGACACCAGAAAGCCAAATCCTTCAGAGTAACAAAAATCTATACACAGTAACAATACAAAGAACAACACCATCCCCAAGCCTTGCCCCTGCCAGGCTTCCCACAAACCAACTCCTTTAAACAAATCACAAACAAGTTCTTTTGTTCATGCTAGCCAGAAGCCTGCTTCCTTCCTAGCTCTGACTAGACCCTGACCAATTTCCTCTCAGCTCTGCTCTAGACCTGCCTCTTCCTGTTCCACCCATTCAGCAAACTCATCCCACCAGAGTCTCCATGTGACTCAGACTTCCATATAACTCAGGCAGGTCACATGGATCTATTAATGAATGGAAAGGACCTCCCCATTCAAATGAACGTTACACCCTTTTCTCCCATTTCTCCCTCTCCGCAAAGGGAATCATACCCTTACCTAAGCCAAGCCTCACTTAGCCATTATTTGTATTCTGATGACTCAAAGGTAGTGTAAGTAGCAATTATTTCTATTTTGGCCAGAAATCCTGAGAATCTTCACCTCTGATTTATTTTGGTTTTGATTGGGTAAAAGAGGTCATTCTTTGCCTCATTTCTTACCTAACTTTAATCACTGAATAGGCATTGCCTCAATTAAACTGAGACCTGGCAAAGACCTTAGCTTAAAAAGTCCAAGGTGTCCCACTGCATCAGTAGCCTTCTCCAGTCCCCCTGATCTATATCTTGCCACTGATCCCAGATGACCCTGGAACAGAGAGTGAGGTTGGTTACTTTTCACAGTCTTTACGCACTTCAATTCACTTGCAAGTCATGATATCACCTTCCTGATGTCGTGATCCTCTTCTAGAACAAAAGACAAGCAAGGATATCAAACTATTAAGTGCTTTATATCATAATGCCAAACAACAGAGTATAGATGACATATCACTGATCCTAAATGATTTCCCATCATCAGGAAGAAATAAACATACGTTTCTTAACCATGCTCGTATGCATACCTACAAAAGCAATACATCAGTATAAGTAAAATAAATTTCATTATGTTGCTGGCTGTGATTTCACTGATTTGAAGTATGTCCTCCCACAATGAAGAACATATCCCATTCCTTTGTTATTGTTGTCCATGTCTCATCATTAGTTTTTAACAGGAAGAAGATTTGAGGTCTAGGTCACTTGAATATTTGTAGATAGCAGTGAAACATATGAACTGTCAATTAGTTACTCCTGCTACAAGGGGCAGCTAGGTGGTTCAGTGGATAGATCACCAGTGCAAGAGTCTGGAGGTCTTGAGTTCAAATCTCACCTCAGACACTTGACATTCACTACCTGTGTGACTTTGGGCAAGTTGCAACCCCAGTTGCCTCATCCTGGGTCATCTCCAGTCATCCTGATGAATATCTGGTCACCGGATTCAGATGGCTCTGGAGGAGAAGTGAGGCTGTTGGCCTGTACCCCTCACTCAAAACAAAGTCAAGTGCAAGTCATGTCATTATTTCTCTCATGGCATGGTCTCCTTTGGCAATGAAGGATGAACACATGCCCAAACCCATATTCCTGCTCCTCACTTATATGATTAAACCCTCTTTTTTATTCCAGTTGATATCTCTTTCATTTTTTACATCATTTCTCCTACATAGATCTTTAATAGCTACATATTACATCTGACTTATGGACAATATAAATCTTTCCATTGCCTTGTAAGTGATGCTCTGCCAGTCCACCATACATCTTAGACAGATGCCATTAATGTTCAATGAACTGGGCCCAGAATTGAATAAGAGGACACCAGGCCTTATCATCTTTGGGAAACTGGGTCATCATTTCAGTGACCCTGACCTCAAGTTTATTTGTTTGTTTTTTGCCTGAAACAAAGGACCATCTTTTAAATCCTACTGTTCCTCCAAAAATATTGACTTATTGTTTTCTAAGCAGATTCTAAATATGGCCTTCAGGGAATAGAATTAGATCAAATGATATTACAAGAAACAAACTTTATTAATCTTATATGTCAGTAATGGAAGGAAGAGGAGTAGAAGGAGGAGAGAGAGAAGTTACTGGTAATAAAATATAAGTGCCATGATGAAAGTAAAAAAAAAAGCAAAAGGAAGTAGATTACAATAAGAGGTAACGTATAATGTGTTATGTGGTCAAGGGTGCAGTTCATTTTAAGATGAAGATCTGGATAAAAGCAATGAGTCATGGAAGTAACCATTTAATGACTTTATCAAGTGGATGCAATATCTGGAGCATAGAGTCCCATGTAGCCCTTGATAGGGAATGAGATTGGGGTGCAACTGGAAGAGAGGTGAAATCACGAACATCAGTTAAATTTGGGTACTTAGACTCAGTCTGGAATATGAATGGAAGCTACTACAAAGAACTTGGATAAATAAGGAGGAAGAGAAGGCAGAGGGGAAGGAATAGAAGGAATAAGAAGATGGAAGAGAAAGGAAATAGATGGATAGAAGAAAGAGAAAGAAATGGAGACGGAAAAAGAATTGTTTTGATCTGTCTGGGCTTTACTTCCCTCGACTATAAAGTAAAAGGTTTTGACTACCTAGCTCTGATGTCCCTTCTGTATCTTGATCTACATTGTCATGAGCTTGTCATTCACTCCTTTTGACAGGCATGCCAGCTTGCTGATTAAATTAGTTTTGATTGCAAAACCCATGCCAGCTTCATGTCGCTCCCCTTCACTGCATCCACTCCAGAAAAAGGTGTATCCAGCTCCAACTTCAGTAAGCTGGCCTTCATTTGCTAACCTTGTTTCACTCAGAGCTACTATTAGGATGGGCTACCTGTTGAGTTCTCTTGCAACAAGAACTTCTTTCAGGTCTACTGGATATTGTGTTGTCTATTAGTGTGCGCATGTTCCATGTGCCGATGGTGAGTGGAATCATCATTGCAGATGTTTTCATACATTTTTTTTTGTTTCGACCACATAGTGTGATTCCTCACCTGCTGTGGTAATCAGGCTAGGGTTGGATAAGCAGACAATGTTTAGGGCACCTTTTCTAGCCCCATTCCTCACACCAGGAGGTGAGCAGTGCAATCCTTAAAAGACTGCTCAGACACCCAGGGGACTGCCAAGTTCCATTGCTACTTCCAGTGAGAAATGACCCTATGGCCTGGGCCACCTGTATGCAAAGCCATGACTACAACTCTCAGTGTATCTGTACCTGCTGCTTTATCACTTGCCTGTCACCACAGGACTTTGAGGCATAATAGTGAAATGGTATGGGTAAAGTCTTTTGATTAGTGTGTAAATTGTACAAAGTTGTCAGCCTCACTCTCTCCTCCTGAGTCATCATAGGCCAGTGACAGGACAGAGTCAAGACAGCTGGGGATGGCTCAGGATGCAGTGGATGACTTTGGCATCTTTGGTGTCTAACCAAGCTCTAAGCTCTCCACATTGCCTGCTTCATCTGCCTTCATGGCCATTGGAACAAAATGTTCTCATCCGCTCATTCCACCAGAGGAAGTCTTCACATGCTTGGGGTAGACACCTCTCTAACTCACCAATGGGTTTGATAACCCTTGGTTACCCTCATCCTGGTTTGGCCCATCTGCCAAAACAGTTTACCAGAGCATGGCTGCTACACATGCTGCAGCTTCTTGGAGCCACAGGTGAGAGTTAGGAGGAACAGGTGGACACCAAAGGTAGAAAGAGCCCCAAAAAAGGCTCAGCAGCCATCACACCAAAAGTACTGGTCCTCCCCAAACAGTGTTTGGGAGGCTCCAAAGAAAGGTTTGAGAGAGAAAAGGTATTAGACTGACTACCAAACTGAAGGTCTACAGAGCTCTTGTGCTAATCTCGTTGTTATATGCTTGTGAAATATGGACAGTCTACCAGTGCCATGCCAGGAAACTGAATTGCTTCCATTTGAACTATCTTAGGAAGATTCTGAGGATCACCTGGCATGATAAGGTACCAGACACTCAAGTCCTTGCTCGAGCTGAACTGCCAAGTACTCAAACTATGCTTCAGAGAGTGCAATACTGGTAAGCTGGCCAAGTTGTTCGAAAGCAAAATATATACTTACCAAAAAGACTATTTTATGGAGAGCTCACATGAGGCAGGTGATCACATGGTGGCCAGAAGAAACAATACAAGGACACTCTCAAGGTCTCTCTCAAACTTTGGATTTGACTATGCAACATGGGAGGCACTGGCACAGGACCGCTCAGCATGGCATGCCCACATAAGAAAAGGGGCTGTGCTCTTTGAGCAAAACAGAATTGAGACAGCATAAAGCAAACACAGGATGCACAAATTTGCATCCACCCCAAATATTCAAATGGACTATCTGTGCCCAACCTGTGGTAGAGCATTCCAAGCTCATATTGGTCTGATCAACCACAGTGGGACACACTGAAATTCCACTTTGCAATGGTGATGTCATTTTGGTCTTCTTTGAAGACAGACAACAACCATCCAATCAGATCTGTATAATCCTAAGATCTTAAAAATATGAATCATAGTACCTGTGCTCATTGATTTTTTTGCTTTGTTTTTAGATGTTCAAGTGATACATGTGAAATATTTTGAGTATGCATGTTTTTTTTAATCTCATGATTGATAGGGATGAAATTGGAAAGAAGTGATCCACTGAGATGAGTTTACTAACTAAAATTTTGAAGGTTTAGTGCTGCCATTAGAAGATAAAATAAACAAGTGGGAAACTTCTGGACTTTGAATCAGGAGTACTATATTTTGATCCTAAATTCTGACATTTAAATTTTGGTTCAGCAGACACAAATCGTGTCATCCTCATGACATTCAATAATCTTTAATATGAGCTCTGAAAAAAAAGGTATAATAATAGTCCTTACTTTTTATGGTTGTTTTGGGGAAAGGAATGGAGACTAAATCTATGATTTTATTCACATAGCACACTTCCAGGTGAGGAAACTCCTTATACTAATACAAGTCACTGCCGTCTCTGAAATTTATAGTAAGAGAGTTGTTAGAACATTAAGAGCTTAAATAATTCAGTCAGGGTCTCACTGTCAGTATATACAGGGTTTGTATTCAGATTTTCCTGGTTTCAAGTCTGGTTCTCTATTTACTGTGCCATATTGCTCTTCTAGAACTTAGTGAATTTTAAAATTTATTATAAATATGAATTATTACCAAATAAGAAATTCATATAATTTTGTAAAGAAAGAAGTGAAATGAGATGTCAAAGGGAACAAAGAGTTAAAAATGTCAAAAATAGGAATTGGAATATGTCTTCATTGCCTCATATGAGATCTTGGGCTGAGGGGTTTCTCTTGGAAATGCTTCTTATTAGATCCTCAATATCATTATCGACTGGTGCAACAGATTTTGATGAAACGCCAGAATATAAGTTGTTTGGAAGAGAGAAAGTTCCAGTTTTGTAGAAACTAGGAAGTTAATAGCAAGGACAGAACTCACATGAATGAACTCTAAGTTCTCTTTTCAGTGGATGATTAAAATTTAAAGTCTATTTGATGTTGTTTTCTCTTCTCCATCATTCTTTTCTCTAATCCCTTTTTTTGAAGTTTCAGAAACTATATATGTAAAATAGATACATCTTGATCATGATATAATCCAGGGTAGTGATCATTATTCTTAATGTATTTAGATATCTTAGGATTTTTTGTTACATACATTTAGCTTAAATTATTTAAATGAAGATTTTTTTAACTCTAATAATACTTTAAAATGTGAAGCAGGTGGTGAACTATTCATGGAGTTGTGATTTAGTTCAGACACTCCAAACATAATTTGGAATTGTGCACCGAAAATTCACTAAACTGTGTATACACTTTGACCCAGGAATTTTGCTAAGCAATGAGAATAAAAATCTTAATCAGAAAGAAAGTTTCTTCCCTCATTCAGCTTATGTTCTGCTGGTGGAATACAACACAAAAAAAGAAAAAAAGAGTATAAAGTATTGGAGGAGAGATGAACATATCTATGGGAGTATCATGAAGAAAGTCTAGGAAAGTCAAGAGAAAAACCTGGAGAGAAATTACGATGTAGCTAGCCTGGGCATCCATCTTGAAGTGGAGGTTCTGGAAGAAACAAGACAATCAAGAGGGTGAAATTACAGGAGGAAAGAGTCCTTCCAGTGTGGGAAGGCCAGAGATTAAATGATCTTACAAGGGAAAGTGGTTTCTGGATCATTGAAGTGTCAGGAGCACAGCATGGGGAGGATTATTACTACCAGGTGTATACTGCAAGAGATCTAGGCAAGAGGGAAAAAACCGACATGTATAAACATATTTGCAACTTTTTGTCATGGTAGAAAGAAAATTTAAACAAAAAGGTCCTCATCAGTTGAAGAATGGTTGGATAAATTGTGGTAAATACCTTTAATGTGATATGATTGTACTATAAGAAATAGTGAAAGGGATGTATTCAGAAAAACCTGAAGAGGCTTGAATGAACTGAGGTACAGTAAGCTAAATAGAATCAGTAAGAATACTATCATAACAGTAAGAATACTATCATACTAGTAAGAATACTATCATAAAACAGAACAAACTGGAAAGACCTAAGAACTACAATGCAAAGTCACAACTTGATTATGAATTGTGTTACCTACCTCGGAAGAGGGGGGGTTGATAAATTTAATATGTAAAATGAGACATATTTTAGGACCTGGAAAATGTTTATTCATTTTGCTAGAATATGTTTGATATAAAGGATTGTGTCATTTATAATTATAGATAGTTCTAGTTTATATAAATAGACATTATACAAATTTAACTTTAAAGAATCATGAAAGAAATCCACATTAAAAAGTAACAGATGTATGGGTTCTTTCTCTCTGCTCCTGTCCCTTGGCTATCTCTCCAACATCAAAAAAACAAACAAAAACCAAAACCTCCAAGTGAAAGCTGAAGAAGAGATGAGCAGAGAGATCACTCTCCACCTGCAGAGCACGACCTTCTCAGTAAGAGCTTTGCCCAGCTGTCCTCATCTGCCTCTCTGTCTGTCTTCCATCATTTTCCTCTGGGGTTCCTTGTGTCTGTACCTGCTCCCACATCCACATGTTGCCTATCCATATACAGCCCCCATGCGCCTGTCTCCAACCTCTGTGTGTCCCTCCTCCTGTTCTCTTCTTCTTTGTCTGCTCCAGGGTGTGGGACCATGCTGCCTTCCTCCTTCCCTTTCTTTCCTATGCCTGTGGAAAAATTCACATTAAGTAAAAATCACTTTAAGTAGAGGTTTTCTGAATGGTCCACTTATGTAAGGCTATGTCGGTATCATATGTGTTGTTATTTTGTGGTAACATTATCGTTGTTAGCCCTGGGAAGACAGGGAACTAGCTAGAGTATTACCCGAATATGATGAAAAGAAAAAAAAAAAGAAAATCTGTCATTGAAGCACTTTTTTAAATACACAGGAGAAAAGAGATGAAATTTCTTTGAAAAACACAAACAAGCAGGGTAGCTTTAAAAGTAGTTTGTTGAGAGTATTAGAGATTCTGTATATTTATTTTTTAACTTTTTTTAAATTTTGAGTTTCAAATTCTCTCTGTCCTTCCTGCACCTCCACCACCCACTGCAAAAGCAGGAAATACAGTGCCCCTTATACAATGTGAAACCATGCCAAACCTCTTTTTATATTAGTCATGTTGCAAGAAAAAAGGCAGGAAAATAAATATGCTTTAATATGCACTGAGTTCATTAGTTCTTTCTCTGGAAGTGGATAGTATTTTTTATCATGGGTTCTCTGGACTTGTCTTGGATCATTTTATTGATTAGAGTAGCTAAGTCTTTCACAGTTGGTCATCATTACAATATTGTTTGTGCATGCAATTAAAATAGCACAGTTTTCTCCTAGTTCTATACATTTCATTTTGTATCATTTCCTATATGTTTTCTGAGATTGTTCTGAGACCATTCCTTTATCATTTTTACAGTAGTACCTTATTATATTCATATAACATAGTATATTCAACCATTCCTTAATTTATAGAAATTTCCTCAATTTTCAGTTCTTTGCAACCACAAAAATAATCAACTGTATAAATGAAATTATTATAAACTTAAGAAACTATATATAAGAGATGTACCATTTTACACGTTTCCTGCCATAATTTGTATATAGAAATCTATTTGATGTTCATTAAGTTCAGAATTTAAAAAATGGGAATGAAAAATTGGAATTTGATTTTCATTCAACCAATTTATAATAGGAGAAGGAGGAAGACTAAAGGGAGAAGGAACAAAGAAGAGAAAAAAAGGAGGGGGAGGAAAGGCATAAGGAAGGGAAGAGGAGGAGGAGTATAGTACTCGATATTTATTTAAATATGCAAAACGTACAAAACACTTACATATGCTGTCATATTTCAGCCTTACAATAGCCCTGTCAGCCAAAGCCTGAAGGAGGAATTAGTTATTATACTAAATACTGTGCTATACTTCTAGTCAGGATGTCCTGATTTAAAATGTTGACTTAGAACCTTATTATCTGTGTGACCCTAGGCGACTCCCTTAATATTTCTCAATTACAGTTTTGTCATCTGTGAAATGGGTGTAATAATATTTCCTACTTTTAGAGGTTAAAGATCAAATAAATAAGTATAAAAAGATCTTTGCAAATCTGAAATCACTATATATATTTATATGGTACATATTACCATAGAAATCAATATATACCGTATATATATTATTGTTGTTGGTTGGTTTTGTTGTTATTTTTGTTATTACTATACTCCAATTTACAGATAAGGAAACTGAGGCTTGGTGGGTGAGAAATGAAATTAGTATTTCTTGATTTCGAGTCCCATTCTATTTATGACTTGACAAAGCCTCATGATCTCTAGTTCAAAATCTGTTTTGGCCAAGTCACTTCGATGTTTTAAGAAAAAGTTTATACCATTATGAGAAAGGGAACAAATGCATTATGCTATTATATTAATACTCCTAGTGTCAAATTGATATTGTTTTAAACAAAGGCATTTTGCTGGTGCTTTCAGTGGACTTTGGCCTGACTGGCTTCATTTGTTTTCCCCACGTTGACCATAAATATCACTTTTCCATTACATTTGAAGTCTGATTAGATAATTTGTGCATAGCAGTGGAAAATGATGTATAGTTTGCCCTTTGTTTATAAAACCATAAATTATTATACCACTAGAGGAACAAATCTGAGGCAATTTTCTTCTCAACTAAATGATGCAGACATTTGGAAAAATAATCTCACAACTGAAAAAAAATTGCTCATTGGATGAAAAGTATATCAGGGTTTTGTTCATTTTGAAGTTGTCTCGAGTTATATCTTTTAATTTCAAACAAAACATAGCCAGGTCTTACCTTATGTGTGTCACAAATTAGATCCAAAAATTATTTATGTTAATATATGTTTGTGATATTCTGTGTTCAATTTATGTTCATTCCTTCTTACCAATATTGCAAGAGCCATAACTAGTCATAAAGGCATAAAAATAAAAGTAGTCTGACTTCTCCTTATGTGTGATAATTTTTGTTATACATTATATATATATATATAATTATATGTATATATGACTATATATATATACACATAATTATACATAATGAGGTTATATATTTGAAGAGTGAATATTTCTACTAATATTGTGATATGGAAACCAGAAGCTTTTCTATTCCCCTTACTCTTATTCACCTTTATCAGGTTTGATTCTTAAGTTACCATTGAAGCAAACTCACAATTTATTAGTGACCCTAATTCTCTCTGAGAACCATCTGCTGAATAATGCAGATAATGAATTTCATCACTAATATGTTGTACCTCCACATATCATAATTATTATGCTTTCCAAATTCCTCATTGCTATCTTCCTTTTGTCCCCATATCAAAATTATTTCTTCTTTTATCCTCAATTGATGTTTGTTTTTGTTACCCAGCATGCTTCTTGTTTTTGCATTTTCATGACTATATCTGGGAGTCAAAGTGATCCAGTGGAAAGGACAATGGATTTGGAGTCAAAGGACATAGGCTATTTGGAGCACAGATTTTGACTCAAATAGACCTTACAGGTTTTTGAGCACAATTGACTCCATTTATTGAGGAAACTGAGGCTCAAAGAAGTAAAATTACTTGCCAAAATTCTTATGACAAAAAGTAACAGAATCAGTCTTTGGAACTACATCTTCAGACTCTAAATACCATCCCATTTCTGCTTTCACACACTGGATTCGAATCCTTCTTCTGATGCTTTTATTTATTTCATCATGTCAAGTCACTTAACCTTCAATGTTCTCAATTTCCTCATTAGCAAAATGACAGAAGTGGGACTAGAGGATCCCAACTGGGTGAGTCCTTCTGCTTAATAGCCGATATCTTTCTTTCTATCTATCTATCTATCTATCTATCTATCTATCTATCTATCTATCTATCTATCTATCTCTTTATCTATCTTGTATAATTTATCAATTGTTGTAAGTCATATAGTGTGTATGCACATATGCATATACATCTAATATGAACATATGTATAATAATTTCTCCTTCCTTTCATTTTTCTTATGTTTTCTTTAAATAAGAAATACATTTTTCCATTTTTATTTATATATTTTTAGTTTTAGTTTTCAACATTCATTTCCACAAGGTTTTGAGTTGCAAATTTTCTCCCCATCTCTCCCCTACCTCTACCCTAAGATGGTATGCATTCTGGTAACCTTTTCCTCTGGTCTGCCCTCCCTTCTATCACTCCCCTCTTCTTCTCCCCTTTCCCCCTTACTTTCTTGTAGGGAAAGATAGATTTCTATATCCCATTGTTTGTATATCTTATTTCTCAGTTGCATGTAAAAACAAATTTTGACCGTTGTTTTTAAAACTTTGAGTTCCAGATTCACTCCTTTATTCCCTCCCCACCCACCCTCATTGAGAAGGCAGGGAATTCAACATACATTATACATGTGCCGTTATGCCAAACACTTCCATGATAGTCATGTTGTGAAAGACTAACTATATTTCCCTCCATCCTATCCTGCCCCCCACATATTCTATATTCACCTTTGACCTTGTCCCTTTTCACTTGTTTCTGACTACTTCCTAGTCCAATCTACCTTCCATTGTATCACTATCACTCTTCCCTCCCCCATCTCCTTCCCTCTTACTTTCCTGTAGGGTAAGATACCCAATTGAGTATGTATATTATTCTCTCCTTAAGCCAAATCTGATGAAAGAAAGGTTCACTCATTCCTTCTCACTTCCCCCCTCTTCCCCTCCATTGTGAAACCTTTTTCTTGCCTCTTTTAGGTGAGATAACTTACACCATTCTAGCTCTACCTTTCTCCTTCTAAATCATTCCTCTCTAATTGCTTCCTTTGAATAAGGAATATGTTTAAAGAATTGTATCCAGTCATGAGTTTCATCACACTAGATATCATTAATACCTATGAATGCAAATTTACACACTTGCTTTAAGATCTCTATTTCACATTGCAGGCAAAAGAAAAACTTAAATAGATATTGGATGTCACGAATTTTATACCAGCTTCTTTTTTGATGTTTTTTTCTCTTGTGAATCACTGGATGACTCTAACACCATTCCTTCTCTGTTGGAACTGTTCTCTCTAAAGTACTAAGCTTGATAAATATACAATTTCTAGCTAAATTAATTTCTTCAATGCTGTCACCACCAAGGCATATAAGGATTATTTTATAGAAGCGGAAGACATAATAAAAAAATCATAAAAGGTAAAAAATGAGAATCTCAAAGGAATTAATGAAAAGAAATGAGAATAATAGAAACTTAATGGTGCCCTTTTCCAAACTATGCCACTATCACATGTGCTAGTTAAAAAATAGAGATTAATCCATGGAACAAATCTACCCAAATTCAAAGACAGACAAAGAACTAATTCAAATACATTAAAGTAAGAGCCATAGCCCAAGTGGAAAATGTTCTAAGTACCAAAGCAGGCATTTTGCATATGGAAGAAAGACACACTATTTGTAGACATATGAAAAATTGTTCTAAATTACTACTAATTAGAGAAATGAAAATTAAAGCAATTTTGAGAGTGTACCTATTTCAAAGTTCCAAAGATGACAATACGATGAAAATGATAAATGATGAAGCAGTCTTCAGAAAACAGGCACTGATTAATGAATCCACATTGGTAGAGCATGAATGAATTTAAACAACTGTTCAGGAAGCTAATGTGAATTACACACAAAAAAGTTGTTAAACAGTACATACCCTTTTACCTAGCTATTGCAGTGTAAGGTCTTGGTCCAAAAGTGATTAAAGAAATAAGAAAGGGTATTTTTATATGTGTGTCTGTGTTTGTATATACACACACATATGTATGCATATACATATGTATAAAAATGTACATAAATTACATGCAGGTGTGTACGTGAGTATGCACACATATGCATATACGAGTGGGTTTCTATATATGTATACATATGTGTTGGTTGGTTGTTGTTTTTCATTCTTGAAGAGGACCAAAATGACATCACCATGATAAACTCAAGTTTCAGTGTGTCTGCTTGTGGCAGATCAGATCAATATGAATTTGGAATGCTCTATCACTGATTGGGTACAGATAGTCCATGTGAACATTTGGGGTGGATACTCCAAATTTGCACATTCTATGTTTACGTTGTGCTGTCTCCATTCTGCTTTGCTCAAGGAGCACAGCACCATTTCTGATGTGGGCACGCCATGCTGAGTGATCCTGTGCCAGTGTCTCCTGTATCTCACATTCAAATCCAAAGTTTTTGAAAGAGACTTTGAGAGTGTCCTTGCATTGTTTCTTCTGACCACGATGTAATCGCCTGCCCCAGGCAAGTTCTCCATAAAAAAGTCTTTTTGGTAAACGTACATTTTGCATTCAAAAAATATAGCCAACCCATTGGAGTTGCACCGTCTGAAGCATAGTTTGAACACTTGGCAGTTCAGTTCGAGCAAGGACTTCAATGTCTGGTACCTTATCCTGTCAGGTGATCCTCAGAATCTTCCTAAGGCAGTTCAAATGGAAGCGATTCAGTTTCCTGTCATGGTGATGGTAGACTGTCCATGTTTCACAAGTATACAAGAATGAGATAAGAACAATGATTCTGTAGATCTTCAGTTTGGTAGTCAGTCTAATACCTCTTCTCTCCCAAACTATCCACATGTGTATAGTATATATGCTTGTGTGTGTATCAGCTCTTTTTTGTGGTGGTAAAGATCTGAAAATCCAAAGGATGCCCAGCAATTGAGGAAAGGCTGAATAATGTGGTATATGAATGTAATGAAGTTGTGCTACATAAGAAATGAGGAGTATATGATTTCAAAGCAGGGAAAGTCATACTAATTGATACCTAGCGAAATGAGAAGAACCAGAAGAAGCAGTTATAGTATAATGTCAATATTATTCAAATGGATAAATGTGAAAACTTTTGCAAACTGAAACAGAATGAAATGTGGAAAACCAAGAGAACAGTGTATACAATAACATCAACAGTCTAATGACAAACAACTTTGAAAATGGTAAGAACTTTTATTAATGCAATGATCATTCATGATTCATTTCATGGTGATGAAATAGATTCTCTACTTCCTGAGAGAGAGACTATGGAAGGAAGATACAGAATCTTAGATCTCCTACCACCACCGTTGGCTGCATTTATCCTGGACTTTTGCTTTTCCACTATTTCCTCTCCCATTTACCTACTCCCACTCCCACAAACCCTGTAAATTTATTCTTAGGAAATCTCACTTTCTTATAAGTTTCATTCATCATTATCCCTCATACCTCATCAGTACCCCCTGTCCTCCTGATTGGAGGGAGGATCCAGAAACTCAAAGAGAGAGGACAGAACAGACATTGCCTCTGACATCTCATCTCCCACCTGAATGCACATATTTTGCTAGTTACCTGCCCTACCTTTTAATTTTTTTCTTTTGTGTATTATCTTTTGTCATTACATTTTTAAGTTCCTTTCATATTTGTATCTCCAGTACTTAGCACAGTACCAGGTACATAGGAGATGCTTAATGAATATTTATTGATTAACTGAAAATGATATATGTATATTTGCATATAGCCAATAAGGATATTTATTTTCTTTGACTATGCTTATTGGTTATATATTGCCTTTTTCTATTATTTTAAAGAATTATGAATAGGGAGGGAAATATATTTCTGCTCATGAAAAACTTTCAGAAAAAGGAGGGGTGCTACAGATGTGAAATGTTGCATGTACTTTCAGATCAGGTCAATATATTAGACTCATTTAATTGTTTGTATTTTGTTACAAGGGACTTCTTAAGCAGTATAGGTAATCTGAAAAATGTAACATTTTTAAAAATCAATCAAACTTTTAAAAAAATTCTTGACATGCTCTATACTTTTATACTATGAAGGGCATGCAGTGTTTGAGAGGCTACTGATTCTATGAATTTGTAGTTAGTGTTTTGAGGCCTGAACTTGGCTATCTCCTTATAAGAGAGGAATGATTTTTGTTGCTGTTAATTGTGGGAAACTTTAGTGATAGTTAACCCGAGAGGTTAAAACTAATTTAATGTATCACAATTTGGATAAAACTATCTACCAGCAATTGTTAATCTGTCTGTCTCAAAAGCAACCTCCCCCCTTACATACACACACACACACAGACACACAGACACACAGACACACACACACACACACACACACACACACACTTTCTATTGAATCCCTTGAATCTGAGCAAAGAATACAATGACGATGTTATGCTATGACAATGCAAGGAGCAGAATTGAACTAGCCAAGAGTACTTTACTGATTAACTTAAGGAAAACTCTCTTTCCCTCTCCTGGAGGCATTTCATAATCTCAATGGATTCAGACTATAAGATCGTATTATAGAAAAATGTTTTCTATACTGATAAAAGCAAAAAAATACTTTTTACTATATTTCTTTAAACTTCCATAAAGTGTTCAATTTTATATTGAAAAGTAATAATAAAATTTAAGGATGAATACTATTTGGGTGCCATTCATCTGACCCCAATAATTGAAATATAGTATTTGCTCCAAGAAGCAAACATTGTAAGATAGTCTTTTTTTAAGTCCCAGATATTTATTTTTTATTTTTTTAGAGTCATTTATGCCATACATTCATAAGGGATTGGTTCCAACAGCCCAGATTCCTTGCAATTGGTTCTCATAAAGTGTGTTTCTCTGGGTGGAGCAGGATGGCATTTCAGTTGGGCTCAGGTGCCTTTTTCTTCGGCTTTATTCTTTTTCTCATAATTTTCCTTTACCTGATTCAGGAAGCTATCTCAGCTCTTAGAAGGCTTAATATGCTCAGTATTCACATTAATTCCCTTGGCTAAGATATTGACCTTAACCAGTTTGTTTAAAACAATGCTTACAGCATGTTGAATACATTATAGATTTGTCTAGTTTTGTCCTCATAGCATTTATGGGGCATTCTTTGCTGAACTGTGCCCATATCTTTGATATCTACAGTATTACCTCTCTTGTATATTTGTATATTAGCCAAAGGGACAAGACCATGTTTTTGAAAGGGCCTAGAAAATATGTATCATGACCCTTTCCATTTTTCTTTTGTGTGCATCATTTTGGCATCTCACTGGAATATGGTGGAGCTGGCAGAAAGCAAGACATTATTTTAGAATTGTAATATTATAGATTTATTATATTAATAGAGCTTAGACAGCTATCTAATCTAATTCAGCCTTCCACTTTATAGCATAAAAAACTGTCATCCTGAAGAATTAAATAATTTGTATCTGGTCACACAAGCTGGGTGGTACAGCAGATGGAGTACTGGCCCTAGCATCAGGAAGACATATTCCTGAATTCAAATCTGGCCTCAGATACCTACTAGCTATGTCAAGTTACTTAACCGTTTTTGCCTCAAATTACTCAACCAAGTGATTCAACTGAGTTTCTTCATCTGCAAAACGAGCTGTAAAAGGAAGTGACAAATCATTCCAATATCTGTGCCAAGAAAACCCCAAATGGGGTCATAAAGGGTCAGACATGACTGAACAACAATGCAAACTGTATCAGTCAGAATTTGAACCCAAGCTCTAAATAAATATCAAGATATTTCTTGCATGTACAAAATGAGTACAGGTCTTTGGTAAACATAGAAAAAAAGACTCAAGTTCATTTCAGAATTGTCAAATCATAAATACATACATTACAGAAAAAGAAGAAAAATTTGTAAAATAAATTTGTTTTTTTTTCCCACAACCAATTCACCATCCTTCCTTACAAATTATGTTCAAAAGTCCCATTTTATTCCAATATTTGGGCAGAAGACTGTGCCACTCTGTACATCTTCTTCTTTACACTGTTCAGCAAAATGAATAGGTGATAGCTTCCAGCATTTGACACTGGCTAGAAAGATTAAGGAGTAGCGGTGACTTTGACAAATCAGATATATTAAAAACACTTGCTAGAGGGATCTACTGCAGAAAGGCTGCTGTTCTGTCATCATAAACCAAAATACCTTTTTTTTCCTTGTTGCTGTTGTTTAAAAAAAAAATCTGGTTCTGAACAGGGGATTGAAATGGAATTCAATCAGTGAAACAGCTGAAATGTAAGTGTTCTGCAGTTTACCTCCCTGGATCTTAGGAATTTGGCCAGTGTACTTTGAAACCAAAAGTAGTTGGTGAAGAGGATGTTAAATGCAAAGTTTATGTTTCCTTTTGCAATGGATGGAACAGTGAAGATAAAAATTGATTTTAAAACATCATCGCTTGACATAGAAGTTTTTCGTTAGCTAAAAGATTTATACTCTGCACCCTCAGTACCGCCAAACTCTGGTATTTGTCATATTTTTCTATGCTACAGCAATTCTTAAGATTGTTGAAAGCTTAAAAATCTTTTTTTTTTCAAATGCAGGATTCTCTCCATGATATTGCTGTTATTTAATCTGAACTGTGAGTAAGCTTTGAAAAGAAATTGTTTTCCCTTAAATCCAATTTTTACTGCTTGAAGGAGCTTTCCAGCACTTTTCGCAGCTCCAAGGTCTCTGCACATTAGCCATATATCTGGCAATGGAATTCTCTATTTAATAACCTTGTGTACAAAGGATGGGGAAGGCCTGAGTATTAGGACGGACCAATGAATTATATCTCCATTTACCAGGTAAACACAGTTCGATGCCCTTCTTCATTTCCATCATTCTTTCATTTTCCATTATTGTATATTGTTACTGCTACCTGCAAAAGAAGAAGCCCAGTCCTACGCTATGTGCTGTTTTAAATTAGCTAACTATTTAGTGAAATGCTCATTAATTTATTTAAACCAGCACATAGAATTAGGCTTGTTCTCTCACAGGTGGTATTGTTCAGTCATATCTGAATCTGCACAACCCATTTGAGGTTTTCTGGGCAAAGATACCAATATCTCGTTGACCCTTTCCTTCTCTGGCTCATTTTATAAATGTGGAAGCTGAGGCAAACAAGGTTAATTGACTTTTCCAGGGTCACACTGATAGAAAGTGTCTGAGGCCAGATTTGAATCCAGGAAGCTAAGTCTTCCTGATTACCACCCCAGAGTTCTCTCCACCATGCCAACAACAACAGCTACTGCTGCTGCTGCTACTACTACTACTACTACTACTACTACTACTACTACTACTACTACTACTACTACTATCACTACTACTATTACTACTACTACTGCTGCTGCTGCTACTACTACTACTGCTACTTCTACTCCAACTCCAACTCCTAGAAATCCTGATTAGAAGCCATACAAAGTCTATTTACACAATGCAGTTTTTCAAGAGTTCAAGGGGTGACTGTAAAATTATGAGACTGATTTTTATCTGGGACTTATACAATGTCTCATTATTTAATCCTTATCCAAAATATTAGAGAACTAAAAGTTACAGGGTCCTTGGAGATCATCTAGTTTTAGCCCACTTACTGTACAGATGAAGAAAGTGAGGCATGAGGATTTTAAGTGATTTTCCCAATGTCGCACAGATAGTTAACAGCAGAAGCACTCAACTCCAAAAGTGGCTTCTATAATATATTTAAATGCTTATTTCCTCCATATTATTATACTTTAATAAAGCATATATATGTGTGTGTGTGTGTGTGTTGCATTTTTAAAATCAAAATCCTTTCTAGGTACATGGTTTTTCCTTCCCCATATTTCTACCCACCCTCTGTGAATGAACCTTCCCTTGAAACAAGGAAATAAATGCAGTTAAGAAAAACTAAATATTATTACCCACTTGCATAAGCAGGATTCACACACACACACACACACACACACACACACACACACACACTCACACATATATAAACTTTGCCAGAAAAAGAGGGAAATACATTTTACCATCTCTTCTTGGGGGCCAAGATTGATCATTCAAACTAGGATTGTAGGAGCAAAAAGAAGGGACCATAAAAGCTACCCACGCTCATGCTTTCATTTCTCAGATCAACAAACTGAATCTCAGAGAATTTAAGTGACCATCCCAAGTTCACACATCTGAATGTTTGAATTGGGATTTAAACAAAGATTGTCCTGATTGCAAGTCTAGTCCCCTTTTTTCTATGTCATATATTTAGTTTCATCATATTATTCTTTATCATTTCTATTTTTCCAAACATCATATTGCATATATTCATTTTCTATAAGTTGTTCATTTGTGAAAGATTATTGTTTATGCCTGCTTAGATTGTATGAAGTTTTTTTTTAATTTATTTTTTGCTTCCTTGTTTTTTATAAATTTGAAATCCTATTAAAAATGACTTGGCTGCTTGGAAAACCCTGAACTACACGAGTGACTCAAAATCCTTTCAAGATATAATGGTTTCTCAGAGTAGATGGGTTCAAATAATACTATATACTACACCATCCAATCCTTTCTTGAATGCATCCCACATAGAGATCTTAGTACACCAGATACTATTTTTGCTTTCATCTCTTTTTTTTCTTTTTCTGAAAATATATTTTACTGGATAAAAAAATAGTACTGTGAAAGAGAAAGATTATAGCTATTTGAATAAATTCCTATACACTCTAACAGACGGAATTAAGGGGAATGATATTCCAATCAGTGCTTAAGAACCATTACCCCCTGTTCAGCCAACAGGATTGCTGTTCATGTATCTTAAACACTCATATCAACCTTCCAAGTAACTCCTGCCAGTATGTCAGGAGGTTTGGGGGGCGGGATATGGTTTGAGATGAAGAAAAGTCTACATATTACTTATCAAAGTTGGAAGGGTGAGAAATAGTATGTGAAGTGGGAAATAAGCAAGTAAATATTTTTTTCATCCATTTTAGGCTAGATTTATGGCAACGAGGTGGCACAGTGAACAGAGTGCCAGACCTGAAGTCAATAAGATTTCATCTTTCTGAGTTCAAATCCAGCCTCAGACACTTACTAGTTCTGTGACCCTGGGCAAGTTACTTAACCCTGTTTGCCTCGATTTTCTCAATTGTAAAATGATCTGGAGAAGGAAATGGCAAGCCACTCTACTATCTTTGCCAAAAAAAAAAAAGTAACCCAGATAGGTTCCAGAAGAGTAGGACATGTCTGAAAACAACTGAACAACAATTTAAAAAAGACTTGATTTATATATAGCATGAGAAAAGGGCTCACCCTCCCCTTTTCAATGCTGTTAGTTTGAAATAATATGTACTTGTTTCATCAACCTGACATTAAAAATAAACACTTTTATACTGAAAAATCTATTTTTTAAAATTATTTTTATAGAACATAAGAGTTTGGATTCTATTTTTTTCTAGGCAAACTTTTAAATACCTTTTCCACCTTATCTGTCACAAAAAGGGCTCTTGTGAATTGTAGAGGCAATAATTGACTGCTATTAACTGGTTTTTATGGAACCATAAAACATATATATCAATCACCAGTGCCAAGATGCATCTGAGGAACATCTCGCCCTCTCCAGGACTATGTTCCTTTGCCTATCCTTGAGATCCTAACGAGCCCGAGTATACAGTGTCCTTTCAAGGACTCTACAGAGAGTAAGGTTTCATTAGTGAGGAGAGGGGCCAGTGCTTTCTCCTGCCCTCTCACTCAAACTCATGGATAAGGTTGTGGACTATTAAATATTTGGCTTCTAGTGAGTTGTAGCTGGTAAACCAACATTTTGAACTTTTAAATTCTAATAAAATAATAACAATAGCGAGCTTTATGGACAAAAAAAATATTCAAAGCAGCACTTTAATGGTGGTGAAAACTAAAACTGAGAGCATGTCCAACAGTTTAAAAATGACTGAATAAGTTGTGATATATAAATGTGATAATACATTAGTTCTATGATTAGAGAAATAGATGTTTTCCAAGAGACTTAGAAACACATATCTAGTTATATAGAAGGAATAAGCAGAAAAAATAATGCATGCTACAGTGGCAGTAACTGGAATTCAGATTTCAAATCATAATATCAGATTTTACTTCCAGTTGTCAATAATACAATTAGATAATTGGCAAAAGGTTTTTAAAAATCCACAGTAGTTGGCATCCCATCTCCATGTCTTTCCCTGGCCTTTTAGTATTCCTGAAAACCACTTAGTCTTCACCATTCTCTCACAGAATCTTTATTTTTCTTTAAGATTTGGTTCAGTCAAAGCCCTTTCTGATCCCCCAACAGATAGTGTCATCCCTCTCAAACTATTCTCTATTTACCTACTTTTATATAATTCTAGCAATTCATTTTACATACTTATATTTGTAGTCATGTTTCCCCCACTGGAACTTAAGCTCCTTGGAAGAAGGAATTGTTCTACTATTCTACTTATATCCAGCACCTAGTACAATGACCGGCATACAGTAAACATTTAATACATACTTGAGTAAAGAGAACCCTATATAAAGGGAGGGAGGGAGGGAAGGAGAGAGACATAGAAAGAGACTTTCCTGAAGCTGAAGCCTACCTCTGGTGCAAGCCCTTGTTGTATGATGGAAGGGAGGCAGAACTGAATGAATCTCTACAAACCTACTCTCCACCAATACTCCTCTAAGGGACAGTAGTCCCACCTGGTAGTGGGAGCAGGAATTTGGAGCCAGAATCCATTCTGCTCTCCTCAGAGATGGGTGGTGCCAAGCTAGAATTATATCTCCCTTTAATGGTATTATTTATCTAAATATTATTTAGATATACTTTAAAATATTATTTTTAATATTTTACATTTATATAAATATTATTATTATTTTCTTGTTATAATATTCTGGGGTATATGATCTGGTTCAATATTACTTTTGATTGTTTTGTCACTATTATTGTGAGGAAGAAGAATTTCAAACTTTACATCCCAGTCTTGGCTCTTTTTCCACTAGGGCCATCTCCAGTCATCCTGATCTATTTCTCAACACTGGACTCAGATGGCTTTGGAGGAGAAAGTGAGGCTGGTGACTACACAGCCCTCCCTCACTTAAATCCAATTCACTTGCATATCATGGGAACACCTCTCTCATATCATGATCCTTTCAGGGAACTAAGGACAAACAACAACAGCATTGTCCACTAAACACCCAGTTCCTCAATGAGTACATGTAGCAAATAAAATAAATGAAACACTTACTCAAATCCCTATCAGGAAAGGTACACACAGAAGATTGAATAGTAGACAATATATGACAGATTATATATACCAGATCTTATACAATGGATCTCTCCCACTTGGAGTGAGATGACTCAGCTCAATAAAAGAGATTGATCATAATCTCATCCAAGGGGAAACTCCTTGATGTCTGTAATAGAGAAAGTTGGGGATAGGACATGATGGAGAATGCTAGCTCCCCTCGTATCTTCCCAGATTCTTTTCCTTCCTCAACATGAAGTAAGGTTGCCCTCTTCCATCTTTCCTCTTAAAGCTGAAATCCAAAATCACCTGAAATGATGATGCTTGAAAAGTCTGAAAGGTAACTGAAGAAGGCTGGGGCAATCCATCTCTTTTCAACTCTGGTGCACTCCTCATTCAGGGGAAGGTATTTATCTCTACCAATAAAAAAGGTGCCCAATATCAACGGGCTATGGGACAGGGGTTACATTTGTTTATTGATCCATGTGTTAGTACTTAATTTTGCAAAATACTTTACAAACATTTTCTGATATGTTAAGGAATAAGGATTTTATGTACATAGGACTTCCACTTGGTCATACTCCTTACAATGTATGTTGGTAATTCCCTTGCAACTTAGAGTCGTAGAGAGTTTCTTAGAGCCCTGAAAAGTTAAATGATTTTCCCAGTGAAACACAGTCAATATATGTGTGCAAGAGGAAACTTAGAACCAAGCATTCTTGGCTTTGAGATCAGCTCTCTATTATACTCTACCATCCTATCTCTTATCTGACAAAATATAAATAATTTTCTAGAGAGGAGTTAGTTAAGTGTGTGTGAGTGTGTGTGTGTGTATGTGTTAAAGTGTTTAAATTCATAATTTTTGGTGCTTGATTGTGACATTGAGATGATCCTGGGCCTTGAAATCTCTATGAAAAAGAAGAAAAAGGTCTGAAATGTTTTAAGAAACCAAAAAATTTCAGATATGGACTTGGCAATAGATGTGTGTCTATGATCTGTCCAACAATCAGCCCAGGTAACTATAGAGAAGCTTATCACCACAAGTTTGTTCCCTAAGTAGTGATTTTATCCCCCCAAAAATGTAAACTGCTATTATGATAGTTTGAAGGAAGGAAACCCTCCTTCATATTTGGTTGATCCCCTGGGGTTAATTGATGGGGGAGTTTGTGCTGGAATCCCACAAAATGGTTAGGGAAAGATAGGTTGCAATATGTACCATTAGAAGCAATTTCCAAATATATGAAAACATAGACTCATTTGAATTAACCCATAAAGTGGGTGAAATTATGAGATTCATTTGAATAAATGGTAATTATTAATTCAGTTTAATTCAGCAACCATTAAGTATTTAGTATGCTCAGAGCACCATAATAGATGTTAAAGAAAATACAAAATAATTTCCCCTAAATTGCTATATATTTTCTATTTATTTAGTGATATGCATTTTGTCTACCTTCAATAGAATGTAGTGTTTTTGTTTTTTGAGGACAAGGAATGCTTTGGTTTTTTTTTATATCCAGTAACTAACACTAACTGACCTAGACAATCCACTGATTACTAAATGTTGGTTGAATAAATTAATGAATAAAACATCATCCCTATTTTTAGGTAATCTATGGCTTAATAGGGAAACAAGAAACCAAATGGATAATTAGTTTACAGTATATTACCATTGCCTAGGATAGTGTCTGACAAATAGTGGGCTCTAAACACTTGTTTGTTGATTGTTTGATAAAAGCATTCAGAGAATTTATTACCAGTAAATGATCAGGAAAGATAATGGAATAGTGACATTTGGGATGTGCCTTAAAAGATAGGAATTCAACCAGTAAATATGAGGAAAGAGGATATTCCATACATTTTTTTAAGTATGAAATCTAAGACAGTAAGGATGCTATCAAAATAAGTGCAGTAAGAAGACATGAAGATCCAAATTAAGGCAGTAAATGCAGGTTTGAAAAGAAGAGATGATGTGTTAGTGATGGAGAGACAGAAAAAGACAAGGTTTGTCAAAGGATTGGACATGTGGAGTGACTGACTAGGGAGTTGAGGATTATGCCAATGCTGAAAACCCAGGGGACTGTAAGAATGGGGGTTGTCTTCACCATACTAGGGAAGTTGGAATGAGAAGTAGAAAAGAGGAAAATGCAATTTCTATTTTGGAAGTGCGGAGCTTGAGTTACCTATGGAAAATCCAATTATGAATGTCCAATAGACATATAATGACATGAGGCTGGACCTCCTAAGGGAGGCTAGGGCTGGATATAAAGATCTAGAAGCCATCTGAATAGGGATAATTAACTCTTGAGAGTTTGAAGGAAAAAATGTCAGTTGGGACGCTACAGAAATTATCTTGGTAAGAAAAGAGGAGGACCAGAATTAAGAGGCCTGTAGTGGCAATAGAAAGGCAACATGAATGTTCATTTAGCACAGTGCCTTTCAATTTGTATGTGCTTAGTAAATATTCATTTGAATTGGAATGAAGATTTCTTTCACAGGATTTTGCAAAAGATTGGGCATAATAGTTGAGGGACAGAGAAAAATTAAAGATGACTCCAGGGTTTTGAGCCTACATGATTGGGAAAATGATGGTTCATTAAAAAATAAAATCAAATAAAAGCTTTGGAGCAAAAGGGGGAAATAGGGAGCTCCTTTTTGAACATTTTGAGTCTGAAACACTGGTGAAACATTGAGGTAAAAATATCTAAGAAACAGTTGAAAATACAGACCTGGAACTCTGGGGATAGTCTATGGATAAGAATATAGATTGGACTGCAGAAGTGTTGTAATTGAAACTATGATAGTTAATGAAATCAAAAAGAAAAAAAAATGTTGAGAGAGAATCCAGTTAGACATACGCGTAAGGACAGAAAAGAGCTGAGGAGCAATAGAAAGAAAAGAGAGGGGGGCAATAGTTCAATAGGTGAAATGAGTGAATGAATAGGAAAAAATATATAGTTGCTTACTATCAGTAATATATACATGAAAGACTTTGCAGTGCTGTGAAAACCAAAGAAAGTTGGGTGAAGAGGGGGTGGGAGGAAGGAACATGTCATTACCAACGTGAAATGTGGCAGAGAGATAGAAGAAAATATGGTCTGAAAATGGTGAGATGAATGAGAAGCTGAGAGAGAGAGTTTTTGGGTAAGTAATAATCAATTTAATAGTTAGACTAACTCATAATCAATAAATTAAGGTCAGTGGTTCTCTCAGAAACCGAAGATCCGGTATAAAGACCATTGAATGTTTAAATAGTTTTGGATAAAAGGGTGTCCTTGAGGGTGAAAATCAACTCTCATTAGTTAATAATTATTAATTAAAAATAATTTTGTTTATAATTAGTTATTAATAAGACATATTAATAAGGAGGTGGGTAAAATGTCTTTAGCTCCTGTTGATGATTTGACTTAAAGAGATTCAGCTGCCTCCAACAATATGGACAGAAGAATCCATCTCCACCCAGTCCTACTTGAGTTGAACAATGGTAGAGTTATGGTGAGCACTCCACTTATATAAGGTGGCTGAGATGGAGTGAATTTGGGGGCAAGGTAAGAAGTATCCTTGATAGACTGGATTTTGAATAAGTAAGGAAAAATAGAGCATCTCTGGGTTTCGTATGTAAAGTCAGTTATTAATTAAAAAAAGAAAATAATTTTTCTCAGTGACTAATATACAGTTTCCAAAAGGAGGAAACAAATTATTAATAATTACTTCAAAAATGTTTTATCTCATCATTCATAAAAGAGATAAAAATTAAAACAATTTTGAGAAGCTAGTCAAATAGGCAAAAAAAAATACGAAGAAAATCAGTGCTGTAGCATTTTGAAGAAATGGCTATGCTGATTCACTGCTGGTAGAATTGCAAACTTACAGGATTTTTCTATTGAGAAATCTGGTAATATGTGATAAATGTTATCAAAATGGTCATATCTGCTCTTCTGTGCAATATATTGTGCTTGACAGAAGAAGGCTAGATCTCCCACAAATATTCCAGAGAGAAAATGAAAATACAAAAACACAAACCAATGGTAAATCTGAAAAAGAAAATTAAGTATGTTCCTCCATCATGCAGTCCCTTTACTGCATTAAAAATAAATTTTAAAATATCCAAATGCTGGATTTTCTTCGCACAAGAGCTAAGAGATGATTGATGGAATGAAATCATGGAGAAAATGGAAGGCAATGGCATTAAAGGATAGAGCTGGGGAAGTTGGTTCTTTCAAGAAATTTCTTTCTCAGAAATAACAGATAAGAAAGTGAGAATAGGTGAGGACAGGGAACAAAGGAACAGATGTGGTGAGTGAAGGATTACATGTTTAACAACATTAGTCTCTTCAGTCAAGAACTGTGATGGACAAATTACTTGGGACATGAAAGAATTTAGATATGGCTTCATTTTGTGACAGCAATGGTCAGTCATATGTGCCTTTGCTGAATCTTGGTTGACTCAGAACATTGGATGTTGATGGAGAAATAATTGACTCAAGACACAAAAAAAGATATTTATTTTTTCAAAATGGCCAGTGTGTTTGCTTCCCCATGTGTATTTGTTAGAAGGTTTTGTTTTGTTTTATTTTTTGCTCTTTCATAGGAAGTAGAAAGCAGGAGGAAATAAATCACTGTTAATTGAAAAAAAAAATTGCTTTTCCTCGTTTTAGTTCTCAAATTCTGTCTACTGACTTCTGGATTGCATGTTGTACATTTTTACTGATAAAATTAATTTTTTCACTCAAAGCTATGCCAAAACTATAAAGTATACACATTTTATTTCAACTGCAAAACATCTACCCCCCAAATTTTTGGATTTCCAAATTTAGAAATCCAATTATTTTCTATATTTTTCAGGGATTCTGGAAGTTGTCTCCATTGAAGGAAGAATGATTTATTTAATATTTAATGAGTGTATGAATAGAGTAATGAATGAATGAGGGAAACATGTATTTACTATATGTAAAACACTGTACTAAGAACAGGAGAAAAAGAAAAACAAGATAATCTTCGCTCTACAAGAGTTCATGCATTGGCTGACAATACATCTGGTTGTCTTCAGCTGCAATTGAGTCAGAGGTGCAGAGTGCTCTTTCAAGGTGAGAAGACCATAGGAATGTAACCATATTCCAGGTGAGAAAGCTGCCGGAATAGTATTGCAAAGCTTGGAGAAGTGAGATAGAAAGATTTCATTGTCCTTAGGGTAGCATTAGTGGCAAAGCAGATGGTAAAGAATATTCTTCAATGTTATTTCCACTGATGAAACCACATCTGTTTCTTATATTGAACTATCTGTGCATGCCATGGTCTTTGAAAGAGAAACCTTTTTCAGGTGTTCAAGAGATATGGCTACAGAGACATGCATATGTGAAAAAGCAGTGGACTGATCCCTTCTTGACCTGTGTTGCTTTCAGAATGACAGTTTAGAAAATCTTGTTGAATCTGAATTAATGATGTAAAATGTTCCCTAGCTTCTTGAGCTGTGTCTGAAGCTGTCTCCACTAACCCCAAAGGATACTTGGTGGCCAATGTGCTGATGATTTCTCTTTTAAGGTGCCCTGCAACTTCCTGTAAGCTGGTTAGCCTGTTCCCTCAGAGGCAATTAGTCAGCAAGTGATGTGTTTGATTAGTCCCTTCTCCACCTTGTTTGCCCTTTTGATGGGAACTGTGCAGTTTGTCTAGAAGCTGAGTACAGTGGTCCTTTGCTTGGGATTATTTGATCCTCATTGGAATACGGACAGAAGTTACTTCTATTGAGGATAGTGGACTAGAATTATAGAAATATTATAAATTACTAGAATTATAGAAATTCCCAAATGGATGTAGGGTACTGAATCTAGAAAAGAAATTTCTCCCCACCAAAGCCCAAAGCACTGTCAAATGGTTTAATATCAGAAGTGCATATAATTTCATTACTGACAATAATATTAAAGAAGGTGAATTGCATTCCAATTTTCCTCTGTACTCATTAGATAGCTACAACAGACCTTTCCAGACTCTTTTACCACACTCCACTACTTCTATTTTTTTCTTGTTCATTTTTATTTTTTTTTTATTTTTTTTTTTTATGTTTATAATGCTGTTTATTATCTCTTGGCACACTCCTTCTTTATGTGTATTTTTATATACATGTATAGATATTCTTTATAACAGTCTAGTAATTCTTTTTTTTTTACATGTTAATATTTTTTTTATTTTTTTAATGTTTAACTATCACTGCCATACAATTGCGATTTTATCCCCCCCCACCTACCCCCCACTACCCCCCTCCCTCCCCACGACTGCATACAATTCTGTATAGATTCTACATATACTTTCCTATTGAGTATATTTTCACTATAGTCATGCTATGTAGTCAGACTAAGATAAATGAAAGAAATCGTATAACAAATCAGAACATGATACACATACACAAACATGATCTGCTACATTTTGTGAGTGACTTGCATATTCCTCTCTCTGTGTGTGGAAGGCATTTTGCCTTGAGAACCACCTTTGGGATTTTTTTTTTTTTATAAGAAGTTTTTGCGTTATTACAAAAATCCAAGTCTACCAGAAAAAACTCTCACACACTGTGGTTGTTGCTATGCACAAAGTTCTCCTGGTTCTGCTCCTTTCACTCAGCATCAGGTCATATAAGTCCTTCCAGGCCTCTCTGAAGTCTTCTTGTTCATCATTTCTTATGGCACAATAGTACTCCATTACATTCATATACCATAATTTCTTCAGCCATTCCCCAATTGATGGACATCCCCTTGACTTCCAGTTTTTGGCAACTACATAGAGTGCTGCTATAAATATTTTTGTACATGTGGGAGCCTTTCCCATTTTTATGATCTCTTGGGGATATAGTCCTAGTAGCGATATTGCTGGGTCAAAGGGTATGCACATTTTTGTAGCCCTTTGGGCATAGTTCCAAATTGCTCTCCAGAATGGTTGGATGCGCTCACAGCTCCACCAACAATGAATTAGTGTTCCAACTCTCCCACATCCTCTCCAGCATTTATCATTTTCTTGTTCTGTCATGTTTGCCAATCTTATAGGTGTGATGTGGTACCTCAGAGTTGTTTCGATTTGCATCTCTCTAATCAATAGTGATTTAGAGCATTTTTTCATATGATTATAGATAGCTTTAATTTCTTCCTCTGAAAATTGCCTGTTCATATCCTTTGACCATTTATCAATTGGGGAATGACTTGTATGATTATACATTTGGGTCAGTTCTCTATATATTCTAGAAATGAGGCCTTTATCCCCGAGCTTAGCTGTAAAAATTCTTTCCCAATTTACTACATCCCTCCGGATTTTGGTTGCATTGGGTTTGGTTGTGCAAAAACTTCTCAGTTTAATGTAATCAGTTATCCATTTTGCATTTCATAATGCTTTCTATCTCTCCTTTAGTAAAGAATTCTTCCCTTCTCCATAGATCTGATAAATACACTATTCCTTGCTTCTCCAGTTTATTCATGGTATCAATCTTTATACCTAAATCATGTACCCATTTGGACTTTATTCTTGTGTACGGTGTCAGGTATGGGTCTATGCCTAATTTCTGCCACACTGTTATCCAGTTTTCCCAGCAATTTTTGTCAAACAATGCTTGTTCATTTTTAAAGAGGAGGAATAGGGGACATAATGACCAAAGAAAGCACGCAAAATAAAAATATTTAAAACACAGAAGATCCTTATCACAGTCTCACAGAATCATACCTGATACATGGTAATCCATACTTTGTTTAGAGCTGTCTAATAACAGATAAAATCTCAAGTGATCAACTAACCCAACCCTGATTTGAATATGTAACCCTTCCACAATATAATTCACATATTGTCATTCAAGGTCCCTTGACAATATACAATAAGAAGGATGCTCCAAAGTAGCTTATTCTACTTTTAACTGATATTCCAAAGTAGTTTCTTCTAGTTTGGAGCAATTCTAATTTTAAGGCATTAATAAAATATCAATTACATGTGCCTTTTTGTAACTTTTAATCCTTGTTCCTGGTTTTTAACTCTGTGCCCAGAGCATGAAAGCAATAAAAAATTTGAAAATGACCATCAGTTCCACTCCTCTGTTCTACACTAATCATCCCTGGTTCTTTCATTCAGTTTTCAGATGACATGATCATATAGTCTTTCACCTTCCTGGATAAGGGCTTTAAATAATCTCCAGTTTGTCCATGTCCTTTCTAAAATCTAGTGACCAGGACAGTGATTCACATATCTATTACTTTCTGTCACATTCCTGATATAACTTGTAGGCAGAGTTGAGTATGAGAAAAAAAATAGTGTGTGTGTATACATATATGCAAGCATATATATGCGTGTATATTTGTATGTGAGGGAAGCCTATCTAATGAATATGCGTAGTTCTTTGAAGCCAATCAGCCAAAAAAAAAAAGAAATTGAAATACATTCAGACCTTCTGAAAAGAAGTAAAATAATATATCACTTTGTCTCCTTCCTCCTACACCTACACAGAAAATGTACCTAATTTCAGTACTGCATATAGCACATTTCCACACGTAAGACTAACAATCTGAAAAGTGAACATTTAATTGCATATGTGTTTTCTAAATTAAACCATTTAAATTTAATTTTGTCAAAAGTATAATAGCTGATTCAGAAATAAAATTTACTTTTCTTTTTAGTAGGAGAATAACTAGTTCCCTAAAGAGATCAAAATACTTAAAAACAACAACAACAACAACAACAGATATACAAGAACGAAAAATATTGGAACCTCAAGCTGAGTTCTCACTTAAGCCTATCACAGTGGCAAAGAAGTGCACGCATAGACTTTATAAATATAGGCTGAGGTAAGGTGCTTGAGAAATGTCATGCTCACATACTTTGGATAAATGCTATAAATCATAAACCTTCTGAAAAATAATAAATATATTTTATTGATCCTATGTTGCTAAATTGGTTCCATTGGGACCTGCCATCTGATTCAGTTGGTACCTGCTTCGTAAACACTTGATTTACAAATGGCACACATATACAAATGGTTAGAGGAGGTGTGTGTATCCCAGGTCTGTGTAAACCCCAGGTGGAAATAATTGCCCTTACTGAGTCCAAGTAAGGATTCCTATTACTCCTATGTATAAATTAATAAACTAGAAAGCATTTATTAAATACCAACAATATAATCTGGTTTCCAATCCTGGATCTATAGCTTACTTCAAGCAATTTAATTAACCTTTAGGGCCTCAGGTCCTTCATTTATAAAACAAAGTTGGATCAAATATAGTCCTTTCTGGCTCTATATCTATTACCCCATGATTAATGATATCTAAAATCCCTGCAAATTTTAAGCCAAAGATTCTATGATTTTTTCTTGGATCTTTCCTCCAACCCAAGTCACAACCTTTTCTGCAAATTTTAGCCTTACTGAAGTGCATGAGTTCATATGACTTATCTGTACCTCTATAATGGCATAGAGAGCATTCACAAGGTCATAGATGTAGAGGTACAGGGACATTAAAGATAATCAATTCTACCAGTACCATTTTAAAGATGATGAAACTGAGGCCCAGAGAGGTTAAGTGATTTACCCAGGGTAACATAGCTGAAGTCTGAGGCAGGATTTTGATGCAAGCCTTCCTGACTCTGACACCATATCCACTATTCCACTTCCTTTCTACAGGTCTGCTAGGCTTTTGTCCATTAAGATAGAATTTTTAAAGCTTCCTGCTGGGCGAGAAAACAAACAAACTTCTAAAATGTCCAAACAATTTATTTGTAAGCAAACATTTCTAATGCAACTGGCTTCTTAAATAGGGACATATCCTTAATCCTAGTGTCCTTACCTTTAATGAGTACTGCAGAAAAGAATCAAGAGGCAAAAAAGAAAAGGCTTTGAGTTTCTAGAGGTGAAATAAGGAAATCGGACTGGGGCAAATGGACTTGAAGCAGTACCTCTGATGTGCTTCAAACTGAAATAGCCATGGTCTTCTAAGAAGACTGGTAATCAGTGGTCTAATCTCATGATGAGCAATCAGGCATTAAGGATCCCCAGTTAGAAATGACAGAGGAGACATACTGATTAGAAATATGGATCTTGGACATGAAGGAAACCCATTTTAGCTCAAAAAAAGGTAACTAATGATTGTTTGAAAACTTCTGCAGCTGAAGAGATCTTGTTATAGCTTTTAAAATAAGATTTTCTGACACCTCATATATTCTCCAAATCAATAATAAAAAAAAAAAAACAACAGCTAATATCTGCCCAGAATTTTTTAAAGGCAGTTGCTAAGCTTCTATCCTTTTGTGTGTGTGTGTGTGTGTGTGTGTGTGTGTGTGTGTGTATGTGTTAGGACAAAACATTAACTCCCATGTTACTTTTGCTAAACTGACAGAAGGGTGATATATAAAGCCCCCATGAAGATAATCATTAAAACATCAGCTTCTATTTTTCTTAGAGAACCTATTGATGGATGCATATGCTTTACTGGTTTTAGAATTTCTCCAACATTCATTAAAATCAATTTTATTTGAGCTTATATTTTTTTTTGTTCCTTCACTAGTGAATTCATCTATATGTACTGGCCATCACCATTGTTCTACATAACTTGAAATTGCCCAAAGATTTTTCATTTCACCTTATTCTAATTCACTTGTCATTCCTTCCCTGTTTTATGTTGATTCTACAACATTGGAAGACAATGATTCCTTGGGGAAAGGTTTGTTATAAGCTTTGCTTTGAAAACTAGAACCTTTTCTAGATCATGTCTTTTTTTCAACCAATCAGCACTATTTATAAACAATCTTGTGTAAATAGATCACTACGGTTGATTATAAATCAACAAAAAGACAGCACCCCTAAAATCACATCATAATGGACAATTTGGTGTGAGGTATGATTCTATTTACATACTAAGAAGCAACTATATGATATAATGAATATGACACTGGACTTACAATCAGGAAGACTAGAATTCAAAGCTTGCCTCATGTATTTACTTACCTGTGTGACCCAGAGTAAGTCACTCAGCCTCTCTGAGCCTTAGTTTTCTCATCTATAAAATGAGGGTAATAGTATAACCTTTCTTACAGGGTTGTTGTAGGGATCAAATTATATTCATATTGATATGAATATAGATAATTTATAATGAATATAAAAATAAAATATTGTGTATATGTATATATACATGTACAAACATACTTGTATATATGTTTGGTTGTTTTATAATGATCCTCACAACAACCTTGTCTGTGAGATATGTATGTGTATACGTATATGTGTATATACGTATACATGCATATATATTTTTACATACACATATGTACATGTGTGTATCACATAGAGCTGTATAAATATTAGTTGTAGTAGTTGTTGTTATTGTTATTTATTGATAGATCAATGGACTTAGAATTAGAAGTAATCAGAGCCTGATGCATACTAGGTATAAACCCTTTAACAAGTCAGCTAAACTTGCTGAAACTCTATTTACTCATATGTCATATGGGAATAATAATATCACCAATCTCATGAGATTATCTTGAGAATCAAACAGAACAATGCATAAAGTGCCATTCAAAACTTGAAGAGAAGAGGAAGAAAAGGAAAATAACAAATGAAAAATAATAATTCACCAAAGAGTAAAGCACAAAAATCAACTGATGAGAACACTTAAAAAGCAAAACTGCCACATGGGAAAGGAGGTACACAAATTTACTGAAGTAAAGAACTCCTTAAAAAGCAGAATTGACCAAATGGAAAAAGGAGGTAGAAAAAGCTCACTGAAGAAAATAAGTCCTTAAAAATTAGGATTGGATAACTGGAAGCCATTGACTCCATGAGATATCAATAAATACCAAAATGACATCAAAGGAAAGAAGTAAAGGAACATTCTACCTTAACACAAAGTCATACCACTTCCAAATCTCGAATAATGTCTGTAGTTATTGACAAATTAAAAAATATAGTTATCATTTACAAAATACAAAGTTGTATTTGGATACATTTCAGAAAAAAATGAAAAAGTGAAATGATTAGAGGAATTAGAGAAGTCTTCAGACTAGAAGTATTTGTTTGTGTCAAATACATTAACTGTATATATTTTTTAAATCAATGTTAACATAAAAAGAAAAAGGAGGAAGTATCCCAAACTCCAATGAATGACATGCATTTCAGAATTGCCATCCCTGGTTCAACTTACAATAGCTAGAGTAACCTCTGTCGAACAGGGATGACTATCTCTAGAACTATAAAAGTTCAAGTCACTCCCAAGGATGAATGATTAAAGAAACAAACCAGAAAGAGACCCCAGCAACATCTGTGAAAGTGACATTTGTGGTTATGGTTGTAGATTATCATGTGTCTTATTCTTGCCATGTGAGCTGATGGAGAAAAGTTATTTCATCCATTTAGATGGAGATTGGCAGTGCATCAAGAAAATTACCCCCAAATCGTAGCATAAATCTCCCAAGAAAGCACAATTCCTCTGCAAAAATGAATAGTTTCCCTTTTTAAATGCACTGTAAGTGATTGAAAGACTATGATCTTGGATCATATTTTGTATTAAAGGCCTCAACAATGAACATCCTCTGTTCAAGAACAAAATTCCATTTTTATGTCCCTTCCGTGAATGCACAGATGGATTCTAGTCATATTATCAAACAAATAACTTGGAGGAAAGTCCAAGGCCTTACAAAAAAAAATGAGCATAGATATAGTCAAATCACAGGAAGTCAGTGTTTTATCTGCCCAGTGGGGGTTGCCTGGCAACATCGTTAGTGTCAATTTCTCTGCGGGGTGCAATATATGTCCTTGTTTAGAATGCTATTTATCTTCATTATAAGCAAGTAATTTAAGTTGTCAAGTCTCTTGTGACTATTGGCTATCTGTTAACTATACATTTAATGCTTGAATAGACTTTGCTTCCAAAAGGAAAAAAAAGGTGCTATAAATTTCTTTGTTTGGTTCAAACCTTATGGCAGCTTTAACACTGACATGTGTCTTCCGCCTCCTCACAACATAGTGTCTTTCTACCAGGATCATGCCAAATGGGCCATACAGAATGGTGAGGGATGCTATCTATTCACAAACCTCATTTCAGATAAACAGTTCAAAGGCATTAAGAAAAATTATACCTGGGGGACTACATAAAGCAAAGGGCAAAGTGTTCATTCTGAGAGAAGGTGTGTCCTGCCCTAATAAACTCCATATAAAAATCACATCACCACTGCTAAATGGTCAGAAAGAATGGATGATTTTAGTCTCCTTGATAAAAGGTGCTACTCCTATTCATAACCCTTTCACTTTCCTTGAAAAGATTAAAGAAAGATTAGCCAGTGAGAGAGGGAGAGCAGGGGTGGAGAGGCAGCATCACTCCAATGAACTTCAGTTGAAAGATAATATACACAAAATGAAAGGAGTATGAATACAAGTAAAGGATAGAATTCAGTTACTTAGACCTGCAAGAAGAGGGTCAAGAAAACCTGAAGTTAAAAGTGAAATTTAAACTTATGAATAAAACTGAGAACAATAAAGAACAGATTTAATAGCTACGCTTGGAGTAAGAAGAATGAGGAAAGAATGGCTCATTTGTGTGAGACAAGTAATGTGATAACAGCATAGAGAGAATGCAAAAGTATTAAATCATTATTTTTCAACTTTCCTACCTAGAAGAAAGATCTTCAAGTTGGAAATACTAGAACAAAGATGAATAAGAGGGAATTGAAGCCTACAATGATTAAGGATATAAAAATAATAATTAGAACAATAAGTATTAATAATTATAGTGCTTAAAACAAGTTATAATCTTGTGAGCTTTTTATTCCAGGCTATCAGTTCAATCAACAATCATTTATTACTTGTCTCCTATGTATCAGACATTGTAGCTGTGGAAATACAAAGCAAAACAACTGAAAGGCACTGTCTACATGGAGTTTTTCTTTTATGGGAAGGTATAATATAGACACATATAAATAGTTTTTGAATTTTTTTAATTATATAGGCGGTGGAGAGGCATAATAGATAAGAGATGACCTTGAAGGCCAGAAGTCCTGAAGTGAAGTGCCTCTATAACAAATTCCAACTGAGTATCATATAATGAGAAGGAAGGCAATTAAGATCTCAGTACTGAAGGCAAATCTCTAATACTACAAATTTCAGAGAAGGTGCTAACCTGCATCATGCTGTTTCAATTTAAAATAGAAGAAATAAATCCTAACATTGGTAGAGTTTCCTCACATCTGAAATCCCTATACTAAATAAATAGCAGGTATAGTCCCTATCATTGTCCCTATATATACAGTCCATATATATATGTATGTATATACACACACATATATATACATACACACACACATACACACACAAACACACACATACACACACACACACACACACACACACACACATATATATATATATATATATATATATATATATATATATATATATATATATATATATATATATATATATATATATGAGAAGAGCTGCTTGGAACAGGAAATAAGTCATGGAGATGGCTTTTCAGTAGAATGTTGAAGGAAGTGGGGGTGGAACCAAGATGGAGAAATAGAAAGATGCATCTACTCTAGCTCTTCCCCCACAGCCTATAAAATATCTGTAAAAAAACAAACAAAAAAAAAACTCTAAAAAAATTCTATTTTTACAAAAATAAAGGAAAAAAGAATTGAATTATAGAATCCTGTGTTCATCTTACTTTTATTGAAGTCTACTTTTATAATGCCTCATTAAGTTAGGGATTTGGTGGGAAATGGGAGGTGGGGCAGGTCAGAAGAGGAGCCCAGGACAGGAGAAATGGAATCTCTATCTAATTCAGTCAGTTAACCAAAGAGTTGGAGTTTGGATCTGGAGACAGACTGTGGGTCTCTCACCTGAGGGACACACTAGATACGTATAGAGTACCTACTCAGAAGGCCATAGATTTCTTTGGCTACAAAAATGACCGTCAAGTAAAGTGTACAATTTTTGTCAGCCATGGCATAATATCAGTTAAATTGAAATGATTCTGAATTGTTGATAGCTAGGAGTTTTATTCCAAAACACAGTAATAAAGATAACTTTTTCATATTATTATGCAATGACAATTTAGAATTTATTCTTCAACTAAGTGAATTGCAATCTAAAATGAGTAGGGCTTCCCCCACCATGACAATGTTTTCATTTCTGAGTTGTTCACCTTGACTGTTATGTCTTAATTACTAAATCCTTTGAAAACTTCTTTTTCACATGCTTTAAGAACTAAAGAATGGGGACTAGAAACAGGAACCTGCTCAAACTCTCCCCCCAAAGTCCATAAAATACCTGTAAAAAATGATTCTAAACAAATTCTAGAGCAGCAGAAGCCACAAAATGGCAGAATGAAACAGATATCCAGCTCAAGACAAATTGGAAAGTTGAAAGGAAGAGTCTATTGCACCAGGTTCAGAGTAGAGTGCAGTGCAGCAGCACAGACAGGACTGAAGCAGGCTTCAGGACAATGAATCATGGATAGCTACTACGATTTCCAGATTTCTCAACTCACAAACACTTAAGGCAGCTTCAAAAGTCAGTGAGAAATCTCTCTCACCTGAGTGAGAGGGGAGAGTAATTCAGCTCCAGCCCCAAGATGGCTGCAGTCACTGCTACACAGCAACCAGATGGTAGGGGAATGGAGTGCCTAATCTGGGTCTCATTCCTGCTGTGAGGAGGAAGGTGGGCATAGTGGAGCATTATAAACCAAAGGAATGAAAAAATAGCAGATAATGTAAAATATCTCATTAGAAAAACAAATGATTTGGTGGAGGCATTATAAAAGCAGACTTTAATAGATGTAAGATGAACATAGAATTCTATAATTCAATTCTTTTTTACTTTATTTTTGTAAAAAAGAGATGAATTTACCGACAAAATCCATCTTGGGGAGACCTTAGTTTGAAAACACCAAGTGAGAATATAACTTCAATTAAACTGATTGCAACAACTTGACTAAAATAAAATCAGATATGGTGATCCTACTTGCAGATACAGGGCAGAAAAGAGTGATTGTGGTTGTTCAAAAACCAGACTGCAGACCAGAAGAGGAGTGACTATAATATACAATCCTTCCAACTACCTAATACTGAGAAGTCTCAAGAGATACAAACATGATCTTTCCATGTAGGAATATAAAAAGTTCAACTTTAGTAAGACCCTTATGATTTCTCTTTCCTGTTTACCTTTTCATGCTTCTTTTATTCTTGGGTTTGAAAGTCATATTTTCCATTCAACTCTGGTCTTTTCATCAAGAATGCTTGAAAGTCCTCTATTTCATTGAATGTCTACTTTTCCCCCAGAAGTATTATACTCAGTTTTGCTGAGTAGGTGATTCTTAGTTTTAATCCTACCTCCTTTAATCTCTGGAGTATCATATTTCAAGCCCTTTGATCCCTTAATATAGAAGCCACTAGATCTTGTGTTATCCTGACTGTATTTCCACAATACTCAAAATGTTTTTTTCTGGCTCCTTGGATTGTTTTCTTCTTGACTTGGGAGCTCTGAAATTTGGCTATAATATTCCCAGGAGTTTTCCTTTTGGGATCTCTTTTAGGAGGTGACTGGTGAATTCTTTCAATATTTATTTTATCCTCTGGTTATAGAATATCAGAGAAGTTTTCCTTGATAATTTCTTGAAAGATGATGTGCAGGTTCTTTTTCTGATCATGGTTTTCATGTAGTCCCATAATTTTTAAATTGTCTCTCCTGTATCTGTTTTTCAGATCATTTGTTTTTCCAATGAGATATTTCACATTATCTGCTATTTTTTCATTCCTTTGGTTTTGTTTTATAATTTCTTGATTTTCATGAAGTCATTAGCTTCTATCTGCTCCATTCTAATCTTTAAGGAGTTGCCTTTTTTCAGTGAGCTTTTGGACCTCCTTTTCCATCTGGCCAATTCTGCTTTTTAGGGCATTCTTCTTGTCATTGGTTTTTAAATGACTTTAATGAGTTTTAAAGTATAGGACCCCTCATATTATCCTTTAGGACAGATTATCCATCACAGACTAAATACGACATCTAGTGTAAGAACTATTTGATTCTATGGTCAGACCTCATAAACTTGACCATTGGATGCTGTTGTCACTCCGTATACTTCCTTATTTTTTTTTTGGACAAAGATCAACTACTTCAGTTTTTCTAAATATTCCTCATTATAAAGGTGTTTAATCATTCTTCTTAGTTAAAGATAGCTTAAAAATTTAGAACTCAAAAGGAAATATTCATTTCTCAATGGGCTGTCACTAATAGGACATTACATCGAAAGTTAGCAACATGTCACAAGAGGAAAATTCAGGGCTTCCCTAACATGAACTCAATTTCTTCCTTATGTTATATAATTATTTACTCTTTCATTTCTCTACTTCAGAGTTCTTTTAAAGAGTCTGTAAGTAATTAAATCAAGTCTTTGCTGATTACCTTCAAGTGATCTTTGTTAGAAATTGAAGTGGTGGTAATGCAATGTGCTTTTTCTGGGCAAGTCTGAGGCAATACCAGGAGAGGAGAGGAATTCTGACCTTACAAGGTATTCCAATAACACAATGATTGGACTAGGTTACTTACTACAGTTTCTTTAAATAATCACAGAGTTTTAGAGTGAGGAGACCTTAGAGATTACCCATTATGTTAGTTTGCGAAATTGCCTTAAAATATTTTCCATAAAAAAACACTTGCATTACTATATTCTATTGTACTGGACTTAATTGCTTAACATTGCAATATAAAATTATTCTTTTTTTAATGACCTGTAAGCTTGGCAATGCATTGTAGAGGAGGTACACAATAAATGTCAGGTCTACAAGCATTTATTCAGCAGTTTCATGTAAGAGGCATTGTGCTAAGTGCTAGCGATTCATGGTAAAAGGGAAAGATAACTCCTGCCTCCTTAAAAAGCTCAGATAGCTCCTATCTAATGAGAGTGTGGGTGACATGAAAACAGCTATATCCAAATAATGTTTACAGCACAAATTGAAGGTAATTTCATAGAAAAGGCTGCTATTTGACACCATGGATATAGTACAGGCCTTGGAGTCATAAAGGCTCATTTCTGAGTTCAAATCTAGGCTCAGACATTTACTACACCCTGGACACATCCTTTAACTTACATTGTTTGCCTCAGTTTGCTCCTTTGTAAAACAAATTAGAGAAGAAATGACAAACCACTACAGAATCTCTGCCAAGAAAACCCCAAATGGGGTCACAAGTTGGACACAAGTGATAACAATTGAGCAACAACAATTTCATAGAAAAGATATTAAAATTAAAGAAGACTGGAAAATATTTCTTTTAGATAAGACTTGGAAAAAAGCCAGAAGAGAGAGAGACAAAAATTCCAGACATGGGCAACAGTCAGTGAAAATGCCCAGAAATCAAGAGGTTAAATGTAAGGGGTGTGTGTGTGTGTGTGTGTGTGTGTGTGTGTGTGTGTGTGTGTGTGTGTGTGTGAGAGAGAGAGAGAGAGAGAGAGAGAGAGAGAGAGAGAGAGAGAGAGAGAGAGAGAGAGAGAGAGAGAGAGAAAGGGAGAGAGGGAGGGAGGGAGGGAGGGAGGGAGGGAGACAAAGAGAGACAGAGAGAAACAGCAAGGAAGATAATGCCATTGTGTTGCACATTATATGGAGGTGAGTGAGCTATCAGAAGATTGGAGAGTTAGGAAAGGGACAGGTTTGAAAGGTCCTCAAAATGTATTTTTTTCCTTTTAATGAAATAAAGTAATATTTTATCAATGTATACAAACTCACATGGAGCTCATGTTTTACTGTGCCAAGGCTAATAATTTGTTCATTTAACTAAGATCTCAAATTTTGATAGAGGCCGGAACATGATGACTAGACCTTGTTTGCCCATTTAGGGAATAGAATACATGAGAAATTCACTCATATTAAAAAAAAAAAAATCACACGTCTCATCATTTAGACAAGTGTTCAATTTAAAAGTTAAGTGATTAAAGTTTATACAATTCTCTCATATCTGACTCCAAGGCCTTATTTTGGCAAGAAAATTTCCATGAACTATTCAAGATTGTGTCAACTCTGTCTTTAGTGTTGTTCAGTTGTGTCTGACTCTTTCTAACACCATTTTGATGTTTTCTCAGCAAAGATGCTAGAGTGGCTTACAATTTCCTTCTCCAGATCATTTCACAGATGAGAAAATGAGGTAAATAGGGTTAAGTGGCCTGCCCAGGGTCACACAGCTAGTAGAAATCTGATACCAGATTTGAACTCAACTCCTTCTGACTCCAGGTCCAGCATTGTATCTGTTGTGACACCTAGCTGTTCCCTCAACTCTGGCTAAAGTATAGTATACCTTTGTTTTCAAAAAGGAGGGAGGAAGGGAGTAAAGAAGGAAGGAAGAAATTGATGGAGGAAGGGAGGGAGGAAAAGAGGAAGGAAGGAAGGAAAAGGAAGAGGAAAAGGAGAATAGGAGGAGTAGGATGGGTAACTATGAAAAAAGGGGAGGGAAGGAAGGAGGGAGGGAAAAAAAGAGCATTTCAAATAAATAGAGAACTAGCAGTACATTGTACTTATGACATCCAAGGACCATCCAAGCTAATTTTAAATAAATTTATCACCAGAAGGTTAGACACCGGGTTATAGATATTTTAAAGCCACCAAAAACAAACTCACACACACACACGCACACACACACACAGAAATCTACTAAGGGTAACAGAGTTATAATATATACTGATAGAGGCAGTACCTACTTGAGGGAAATCAGAGAACCTTGAAATACAGATTATAACATAAGTGAAATGTCTAATTGTGCTTCTTTATTATGGTCAGTGATGCATATTTAGGATTAATTTGCAGCATATACATGATACATGCATTAATATTATTCAGCAGAAATATTGGTCAGTGCATCCAGTACCAGCTTTTTAAAACATTACCAAATTTAGTAGGAAAACTTGATTCATGAGTTAAAAGGGACATACATAATATAATATAATATATTCAATTTAATAATAATTCAATAATAATTACAACAATAATAATAGTTCAATAATAATTAGCATACTGTGGTTTACTAGGATTCTATTGCACCTAGAATGAAATGCAACTTCTCAACTTAGGATTTAAAACCTTGCATAATTTCACTCCCAACTGCCTTTGCAACCTTATTTCATATCAATCCCCTTCCCATACTTTAATTTCCTTCTAAATTGGTCTACCTTCATATAGTCACCCAGACCATTTCCCATGCTTGCAACTTCAAGTGTAATTTCTCCTCAATGTAGATTGGTGACTCTTGACCTGTGGTACATGTGTTAATTTCAGGGAGTCTGTGAATTTAAATGGGGTAGGGGAAATTACTTGTCTATTTCAATAAAATTGTTTTCTTTTCCTTGTTTTTTTATTTTTTTGCATTGAAAAAGTTACCTTGAGAAGTAGATTTCAGAAGACTTACAAGGGGTCCATGACACATCAAAAGGTTAAGAACTTCTGATATCACCTTTACTAATGGATTTTCCATCCCATCTCAAATTACTTTATGTTTAGTTATCTCTGCAACCTACCACTTCTCCCCACAAGGAAGACAATACAAATTCTTTGAGAACATGAACTCTTCCATTTTTTTTTCTCTATACAAAGATCTTAGAGGCATAACACATTGAATATTTAATAAATGTCTATTGTTTGATTTTATTTTTAAAATCAGCATTATTGAATAAAAAATAAAGTGACTGTTGTATTAATCTGGCTTGTCCATTCTAACTCATGACAAAAAGAAAAGAGAAGAAAAAAAGATAGAAAATATATTCTTTTTCAAGTCCTAAATAATTTTTTTTCTTACACAAAAGTAAGTCATTTCTACTACTTTACTGGTGGATAATAATCTGTTTCAAATTGGTCATGTGCTCTTGCCCTGTCTATACCTTGCTACCTGCATAATGATAATGAAACAAAATCACAAAGAATAAACAAAAAACTGGCACATCAAGATGAGTGGTTTAGAGTAAGGGGACCTAAAAAATGATATTACATTAAAAAAAAAAAGCAAACTTCTTTCCAAGCTAAAAAGAATGGAAAATAAATAACTACTCCTATGATTTCTTAATTTTCTAATATGTTTGAATTCACTGGATTTTTTTGCTATCCTATTTGGTTCCATTTGAAACCTGGAAACTTTAAAACACACACACCAAATAAACAAATAATAACCAAAAAAAGTGTTGCTAACAGATTTAGCAGGATGCAATTGTTTCAAAGATTATAATACAATAAAAATCTTCTTGACAGACTTCCCAAATTTTCATTTTCACCTTCAGATTATGGCATGGTAGGAAATCCAAATTTCATAGTTCTGTTCTTATTATCACAGTTGTGTCTGTTGTGTCTGTACCTTAGTATAATTACAGCCAATTCCTATATTTATTCTAGTTCCAAGAAACATGTCATAATGAAATGAGTGTTCTGCATTTAAATTCTGCTGGCTATGTGACCGTAGACACATTACTGAACCTCTCAGTGTTTCAGTTTTCTTATTTACAATACCTGATGATGATGATGATGAGCTCACCAGATGGTTGTAAGAAATGTGTTTTCTAAACTTTAAAGTGTCATATGAAGGTCAATTGCTATTATTATACTCCTACAAGCTTTTCTTTTTTCATCATGTAAAGATGTCTTATTGTTTGTATGCTATATACTTTGAGAGTTTCCTTCATCTTTTGTTTTGTGGTGCTATCTACAAAAGCAAAGACAGGAATTGCTTTTATTAAGGTTCCCTTACTACTAACGTAGGAAACAATAATAATAGAGAGACTTGTCAAGAGACTGGAAGTCCTAGGTATAGCTCCTGTGTCTTATATATCCATGTTCCATGACCCCAGGCAGGTCACCTCCTCCCAGGTATTTAAGATTTCAAGTTGCAGTGGAAATGCTGACTTGTGTTATTAGAGGTGCTCTCCTCACCCTTTTGCTCCTTGAGATGTTGAAATCATCTGTCCATTCTGTTCTACCACCCCTCAGAAAAGAAAATATACACACACACAGACATATATATAATATATAATATATAATATATTAATATATGTATGTCTGTATGTATGTATACATATATATGTATATGGCTGTGTATCTCTGTATGTATATATCTTTGGAGTAGTTAAAATTAAAAAAAAATAAACAGAGACCTACATTTTACTTAAGTGGTGGTTTGATGTGCATATATGTATGTACATATGCATATATGTAAGGAATCATAATATATGTCTACATGGGTTTGCATACATTACAGACATATATAATTGTGTGTATATGTTTGTGTTTGTAGATATGTATGAACACACATGATTTTGTGATTCAATGAATTTAAGGACCACCCTGCACTATTTGCTATCATTACTTTGCTCCTACTGACATCATTTTCTTCCTAGACAGATGTAAGTGAGCCTCTGATGACTAAGTGAAGAGTTGAAACAGAGACTGAATGAACTCACTACTTTTAGCAAATGTGATATTCCCAGCAAATTTGTGTGTGTGTGTGTGTGTATCGCCCTATAAATCTTCTCAACTAGACAAATTATAATAACCTCCTCCAGTCTACACTATCTTTAACCTATCCTAACTTCACTGTAAAAAGAATTTTCCTGATGAACTACCATGATCATGTCCCTTTGTTACTAATAAACTGTCAGGAAGAAAACCAAAATGAAAATTGTAGAACTATATAAGTTATCAGAGACATTTGATCTAAAAGAGTCATGAGATCTTCTGAATCTCTCATCCTGTCTCTTTGGGCTAACTCACACATCTCAGCGTGAATCACACTATATTTATTCTCATGGACTTGACCAATGCCAGGCAATACAGCTCAATCTCAGCGTCCTAGAAGACATTTATAATGTGAGAATATAATCTTATTGCTGTTTATAATAATCTGTGGGTCCCTGATAGTTTCTTTCCATTTATACACATCAGTCAGACCAAGACTAACTCATGAGCATTATGTTTTCACTAAATGGGACAGGAAGAACAAAAATCATTCTAATGCCCCATTCAGAAGCCAATGTTACACTCTCCAGTCAATGCAAATAGTGTTGGCTGTGGAGAGTGAGCTCAGAAATCTAATAACAAGGCACTTGAACAGGAAAACCTGTGTTCCCAAGACATCCTAGAATTCTTGTCTGCAGGACTAGATGCGGTCTCTTTAGTTAACAACCTACACCATATCACCTTTCTTCTGAGTTTCTCTAGTCTACTTCTTAAAGAAACAAATTGTTACTTTCATGACACTGAAACAGTGTGACACTCTTAGTAAGACACTCTTTCAGCAAAACAGAATTCTTAAGCCTAGAGCATATTTTCCTAAGTGTGCTGTATTGACTGAGTACAGAATGAACTTTAAGCTATTTCAGTGACAAGATTTTTTTAAACTAGAGAACCACAAAGCCCCTCAGATCTAACCTATCTTTGAGTTGTTTGAGTTTGTTAAGCCAAAGATGGCAATACAGGTCAATATAGTTAAAGTACTGAAGGGCCCTGTAGGCAAGCTCAACCATTTTCAATGAACTTCCAGCAGCTACAGAGGTTTCCAATAATCAAAAAATCTATTAGATTATATTCATAGCTTCTCTGTCTTTAGTCACCTCTGGAGATCTAGATGGCACTCAAGAGCAATACAGATAAAATCGGTTTGTTATTTATACCAGAGAATTCTATTTCCTACTATCAGGTTCTAGGAACTGCAAAGTTCTCAGGCAGTGAACTCCTAGTTACTGCAACATTTAACTGGCTTCAGTTAGCATGTTCAGGATGAAGGGGTAATTCTTATCTTCTCTTGCTCATTTGGTAAAACAGCTAAGGAAACTGACACTGGTTTTGTGTTTCCCATCAGTTTCCCTCTTTGGATATCCGTTGCATCTTCCTTTTATATTCATTCATTCGTGTGTGTGTGTGTGTGTGTGTGTGTGTATTGTCTCTGGCTTCTCATCTCATCCACTTAACTTCTGTCTGACTTAATTTCCTCATCCATACAATGGTGATAGTAATAACACTTGTATTCCATGCTTATTTTAAGGATTGAATGAGATAATATTGCAAATTGTTTTGCAAAATGTAATGCATTATATAAAAACTGACTTTTTGTGCTAATGTCTCAAATATTGCCCTATGTCTAATTCAGGTTGAGAAAACCTTAATCTATATTTCTATCAAATATATCATGAACATACATTATTGAATGTTCCCAACATCCCCAAATACTTTTTTTTTTGATTTACAGTTACTTGGCTGCATCTTTCAGAACCTTGAAATGCAAATAAGTGGAAAGATTACAATGTACGACAACCATCCTAATCTCGTTCAGTGCTCTTGTCTCAGAGTTACTTTCAAACAAGTCCTCTGAGTTATATTTATCCGAGGAGCTACTTTCTTTCAGGTCCCCAGAATTGTTTCAAGCTGCTTCTCTTACACCCACCCATTTTATTTTTTGCTTCTTTCAGTAACTAAAATATTGCCATATATAAGTGAAATTACTTTATATAGAGCATCAGTAAGAAATGGATAAGTTCTGATATTCCTGGTCCATTTAGTTGAATGTGTGAATGAAGGAAAAGCTGAGTAAATAGAAAGTATTTACATATATAGCTTCATTTTTAGGAAATAGAAGATGGATAATTCTCATTTGTTACCTATGTGACTCATTGGGCACTCCTCTTGGCATCAGTTTTCTTATCTTTCAAATGAGGTAATTGGCATAAAACATTTCCAAAATCTCTCCTAGTGCTAAATCTATAATCCCAGGATACCAAGCAATTAGAGTTTGATAGTGTTTGATGGAAACCTTCAAGAAGAAAATTCAAGAAGACAGAAGAATAAAAAGTTTTTCATCATCAAAACAAGTTAGGAATGAATGTTCTCATCAAGAACAGTGCAAAATTACAAATATGGAACATATTTCTTTGACATAGTTTATTTTCTAAAAATCCATCTTTAGTACTCAAAAAATAATATTCACCACTGAGAATAATCTCATTATCTTTGTTAAATTCTAATATGTAATGAGGGCAGCTAGATGTTACAGTGGATATAGAACCAGACCTGGAGTCAGGAGGACCTAAGTTCAAATCTGACCTCAGACACTTACCAGCTGGGTGATCCTGGGCACATGTATGTATATATGTATACTCTTTCCACATATGTACATATATACATATGTATATATGTGTGTGTGTTTCTACAAATATCTCATTTCACGAGCAAGGACATTTACTTTAAAATATGTTTATTTCAAGGGGATGAATTAGCTATTAATCATATGATTTATACACTGGATTAATAAGATGAAGGGCCACATCCCTTTTGAAATACAAATAATAGCAAAAAAAAAAAAAACCAACACTTTTTCATTCTCAAAGAGCATCATAGATCTTATCTTATTTGAACTTCACAATAGTCCTAAGATGTAAATATTGTTATTATCCTCATTTCACAATTAAGGAAATTGAAGTTGAGAAGTGAAATGAATTGCTCAGCTTCCAATTGTCCTATAGCTAAAAAGATTCCAGTGTAAAATTCAGAGTCAGTGCTTTCTGACTCCATGTTCAGTGCTCTCTTCCCTATAACAAACTGCCTCCTAGTGTAGTATAACATATCTAAAGTCAACACTAAATAATCACACACACACACAAATACACACATACACCACAGCCAACTCTTTAATAGCTAATTTTTACCTCATAAAATGTTCCAGTACTCAAGTAATGCAGTAACTCAACTTAATTCTCATTTTCTTACTGAGGAATGTATATTTCCTGAATGTAGAACAGAGAAGACATTCCATTTGTAATCTCTATTTCACTTGTATTAATTTGGAAAGATGCCTGTATTTATATATTTATTTTAAAAATCATATGACTATGCAAACTCGCAGAGTCTGCCAATTCCAAGCCATTTCTTAATAATATAAAATAGCTAAAAGATAAACACACACGTATACGCAGAGATAGAAACAATCTGATTAGCAAAGCAAAATATATATCTTTGCAAGATAAGACTGAATATCAACAACTGAGGAAATGGCACATATTTTATGAGAACTAAAATTGCAACATCTTTCAGTCTAGTTGGGCAGTTGACTTCTTAACCATGTAACACTTCTACATTCTTTAATAACCTTCCATCCTAATAGTGTTTTCACACTCTCTTTCCATCAAAAATGGGTGTCAAGTGCAATGGATATGAAGGTTATTATTCTCCCCACTTTGTACATGAGGAGGCTTTGAAGTAAGAGAGTTAAAATGATTTTTGTGTTACCATCCAGTTAGTAAATAGACAATTGTGAGAGGCTGATCTGTGAACTTCACATCTAGGACACTTGTCATTCAAAAATTAAGACTTTTTCTAAGATATTTTTAAAATCCATATGCTTTTGGAAAAGGTTTTATAACCTTATTTTTTTTACTACAGCAGGTGTATTTTTTTTTTTGAATGAAAGTCCTGAAAAAAAATAGAGGAGGGTGGAAATCCATACCTTAAGAGTATAAAAAATTTGACACTTAGAGTTAAAGACCTGGATTTGAAACCTATCTCAGGTGCTTAACCATTGGATGACCTTGGCAAGGTAATTTCACCTCTACCCTTCAATTTCATCCTAAAAATAATATTGGGTTGTATTGGATGACACTGAAGGGTCCCTCATCCATCTCTATCTATGATGCTTTGACCATTTGTGTTTTAAAATAAACCATTTGGGTAGTAGCAGAATGAAGCAAGGGTAGGAGTGGAGGGAGCATATTTTAGAGCCACAATATGCGACTTCAAAATCAAGCTCTGAAATTAATATTTATATAACTTTAGGCAAGTAATAACCTCCATGGGCTTCAGATTCCTCATTAGGAAGCTAAAAGATGTTGCACTAGATGACATGTACATTCCCTTCTGGAATCTGTGACTTTGTGAATAATCTCTTATCTTTCGTTCACTATCTTATTTTTCTTTTTTTAAATTTATTTTTCCTTTTCAACATTCATTTCCATGAAGTTTTGAGTTCCAAATTTTCTCCACATCTCTCCCCCCCCACCCAAAACAGTGTGTATTCTGCTTAACCCTTTCCCCAATCTTCCCTTCCTTCTGTCACACTCGTCCCTTCAATTATCCCCATCTTTTCTCTTGTCTTGTAGGACAAGATAAATTTCTATAACCCATTGCCTGTGTTTCTTAGTTTGCTGTTGTATTTCAAAAACAATTCTCAACATTTGTTCCTAAAACTTTGAGTTTCAGCTTCTCTCCCTTCCTACCTCCCCAACCATCACAACTGAGAAGGCAAGCAATTCAATATAAGTTATTCATGTGGACTTTTGTAAAAGACTTCCATAATAGTCATGTTGTATAAGAGTAACTATATTTCCCTCCCTTCTATCCTGCCCCCCATTTATCCTATTCTCTCTTTGATCTTGTCCCTCCCCAAGAGTGTTTACTTCTAATTGTTCCCTCCTCCCATTTGCCCTCCCTCCCATCATCCTCCCCACCCTACTTATCCCCTTCTCCCCTACTTTCCTGTAGTGTAAAATGGATTTTCATACCAAATTGAATGTGCATGTTATTCCCTCCTAAAATCAAATGTGATGACAGTAAGCTTTACTTTTTCCCTCTCACCTCCCCCCTTTTCCCCTCCTTTGGAAAAGCCTTTTCTTGTCTCTGTTATGAGAGATAATTTGCCCCATTCCATTTCTCCCTTTCTCCTCCCAATACATTCCTCTCTCACCACTTAATTTTATTTTTTAGATATCATCCCTTCCTATTCAACTCACCCTGTGGTCTCTGTGTGTATGTGTGTGTGTGTGTGCGTTTGTGTGTGTAATCTCCAACTACCCAAATACTGAGAAACATTTCAAGAGTTAGAAAATATTATCTTTCCATGCAGGAGTGTAAACAGTTCAACTTTAGTAAGCCTATTATGATTTCTCTTTTCTGTTTACCTTTTCATGCTTCTCTTGATTCTTGTGTTTGAAGGTCAAATTTTCTATTAAGCTCTGGTCTTTTCATCAAGAATGCTTGAAAGTCCTCTATTTCATTGAATGAACATTTTTTCCCTTGAAGTATTACACTCAGTTTTGCTGATTAGGTGATTCTTGGTTTTAATCCTAGTTCCTTTAATTTCTGTAACATCATATTCCAAGCCCATCGATCCCTTAATGTAGAAGCTGCTAGATCTTGTGTTATCCTGATTGTATTTCCACAATATTCAAATTGTTTTTTTCTAGCTACTTGCAAAATTATCTCCCTGACCTGGGAATTCTGAAATTTGGCTACTGTATTCTTAGGAGTTTCTCTTTTTGAATCTCTTTCAGGAGGTGATCAGTGGATTCTTTCTATATTTATTTTGCCCTCTGGTTCTAGAATATCAGGGCAGTTGTCCTTGATAATTTCATGAAGGATGAAGTCTAGGCTCTTTTTTGGGGGTCCAGGGGACTTATGACCATTTGATATTACTCTTTGGGAAAAGAGTATTTTTTTTTACCATACTCTCTTCCTCTGAGTATCATTTTTTTTTTTTTTTTGCACCAAAGTAGGTATCTGTGTTTGGGTGTTTTCTTTTTCTTTTGCTTACTCATTTCTATTTTATTTTGCTTTATTTGTAGAAGCTTACTACTGTAATCAAGTTGCAGTCTCAAATTATGGGCAATATTGTCCTAGCCTCAGGTCCTCCTTACTGTTCTTTTCTGAATTCTGTCTAGGGACTCAACCTCAGGGACTCCTCTCATCCTCTAAGTCACTGTTAATTCCCCCCAGCCAAACAATCCCAAAAATATTTTTGCTCCCTGTGGTACCACATTTGCCAGGCATGTGTGCACTCCTCCTTGCCAATATACATAACCCAGGATCACGTCTGGTCAACAGCTTCAGAACTGGCTTTCTGAAGCAGTTGGGGTCCTTCAGTCTTCCCCACTCAGCCATCTTCTATTATATATGAAGTAAAAATTTGTGAGGTGAAAGTTCCTGAGTCTGTGAGTAAAGCGAAAGTTGAGGTGACATTTCTTGAGGCCTAATATGATTTCAGAGAGAAATGCTCTAGGGCCTACTGCTTGTTGATTCAGGGGAGTTGGCCTAAAGGTGTCTACATTTTACTCAGGCTCTGTAGGTCTCATCTTTTCTGAGGTCCTGTCAAGCTGTCTTAGGAGGACAACGGCTTTAGTCTTTTATTTTTGCTGCTCTACATTCATTTCATGGTGATAATTCCATCCACCATCCTGTTTTCCTGGAATAATTACTTATTCTAAGTAAAACAGAATGGAAATTTGCATAAGCATAGATTTGTATAGAATTGTACATGAAGCTGCAAGTGTCTATATGATGTACACTCTGCTTCTCTTCTTTAATTCAATCTTCTAATGAATCAACCTGTAGTTTTCCTAAGCTATCTGGCTTATCCAGGCTTTTTTCTGTCCTTTTTTCTAAAATAAATGAATAGATAGATAGATAGATAGATAGATAGATAGATAGATAGATAGATAGACAGATAGATAGACAGAAGTTTTAATGATACTTTTCTAGAAAAGGAAGAACTCTCAATCAGATTTATCAATCCCCTTAGTAAATGAATTAGTCCAGTTTCCATGGAAACATTTCATTTTATTGGGAAAAAGATAAATTCAGAATGACCAAATAAGTAGCCCAAACTCAATGTCATATCTTCTTTCTCAGCCTCAGTTGCTTTATCTATAAGATGAGGCTCCATAGCCTCAATACTGTCTTCTAAATCTTTAATCCTCTCATCATCCATTTCTGATCATCAAATGGAACTCAACTAACTGCAGATGGGCAACAATGCATGCATATTGGCTCATATATTTCTTTTTCTTAACGGTTATTTCCTTACCAGGATGGTGGATGAAAGAGGTTGTTATCAATCAAAAATTGTGCTCCAATAATATTAGGCCTGACAGTATGGGAGCCTCGAGCATAAGATCTCTATTGGCAGCCTTCTGTGACTGACAGCAGGAGCGCTGCAGGCTCTCCAAAGTCAAACCTTTGAAGACTTGATAAGATTGCATGAAAAAAATGAGGGGCCTGTCACATACTTTCCACAAACAGAATGAATAAAATATCATTTTTTTTGGCCTAAGGTTTCAGGAATATATGTATGAAATGATAGGATGCTTCCTCATGAAAATGAATCCAGTAGACTTTATTTTGATATTCCTCCTTTTATAGAACAGTTGCATTTTTTTCATCCTCTTTCCTTGTTCTTCTTACATGAATATGGAGATAGGTGAATTACCTAGTGGGTAAAACCTCAAGATAAAGGTTGCATTGTGTTTTGTTTTTTTGGGTTTTTTTTTTATGTAACAAATACTGACATCATTTACCCATTTATATTAATGAATAGATTTTTTTATAGTTTAAATTATGATTACATATTTTTTTCATTGTAAGTATAGAATCTTTCCAGCTTTCTTGGCTTATGCAATTTCATTTCATGATAGCTATATTTATAACTCTATATGCATATGATTATATTGTTATATATGTATGCATATATATTTCACTCACTATATATATATATATATGTATATATATATATATATATAAATATATATATATATACACATGAATAAATTGATGGAAAGAGATACAATGATACATAGAGAGGGGAATGTCAATAAATGTTTAAGAACTGGCCCTCCAAAAGAAAGGTATGCATGACACACTTTTAAGTTTATTCTATCTTATTATAATGTTTTTCCTCATCACTTTCATGAGTCTAGAACAGAGGTTGCCCAACCTATTTGATCTACTGCCCCCTTTAAAAAAAATTACAGTGCCCCCCTGAAAATGTGTTTTCTTTAACCCTTTAACAGTTTGTTTTAATTTGTGTCATTTCAAAAATATAATTTGTAAATCATGAATCCTAATTTTAACAACTTATTGTAAATTTGTGGACTTTTTTCCTGCAATGAAATTTAGATGATGCAATATTGCTTCATATAAGCCTATAACATTGTAATCTAAACAAGTCATTACGCACACATATTCCTGACAATGCATCCTGAACTTCACCACTTTTCCTCTCCTGCCAACATTTGCTTGTTAAAACCTGTCTGCAGACTTGACCAGTGATTGGTTTTTACTTGCATTTGGTGTGTTTATCTGGAAAATAGTGTAATCACTATGACTTGAACTCAGTTACAAAAGAGATAAAACATATACAGATGACTTTTCAAAATTTTCTTCTCCTTTTCCTTCTGCTTCCATTGCCCTCTTATTTTTATTTGGCGTCCTAAAAGCACCTCAGGCAGTCTCACCCACTTTGGGAATCTATGGTGGAGTATCAACAATCAATAAATCAAGCCCTGGTTTGCAATATTTTTTTTAATTCTCGAGATATAAATGCTAACAACTAAAAATTTAACAATCAACTTTGGATAATACAAATTGACTACAGAATGATCGTTTGTGTGTATGTGTGTGTGTGTGTGTGTGTGTGTGTGTGTGTGTGTGTGTGTGTGTGTGTGTTCTCTGTAGGATATTACTATTGTTTTTATTGTAATTTTGGTCAGGAGGAGGAGGAGGTGATGTGATAAGGGAGGTGTTGAGATCTGTGATTCCATCCGTGTATAGAATTTTTCCACCAATATTGATCAGCAATTCATCTGTTACAGCCTTTCAAAAACTTTGACATCTATCATGTCAGCTCTGAATTTTCTCTTCTCATGACTAAACATCCTGAAATCCTTCAGCATGGCATGGTCTCAAAGCTTTTCTTTACAATGCTTGTGTCATCTCGCTCTTCAGCGTCTCTTTGTTGCTCATTCACTTTTAGTCATGTTCATCTCTGTGTTACCCTATTTAAAGTTTTCATGGCAAACATGCTGGAGTGGTTTGCCTTTTCCTCCTCCACCTCATTTTACAGATGAGGAAGTGGAGGCAAACAGGATTAAGTGACTTGCCCACGATCACACAGCTAGTAACTGTCTGAGGCCAAATTTGATGTAAGAAATACTCGTATTCCTGACTCCAATCCTAAAAATCTTTCAACTGGACCCCCAAGCTGCCTCAACTTATTTACTCCCTTCCTTAACTGTAGCACCCTAATCTGTATGCAGTTCTCTAGGATTCTAACTATGGAAGAGAGCAACAATTATCATTTACACATTTTGGTACTTTATACCATTCTTAATAAAGCCAATTAATAAACAATTTTTTGACTGCTACATGCCATAGCTGACTCACATTCTTTTAGAAATTCGTGAAAATTCTCACACAAACTTCTAACTGTAGTGCTCTTTCTTATACTTGTGAAGGTAATTTTCTTTTAAAAACCCATTTATTTTATGAAAGGAGGTTGAGGGGACAAGAAATATAGTATGGGATTACATTTCCTTTAATGAATGAATGAGTAAATAGTAAAGAACCTATTAATTGATTATTATTTTCTAAGCACCATGATGTGTTCTAGAGATTGAAATACATATATATAAAGAAAAAAATACGGCCAATTCTAATGGAGGACTCATACACAAAGTGGATTGATTGGCTAGGGAGAAGGAGGAGGAAGAGAAGGAGGAAGATGAAGAAATTATGAAGAGGAGGATTATTATAAATCAGATAGGTTTGGTGCAAAGAGTAGGGAAAAAAGTGTCACTGATGAAGTCATTTTCCTAGATATTCACTAAATATCTTATGAATGATTGAATGATCCTTTAATTCTGGACTGTGTGGTATACCAAAAGGAACCCTGGACATTCATTCAAGTCATGCTTTGACTCAAATCCTGTCTTTATCACCCTAATATTTGTGTGAGTTTATGTCCTCTGGAGTCTAGGCAGTTGTCTATCAAATCTGGGGATGGGATTACCTGGCCTTTAAGTTCCTTTCCAGAGGTTAAGTCTACATAGCTTTGACTATGCTTTGGCTATGTCAAGATGTTAGAATCCCTTCTATGTCAAATTCTTCACCCATGTGATTACTGGCCTTGCTGATTCTGCTCAGGATCTTGCTGCTGTAATGGAAAGCATGCTACAAAATTTCAGTACCTGTAAAGAAATTCAGCATGGTGGAATGTCACTGAAAGGGTGTTTTCTTTTAAAGCAGAGTTCATTTTAGAAATGAAGTTTTATTTTCCAGGTAGCGAATGTGTATTTGTGCACTGCTGGTGACATGCCTATTGGCATTGCACTCCCTTTGTGGCATAGAGGATTTGATGATTATCTTTTCCTATCAATGGTTCTGAACAGAATTGCCTCTTCAGTCCAGAATTAGAGGCTCAAGATAGCTGTTTCTTGGAGTGGCTGGAAGTTCTGCTGAAGAGAGAGATGGGAGAGCTGGTTCAAAGTGTGAATGAATTCACTCAGATCATCTCTGCAGCCATTGGAAGCTTTATTGACACAAAAGCAGCAAGCCTGAGATTTAGCAAGGAGCTAAACAAAGGCAGTGATATAGAAAAAGGAACAAATTTAAGATGATTTTATGGTTTCTTTATGGGGGATTGGAGATCTAGGGTAAGTCTTACAAGACAAAGACACTGGACTTGAGACTCAGGATAAGAGAGATAAGGAAATCCCATTCAGCTGGATGAGGGGTGGGGACAAGGAATTTTATGGTTCAGGATAAGGGAAAGTTTTGTGGTAAGGGGAGACTTTAGGGAAGCTTCAGGTTAGAAAATAAATCAGGAGTCTCACAAAGTCAGTTCTTAATATTATTTTTAACTGTTAGGGCACTGTTTCTGTCCATATCAGTTCCATGGAGAAGACAATTTTCCTTTGAAAAGAGAAAACTGAGTATGAGATGGCAGAGAATTTAAGTCAGTTACAGTAAATTAGTCTTACCATCATTCAGGCCCAGAGATCAGAGTAGATTATGTATCTCTGTCCTTATTTCCATCTTTCTGTTGTACACATGAATATGTATATAAATTTCTACATACAGGCAAATATATACATACACACATACATTTTTACACACACATGCATATATATGTGTATATATATATATATATATACACACATACACACAGGCATAATATATAATACATATAGATATAAATACATATTTGTATACAAATATTCTCACATGTATATACATGTATACAGATACATACACTTGTGTATATGTTAAGGATATATTTCCCAAACTGATGAGAGAATGGATATAGGTCCATTCATTTATCCCATTCCTTAATCCTGAGTTCTTTTCAACTGTCAGTAATTTGTAGCCTCCAGTCTACATTCCACCCCCTAACCCCACACAGAACAAAAAAAAAGAATTAACAGTTTTCAGGAATGATTGGGTCTGTCTACCTGTTGATCAGAAAACACAGAAGAAAGAAGGGAAATGGTATGAATTTTAATTTTGTCCAGCAAACCTTTCAACTGCATTCTGGTAGCTAGGTATAGCAGTGGATAGCTAAACTTGAAATTAAGAAGACCTGAGTAAAATTTGGCCTCAGTCATTCACTAGATGTGTGCCATTGGACAAGTCACTTCACTTGAAGTTTCCTAATCCATGAAACATAGATGGCAATAGCACCCAGCTCTTGGGACTGTAGTGAGGATAAAAAAAAATAGCATTTTTTGTAAAGTGATTCTCTCTTTTTTTTTAGTATTTTATTTTATTTTCCCTATTACATGTAAAGACAGTTTTTAACGTTCATTTTTTTAAAACTGAATTTAGAATTTCTCTTTCCCTCCCTTACTCATTCCTAAAACAGTAAAAATTACAGTAAGTAACTTAATACTGGTTACATACATGCAATCACATAAAACATATGTTCATACCAATCATATTGTAAAAGAAGAAATAGACTAATCTGGGCTGAGGTAGAGGGGCATATAAAAATAAAATGAAAATAGTTTGCTTTGATATGTATTCCAAATTGATCTTTTCTTTCTCTGGATGTGAATAGCATTTTCCATCATGATCCCTTTGGAATTATCTTGGATCATTGTATTACTGAAAATAGCAAAGTCATTCACAGCTGATCACTGCACAATATTGCAGTTACAGTGTATGATGTTCTCCTGGTTCTGCTCATTTCACTTTGCATCAGTTCATATAAGTGTAAAGTGATTTTCAAACTATCAAATTCTATATAAATACTAATTGTTATTGTTATGGCATGGTTGGGACTAGGAACCCTCTTAAAAATAAAACAACAGCATTTGTGCTAGGGAATTATAGAGTAATAAATTTCACTTTTATTGTTTTATCCATAAATGTTGTTTGGGATTTTGGGAAGAGGTAGAGTTCAGGACCTGTGGTATCATCCCTATGGTGTACTCTTGGTACATCTATCCTCCTCACTAATGCAAATACTCATCTACCTTTCATTTTTAAACTTCAGGATTTACCTAGGGCAGCAAGGTATTGCAGGAAGGTAATATAGTTAGGGTGTGTACCAGGTAGTATTTGAATTTGAGACTTCCTAAATATAAAACTAGCTTACTACCCATTAGCCACCATCTAAATTTAATGGAAGGATGATCATTTGAAATTGCTGTTACATTTGCATTTGTAATACATTTGATAGGACTGTAGTTTAATAATACTTATTTAAACTTGAAAATTTTTAACCCACAAATCATTAAAATTACTAGTAATCTGTGATTACCCCTAAGAAATAAGCAGTGTGGTACAGTGAAAATAGTCCTGGATTGGGGGTCCAAAGATCTTGATTTGAATCTCAGCCCCTCTATCCCTGCTATTTCTTAGCTTTGGTTAAGTCAATTTACTTTTCTTGGATTCAGTATCCTCAAACTATACAGCCATGGACTTGGGATGGATCAGCTCTAAGCCCCTGAAGAGGGCTCACTGTGTGATCCTATATCTGGATCTCAAGAATCAAGCATTTGATGTGAACATTTGCAGTAGGGGGAGTTTCTTGAAATGATAGCTGTTTGATTTTTGTCCTCTAGGAACTCTGATATCACATATTCTGGAACTTTTGAAAGCTTAAAACAATCATTAGTTTGTCTATAGAAACTCAAAGTGACTTAGCATTGGTTATAACACCCCAATTTGAAATGTTTACCACATTCAAGAATGAACTACAGGACTCCGAAGCAACAGCTACAGGCAATAGCCCTGAGGACTGCTTCAGTCTCTCTCCCACACCTAGACTGCCTCCAGGCACTAGATAAAAGTTGGAGTGCCAGCTGTAGCAGAGCATCTAGGCTAATGTTTCAGGTGCCCCCATCACACTGGTGTTTCCAGTAAAAGTTGTAGAGGAAAAGAAAAGAAAATCATTTTGGCTAGCTATTCATGGTAGAGTGGTATGGATGTGAAGTCATGTGTATGTGTGCGTGCGTGCGTGTGTGTGTGTGTGTGTGTGTGTGTGTGTGTGTGTGTGAGTGTGTGAGGGAGGGAGGGAGAGAAAGAGGACAGACAGAGAAGGAGGGACAGACAGAGAAGGAGGGACAAAGAGGAAAGAGGTGTTTTGGGAAAACTTGTGAAAATATTGTGTCTCTTGGAAGCTAGGCAAGTTGAGCTGTCCTTTGTTTTGTGAGCCTGAGAGTTCCAGACTACTCACTACTCTTCCCTTCCTGTACTCAGAGCTTTCCAAGCCACTTGGTACTACAGGCTTTCCCTTTCCAGTCCCTTTCTGTGGCATGCAGAGAATTGGAGGAAATCAAGAGAAAGAGGGAATGTAAAAATGACCGTACCTTGCTTCTTTCTTTGTCTGATGGTATTACCAGTTCATGGTTTTATTTATAGGGAGATTTTCACATAGCTTAATGAGTTATTTATAACTTGGTAGTCATCAGGTACTGTGTAAGTCCCCCAATTGCCTTCATAAGGTGTCCTGTGGGCATATCCTCCTAAAGCAAATGCTCATGAGCTACAACCAGTGAGTTTCTCCTTAACAATCAGCAAGTAAATAAAATTAATAAGACCAACAAATCGAACACTTCCCAAATAAAAATTAAATCATTTTTTAGAATTAAAAAATTAAAATTAATTTTAAAAAAATAAATTAATTTTTTTAAAAAAGCTATGGACTCAATTTTCCACAAAGAAACATAGAATACATAGTAAGAGTGGACTTGGACTCACAAGTTTGGACTCATAGTATGATGGGACTGAGGCACACATGAAGATAATGGAATACAGGCTCTGGGAACCTCTTGAACTCTCCTTCCCACTTGATCTGGCATTCACTTGAGGCCATAAGTCTTTCATTATTGCTTTGTCCTGACTATTTTCCACACTTGATCCTATCAAAATATCTATGCCCAAATCTGTTACCCTTAAACTAGCCTAGCCCCCCATTGTCTGTTCCCATCAAGACCCTCCTTAAACCCCTCCTCTAGTTATCCCAGACTACTTGGTCACCCCTAGGTTCTTCCCACAGTCTTTCTGTGTATAACACCCTTCTTGTCTCCACAAAGGTGCTCAGATTCAATCTAGCTCATACTCAGTCTAGCTAAGATTCAATCTGGCCTGCTTATCAATACAAGCATCACAAATGTTTAGGCTTCTTAAGAGTCTCCCCAATGTGACAAATCTTTAATAAATTTTGGCTGAAAGAAGGCTTGAGTCAAATTCATTTGGGCAGGACCCAGCATCTCAGTATTTTGGGGTCCCAGCAGATACAACATGGCATATTGTATCCTACTGATGTGGGAAACAAAGGAAGGGGTTCTGTTACCACAGGGTTAAAACTCCTCCTAGCTTAAAGTGATAGCAGTTAATCAGAGCTGTGACCTAGCATGGTCAGTAAAAGGTCAGAAATTTGTGTATAGACTTAATGAGCTGTTTGAGGGGAAGCCTATAAGAGAGGAGAACATGAAGTGAGGTGTTCAGGAGGCTCCTTCTAGCTAATAGTTTGAAATTTGGAACAGTATAAAATTGGTGTGAACCAATTGTAGTCTTTCCATGGCCTTCCTGGGGAGCTACCTGTTTATTAAGGGGAATGAACATAAAAATTGACGAAAGCTTTGCTGATTTCACAAATATTGTTCTTTATTTAGGCTAAGTGGGGAGGAGGCTCAGGGAGAGGCCTATTTATAACACTGGGGCCTATTTATGCCATGGTCAATGAGGGCAAAGATGGCTGTGGTTTTTTTTACACTCTATCCCATAGGTGTAAGGGTCACACTCAATCAAACTGTGTCCAGACTTGAATTTAGCTAGTTAGTTTTTGTGTTGTTTTGTTTTTAAAAGTTTTAACCTACCAGAGTCAGGACAAAGCTTCTCCCACTCAATGGCAGAGTACTCCATCTATCCTCCTACCCCCAATTCCAACGAAAAGAAAATTTACATTTCACTCACGGAAAGCAGGGTAGTCACCCATTTGTAACTCATCATTTCTGTTACTTATTCTTTTGCCTTTGGGGATCACATTATCTTTACACTTAGTTTAACACACTTTGTTATCTGTGATTACATCCTGGTCTGTGGAAAATCAGTTGGTCAAGGACAATTGAGCTAGACTCTTACAGTCCAATACCAGATTTCCTTCCACCACCACTCACCTGTTTATCCTAATAGCTTTAAAACGTCACTTATAAGCCCCCAGTCTAATTCAGTTGGGCAAGATGTCTCTGTTCCACCTTTCACTCAGACTCACTGTGTTCCCCCTAGATAAATATTAATGGAGATATAAAATGCAACTTTGAATTTCTGTTGCAACACTTTCACCTCATTCATCAGCTTAAGAAACAAAGTAACGATTTAGAATAACTTTGAATGCTTCCAAAACGCCAAGAAAAGCATGAAGTTTGAAGTGACTTTATCACTCACAATGTATTCCAAGGGGAGAAGAAAAGAGAGTCACCAACCTCTGTAGCCAGCTTGAGTTGGAATATCATCACAGAACATAAGAGCTATATAATTCAGACTTTAATTGTCACCTCCCATCTCCTCTCCATGACCCCAGAGGAGCATCATCCAGCATCTGATAGTATTCATATACTCTGCTTTCTGCTTGCTTAGCTTCTTTGTTCTACCCACAATCCCTTCCCCAAAATCAAATTCAACAGAATTATGGATAGTCTGTTTCAGGGCCAAATCTGAAGCTCCTAGTAACTTAAGAAATGGAATGGGAGGGACAGATACTCCACTAGTCAACAACCTCCCCTCTTGCTTAATTTGAAGCCAAACTTTTTGGAGTAGTCTAAATGGTAGGTTACATTGGTGTATTGAAAAACATGGCTTTTTTTCTATGTGGCAGAGGCAGACTATTACAAGTCGGTCAAAAGTAATCCCTGAAAGAACACTTTGAATTCATTCCAACCTACCTTCTCAGGCATGAGCATTGTCTGAAGTCACAAAGTCACAAAGAAAATATTCAGTTTACCCTATGATGACTCAAATTTGATCAGTCTAAAAATCAAATTCGTCATCTTACTATGGCACAGTGAAAATAACACTTAAATTTGGAGTTTCACGCTCCTTGATGGCAGGGTCTCCTTCAGATTTCTCTTTGTGTCCTCAAAGCCCAGTGGAATACTTGGTATAGAGTAAGTGCTTAAGAAATGATTTTTGATTAATTGATAAGCCTATAATATGTGTCCAATATTATTTTCCCAAGTTTTCTAGGTCAAAACTCAAGTTATAAATTCCCTGCTACTAAGCCTAATAAATTAAAAAAAAAAGACTCCTGTATAAATTCATAAGAATTCTTTATTCTTTCCCATGTGTGGTTGATGTTTTCACTTCTTTCTTATGGGAGATTGCTTTGTTAGGTGGTACTAATTTATGACTAATACATTTTTCCAATTTTTAGAAATGCTTTGAGGTATCACATGATAGATGATTTTGAATATTTTATTTGTATTGCTGAAAGAAAAAGATTTTAGTAGCTGCATTTTCAAGAGAAGCCCTTTCTCTGTGTTATCAATAAGTGTCTGTACTAATATATTGATACACTGGTAGCATTACCACCTCATTGTTGCTGCTTCATAAAACAATAGGGATTTTGTCATCATGCCTGAAAGATGTACACATTTATCAAATTGTGATTAGCTAAGGTCAGGCTCATAGCCACAAATAACATTCACTGTATTTGATAAATAATGTAATAAAATACCATGAACCACTCAGTGTAATGTATGATCTAACAGCATATATTTTGTTCAACTGCTTTGCTGTGTCCTTCACCATAGCAAAAGTCATACTATGATTGTGATAATAAAGAGCTCTGTTACTGAATCCTTTCATTTATTTTACCCCGATTTAACTGCATAGTCCAGAAAAGATAAGTAATTTGCAACTTATATTAATAATGCCACTGAAAACTTTGCTAAATGACTCTCTCTTATGTTTTATTGCTATGAAATAGTCTTAACTGAGCTCATGACTTATTTATAAATACAGATTAAAGACTATTTCCCCCAATTCCTTTAAATTGGAAAAAAAATCAACCTAATATGATTATACAAAAATGATTATCTCTGTGAACCTTATGATTCTGATGCCAGATAGATATGAATAATATAAAACTTATGTGTGTATGTATCATAGTGTGTGTATTTGTGTGTGTGTATGTGTGCATGTGTATGTGTAGATTACCATTTGATTCCTAATAAGAACTGGACCTCAAAAATCAGAAAAAACAAAATCTTATCTTTGGGTAGGTTAGAATTGATATTGAAGCATTTAAAGAATGATGGGGCTTTCGCCAGTACTGGAGGCTGTGATTTTCTTTGCTGTGAATGTAACATCATTTCAAAGCTCATCAAAATATAAAAGGATTAACAAAGACGGGTATTTAGAGTTTTCCTTTGGAAGGAGAGAGTTAGAAGGGAGGGAAACTAATTACAATTCCCACAGTGCTGACATTTATTATGGAGTAGTCATTAAATTGTAATATTTAAGGCAATTTATTTAAAGCAAGGAATAGATATAGAAACATATGTCCCTGTAATTTGCCTAAAGTGTTATTCATTTGTTGGATTTGAATATAACATGAATTGAGGTTATATATTTTTGTAGTCAATTGCATATGTACATATGATGTATTAATAATACATGTATGTGTGTGCATGCTAGATACTCAGATAAGAGATGAAACAGTTATGTCAAAGACAAAGAGGGTGTCATACTAAAATAGGTTACCTTCTGGTCATATACCACTGCTATCCACAAAATCATAAACTTATAATGTCATATTCATTGTCAGTTCTTCCACAGATGCTAAAAAAATATTCTAGCATACCACTTTTTTGTTTGTTTCATTTGTTCTTGTTTTGAATTCTTAGAAAATTTTGGAGTAAATATGAATAAAGATCTTGTAAAAAAAAAAATCAAAACAACAAACCTGTGTTTCCAGTCTTGACTCACAGGTACAGAGTGTCTGTGTCTGCCCACAACTTTTCAAATATGAGTATAGCATAATGAAAAGTGCTTTGGGTTGGGAGTCAGGAGACAAGTTCAAGTCTGAGCATTCTCACTGAAATACAGTATAATCTCAAGTGACTCACTTCACTCATCATAACTTTAGTTTTCATCTACAAAATAACCTTTAGATAATTGATCCTGTCTGATTTGGTCTGTAACCTTGTAGAAAAATAACTGACCAGCCCTTGGATAGTGACCGAAGGCTCCAAACACAGATCAATCTGTATGAGAAATGACAGAAAGTTAGATTGCAAATGTTTACTCACATGCTCCCTACTTATTTAAGACTTTTTTTTGGTCTTCCACTACAATCTCTTTTTGAAATTCAGTGGAGTCAGTCTGTACTTTCTCTTCTATTTTGCTGATCTTACCTCCATGAAGCAGGTATCTAAATAAATCTATAATTTACTTTTAAAAAATCATTTCTCCAGATTTTTTTTCCTTCTAGTACTGTTGCTGTTTTGGGTTCTGGGGACCCTGAAATGTGAGGGTATAGGGGGTCTGCCTCGAAAGAATTCGACCACTCAAGCATTCCAATCCAAGTAGTGGTTTGTGAGGCCAATAAAAGCAGGCTGGATTCTAAAAATCTGCACAATTTAATGGAGTAAGATTGGTACTTTTATACAGAAAAAGACTGTGAAAAAATTTGGATGGGATTAAGGAGTGGGAAATAGCCTGGGGTGGGTCAGGTCTAGACAATGGAAGGAATTAAGTAGTCTTGTTGAGGTCATTAAACCATAATGTTATGCCATCCTAAAATACCAATATATTGGGTCCTGCCAAATGAATTTGACTCTGGCCTTCTTTCAGCCAAAGTAAAACAAAGTTTATTAAAGATTCACCATATTAGACTTAAGAAGAGTAACCATTTGTGACCCTTGTATTGAAAGTAGGTCAGATAGAATCTCAACTATCTATCTCTGATAGAATCAGAGCTGGATTGAATCTGAGTGCCTTAATGGAGATGAGATGCAATTTATATACAGAAAGATTGCGGGAGGGTTATGAGGGTGGGCTAGTCATCTGGGAGGAGAGGTCTAAGGAGGATCTTCCTGGGACTGGTGTAACTAGAGATATAATCACAGGTGGGAAACAGCTGGAGGCAATTGGGGGGTATCAGACAATGGAGAGCTTGAGTGGGAAGTACTCAAAATGGGAATCAGCCAGAAGCAATTTGGAGGCTACAGACCTTGGAGGGCCAGGCTAGATTAAGTAAGGGTAACAGATTTGGGTGTGAGAAACCAGATTAAGTAGGATGATTCAAGCAGAGTTCAAGGAGGTTCCCAAAGTCTGTACCCCATCATCAGGGCCACAAATGAAGGGACAGTTAAAAGAATTATTGAGTATCTGGGTAGAAATGTATGGGAAAGTTCAGGATCCAGGACCTATACCTCACCAATACTACTCTGAATTTTTTTTTCCTAAATTTATTTCAAAAACTACTGAATGGTTTCTATGTGTAAAGCATTACACAATCATAGAAGGAGATAGGTAGGTAAATGAATAAAGATCCTGGGCCCACACCCTAAAATGCATTTATATCCTAAAACAGAAGATAAGGTTAATATTTGTCCATTTTCAAAGGAACCAGTGATATTTTGAGTGATATCTCAACTTGTGCAAGAATTGAATTTAAGTGAGGCAGATTTGCACAAAGTGCTCAGCCTCACTCTCTCTGGGAGATTTTGATAAGTGCATTAGAAAGGTATGCAAAATGTACTAGAACTCAAAGGACAAACCAAATCTGACTAGAAGCTCAGGAAAAAGCATTAGTCAGTCAATTAATCTATGAACATGCATTAATTGTTTACCATATATCAAGAATTATGCGAAGCATTAAGGATAAAAATAATTGTAAAAATTTCATTTCTGCTCTGTAAAAACTCACATTCTAGGACTAACATTTGATCTGGGCCTTAAAAAATAAGAGGAGTTAGGATTTCAGCACCCAGCTACAGGGAACAAAGGTATCCCAGTTTATAAGAAACAGAATGACTTAAAGTATTATGTTTGGAAATCACATGCTATTGCTTGAGTAATGATCCATAGATGCCTCTCAGTGTTTTTGTGAGAAACAAATGAGATAATATTTGTTAAACAGTGAAGGCCCAGGCACAAAGTAGGTGCTTAATAAATGCTATTTTTGTGCTTGCTTCGGCAGCACATATACTAAAATTGGAACGATACGGAGAAGATTAGCATGGCCCCTGTACAAGGATGACAAGCAAATTCTTGAAGTGTTCCATATTTTTATGCATTTCCAGTAAAATCAGGGGTGAAACAAGGAGGTCCATTATCACCACTATTATTCAATATGGTACTAGAAATGTTAGCTGTAGCAATTAGACAAGATAAAGAAATTGAAGGAATAAGAATAGGTAAAGAAAAAACTAAGTTAGCACTCTTTGCAGATGATATGATGATATACTTAGAGATTCCCAGAGATTCAAGTAAAAAACTACTTGAAATAATAAACAACTTTGGCAAAGTTGCAGGTCACAGAATAAACCTGCACAAATCTTCTGCATTCCTATGTATTAGCAACAAAGTCCTACAGCTAGAGATAGAAAAGAGAAATCCCATTTAAAGCTAGGGTAGACACTATAAAATACTTGGGAGTTTACCTGCCAAAACAAACGCAGGGACTATATGAACACAATTACAAGACACTTTTTGCACAAATAAAGTCAGATCTAAGTAAGTGGAAAAACATCAGTTGCTCATGGGTAGGCCAAGCCATAATAAAAATGACAATTCTATCTAAATTAATTTACTTATTTAGTGCCATACCAATTAAACTATCAGATAATTATTTTTTAGAGCTGGATAAAATAATATCAAAATTCATCTGGAAGACCAAAAGGTCCAGAATATCAAAGGGACAAATGAAAAGAAATGCTAGGAAAGGTAGCGCTACCAGATCTCATATTGTATTATAAAGTAGCAATTATCAAAACCACTTGATACTGGCTAAGAAACAGAAGGGTAGACAAGTGGAATAGTCTCAGTGCTCAAGACACAGTAGGCAATGAATATAGCAATCTCCTGTTTGCTAAACCCTAGGACCCCAGCTTCTGGGATAAGAACTCACTGTTTGATAAAAATTTCTGGAAAAACTGGATAACAGTGTGGTGGCATAAATCCATGCCTGATACCCTACACAAGAATAAAGTCCAAATGGGTACACAATCTAGGTATAAAGATTGATATCATGGACAAACTGGAGGAGCAAGGGATAGTGTATTTATCAGATTTATGGAGAAGGGAAGAATTTTTGACCAAAGAAGAGGTAGAAAGCATTATGAAATGCAAGATGGATAATTTTGATTACATTAAACTGAAAAGTTTTTTCACAACCAAACCCAATGCAACCAAAATTAAGAGGGATGTAGTACATTGAGAAAAACTTTTTATAGCTAATCTTGGGAATAAAGGCCTCATTTCTAAAATATATAGATAACTGAGTCAAATGTACAACAATGCAAGTCATTCCCCAATTGATAAATGGTCAAAGCATATGAACACGCAATTTCCAGAGGAAGAAATTAAAGATATCTATAATCATATTAAAAAATGCTCTAAATCACTTTTGATTAGAGAGATGCAAATCAAAACAACTCCCACATCACACCTATAAGATTGGCAAACATGACAGAACAAGAAAATGATAAATGTTGGAGAGGATGTGGGAGAGTTGGAACACTAATTCATTGTTGGTGGAGCTGTGAACTGATCCAGTCATTCTGGAGAGCAATTTGGAACTAGGCCCAAGGGACTACAGAAATGTGCAATATTGCTACTAGGACTGTATCCCCAAGAGATCATAAAAATGGGAAAGGGTCCCACATGTACAAAAATATTTATAGAAGCACTCTTTGTAGTTGCCAAAACCTGGAAATCAAGGGGATGCCCATCAATTGGGGAATGGCTGAATGATTTATGGTATATGAATGTAATGGAATACTATTGCACTATAAGAAGTGATGAACAAGAAGACTTCAGAGAGGCCTGGAAAGACTTATCTGATCTGATGCTGAGTGAAAGGAGCAGAACCAGGACAACTCTTTGCACAGCAATGACCACAGTGTGTGAGAGTTTTTTCTGGTAGACTTGGATCTTCATAGCAATGCAAGGACATTAAAAAAACAATTCCCAATGGTCTTCTAAGGCAAAATGCCTTCCACATTCAGAGAAAGAACTATGGAATTCATTTGCAGAATGTATCAGATCATTTGTGTGTGTGTGTGTGTGTGTGTGTGTGTGTGTGTGTGTGTGTGTGTGTGGGTGTGGGTGTGTTATGTTTTGGTTTGTTATATGATTTCTCCCATTTATTTTAGTTCTTCTACACAGCATGACTATAATGAAAATGTATTCAGTAGGAAAAAAAAATACTGTTTTCTTCCTTAAGCAGAGTTAAGTGATTTGCCCAGTGCCACACAGCTGGCAACATATTATAAAGTAATAAATATAATAATTAATTATTATCTAGTAGTATATTTGAGTTCCAATTGAACTCCTGATTCTAGGTCCAATGCTGTATTTACTATGGGACCTAGCTTCCTCACTGTGAAGGGTTTAATAAATGATTTTATTTGATAAATTGTACAAGATTATCAACCCAAGTACATGTGGATGACAAATAATTAACTTTGATAGTATAGTATGTAAATGTAGTATAAAATGGAGTTAATGCAATCTACAAAATACAACTTGCAAAATAGTATGTACTCTACAAATCTGGACTATTATTTTACTACTGAGGAAAACATAGAGGCAATCAGATGGATGAAAGTTCAGTGAAATCCAAGGACTGGAGAAATGGAAGTCTTTGTTCATTAAATGGCCCTTACAGATGCTAATGAGCAACTAACTGCATTGTATCCTCCAGGTCAAGGACACTCTTTCTTAAAGTAAATTACTTAACTTACCCTGAACAAGAGTGATTGACATTTGAAAAGACATTTCACTCATTTCCATCATATGGAGAAAAACTACATTTAGTCATTTTCAAGCTGATGGAAATTGAGTTAGACTTCTTTCTAAACTAGTTTAGAGAGGATCATTAAGTAACTTTTATTCTAGTTCAAGAAGAATATTTTTACCTGAGACATGAAGTAGATTTTCTACTACATATTACATTTAAACAGCCAGCATTCAGATTCAGTAAGGAATAGATTTTGTGTTTTAGTAGCTTCCTTTTGGATTTTCAAACTATTTGTATAGACTATTTAACCAAGAGAAAGAGGACCCTAGTTTCAAATGATTTTGAAAGTGTGTGAATGACTTCAATTTACTCTTCAACAATGTTTGTAAAGTGAATGAAACTACCTGTGCTTACTCTTGTTCATGACAGACAGAATATGTACATTGTCATGTAAATCAGTAGCTATTAAGCAGAACAGACTGAAACACTGTATGATGAAATAGCATAATGTTCTTATTCTCAAAGGGACCAAGAGATAGAGAGATCTGAATAGAGCAGTAAATGGCTATATTAGGCCTAACTTTTCTCCATTTAGGCATATTCCCAAAATGCTTTTGCTTTTGCTCAGAAGGGACAGGAGTTATGTGTTAAAAAAAAGTCAACATCTTGCCTTAGTGATTCCCTCTAGGACAGTTTCTACAGTTGAGTTTATAGACTAAGGTATTTAAGTGTGTGAGGCATATGGGATAAAAGGATATTGTGCTGTTGTTTTCATTTTTCCTAGCTCAACCAATTGTAAGTTTTGTGATTTTTAAAAATGTTTTATTGTTTGTTTGTTTGTTTGTTTGGAGGGGTTGGTTAGGAACACCACTATCCTTCCATTATAGCACTATCCTCTGTAACCAATAAGAAGACTTAAACTGGATGGAAGAAAATATGTCCTAAAAAGCGAGCTGTCAGAAAGTGAATGAATGAATTATAGGGGATTGGAGGCCTCTCCCCTTCTCCCTTGGGTTAGGTTGATAATGAAACAATGGTTTTAAAATGCCAATTTAGAATGAAAGTTGGGTGTTTAGGAGTAGGGCGAGTTCTTAAGAATTAGAGCCAACCCAAACTAGAATGTGTTTGATGGGGTTCAGAATCTGATAGCCTCCTTGAGCTTCCCTTGAATCTTCCCACTTAATCTGTTCTTGCTTTCTCAAATCTAATCTTCCCATTTGTTCCAGCAGTCTCAGGAAGCCCTTGGACTTTTCATTATCATTCTCCTCTGGTCTCTGTTGCACCCCCCACCCTAGATCCCATCGAAACCCCATTCTCCAGGCTGCTGACCACTCCAATCAAGATCTGTATTCATTCCCATATAGTAACTAACAAGATGTCTGGATTGCCCTACCTGCTTCCCACCCAAACCCTCCATTGTCTAATATCTCCTGATAGCCTCCAGCTGTTTCTAGCCTTTGACTCTCCTTGGATTCTCTCCTTGGACTTCTTCTCAGGACCCTCCCTAAAGCCCTCCTCTCATCACCCTGGACTACCAGACCACTCCCAGATCCCTCCTATAGTCTTTTTGGTATTTAGTTACATCTGGCCTCCATGAAGGGCTCAGATGCTCAGATGCAATCCAGCTCAGACTCTTGTCTAGCTGAGATTCTGTCTGGCCCCCTTGTGAATACAAGTGTTACAAAGCTTAGGCTCTTTAAGAGACAACCCAATATATCGAATCTTTAATAAATTTTGTTTTCTTTGGCTTTAAGAAGGCTTGAGTTGAATTCATTTGAGCATGACCCAGACTGTTGGTATTTTGGGGTCTCCAGCACCCCTAAACCTCATCAGGTTGACTCAGGAGCATAAGGGTTCCATCTCTTCACAAGGCTTCAAGAAGAGATTGGATAAGTAATTGTAGGGTTTGCAGTGGAGATTCTATGGGCCACCACTAATTTAACCTGTAAAATTTCAAATTCTGTGATTTTGTGCTTCTGAAGTGATTTATATACAGGTTGAACCATATATCCTCTGAGGAGTGTACCAACATCGACATTATAAGGGAACTCAAACCATAAGAGAGACAAAATGGCAGAATAGGAGGGAGCAAGGAGACAGAACAATAAAGTTATCCCTGACAACTACTCCAACAAAGATTTAGCAACTACCACCAAAAAGAACAGGAGAGCTTAAAAATGATGTTCCAAAAGGCAATGATATAGGCTCACTCAAAATAACTTGCCACTAAAACTCAGTATACTCCTACAAGACAAACAAAATAGATCTTCAGTGAAATAGAGGATATCTAAGTATTTCTGATAAATGATCTAAGTAGATTTTAGTAGAAACTTAGAAATACAAATGTGTAAGTTAAGAAAAGTATGAAATGGTGGAAAGAAATAATCAAATGGTACTAAATAGTTGTTTCTCTGTATTTTCATTTTAACAGATAATATGTTGTGTCTTCTCAGAACCCTGCCATCAGAGGTCTTAGAAAGAGTTAAATAAGACTGGGAAAGCTAGATGGTACAGGGGATAAGAGTGATAGATCTGTAGTGAGGAAGACTCCTCTCTTCCTGAGTTCAAATCTGGCCTCACAGACACAAACCAGGGAGAAGAAGTAAACAGAGCAATTAACTTGAATCTGACTTTCATATTACCTGGTACAAAGATGATGGAAATACCAAGTGATTTGGATGTAAAAATACTTTCATCTCAAATGGGAAACAGGAGGAAATGATAAAAGAGGAGAATGACCAATATAAAACTAGACTAGTCTCAGAACGGGATTAGTGATAAGCAAAACAAATTCTTATCTCACAGGGTGAATCTCCAAAGGGGTTAAAAGGAAAAAATAAAGAAAAGAACCTGTGATTAGGCTCCCAGCTAGAGAAGGGGAATGGAAACAAATTGCATTAAGGACCAGTTACTAGTATTGAGTACATTCCTTTTTCTTTTATCACAATGCATTTTGTGAGGAAGGAGTAGGAAGCAGAGAGAAGAAAAAGTGAAAGAATAGGATGGATGTAAAATGAAATTAATGAGCATATCTATGAATGCAAATGGGATGAGCTCATCCCATTCTATAAATTAGAAAGAGATAGCATAATAGAAGAAAACAAAAGGAAAATCTAACAATATGTTCTTTAAAAGGAATGTACTAGAAACATAAAGATTCACACATAAAAAGAAAGGATTAGATCAAAATCTAATGTGTCAAAAAAACAGAGGAATCAATCATAATCTCAGACAAGGCAACAACAAAAATATATTTGGTTAGTATAAGATAAATACTGGAACTTCACAAAGTTGAAAGTATGAAGTATGGAGTAATTAGTATGAACTAATACTAATACACAACTAAATGAAATAGCATCAATATATAATGAAAAATAGTTATTATAAGGAGAAATAGACTTAAATGTGACCTCAGATTCTTACTAGCTGTTTGACCATAGGCAAGTCATTTCACCTTGTTTGCCTCAGTTTTCATAGGTAAAATGAACTGGAGAAGGAAATGGCAAACTACTCCAGTGCTTTTCCTACTCTCAAAAAAATTGAGGTCATGGAGAGTTGGATATGATTAAAATGATTCAACAATAAATATATCTGAATACTTTCCCATACAAAATATTGAAAGAAAGGATCAATGAATTGGACAAGCAACTAAGAAAATGTAATTAGAAAATGCACCAAAAAATAAACATCAAATGGGAGATATTTAAAATCAATGGAAAGATAAATATTGAAAGAAAAATACTGTATTAATAAATAAGAACCATTTAATAAACAATACAATAGTGCTCTGTACACTACACCACCTAGATACAGCTTGTACAGTCTTGGGCATTGCTAATTTTTAAGGCTGAGGACCATAAATCCTAAGAAAAATCAGTGGCTATTTCCTTGTATCCCTTGCTTTTCTTGTCTAATAGCTGGAAAAAATGCTTACAATTTCTGCTGCCATTGGTTAATTTGGCAGCCTGTCGAAAGTCATTAAGATCAAGAAATTTAATCAAGTGAATTGTTCTAAGGGGGACCTTTAGTGTGCAGTCAATGTTAATTTTACTTGAAAATATGTTCACAAGTAACAATTAAAGCGATATTGATTTTTGATGAAGAAAAGTAAATTCATAAAACAGTATAACCCTTTTCTTTTTGAGTGAGGAACATTCTTGGCACAAATAAATTGAACTTTGCTATCTAGTATTCTTTTATGACAGGACTTTTAATAGTATAGACATCACTTTATGAACATAACAAACCTACCATATGTCCCTTACATTTCTTCTATTTAATCATTCAATTGTGTGTGTGTGTATACACACACACAAGTATATATGTACATGTATATCTGCAGATATATGCATATGTGATATGCATGTATATTTATATATTTATTTCATCTGTCCCTCAATATATCTCTCTACATAGATAAGCTATTAAATTTTTATAAGTGTTTATGGTTTAAAAGCTTATTTATATATATATGTGTGTGTGTGTGCATATATAGATATTTATACATAGATTATATATGCATTTGTATATAATAAACTTTTCTGCGTATGTGTGTGCATATATGTACCAGTAAACACATATATATGCCCACATAAGTATAATACTTAAATATAGTTACTAAAGCATATCTATATTATATGTATAATATATATTATATATAGTAAAGCAGTTTATATAACTATTCAAATAAAGATAGAGATAGAAATATATACACATGCATACTCACATGTACATGTTTCTACATATACATGTATATACACATATGTGTACATACATTGGGTGGACATTTATGTGTGTTCATATATATGCATCTATGTACACATACATGCACATGTGCTTGAATACCTTAAAACAGAACTAAGTCTTTTAGATACACTACATACTTATCTGAGTCTGAAGCTAGCACAAAAAGAAGAGATGAGATGGGCCCACTTGTGAGCCCATCCACTCCTAAGTAAAAGATGTTCCAATATGGCCAACCATAACGAATAGTATGGTCACCAAAGAGGGCTGAAAGTTTGGGAGGGTGATTTTTGTCACACGAGATTTGATTTTCTGGTACTTGGAACTCAGTGTAACTCCTTGATCCCACTCATGCAAAATTTCCTGATTTGAAATATCTGCTCTGCTACTGTTTTCTTATTCTGCCTCAATTCCTTAGATCTTCACATTCTAAATAGTAGCTTTCTCTTTTACCCAAGAACCCTGGGGGTCTTTTTCTCCCAGTTTGATTTTTTTTTTTTTATTAAAGGGGCCATCCCTTGAGTAACTACTTAAAGAAGTCTATTCATTGAATGGGTGTATGGCTGTATCTCACTCAAAGTGAGAATGTGATAAGACCTTAACCTGAAAGGGGAAGGGGTCTCACATTGCATCTTGGGCCATCTCTAGTCTTCCTGATGAATATCAGGCCACTGGACCCAGATGGCTCAGGAGAAGAAAGTGAGGCTGGTGACCTTGCACAGCCCTCCCTCACTCAAATCAAAGTCAACTGCAAATCATGTCATCATCTTGATGTCAGGGTCCTGTCTGAGAATGAAGGACAAACACAGCAACAACCATACACCTTTCCTATGGAGTAGTTCTTTATACAAAAGAAAAACATTAAAATCAGCTATTAAGGGATGTTAAGATTATATTGCATGTTAGAGATAAATATTTTTATTCCTGAAAAGAGTAGCAGAATATTAAATTTTTGTATTGAATCAATGTATTGATCAGAATAGCTAAGATATTTGCAACTGTTCATCATACAGTATTGCTTTTTCCATATACAAGGTTCTTTTGGCTCTATTAATTTCACTTGGCATCAGTTTCCCTGTTTCCCCAGATTTTTCTGAAATTACCCTGCTTGTTATTTCTTAAAGCATAATTGTATTCCACCACAGTCATGCATCTCAAGTTGTTCAGCCATTTTCTAATTCACGGGCATTCCCCAATTTCTACTTTTTTAAAGCCATCACATAAAGAACTGCTATAACTATATATGTATATATAGGTCCTTTTACCTTTTTTTTTTTTTTTAAATCTCTACTAGTGGTATTGCTGGGTCAAAAGATACATAGACTTTTATATTTTCAAATTACACTCCAGATAGGCTGGATGAGTTCATGACTCCACTACGAGTGCATTGATGTCCCACTTGTTCTATATCTTCTCTATCATTTCTAGATCTGTATCTCAAAAAGACCATAAAAATGAGAAAAGGACTCCCACGTACAAAAATATTTATAGCAACTCTTTTTGTAATAACCAAGAATAGGAAGTTGAGGTGACAGCCATCAGTGGGGGAATTGCTGAACAAGTTGTGGTATATGAATGTAATAGAATACTATTGTGTTATAAGAAATGATGAGCAGGCAGACTTCAGAAAAACCTGGAAACACTTAAATGAACTGATACTGAGTGAAGTTACTAGAACACTGTGTACAGTAACAGCTATATTGTGTGAGAACTAACTTTGATAGACTTCTCTTCTGAAAAATGCAAGGATCTAAGACAAGTCCACAAGAATCATGATAGAAAATGTTGTCTACATCCAGAAGAAAGAACTATGGACTCTGTAGATCGAAATATGTCATTCTCTTTCTCTCTCTCTCTTTCTCTCTCTCTGTCTCTGTGTCTCTGTCTCTGTCTCTGTCTGTCTCTCTGTCTCTCTGTCTCTGTCTCTCTCTCTCTCTCTCTCTCTCTCTCTCTCTCTCTCTCTCTCTCTCTATCTCTTTCAGTTTTTCTTGTTTTTTGGTGTTTCTTTTTATGGTTTCTCCCATTGGTTCTAATTCTTCTTTACATATCACATGCTTCTTGGGGTAGTAAAAGGGAAGAGATGGGGAGAAAATTTGGAATTCACAATATTATGGAAGTGAATGTAGAAAAATCTACATTTCCAACATTGGTCATTTTTCTTTTCTATCACAATATCCGATCTAATAGGTGTGAAATGGTACCTCAAGAGTTGTTTTAATTGGCATTTCTCTAATCAATAGTGATGGGGCATTTTTTCAATTAACTATAGATGGTTTGAATTTCTTCTTCTGAAAACTACCTATTCATATCCTTTGATCATTTATCAATTGGGGAATGGATCAGATTCTTATGAATTTAACTGGTTGTCTATATATTTGAGTATTGAGGCCTTTATCAAAGAAACTAGATGTAAAAAATATTCCCCAGTTTAATGCTTCTCCTCTAATGTTGATTACATTGGTTTGTTTGTGCAAAAGCTGTTTAATTTTTTGCAAGCAAAGTTATCTATGTTACTTTCCATGGTCCTCTTTATCTTTTATTGATTCTGAATTCACCCCTTATCCATATATCTGACAGGTAAAATTTCCCATGTTCCTATAATTTTCTTATGCTATCAATCTTTGTGTCTAATTCATGTACCCATTTTAACTTTAACTTGATACTACTTTGCACTTTTCCCAGGAATTTTTTAATGTTGAATTTTTTCCCCCAAAAAGCGTGGGTTTGGCAGTTTATTAAATACTAAATTACTGTGGTAATTTGGTACTGTGTATAACTGATTTATTCCATTGATACATGACTCTATTTTTTAGCCAATACCAGATGGTTTTGGTGATTCTTGCTTTGCAATACAGTTTGATATCTGGTGCTGCTACGCAACATTCCTTCATTTTTTATGGATTTCCTTGGTGTTCTTGACCTTTTGCTCCTTCAAATGAATTTTGTCATTTTTTCTTGTTCAATAAAATAATTTTTGGTAGCTTGATTTGCATGGCACTGAATAGATAAATTAATTTAGATAGAATTGCCTTTTTATTATATTAGTTTATGAGCAATTGATGTTTTTCCAGTTGTTTAGATCTTTTCTTATTTTCATGAAATGCATTTTTGTAATTTCTTTCCTATAGCTTCTGAGTTTGTCTCAGCAGTTAGACTCCCATGTATTTTATATTGTCTGCAGTTATTTTGAACTGAATTTTTCTCTGCTGGACTATTTTGGTAATACATAGAAATGCTGATGATTTATGTTGATTATTTTATATCCTGCCAATTTTCTAAATTAGTATTTGTTTCAACTAGTGTTTTTTCAGCTGGTCCTCTAGGGTTCTCTTAGTATACTTATATTTTCTGTGAAAAATGATAGCTTTGTTTCTATATTGCCTATTCTAATTCCTTCAATTTCTTTTTCTTGTCTTACTGCAATAACCAGCATTTCTAGTACAATATTAAGTAATATTGGTGGTATAAGGCATCATTGCTTCACCCCTGATCATACTGGGAAGGCTTCTACCTTATCTGCATTACAAATAATACTGGATGATGTTTATAGGTAGATATTATTTATCATTTTAAGGAAATCTCAAGTTATTTCCATGCTTTCTAGTGACTTTAATAGTAATGAATGTTGTATTTTGTCAAAAGCTCTTTCTGCATCTATTAAAACAATCATGATTTATGTTGATTTTTGTTGTTGATATGGTCAATTGTGTTGATAGTTTTCCTAATATTGAACCAGCCTTGAATTATTGACATAAATCCCACTTGATCATAATACATGATCTTTGAAATATTGCTTTAATCTTGCTAGTATTTTAAAGTTTTTGCATTAATGTTCATTAGGGAAATTATTCTATAGATTTCCTTCTCTATGTTTGCTCTTCTTGGTTTAGGTGTCAACAACATATTTTTGTTACAAAAGGAATTTGGTAGGATTTTTTTACACTTTTTTTCCCAAAATACTTTATGTGGTAATGGAGTTAATTTGTCTTTGAATATTAGAATTAATTTTTGAATCAGCCAGTTCCTGGGGATGTTTTTTTCAGGAAATACATTGATAAGCTGTTCATTTCTTTTTCCTAATATGGACTTTTAAAACTAATTTATTCCTTCTGTGTTCATCTGGGTAATTATATATATATATATATATATATATATATATATATATATATATATATATATATATATATATATATATATATATATATATATATACATACACACACACACATATATATATATATATATATATATATACACACATATCCATGTATATGTATATATGGATATGTGTATATGTGTATATATATGTATATATGGATATGTGTATATATATACATATGTAATAAATCTTTATCCATTTCATGTAGATTATCAGATAAAATGGAATATAATTTAGCAAAATCACTCCTAAATAATTGCTTTAATTTCATCTTAATTGGTGGTATATCCATCTCTTCATTTTTGATATGGTTTTCTTTCTTTTTTCTTTTGAAATCAAATTAGTTTATTTATCTTATATGATGTTTCCTCATAAAACTAGCTCTAATTTTTAATTAGTTCAATGTTTGTTTTTTACTTTCATCTTTATTAATCTCTCCTTGAATTTTCAGGATTGGTGTTTAATTGAGAATTTTTTAGTTTTTTGTTTTTAATTGCATTCATTGATCTAGTCGTTCTCTATTTTATTGATATAAGATTTCAGAGATATAAAATTATTCTTAAATACTGCTTTGCCACATTCCACAGATTTTGGCATGTGGGCTCATTGTTCTCATTCTCTCTCTTTTTTTTTTAATTTCACTTTTAACATTCATTTACACAGAAATTTTGGGCTCCAAATTTTCTCCCCCCTTGTCCCCTCCCCCAACCCCAAAACACTGAGCATTCTAATTGCCCCCATCTCCACTCCGCTCTCTTCTCCATCATTCCTCTCTGCCCTTGTCTCCATCCTCTCCTCTGTCCTGTTGGGCCAAATAACTTTCTATATCCCTTTACCTGTATTTCTTATTTCCTAGTGGCAAGAACAGTACTTGACAGTTATTCCTAAAACTTTGAGTTCCAACATCTTTTCCTCCCTCCCTCCCCTCCCCCTCCCTTTGGAAGGCAAGCAATTCAATATCGGCCAAATCTGTGTAGTTTTGCAAATGACTTCCATAATAGTCGTGTTATATAAGACTAACTATATTTCCCTCCATCCTATCCTGCTTCCAATTATTTCTATTCTCTCTTTTGATCCTGTCCCTCCCTGTGAGTGTCGACCTCAAATTGTACCCTCCTCCTCATGCCCTCTCTTCCATCGTCCCCCCCATCCTGTTTATCCCCTTGTCCCCCACCTTCCTGTATTGTAAGATAGGTTTTCAAACCAAAATGAGTGTGCATTTTATTCCTTCCTTTAGTGGAATGTGATGAGAGTAAGCTTCATGTTTTTTCTCTCACCTCCCCTCTTTTTCCCCAAACTAAAAAAAAATCTTTTGCTTGCCTCTTTTATGAGAGGTAATTTGCCCCATTCCATTTCTCCCTTTCTTCTCCCATATATTTCTCTATCACTGCTTGATTTCATTTTTTTTTTTAAGATATGATCCCATCCTATTCAATTCACTCTGTGCACTCTGTCTCTATGAGTGTGTGCGTGTGCATGTGTGTGTGTGTAATCCCACCAAGTACCCAGATACTGAATAGTTTCAAGAGTTACTAATATTGTCTTTCCATGTAGGGATGTAAACAGTTCAACTTTTGTAAGTCCCTTATGACTTCTCTTTGCTGTTTACCTTTTCATGCTTCTCTTCATTCTTGTGTTTGAAAGTCAAATTTTCTTTTCAGCTCTGGTCTTTTCATCAAGAATGCTTGAAAGTCCTCTATTTCATTGAAAGACCAATTTTTCCCCTGAAGTATTATACTCAGTTTTGCTGGGTAGGTGATTCTTGGTTTTAGTCCTAATTCCTTTGACTTCTGGAATATCCTATTCCATGCCCTTCGATCCCTTAATGTGGAAGCTGCTAGATCTTGTGTTATCCTGATTGTATTTCCACAGTACTTGAATTGTTTCTTTCTAGCTGCTTGCAATATTTTCTCCTTGATCTGGGAATTCTGGAATTTGGCCACAATATTCCTAGGAGTTTCTCTTTTTGGATCTTTTTCAGGTGGTGATCGGTGGATTCTTTTAATATTTATTTTGCCTTCTGGTTCTAGAATCTCAGGGCAGTTTTCCTTGACAATTTCATGAAAGATGATGTCTAGGCTCTTTTTATGATCATGGCTTTCAGGTAGGTGCATAATTTTTCAATTGTCTCTCCTGGATCTGTTCTCCAGGTCAGTTGTTTTTCCAATGAGATATTTCACATTATCTTCCATTTTTTCATTCTTTTGGTTTTGTTTTGTGATTTCTTGGTTTCTCATAAAGTCATTAGCCTCCATCTGTTCCATTCTAATTTTGAAAGAACTATTTTCTTCAGTGAGCTTTTGAATCTCCTTTTCCATTTGGCTAATTCTGCTTTTGAAAGCATTCTTCTCCTCATTGGCTTCTTGAACCTCCTTTGCCAATTGAGTTAGCCTATTTTTCAGGGTGTTATTTTATTCCGCATTTTTTTGGGTCTCCTTTAGCAGGGTGCTGATTTGTTGTTCATACTTTGCTTGCAAGTCTTTTATTACTCTTCCCAGTTTTTCCTCCACCTCTCTATCATGATTTTGAAAATTGTTCGGGCTCTTTAAGACCTTTTGCCAGAACTGATCCCATTGAGTGGGCTGGGATGTAGAAGCACTGACTTCCGTGTCTTCCCCTGATGGTGAGCACCGCTCTTCCTCATCAAAAGGGAGGGGAGGAGAAACCTGCTTACCAAGAAAGTAACCCTCAATAGTCTTGGTTTTTTTCCCTTTTCTGGGCATTTTCCCAGCCAGTGACGAGCTCTGAATATTCTCCTCACACCCACCTTGCCTCCAGATCCTCCCAGCCCATGCTTGGGGGTCTGAGAATCAAATGCTGCTTCCCAGACTCAGTGCTTTGGGCGGGGGCAGGGCTGCTATTCAGTGTGAGATTAAGTTCAGGTGCTCAGGTGGGGGCAGGGCCGCCTCACGGGCTCAGTTCCCTCACGGGGTTTATGCGGAGACCTTCAACAATGGATCCAGGCTCCTGCCTGCTTGGGGAGCCCCGATCTGCTCCTGCCTCCGCTGTTGCCTTCCGAGGGGGCCTGAGTATGGGGGCACCCCACTCCCCTCTCGACCCACCAAAGAGACCTTCTCATCAACCCCCGTCACCTGTGGGTGGAGGGACCCGCGCGGCCGCTGGAGATCCCATCCCTGAAGTCGCTCAGATCTGTTCCTCTCATTGCCAGGGCCAGTGCAGGGCTGGGCTGGGCTCCGCATTCGCAGTGCAATGGACCTTTTGCAAGAGGTTTGCAGGTCCCTCTGGAACAGAAATCTTATCAGGTCCACTATTATGTTGCTTCTCCTGCTCCCGAGTTTATTGGCGGCTCTTTACTACAGATATTTCATGGGCTGTGGGTTTGGAGCTAGCGTATTTGTGTGTTTCTACTCCGCCATCTTGGCTCCGCCCCCTCTCATTCTCTTTAGAGAAGTTATCGATTACTTCTGTAATTTGTTCTTTGAACCACTCATTCTTTAGAATTAGATTATTTAGTTTCCAATTAATTTTAATCTATTTCCACAGTCATTTATTGAATTCACTTTTACGTAATGATCTGAATATTATATCTATATCTTTTCTGTACTTGATTGTGAAGTTTACATGTCCTGAAATGCTGTGTTTGTAAGGGTGCCAAATACTGATGAGAAAAAGATATGCTGCTTTCTACTTCCATTCAAGATTCTCCATTAACTTTTCTAATATTCTGTGTATCTCTTGAACTTTTTTCTTATTTATTTCATGGTTAGATTTATATAGTTTGGAGAGAGGAGAATTGACATTCCCCTACTAGTACACTTTTTTTATTTCCTCCTATAACTCCTTTAAATTTTCCTTAAGAGTTTGGATGCTATGCCATTTGTTGCTATATATTTAGTATTGAAATTGCTTCCTTATCTGTGGTAACTTTTAGGAAAATGTCATTTCCCTGCTTATCTCTTTTAATTATATCTGTTTTTGCTTCTCCTTTTTCTGAGATTATGATTGCTACACCTACTTTTTAAAACCAGCTGAAGTATAAAAATTCTGCTCTAGTCCCTTATTTTTACTCTGTATATGTCTCTTTTTTTCAAGTGTGTTTTGTAAACAACATATTGTTTGATTCAGATTTATAATCCCTTCTAGTATCTGCTTCCATTTTGTAGGTGAGCTCATCCCATTCACATTCAATTATGATTACTGTGTATTTCCCATAATCCAATTTTTCCTTGTTTATCTTCCTTTCCTCTTATTTTCTTCCTTCGTTCCTTCCTTTCTTGTTGTTGTTGTTCTTCTTCTCCTCCTCCTCTTCTTCCTCCTCCTCGTCCTCCTTGTTCTTGTTCTTGTTCTTCTTTTTCTTCTTCTTCTTCTTCTTCTTCTTCTTCTTCTTCTTCTTCTTCTTCTTCTTCTTCTTCTTCTTTTTCCTTTCTTTCTCTCCCTTCCTCCCCACTCTCTCCTTCTTTGTCCTCCTCGAAACCTCTTTTATTTCTTACCACTCCCTCCTTGATCTGCCCTCCTTTCTTTCAGCTCCTCTCCTTTTATCTTTATATACTTCTGCCTCCCTGTTTGGTAAGATAGATTTCTATATCTGACTAAGTATTACTATTATTTTATCTTTGAGTCATTTTTAATTAGAGAAAGTTTCAGTTGTTGCCTCCCTGTCCTTGTACCTTGCACTATGACAGCTCTGGTGAATACCTTTTATGTGAAATACTTTTCCTCATTCTTTATCTCCCTTACACCTCCCTGTGCAGCCATCTAACTCCTTAATTTTTAAAAAATCATCCTATCATAATCAACTCACATCTGTGCCCTCTGCCTACATGTACTCCTTCTAAATGTCTTAAGAGTAATAAAATTCTTACAAATTGCAAGCATCATCTTCTCATTTAGTAATGTAGATAGTTTAATCTTGTTGATTCCACTCTAATATTTATTTTATGTTAGATTTTCTGATCCTGTTTAGTCTTTTCATCAAGAATCCTTAAAATCCTTTATTTAATTAAATATACATCTCCTCTGAAGGATTATATTGAGTTTTACTAGCTAAGCTATTCTTGGCTGAAATTCTAGTTCCTTTGTCTTCTGGAATATCTTATTCTCAGCCCTATACTCTGTTAACATGAAGTTGTTAAATTCTCTATGATGCTGACTGTGGTTCCATGATGTTTGAATTGTTTCTTTCTAGCTGCTTGCAATATTTAATTCTTGACTTGGGAGGGCTGCAATTTGGCTGTAATATTCCTGGAAGTTTGGGAGAATCTCTTTCAGGAGGTGATTAGTGGATTATTTCAATTTCTGTTTTACCCTACGGTTCTACAATATCAAAGATGTTTTCTTTCACACACACACACATACATACACACACACACACACACACGCATATGTACACATATATAAATTTTAAATTAAAGATTTAGGATCTTTTTTTGTATTATAGCTTTCAGGGAGTCCAATAATTTTTAAATTATCTCTCCTTCTTCTGTTCTGTGGGTCACTTGTTTTTCAATAGAATATTTCACATTTACTCCTATTTTTTAAAAAGTTGCCTTTTTTTTACTATTTTCTGAAGCCTCATGGAGTTATCAGCTTCCACTTGCCCAGTTATCATTTTTTTCAGAAATTATTCTCTTCAGTGAGATTTATACCTCATTTTTTATCCATTTGGACAGTTATTTATTTTCGTAAGGAGTTCTTTTCGTCAATGAATTTTTATACCTCCTTTTTTCATCAGTTCTGCTTTTTAAGGAATTCTCTTCAGTGGATTGTTTCACTTCTTTTTCCATTTTCCAATTTTTTTCTTTTCATAATTTTATTGCATCACTCTCACTTACTTTCTGATTTTTCCTCTCCCTCTATTATTTGATCTTTAATATCCATTGTGAAGCATCCAGAAATTCTTATTGAGCTTGTGTCCAATTTATATTTTTAAGGCATTGCTTTTATCTGTTTTGACATTATTTTCTGATTTTGAGTATTTATCTTCCCTATCACCATTTGTGGTCTGGTTAATATATATATATATATATTTTGCTCATTTTTCCAAACTATTTCTTGACTTTAAAATTTCTGTTAAATTTGGACTGTATTCCTGGGATGAAGGACTTATGTCCCAAGTTTTAGATTTTTAATGCTGTTGTTTCCTGAGCTACTTCTGGGCATCTGTAACTTTCATTTTGTAACAATCTGTAACTTATTATCCAAGGAGAGAAGATGGCTGTGGTTGTTAGAAAAAATATTTCCTTTTGCTTTTCTTGCTCTGTGTGTGTGTGTGTATGGGTGTGTGTGTGTGTGTGTGTGTGTATGTAGGAAAAGAGAGATAGACACACAAATGCAAAGAGAGAGAATGAGAATAGGAGGAGTTAGGCCACTGATGTCATCAATGTGGGGCAATCAGGATTTGGACCAGTGCAAATCAGCAAATTTCTATAGTTCACAATCTTAAACTTGACTATGGAACTGAAATATTATTTGACTTCACCAGAGATACAGACAATATTTGTCTTGAGTAGAACCAGAATCCAGTTTTCTTGACTCCAAAAGACATCCTCTATCCATTAGTTCATGCTTTTCTCTTTCTCAAGTACATATTTTTTTTTACAGTCTCCTTATAACTTTCATCTGTTCCTCTTAAGTCAGTCACACTTCCTTTTGTACATAATCTTTACCTAATTTCAGAATTTACCGTACATTTGATTTGTAATATTCACTTATCTTTTCTCCCATCAAGAATTTTTGAGATCTCATTTCTCTTCTTTGGAACATTGTCAACCATTCACACATTTCACATAATTTTTCATTATGAAATGTATATTGTCACAAAACCACTCATATATACCCTATGGGTCTTTCCATTCCCTTTCCCAGTGCATGTTGTCTTTCTAGTGCAAAGGTTATTGGTTATTGACTCTTATTTGTTTTTCAGAAGTGTGTCATCTGAACATCTCACTTATGCCAGTAACCTGTCATTGCTATCTTTTGAGTAGGAAAATTTCTGAGTGTGTCAACACTAATGTTCAAATTCACTCTTTCTCATTGAATGGATGTACATATTTGTGTCATTGGCCATTGAAAGTCCCTTTAGTTTTGATTCCCTCTATTAAGATTTACTTTCATGGGCAACCTGAATTTTGTGGAGTTATATCTGCATCCAAGTATATACCCACTAACTATTGGGATTCTTCATTCACTTGCTCATGAACCATCAAAGTCCCAAGGAACCACAGATTGATATCCCAATGAATATATGTACAGATTTACATTTCCACACAATCATATCACTCTCTAATAAATCTTTCTGAATCACACTAAAAACCATTCTGAATGCAGCATTAAGTGTCATTGGAGGGAGATCTGCTATAACATAGCATATGGCTTTGTCTCTTGCACTTTGCTTTCTGATATTTGTTGACAGTATTGGATGAATTTATAGGACACATACGATTCCAAAGTAGGAAAGGTGTGCCCAAATCAAAGCACTCACAAAGGCTTACAGTGAGTTTTATCCCCTGAGCATAAAAGAAAATAAACAGATTATCCTGATCCCACTAGTCAAAATAATCAAAGTAGTGGGCATACTGGCAAGACAGATCCTGGGTATTACCACAGAATGGACTAAGGGCAGAATTTGGTTCTGTACAATACAGATAACTGTCATGTATGACAGGTTATTGAAGGAGTACAAAATAAAACACTGTATTAGGTTAGAGGGAAAATAAAATATAAATTAAGGGAAATGCTACTTAGCTAGTGATATGAGTCAAACTATGAAAGATTCAGAGGAGGCAAGAAGATTTGAGTTCAAATCAGGCCTCAGATACTTGCTGGTTTTATGGCTTTGGGCAGGTCACTTAACCTCAATTACCTCCAGAAAAAAAAAAAAGATGCTTGAATAAAAAAGTGACAAAGATGATAAGAGATAAGAGAAGTCAATGCTGAAGGAGTTGTGGGAAAAAAAGATACACTGATATATTGTTAAAAGAGATATTCATTAATAATAATTTTGCATTAAAATGTCCATACTATTTGACCCAGCAACTCCACTGAAAATGCTTAAGGAGGTCTTTGACAAAAAGAAAGAGTTTTTGTCACCAAGATATTTATAGAAATACATATGTGTGTGTGTGTGTGTGTGTGTGTGTATACACACACACACATTATGCAGCAAAGAATCCGAAACTAAGTATATATCCATCAATTTTGTAGAATGAATAAAAAAAATCATGTGTGAATGTAATAAGAGTTTTATTGTGCCTTGAAACAATGAATATAATGAATACAGAGAAGTATAGAGAGACTTTTATGAATCAATATAAAGTGAAGTAAACAGAGCCAGGAAATTAATGAAAACAATGACGACAGTAATGTAAACTGAAAGAATATCAACCACAAAACAATCAAAACGAATGATGAGAGATTATAAAAAATGAGCTTGCCTCCAAAGAAGGGACATAAATAAGACCTAGTGCCGCTCACCCTCCCAAACTTTTTGCAGTCAGTGGGGGAGCTTTGCAGGTATAATAACATCATGTGACATTTTTCATGTATTATTTGATGTTGCTGAATTTTCTTATTCTTTCTTCTTTTTCTTTGTAAATAAATTGGATACAAGAGGAAATTGGGGTGAGGTAAAACAAAATATATTAATAAAAAACTGTTTGAAAACAACATGGACTGAATTTAACAAATGAATGAGACAGTCATGATATCCAGTAGTTTACCAAGTAGTTCGACTTCCCCATAATTTCTATGTATTGCGTTTTATTCAAACTTCATGATTCAAATCAAGGGATTGTCATAATGAAATGAGTGTGAAATTTAGAGTTAGGATAGACCTGGGAGATTGTTGGTTGTTGCTGTTGTTTTTTTCTGAAGCTGTATTATTTTCTGGTGTTTATAAATTTAAAAAATAGTACAGATGATGAGTGATTTGTCCAAAATACATGTAACTGAAATGTATTTGGAAGTCATTGGTGTTCCCAATTTTGGGTAGTAGATAGATAATGTCTTCTTGTAAAATTCTGGGATTAGTCTTGCACCCAAAAGGAAGTTTGTGACACTGGATTGTCTGAGTCAATAATGACATTTATTTTTAAACCCACTGCCTTCCAATTTTTCAGAGAAACTAGCATTTCAGTCAGCTCCCTTGATGTAGATAAATTCATTTTACAAATGGTGCACACACTTTCTGTTTCTTGTTTCATCTACCTGGCATTTTAGTGTGTTGGGTTTCTAATAACCACATAGATTTTTAGAAAGGATACATATTCTCCTTCAGGGGTTCACACATTTTTCTTATTTCTTTACTTTGCAAACCTCTGTAGTAACATTGTTACTTGACATTGGATGATTTATGTTCTTCTTTAGTCTGCTTTCACTCCTTGTATCACTTTAATAATTTTGACTTTTACTTTCAAATGCTAAGGGGACTCACAATGTCTTTTATGCCTCCTTCTCCCTCAGGATTCTATCCCATGTGTCCCTACCCCGTTTAAATAGGTGATATAATGTTCAAGTTTTCTATTATACATACTAGATAGATATTTCCATAGCCTTGTAATGCCTTCCCACAGATCATCAAACTCTTTCAAACCATTGTGGTCCTAATGATGTTTTACACTTGATCTTTGAAATATTTCTTTGCGTCTTCACATTTCCTGCTCCATATACTGTTGTATACATACCTAAAATGCTCTTATGTTTTGTCATGTATTATTGGAAAATATTAGTTCCTAATACTTAAAGCAGATGTTGATTTAAAAAAATGTTTTGTAACAATGAGCCTGCTAGTTTGTCATACTATCAAACAATAAAGTGACTTTTTTAGAATTTTCAGGGAGAGGATAACCATCTTCTTTTCAAAATCATTTGGGATATTGATGTATTTTTTCTTATCCATTTCATTATTTTGTGTAATTTCCAGGATTTGTGTTAAGTGAAGATTTTCAGTGACCTAACCCATCATTCATGCCTTCTGGAGCAGAAATTGCTAAGTAGGGTAGTGTCAGGCGGGGTGATGCATAAGAGGAACTTAAGTGTCCTGAGATAACTACAGTACCAAAAAGGACTAAAAAGAACCCAGAAACAATTGCAAATTGGGATCTGATAATGCAAATGATTGGATTTATATTCCAAGATGACCTAAGGTTCTTCAAGTTTTCCTTCTTCAGATTTTATGTACATAAAGTTTTCATCTCCTATTTTCTCTAATTAAGTTTTAGGAATGAAGTTAATTCTTTAAAACTACCCTACAGTGATCAGCACTATATTGTTGTATGATATGGAAATGAATAATATATTGATAACAGTTAAAAAAAAAAACCAATGAGGTTCTTTCCTCTTCCTGCTTCCTTTTTTCAGTTATGATTCATGGTTGGTGCATAGTGAAAATATTTGTGTCTCTAGACCATTTCATGGACACTCTTTAGGTACCTACCTTAGTGTTCAACTTCATCCTCAAGGAAAGAGGGTAGTAGATGGCAAGTCCTGGTATTTCTGATCTCTGTGGTGTACTTTGCCTTTTTGAGACTGTAAAAGATATTGCAGCTTGGTCTATTGACCTCCATGTCAAACTAACTTGTTATGACAATTTCATAAAGATAGCTTGCAATTCACTGATATTGAAGAGGATGGTGTTGTCCAGGAGTTGGGTCATTTGTAAAGAATTCAAGAGGCAGATATTCTCCTAGTCAAGAAGACCTTATTGACAGAAAAGCACCAAGGTAGTTCTTAGTGGTACTAGCAGCTCAGAGAAGGACAGTGGCTTGCTTTTATACAGAAATCTTGGGCTCTTGTCCAGGAGTGGGATATGCTCCTGTATGGGCAATTAACCACAGGGAAAAGGAAACAGGTGTGTTGGGTACTGCAGGGAAGGGGAAGCATAAAGGGGGAAGCAGCTGTGTCTGCACCTGCTGTTACTGGGCAGATTTAGACTTAGGCAAAGCTGTTATTGTTGCTGGGCAGAAGTCAGCCTCATCAATACACCAGATATTTCTCAGGCTCTAGGGAGCTGTTGTATCCCACTGAATTGTCTACTAATCTAATCAGTATTATTGCAAGAGTTCAATTTGCCACTGTTTCAGGGTTCTTTCCAGTGAATGTTACTGTGTGTTTAAATCCTGGCTCTCTAGCACCCTGTCCAGAATCCCCCTCCCTTATTTTTCCATTTCCCCTCATAGCATGGGTGATGTTTTGAACTTTATTATTACCATTATTAGCAGTAGAAGCTTCAGCATCACCGCTCCCCTTCCTCTGGTTAGGTGGTCTATCCCAATATTCTTACTGTAAGAAATGATTCATTTGTACCCTTATTCTATTCCAATCTGTATTAATCAGTTTGATATGATTCCATATGAGGCAGTGACTATAAATTCCATAAATTAGACCCCAGAATTGTGAACTGCAGACTGTAAATTCACTTGCTAGGTAGGAAGCTACCTAGACTACCATAGTTTTTCCTTGTTGTGGTGACCAAGCCCAGCAGGGCAGAGGTGACTAAATCACATGGAAAGTCCCCCAACTTATTTTCATACCTCTGTTCCTCTTTCTCTTGCCCAACATGGGCAGATGATCCTCTTAAGACCATGTTATAACCATTTAGTCAGTGGAGATGTCCCATGCTTCACCCAATCTGAGATCACCCTGCTGACTTATGATTTCTAGGTGATGCATCTTTTTTTTTTTTTTTTGACCCTTGAGGCAGGGTCTATGAACAAGTGAGATTCTGTATTTTTTGTAGCTCCCTTTAGAGATTCGAAGTTTCAAATCTGATATTAAACCTTATAAAAATAAGGCCCTGGAACAAGGGGACATTTCAAATCATGAGAGAAATCTGAGGTCTACTTTATTAGAGGAGACCATGGACCCTTTAACAAAGGGCTCAGAGCTCTGCCTTAGTCTCTTTTATTGTAGGTTGAACAATTTTAATACCCACAGATGAGTGTGACACTTGTGTTTCTCTTTTATTTTATCCCAACACAAATTTTCTTCACCATGGTACCCATATTAGGTCACAGATTTACATATAGAGCTATATCTTTAAAAAAAAAACAACACACAGTTCTATTTCATTTTAAATTTTATTGGATCTACTTCTTTTTAACAGTGTGTACCCTTCAACTGGCGTATTATAGTCATGAGTCCAGTTGTCCAAGTTATCATTCATACCAATTAGATTGTATTTTCCTCATTCAGTTAAAATCTCATTTCCTTTCTTCTTCTTCTCCATATGCTTTATATTAGTGTGTAGATATCTAAGACCATTAGGATGATCCCAGATTATTTTCTATTATTATTTTCCTGTATGATTTACTGGTCATCTGCCTTACTCTTTTTCTTTCTCCTGGCATACCTGATAGTTTCTATGGTATCTAGACTTCTCAGGACATTTTTTTTCTCATGCCATCACCATTTTTATTTTAAAGTCTTTCTTGATCAAATCCACCATTCTTCAGACATTCATATCCTTCCCAGTACACCTGAGGAAAACTTCCCTGTCCCCACGAGATGCAAGAGCTCACGTTAAATGTATTATACTGAACTGAAATTCTTTGAAAAATGATAGTCTGTGTATCAAATACAGGGTAATATGATTTATCAGAGAAGTCAGTTAAATTATAAGAGCCTTTACTAGAGCAAAAGACACAGAACTTCATATAATATAAACTAGAGATTGTACCTATAGAACATTTCACCATGGAAACCCTTAATGCATTTCAGTAGATTGACTCTGAATTATTCAATGTTATTCTGGGGTTCTCTGCTGTGAAAGAGACCCTTCTTCTTTTCCTACCCACCCTCTTTGAAATATATAATATTGGAATTGTGAGTTTCTAAAGTATTAGTTTATTTCTGGATTAATTGCTTTCTCCATCTTTTAATAAGAAGTTGGAGACATATTATAGGATTAAGATACTCCAGGGTGTGTTTTATTGATCCACTAATACATGATTTGGGTGGTTTAAAGCACTTACCCTTTAGATTTGCAGCTCATAATGTACCCAAGGCATGTATAAATGGAATAATAAAATGTACCCTGGAGTGTCTTGATGTCATATTAGAAATATTAAAACATATGAAATTATAGATCTGAAATTCAAATAATGGAAAGGTTAGTTATGCAAATATTCACTGCCCTAAATTGCACTGAATCAGATTGGTATTATGTTAAAGCATAATAATTTGTTGTTTGGGATGTATAAATTTGAATTCTTCTTCAAATGCTTGGTTAACTCTACATTGAAGATTTTAATGGACTTTTTCTTTTTCAAAGTAAGATAACATTTGTGGATTTCTTCGAATTTTTTAAAACAAACGTTGAAGCATCAAAATACAGAGGCAATTAAAGGAAATGTGGTCCCTTCCCTTGATCTTTTATGCTTTATTATTAGTCCAGCACCAAACTTTCTATCAGAGATCATCTGCTCCTGCCTAGTGAGCCTTCATTTGCAGGGTACAGAGAACTCAAATGGGAAATTATGCATAAATAATTATGCATTAAAGACTATATATATATATTTGTGTGTGTGCATGTTTATGCATGTATATATGTGCACATATATGTATATATGTTTGTGTATTTGTGTGTGTGCATACGCATGAAGATAAATGCTGGGGCAGGGAGATTTAGCTCCATTTAATCAGCATAAGTTCTAGACAACACCTGGCACCAAAGTAAAAAAAAGGGAGAGAAGATATTTGAAATATATTATGTAGTTCCTATTAATGACATGATTACAAATTATTTAAAATGGTATTAAATTTAACTCTGTAAATAATGTTGAAATTGTACCAAGACCCCCTCACATTTCATAATTTTTATTGAAATTAAAATGTACTTAGAGATACTCATAGATAGAAGAGAATTAAGACCATTTCAATTACAGAGTTCAGTGTTTTCTTTGTGCCTATTGGTATGCAAGGATAGAAGAAAAAATACAGAAAATATGTACAATGGAAGAACAAAAATGTAGTATGTCCCATATAATAAGGTCATAACAAATTTTTTATTGTCAGTGTTAGAAAATATTCTGTCAAGTTGATCTAATTCCTCATTATACAGGTGAGAAAATTATACATAAACTCCTATTTCACAGAGTCCAGATTTCAACCTAGACCCCCTGATTCTAAGACTCTTTCTGCCATAGCACTACCCCATTTTCTGCTTCTACATCTCTCTAGGAAAGACAACTAGGTTCAAGAGAGCTTAAAGTTACATAAAGATAAATTTCATCTCAGAGACACATCCTAATATTTAGGACTGACCCACAATGGAATGGGCTGGTTTGGAGGCAGCTTCTATCCAGTTACCAAAGGTTTTTAAGTGAAAGCTTGATGACCACTTGCAGGAATTATGCAATACAATTGCTTCTAGTTGTACCCTCTGGAGGCAAGCATAACAAGTCTAATCTTTCTTCCTATTGACAGCCCTGCAAAAACTTGAAGACAGTTATCTAGTTCATGTCTAGATTAAGCATTCCCAGGTGCTGCAACCCAGAATCACGGAGCATGGTTTTGCATTCTCTCAACATCCTGTTCTCGCTGAAACTTGTCAAGGACCTTGTCTAAAATGTGAAACTGATAAACAAAGGGATTCAAGTAGGAGACTGTTGAAGAGTACAGTGGGACCATCACTTAGCATGACCTGGATACCTAGCTCCTATTTAAAAGGTCTAAAATCTAATTTACTTTTTTTAGGTTATGCTAGCATGTGAAATGAGCCTGAGCATGCAGTTCCCTACAATTCTTAGGATTTTCTTTCATATGTTATTTCTAAAGGCTCTCTCCAATGTGCTATGTAGCTGCATTTAGAAAGCCTTGTATGTACTGATGTAAGTCCAGTGAAGAAAACAGTGTTCATAATGACTACAAAGATATAAGTGAAAACAAGAGGAAAACACACACACACACACACACACACACACACACACACAATATATATATATATAATGATGATGCCCAAACTTGTCCCCGAGAAGAGATACAAAAATGCCCATTTCTACGTTTTTCCCCTCAGAGTTGAGGGACTATGTGTGTGGAGAAGTAGTTGTACTGTCAGATTATCTTGATAAGTTCAGCAGTCGTTTTGGTTTTTGTTTTTTTTTTCTATATTGTTACCCTCCCTCCCCCAACGTGTCAGGGGCAAAGACATAATTCAAATTCAAGTCCTCTGACTGCATATAAAATTTTGTTTCAATTTGCACATACACACATATGCACACATATATGTATATATGCTCATATACATATATGTGTCTGTAATGTTTTGCTGCACAGTGCATATTTAAAGGCATAAATATATATGCATACATATATGCATATCTCATTATTGATATCTATAGATCTCTCACTCTGTATGTACATTTGTTTACCTCCACCTTGAAGATATTTTGGCTATTATTGGTAGTATCCTTAGTTTTCATAGCAACTTTTTATTTCCCCCAGTCTTTAGTGGTCTTGACATTCTTTGTTTTTTTTCCTGTTTGATACTATTTTGTTTTTCTAATTACATGTAAAAGTGATTTTCAACATTTGTTTTTCTAAGATTTCAAGCTCCAAATTTTTATTTCTCCCTCCCATCCCCTCAACCCAAGATAACTTGCAATTTGATGTAGGCTACACATATATAATCATATGAAACATATTTCCACACTAGTCATATTGTAAAAGAAGAATCAGAAAAAAGGGGGGGGGGGGAAGCACAAGAAATTAAAAAAGCAAAAAAAGAGGGAATAACATACTTCATTCTTTATTCTGACTTCAAATTCCTTCTCTGGATGTAGATAGCATTTCACATCATGAATCTTTTGGAATTACCTTAGATCATTATATTGTTGAGAAGAGCTGAGTCTATATAAAAGTTGGTCATCACACAATGTTGCTACTACTGTGCATAATATTCTCCTGGTTCTGCTCACTTCACTCAGCTTCAGTTCATGTAAGTCTTTCCAGGTTTTTTGTTTTTGTTTTTGTTTTTTTTTTTTTTTTCTGAAATCCACCTGCCAATCATTTCTTTTATTTTTGGCTTTAAAATTATTTTCAGTTTTCAACTGCTTTCAGTTGAAACTGAATACAAACTGTTTTCAACAGTTTTCAAAATTTTGAATTTCAAATTTTATCCCTGTCTTCCCCCTACCCTCATCCCATGTATTCTGATTACCCTTTCCTCCAATCTGCCCACCAGTCTATCATACCCACCCCCACCCCCAATCCCCTTCCTTTCTATTTTCCTGTAGGGCAAGATAGATTTATATACACAATACCTATATATCTTATTTCCTAGTTGCATGTAAAAACAATTATTTAACAATCATTTTTAAAATTTTGACTTCCACATTCTCTCCCTTCCCCTTCCCCATCCAACCTCATTGAGAGGGAAATCAATTCGATATAGGTTATACATGTGTAATCATGTGAAATACTTCCATAACAGCCATATTGTAAAATATTAACTTTATTTCCCTCTATCTTGTCCTACCCTTCATTTATTCTTTTCTCTTCTTTGAGCTGTCCCTCTACCAAAGTATTAGTTTCTGATTACTTCTTCCTCCAATCTGCTGTCCCTTCTATTGTCCTCCCTCTCTTATGCCCCTTTCCTTCTGCTTTTCTGTTGGCTAAGATTAACTTCCATACCTAATTGAGTGCATATGTTATTCCCTCCTGAAGCCAAATCCAATGAAAAGAAGGCTTACTTATTTTCTCTCATCTTCCTCTCTATTGTAAAAACTCTTTCTTGCCTCTTTTATATGAGATGATTTACTATATTACCTCTTCATGTCTCTTTCTCCTAGTAGATTCCTCTCAAAATTAAGTTTTTTAGACATCATCCCTTCATATACATTTCACCCTGTGCCCTCTGTCTGTCTGTCTTTCTACATATGTATACATATGCATATACATATACATTTACATATATATACACAGATAATATGTAGACACATATGTTTGTGTATATATATGTATATACACATATATATGCATGCATGCATAAGTCCTCTATCTCATGGAAATGTATTTTTTCCCCTGAAATATTATACCCAGTTTTTCTGGGTAGATGATTCTTGTTTTTAATCCTCTCCTTTGACCTCTGGAATGTCATATTCCAAGCCCTCAGATCCCTTATTGTAGAAGCTGCTAAATCTTATGTTGTCCTGATTGTGTTTCCAAAATAATTGAATTGTTTCTTTCTGGCTGCTTGTAATAGCTTCTCCTTGACCTGGGAACTCTGGAATTTGGGTACAGTATTCCTAGGAGTTTTTCTTTTGAGATGACTTTCAGGAAGAGATCAGTGAATTCTTTCCATTTCTGTTTCACCCTGTGGTTATAGAATATCTGGGCAGTTTTCCTTGATAATTTCTTGAAAGATAATGTCTAGACTCTTTGATATCATGGATTTCAGGTACTCCAATATTTTTTTAATTATCTCTCCTTGATCCATTTTCCAAGTCAGTTGTTTTTCCCAATGAGATACTTCACATTATCTTCTATTTTTTTTTTCATTCTTTTGGTTTTGTTTTATAATTTCTTGATTTCCCACAAAGTCATTAGCTTCTATTTGCTCCATTCTAATTTTGAAGGAATTATTTCCTTCAGTGAGCTTTTGGACCTCCTTTTCCATTTGGCCCATTCTGCTTTTTAAGACTTTCTTCTCCTCATTTACTTTTTGAACTTCTTTTTCCATGTGTTAGTCCAATTTTAAAGTTGTTATTTTCTTCAGCATTTGGGGGGGGGGGTCCCTTTAGCTAGCTGTTGACTTGTTTTTCATAATGTTCTTGCATCACTCTCTTTTCTATTTCCAATTTTTCCTCTGCTTTTCTTACTTGGTTTTCAAACTCCTTTTTGAGCTTTTCTGTGGTCTGAGACCAATTTATATTTTTATCTCGGAGGTTTTGGATGCAGGAGCTTTGGTTTTGCTGTCTTCTTCTGGTTGTATGCTTTGATTTTCCTTATCACCAATGATATCTCGTTGCCAAAAAAGTAAGAATCTATAGTCTGTTTCTTTTCCCCATTTGCTCATTTTTTCAGGCAATCACTTGACTCTTGAGCTCTCTGTTAAGTGTAGGGCTCCAAAATCAACCTCTGCCTCAGCAGTGACTGTTACCACCCTGGGACTGGGGCCAGATCATGCTTGCCTCTCTTCCCACTGACATTTCAAAGCTGTTTTTGGTGTTTGTGCGTTGAGAAGTCTAGAAACTGTAACAGCCCAGTCATTCAGTCCCCTAAAACCTGCTCCAGCTCTGTCTGTGCTGATGTGGCCCACTCCAAACTGCTCTCCACTCCCAGTCTGGTATGATAGGCCCTTTCTGATGATCTTCTAGATTGCTTGAGCTGGAATTTTTTTTCAGTCTATCCTTTTGTGGCTTCTGCTGTGCTAAAATTTGTTTTGAGTCATTTTTTACAGGTTTCTTGAGGGGTTTGGGGGGGAGAGCTCTATTAGGTCTCTGCTTCTACACAGACAACTACGATTTTGATATTCTTACAGAACCAAGTCATTCTTTCTTATACTTATTCTTGTTTCTATCGTGTGTGTGTGTGTGTGTGTGTGTGTGTGTGTGTGTGTGTAATCTAGATGGATAAGGTCCCTTTGCATATTCATCAGTCATTTTAGACAGTACCTCCCTCCACCTTGTCACCTGTCTTTTAATTTGATTAATTTGTGTATTTGTCACCAGAAATTTCCTTTTTGACATAGAATGTTAGTTGATAGCATCCAAATATGAACCTTTTGAAATCACCTTTCCTAAAGCCTTAGCTGTGGAGCTTTTCCCATTCTCTCCAGGTGCTAGTGCCTTCTCCTTGGAAATTACCTAATAACTCTGTATATCTATTATGCACCTAGTTACCCATTAGAATTTAAGCTCCTTGTGAACAGAAACTGGTTTTATTTGTTGTCATTGTTGTTGTCTTATTGGGTTTTTTTGGTGGGTGGTATGGTATTCCCTGTACTTTCCAGTATGCCTTGAACATGTTTAATACATGGGTGTCAATTGGTGAATTTAGTCTTTAAGGCATATATTATAAAGATGACATAACAAAACAATCACATCAGAAAACTAAGTTACCTTTAATGATTAAACTTTTTTAATGCAAACTCTATACTATATTTAATCCTTCTATACAATTCATGTAAAACTAATTAGGCTATTAATCCACATGTCTTTTCAGACTCGTTAAAAACATGCCCAGGCCACACTCACTAGGTTGGGAATTGGTTTAAGTACTCAAATAGTAATTAATTATAATAATAATAACTCATGTTTAAATTTTAATGTTTGCAATATGTTTGCCATATAAGAACCCTATAGCAGGTAGCATAAATATTTTTAGCCCCATTGTACAGCTGAGGAAACTGAGGATCAGTAACTCCATGAGGTCTTCTGACTATAAGATTAGTCCTTTGCTTATTGCAAAATGTAGATTTTAATAATTAGTGTAGTTATTTTAGGAATTCACTATACATCTCCACTGTGTTTGGACAGTTTCAAGATTCTAAATTATCCACACAATGGTTTAAGGCTGAAGTAACTCATGCTGTACAGTCCCCTTTTCTACCATACGTTTTTACATAGGTTAAAGTCAGCTTTGAAGAAGAGGAAAGGCATCTCAGAAAGGCAGCATTAGAGCAGGACTAATATAGAAGCAGGTTCAAAACTACCTTATCTTCTCTCTGCCAATGACCTTTTTGAGTCACTGCTTAGCTAATATTTACTGCACCCATGTGGGTTTCCCTCAATACCAAATTATAATTTCCAAGACAATCTTATAAACACTGCATTGGAAAGCAATTTCATAGAACAAATGACTCCCTTTCTCAGGCAGGAACTTTCTGGACCTTTAAGTATGCAGACAGCATAGCTACAGGTTAGCTAGACTTCACTCAAAAAAAAAAAGCAACTTTGCATGAAAAAAGAGAGATATTTAGCAGCAAGTTAAATTTTTATGGTATATTAAAGTTTGCAAAATGTATTCCTTTAAATTGATTAAACAGTGATTTAGTGAGAAGTGTTTATATAGCCATGAAAATTTATCCAAAATTGTATGAATCATTTTATAACTATAAAGACAAATATGTGGGCATGTTCAAACACATACATAGACACACATTTGTTGTTCAGTTGTGTCTGACTCTTCATGACCCCTTTCAGGGTTTTCTTGGGAAAGAAACTGGAGTATTCTGTCATTTCCTTCTCCAGCACGTTTTACAGATGAGGAAATGGAAGTGACTTACCCAGGGTGACACAGCCAGTAAGTGTCTGACACCAGATTTAAACTCAGGTGTTCCTGACTGCAGGGTGAGGACTCTATCTACTGATCCTGCAAATAATGAGATTGAGTTGCTTCTCTTGATGTTGCCTACTGTTACAACCAGAAAAAAAATAAATTAAGATGAGAAACAGAGATAGACACAGAGATGAGAGAGAGTGAGAGAGAAAGACAGAGAGAAAGATAGAGAAAAAGAGAGAGAGAGAAGCATCTTCTGCCCACCAGAGAATAAATGAAGTGAGAATCAGAAAACCTGTATGTTTTCCCCTTGAAACCAGAGATCCACTGTTTTTGTTTCATAAGGTCCTGTTTAATCACTTCCTTTCCTAGACTGTCTCTAGCTTGAAGGAGGAATAGATAGAAAACCAGTGAAAAGAAAACAAGCCTTGGAGTCAAGAAAGGATGGGTTCAAATTATCCTTCTAACACATTCTTGTTGTGTGACCTTGGGCAATTCACTTTCCCTTTATGTGCTTAAAGAGACTCCCTAAGACGATAAAATAAAGCTGTTTTTAATCTGCCTTGGGATAGGGGGTTTCACTTGGCTATTCCCTATACCATGAAGCAATGTCTAGTTCCACATGTAATCCTATAGCTACTTTAGCTTCTACTGAATACTGGAATTAAAGTCAAACTCTATGTGTACCAAAATCTATGCTATATTACATATGAGTCTGGAGAGATAGATAGCAGGGATTGCCAGTTTATAGCTATTAAAATTGCAACCTCTTTCAAAAGGACATGGCTAATTTAAACTGAAAATGCCAAATCCTATTCATAATAGAAATCTACATTCTCAATCCAATCATGGAGTTAATTGTAAAATCCTCTAAATGAGACTTAATATTTCATTTTTTATAAGAAACTTATGTTTTCTCTCTTTCCTTTTACTAGGAAGTTATAAAGTATTGATTGAGAATAATAATATTAGCATCCACTTCATGGTCCACTCCAATCTGAGACATCATGGGGTTATGCCTGGTACTTATTTATCAAATGAATGAAGATGCTGCTATTTTTAGAAGTTCAAGGACTTCTATTCAGTGTTTGCTGTATTACAGAGTACTAAACTACTTTCCACAAAAAAGAGCTTTAGTTAATGTTGCTACTAGTTGTCCTCTTGTACAGTGCCTGATACCATGAATCTTCGAAAATGTCCTTACATTTTCTTCTGTTGTTTGATGATTGTATTGTTTAGGCTTTGGATGAGAGTAAGGAATGGAGACTATTATAACCTGACATCAATACTGACATGTAGCATCTAAATATAAATGTTGGGTTATATCCAAAATTCATTAGATGCATAAAATTTTTATTTCACAAAATAAATATGCACAAAGCAAAGTTGAAACACTTTGCAACAGTGTGTGTGTATGTGTGTATGTGTATGTGTGTGTGTGTATAACTTCATTTCTATTTTGTGTCTTGAATTAATTTAGATGAAAAACTCTCAAAATCTTCAGTCTTAGAATATTTCCTAGTTAATGATGATTCCTAGACACTAATCAGGAGGTCCTAGCAACATCTATATGTTTTTGTTACTTATTATTTTAAAAATGAAAGCTGCCAGGTCTGGTGGTATATATTTATGATCATTGCTACCAGGAGGGTTAAGGTTGGTGTATAACTTAACTACAGAAGTTCTAAGCAAGATCAATTAGGTGGTCAGACTAAATCTGGGACCAATATAGTGAGACCTCTGGGAAATAGGAAGGTACCAGGTAACTTTTGAGTGGACGAACTACCAGAAGAAATAGAGATGTCCTGAGCTCCCATGAAGATAAGTAGTGAGATCTGGCTCATGGGAGGCCACTGCATTTCCAGACTACATGAGATACAGAGAAAAAGAAAACAAAGTAAAAATAACAATAATGTTAAAATAGGAAGAGACGAGCCCTTTGTTTTTTATCCTGTGAATTTTATTTCATGGTATTTGGAAAACTATATAATATGCTAAACCAACTGATTTTTCATTTTTGAAGGACACCACGGTCAAAGAATCTACAATTTAGCATCATCTCTGCTTTCTACATTCCTTTTTCTAAAGGGGAATCCAGGGGGGTGGGGCCAAGATGGTGGAGTAGAAAGACACACATATGGAGGCCCTCCCGACACAGCCCATAAAATACCTGTAGAGAAGGACTCTTAATAAATTTTGGAGCAGCAGAAGTAGAGAACAACAGAGTGGAGGAGATTTTCAGCCCAAGGTGACCTGAAAAGCCCATGGGAAACATCTATTGCACTGGATGCGGAGCCCAGCCCAGCCTTGGCCTCATGGCTCATGAACAGCCCTTGGGGGTGGAATCTGCAGTCTCAGAATCCCCAGTCCCAGTAACAGCAGGTTTGCAGATCCCTCAACCCACAGGTGCCAGAGGTTAGTGACAGGATTTTCTCATCTGGCTGGAATGGGAGAAGGACCTTCCCACAGCTCTGGCCTCAGGCAGTGGCCTGCAGAGGCCACATTGGGCACACAACAGCAGCCCTGTACAGCTGCCCGCATCCATTGTTGGATGGTAAAAACCCCTGGGGGCACTGAGGAGCTGAATATTACCTTAACCCTGTGTAGAGGCCCTGGGGGAGCTAGTCTTTGTCTTGCACTGAATGGCGGCCCTCCTCCCACAACTTGACTGAATCGCAGCCCCCCAGTGTTGGCTTGGTGGAAGTGGAGGCCAGGTGGCTGTGGAGAGTTAACTCTGCTAAGATTCTGGGCACAAAAATCTCTCCCTGCTCTCAGACCAGTGTACACTCTTGATTGTGCCACCTTGGAGGAATTGAGATCTTACAGATTCCCGGAGTATACCCTACTCTTCACAAAGGACCCAAAAGTCAAGTAACTGGTTGGGAAAATGCCCAGAAAAGGGTAAAAAAATAAGACTATAGAAGGTTACTTTCTTGGTGAATAGATATCTTCTCCCATTCTTTCAGATGAGGAAGAACAATGCTTACCATTAGTGAAAGACATAAAAGTCAAGGCTTCTGTATCCCAAACAACCAAAATAAATATTCAATGGTCTCAGGCCATGGAAGAGCTCAAAAAGGATTTTGAAAATCAAGTAAGAGAGGTGGAGGAAAAATTGGGAAGAGAAATGAGAGAGATGCAAGAAAAGCATGAAAAGCAGGTCAACACCTTGCTAAAGGAGACCCAAAAAAATGCTAAAGAAAATAACACCTTGAAAAATAGGCAAAAGAGGTTCAAAAAGCCAACGAGGAGAAGAATGCTTTCAAAAGCAGAATTAGCCAAATGGAAAAGGAGGTTCAAAAGCTCACTGAAGAAAACAGTTCTTTCAACTAATTCATTGTTGGTGGAGCTGTGAGCTCATCCAACCATTCTGGAGAGCAATTTGTAACTATGCCCAAAGGTTTACAAAAATGTGCATATCCTTCGACCCAGCAATATCACTACTAGGAATGTATCCCCAAGAGATCATAAAAATGGGAAAGGGTCCCACATGTACAAAAATATTTATAGCAGCACTCTTTGTAGTTGCCAAAAACTGGAAGTCAAGGGGATGCCCATCAATTGGGGATTGGCTGAATAAATTATGAATGTAATGGAGTACTATTGTGCCATAAGAATTGATGAACAAGAAGACTTCAAAGAGACCTGGAAGGACTCATATGATCTGATGCTGAGTGAAAGGAGCAGAACCAGGAGAACTTTGTGCACAGCAGTGACCAGAGTGTGCGAGAGTTTTTTCTGGTAGACTTGGAATTCCGTAATAATGCAAGAACTTATTAAAAAAAAAAAAATTCCAGTGGTGAATTTGTAAGGTAAAATGCCTTCCATACTCAGAGAAAGAAATATAGAAGTCATTCACAGAATGTAGCAGATCATGTTTGTGTGTGTGTGTGTGTTTTTGTGTATCATGTTTTGATTTGTTATATGATTTCTTCCATTTATTTTAGTTCGACTACATAGCATGACTATAGTGAAAATGTACTCAATAGGAAAGTATATGTAGAACCTATGCAGAATAGTATGCGGTCATGGGAGGGGAGGAGGGTAGTGGGGGGTAGGTGTGGGGGGGATAAAATCTTAATTTTATGGAAGCAACTGTAAACCATTAAAAATAAAAAAATTAAAAAAACATTAAAATAAAAAAAAAGAAAACAGTTCTTTCAAAATTAGAATGGAACAGATGGAGGCTAATGACTTTATGTGAAACCAAGAAATCACAAAACAAAACCAAAAGAATGAAAAAAATGGAAGATAATGTGAAGTATCTCACTGGAAAAACAACTGACCTGGAAAATAGATCTAGGAGAGACAATTTGAAAATTATAAGACTACCTGAAAGCCATGATCAAAAAAAGAGCCTAGACATCATCTTTTATGAAATTATCAAGGAAAACTGCCTTGAGATTCTAGAACCAGAGGGCAAAATAAATATTGAAAGAATCCACTGATCACCTCCTGAAAGAGATCCAAAAAGAGAAACTCCAAGGAACATTGTGACCAAATTCCAGAGTTCCCGGGTCAAGGAGAAAATATTGCAAGCAGTTAGAAAGAAATAATTCAAGTATTGTGCAAATACAATCAGGATAACACAAGATCTAGCAGCTTCTACATTAAGGGATCGAAGGGGGTGGAATATGATATTCCAAAAGTCAAAGGAACTAGGACTAAAACCAAGAATCACCTACCCAGCAAAACTGAGTATAATACTTCAGGGGAAAAAATGGTCTTTCAATGAAATAGCGCACTTTTGAGCATTCTTGATGAAAAGACCAGAGCTGAAAAAAAAATTTGACTTTCAGACACAAGAATCAAGAGAAGCATGAAAAGGTGAATAGTAAAGAGAAATCATAAGGGACTTACTAAAGTTGAACTGTCTACATTCCTACATGGAAAGACAATATTTGTAATTCTTGAAACTTTTTTCAGAATCTTAGTAGTTGGTGGGATTACACATACAGAGAGAGAGACAGAGAGACAGAGAGACAGAGAGCACAGGGTGAACTGAATAAGATGGGATCATATCTTAAAAAAATGAAATTAAGGGGTGAGAGAAATATATTGGGAAAAGAAAGGGAAAAATGGAATGGGGCAAATCATTTCTCATAAAAGAGGCAAGTAAAAGACTTTTCAGTGGAAGGAAATAGTGGGGAGGTGAGAGAAAAAACATAAAGCTTACTCTCATCACATTCAACTAAAGGAAGGAACAAAATGCACACTCATTTTGGTATGAAAACGTATCTTACAATACAGGAAACTAGGGGAGAAAGGGATAAGCAGGGTGAGGAGGATGATGGAAGGGAGGTCAATGGGAAGAGGAAGCAATTAGAAGTCAACACTCTTGGGGAGGGACAGGGTCAAAAGAGAGAATAGAAGCAATGGGGGGTAGGATAGGATGGAGGAAAATATAGTTACTTACACAAAATGACTATTACGGAAGTCATTTTTAAAACTACACAGATACAGCCTTTATTGAATTGCTTGCCTTCCCAAAGGGAATGGGTGGGGAGGGAGGGAGGAAGAGAAGTTGGAACTCACAGTTTTAGGAACAACTGTTAAGTATTGTTCTTGCATACAACTAAGAAATGAGAAATACAGCTAATGGGGTATAGAAAATTATCTTGCCCTACAGGACAAAAGAGAAGATGGGGATAAGGAAAGGGAGGAATGTTAGAAGGGAGAGTAGATTGGTGATAGGAGTAATTAGAATACATGGCTTTTTGGGGTGGGGAAGGGGAGAAATGGGGAGAAAATTTGGAACCCAAAGTTTTGTGGAAATAAATGTTGAAAACTGAAAGAAAGAAAGAAAGAAAGAGAGAGAGAGAGAGAGAGAGAGAGAGAGAGAGAGAGAGAGAGAGAGGAAGAAGAAGAAAGAAAGAAAGAAAGAAAGAAAGAAAGAAAGAAAGAAAGAAAGAAAGAAAGAAAGAAAGAAAGAAAGAAAGAAAGAAAGAAAGGAAAGAAAGGAAAAAAGAAAGGAAAAAAGAAAGGAAAATTAAAGGGGAATCCACTACATAGAAGAGAAAGTTCCAATATCCTCTCCAGATTTACTGTATTTCTCAAAGTCCTGAAAAATGAGTAAAATAGAGAATAAAAGAGGGATCAACTGGTTATATGCAAGAATGTACTCTCAATGAACTTCTGTTGAATAGGAAGAGGCAGCTGAATGTACAGAAATAAGTCTGAAATATATGCAAAGTCATTTTGGTGTGGGTGAGAAAATACCTGCTAAGAGGATCAAGAAAGTCACTGTGTTGGACAGATCAGGACTATTGAGCTGAAAGTTGAAGGGATTCTCATAGATGGAGGGCAGGAGGAAGAGCACAGGTAGATTGACTATTGAATATGAGAAAATGGAAATAGTCTGTTTGGGCTATAACATAGAGCCCATGTAGTGAAATAATAGGAAATTGTCTCTGAAAGATAGGTCAAAATTATATTGTGTGGATCTTACCATAAGTGTTATCAATATAACCACTAACCCCAATAAGTTTCAATATAGCCATTTCTCATAAGTACTTTGGTTTTTTTAATGTTTATTTATTTTTTAGTTTTATCAATCATTTCCACAGAATTTTGAGTTCCAAATTTTCTCTCCATCTCTCTCCTCCCTCCACACCCTAATGCCTTGCACTCTGATTACCCTTTCCCTCAATATGCCCTCCCTTCTATCACATTGCTCCCTTCCCTTATCCCCACCTTCTCTCTTTTCCTGTAGGGCAAGATTGATTTCTGTACCCCATTACCTGTATTTCTTATTTCCCAGTTGTATAAAAAAACAGTTCTCAACATTGTTCCTAAAACTTTGAATTCCAACTTCTCTCCCTTCTTCCTTCCACACTTATCCCCACTGAGAAGGCAAGCAATTCAATATAGGCTATATATGTGTAGTTTTACAAAAGACTACAATAATAGGCATGTTATATAAGACTAACCATATTTTCCTCTATCTTTTTCTGCCCCCCATTTCTTCTATTACCTCTTTTGGCCTTGTCCCTCCCCAAAGGTGTTTACTTCTAATTACTCCCACCTCCCATATGCCTTCCCTCCTGTCATCCCCCCCCATCTTCTCCCCTTCTCCCCTACATTTCTCTAGTGTAAGATAAGACTTTCATACCAAATTGTGTATGCATGTTATTCCCTCCTTAAGCCAAATACTAAGAGAGAAAGCTTTACTTTTTCCCTCTCACCTCCTCTCTTTTCTCATCCATTGAAAAAGCCTTTTCTTGCCTCTTTCATGTGAAATAATTTGTCCCATTCCATTTCTCCCTTTCTCCTCCCAATATAGTCCTCTCTCATTCCTTAATTTTATTTTTTTAGATATCATCCCTTCCTATTCAACTCACCCTGTGCCCTCTGTCCTATATGTATATAATTCCTCCAACTACCCTAATACTGAGAAAAGTTTCAGGAGTTACAAATATTATCTATCCATATAGGAATGTAAATAGCTTAACTTTAGTAAGTCCCTTATGATTTCTTTCTCCTGTTTCCATTTTCATGCTTCTGTTGATTCTCGTGCTTGAAAGTCAAATTTTCTATTCAGTTCTGGTCTTTTCATCAAGAATGCTTGAAAGTCCTCAATTTCATTGAATAACTATTTTTCCCCTGAAGTATTATACTCAGTTTTGCTGAGTAGGTGATTCATGGTTTTCATCCTAGTTCCTTTGACTTATGGAATATCAAATTCCAAGCCCTCCAATTCCTTAATGCAGAAACTGCTACATCTTGTGTTATCCTGACTGTATTTCCACAATCCTTGAATTATTTTTTTCTAGCTGCTTCCAATACTTTCTCCTTGACCTGGGAACTCTGGAGTTTGGCCACAATATTCCTAGGAGTTTCTCCTTTTAGATCTCTTTCAGGAGGTGATTGGTGGATTCTTTCAATTTTTATTTTGTCCCCTGGTTCTAGAATATCTGGGCAGGTTTCCTTGATAATTTCATGAAAGATGATGTCTAAGCTCTTTTTTTGATCATTGCTTTCAGGTAGTACCATGATTTTTAATTTGTCTCTCCTGGATCTATTTTCCAAGTCAGTTGTTTATCCAATGAGATATTCCACATTATCTTCTATTTTTTCATTCTTTGGATTTTTTTTGTCATTTCTTGGTTTCTCATAAAGTCATTACCTTCCATTTGCTCCATTATTTTCCCCTCACCACCAGGCCAAGCACAAGGATGAGATTTAGATGAGTTGCTCAGTTCCCAAAGGGGCTCTATATGGAGGGCTCCAAAAATGGACACTGCCACTGCCACTGCAGTGGCTGCTACTGGCAGGGCCAGACCGAGTTCCCTTTTCACCCAGATGAAAAAGCTTTATCACTGACCTTTGAAGCTATCTTTGGCATTTGTGGGTTAAGGGATCTGAGGAGCACTACTGCTGCTGGGGATTCCATCCCCAAGGCTTGTTCCAGTCCTGTTCCTGTTGGTGCTGAGTGGCTAGGGCTGATTTGGGCTCCTTGGGCTGCACTCCATTCTGTGCCCCTTGTGATAGACTTTTCCTGTTGGCCTTCCAGGCTACCTTGGGCTGGAAATATCTTTCATTCTATCATTTTGTGGCTTCTGTTGCTCTAGAATTTGTTTAGGATAATTTTTTACAGGTATTTTATGGGCTGTGGGGGAAGAGCTAGAATATATGCATCTTTCTACTCCACAATCTTGCCTCTACCCCCCAGTACTTTGTTAATATAATCACTAACATGGAAAAGTAGGTCTGGCTTTTCAAGATCTTTGAAAGTTTTTTTTTTTTTTTCTCAGAGTTTAAGATAAGGTTAGCTATTTTATTTCTCTGTTTTGGTATCTTTTTCCCTATGTGGAGATCAGAGCAGATTCAAAAAGTATATAGGAAATGGGAGAAATTGGAGGTGAGGCCAATTGGGTATAAAGGTAGGAGGTCATGACATACTTTGTGAATAGAAAATGATGTATGGTGGCAAGAGATATAGGATATAGGACATTTCAATTTGATAGCTAATTGGATAGAGGGAGCAAGAGAGGGTAAAAAGTCAAGGATGACTGTGATTGTGGGGCAGGTAACTGGAACAATGATGAGTCCGTTGACAGAAAGAAAATTAGGAAGATTGGTGGGATTTGGAGGAAAGATTCTAATTGGACAATGACACTTTCTGGTTATTAGTTTCTTCCTTTTTTTCTTTTTCTTTTTAAAGGGAAACTAGTGTATATAAGCTCTAAATTCCCTCCCACCTCTAATATTGGTATGTCTATAAAATAGCAAACAACCATGAGTGAACATAATTTTCAACTCTAAACTTGGATGGAAGTGTGCATAGTAGAAAGACCTAAGTCTAGACTCAAATCCCCATTCTACTATTGAAAACTTGGGTTGGGTAAGTCATACCACCTTCTCAGGACAAAGTTTCTTCCTCTGCAGAATGCAAGGGTTGGATTAAATGATACCTTATGTCAATTCCCATTCTAAGCCTACTTCTTACATTATTCGACCAAGGGAAGTTGTAGAAGAACAGATATTGTTAACATTTATTATAATTTTAAATCTTATACAAAGGTATTATATTGACACTTTTGGCTCATGCATATTCATTTTTATTTAAATTGTATTATATTTTCTTGAGTAATACTTATTTGGGGGAAAGAATTCAAAACAGACAAGCAAATTTGCTTCTCCAAACAGTATTCCACTTACTACCCAATCTTCTGGCTTTCAGTATTGTTGCTCATGTTCCAAATGCTGCCTTTCCACTTCCTGATTTTGTCCTAAGGCACTTATAAGGATTAAAAAAAAAATCTAAATCAGTTCATCAAAGCAGGTATCTACCCCAAGGCATGAACTTGCCATGATCTCCACTGATAGAAGTGAACAACAAAAAATCTTGAACTTAAGAAGAGTAAAGTTTAGGCAGGGACTGAAATACCTTAAAAAAAGTTAAGAAAAGTCAGATAACAATTCCATCTGAGTGGAGATATTGTCAGACTACTAAAGGGTCAAAAATAGGATCTAGTTATAAGGGAACCCATTTTCCATTCACATGTTCTCGATGATGTGCAAATATTTTGCAAGGTAAAAAATATAGGTGAAGAAAGACACTGTACATACATTCTGTGTTCTGTGTGCTCATCCTTCACTGCCAAAGATCATGCTATCAGAGAAATGATGACATGACTTGCACTTTATTTTTGAGTGAGGAAGCGCTGTGCAGGTCACTAGCCTCATTTCTCCTCCAGAGCCATCTGAATCCAGTGACTCTGTATTCATCAGGATGACTGTAGATGACTCAGATGAGGCAAATGGAGTTAAGTGACTTGCCCACGGTCATACACCTAGCGAGTATCAAGTGTCTGAGGTGAGGTTTGAACTCAGGTCCTCCTGACTCCTCAGCTGGTACTCTATCCACTGCACCACCTAGCTTCCCTCACATTCTGTAGGAAGATAATTGAAAAGAGCCCATACCTGAGTAGGCTACTATGAGCAGTATGTAAATCCACTTACTCAATTGGCATCATGGAAAAGCAAAGTACTTAGTGATGTATGCTGCCTCTCTTCTAGAAATATACTTTCTTTGGAGAATACTCAAGATGTTTCAAGAACATGCATAGGTTCTCTCAAAGCAGGATAGAACTTGAAAACATTAATGTGTCTTTTTTTTCCTTCCATATATAACACAATTATCCAAGCAATGGATTTACTAATTTGGTTTTTCAGACTTATAAAGCGTCAGAGTGGACTTATATTTGAAACATGCAATAGAAACCATGTATAACAACAATTTTGAGGTTAATTGTTAGACTGGGCATTGTAAACTTAAAAAAAAAATAATTTGCTGATATTTATTAACTCATTTGTTATTCATTATTAATCTTAATGAATTAATTTGCTCTAATGGAGGGATGCTAATTCTGCAACTCCATCATTATCTATTTTTAGTTAAAATGACTGGTATAGCATTTGCAGCATGCCTACTTATTTTAACAAATAAAAAAAGAAACACTCAAATAATGAAGAGTATCAATGAGTTACAGGAAGTTTTGCTATGTCCATCCTCATGAGAACATAACAGGAAATTAACGTAAAGGACTATTTTCTGCAACTTCTAGGGTTACTCTGAAGTTATTTAAAATGTATTGTCCCCTAAATATATTTCAGATTGTGCATTTGTAGGGACAAACCTATTAGACAAAGGCTATAGAAGAATGAATCATTTAGTTCAGCAAAGGGACAATTTCTAGAATTCTAGCGACGATATTAGAAAACCTTATCTGGGAGAGAAGTAAAATATTTTAAGATGGCATTAATTGTAACTATTTTCAATTCTTCATACTGTTTAATGAGAATAATAACTTGCTGTTGTTCAGTCATTTTCCAGTCATGTCTGACTCTTCATGACCTCATTTGAGACACTGGAGAGGTTTGCCATTTTCTTCTTCAGTCCATTTTACAGATGAGGAAACTAAAGCCGACAGGGTTAAATGATGTGCCCAGAGTAACAACTGCTTAAATGTCTGAGGATCGTTTTGAACTCAGATCTTCCTGACTCTAGGTCTGTGTGCTCTATTTAATGTGCCACCGAGCTGGCTCAAATTTAACAGTTTTTCCCAACAAATTAAGTCATCTGGTGAAATGATGGTTATCCAAAATCATAGTTTGTTTACCTATAAACATACACACATACTTACTAACATGTATTTATATGTTTATTTATTAGCGTGTGTGTATGTACATATATAGGTGAAGTATCATTATTTCAACTTCATTTTTTTTGTGATTTTTATGTATTTGATTATTTTTTCTGTTTTATGCATTTAAAATAATTATTCTTAGAAAAAATGTCCTTATATTTTTCTATGCTGCCATAGAAGTCCGTGATACATAACATAAATTCTTAACATAAATTGTTAAGAACTCTTTTTCCAGACATTATATTAAAGATTATCAAATAATGAGAATTACATTGGCTAAGAAATGCCTTGGAAGCATGAGTTGGTGGGGAGTGTGCTATATTTGGAGTCAGACGACTTCAGTTGCGATTGTTTTATCACCAACTATGCTTCATCTTTTAAAGCAGAGAGATTTTACTAGTTGGTATCTAAGGCCTCTTGTAGTTCTAAATCTATGGTTCTATGCCCATTGTATCCTAATACACCGTTCAAGCACCTTCATTAGGAAGAAACATGAGTGGAGGTGGTACTTCGAATGAAAAATTTTGTAACAATTAATTTATTGACCTGAGTTTATTTATCTATAATCCTAGATAGTCCTGTATAGAGAGACTACATCTATAGGCCTATTCACACACACACACACACACACATATATGTATATATATATATATATACACATTCCTATATAGTCCAGTATTTTCCTCCATCTTTTATCTACATCCAGTGCTCTATACATTAGTCCAAGTAGGTTTAACAAGCTTAGAGGCCCTGAGATTCTAGAAGCAAACTTTTTCTCCTATTTAGATCCAGATTCTAAAAGCTCCTAAAAAGTTCACCTAGCCTCCTTTCTGCCAATCCTCAACCTTTTTGTTTTCTTTACTATTTTTTCTACCCTTATCCTGGAGAAGGCAGTTGGGTGAACACTTTCTCAGATCTTTTCATTTTTTTTTTTAAAGAAAAATTGTCTCAAGTGCTACACTGAGTAGCCCAGGTGCCTTTCTTTCTAATTCTCCAGGCATAGCAACAATGAAGAAAAATAAAAACAGTGTAAAACTCACTCAGAAGTGAGCAGCATACTGTGATCTCTCTTCTAATTATACAGACTTATAGTGAGAATTTCCATTTTTTCTCATCTGTCATGCTTAGTAAAACAATGTACATTTTGTTGGAACAGAAATGTTCATTTTCTTGTAAGAGAAATGGAGCTTCCAAGTAGAATAAACAGACGGCAGCAGTAGAAGGAGAAAAATGAAGCACATAGGGGAAAAAAAACCCACCGCCAACAAAAACAATAATATATGAAATCATCAAAGTGATATTAGGCCAGATTGCCATGCTCTGAGAAACTCTGTTTTGGAGATAGCATGGTGCTTTGGCTAACTGACTTGAATTTCTCAGGCTATTAAATTAGCATTGTAGATCACAGGAAGCTGGATCTTAAGCTAGAAGGTGCCTTCCTTTCTTTTTATACATGAAAGTTCTGAGTCCCAGAGAGTCCATATAGCTTGTGGCAATATAGTTAGCATTAAAGAGGCTATTTGAACCCAGAATTCTAGACTTTTGGTTGCCACTCTTTCTATTCCACCACGCTTCTTGGATTTGAATCAGAGATCTAGAAGTGGAAGGGACATTGAAATTCATCTAGTCTAACTCTCCCATTTTACAATCAAGAAAACTGAGACCCAGAAAGGTGAAAGTAAAGTTACTTGCCCATGGCCAGACAGTACACAAAAGAGACAAGTTTTGATCTCAGATCTTCTCATTCCAGAACCTATATTCTTTCCACTGGGCTCTTCTGTTTCTTTTTGTTGACATGCTGCCAACTAGTTTATAGTAAGTGATTATAGCAAAATGACACAGTGGAGAGTATAGTGAGGTTTGTACTCAGGAAGAACTTAGTTCAAATTTGGTCTCAGACTCTAGATCTGTGACCCTGGGTAAGTCACCTGACCACTAACTACCTCACTTTCTTCAACTATATTATGGAAGTAATAGTAGTACCTACTCCACAAGAATTTTGTGAAGATCAAATGAGATATTTGTAAAACTCTTAGCATAGTGCTGGGCATGGAATAGATGATTAATAAATGTTCATTTCCTTCCTTCTTTATGACTATTATATGGCAGCTTCATTTCTTCCTATTCATTCTTCCTGATGAATAAGTCTGATGATTATAGTTTCCTATGCAAAAGCTTCCAGTGGTGCCCAATTTTATACTGGGTTGACTTGGATTAGAGCTCCAAAATCTTCACATGGCATTTCAGGCCTTCTGAAAAATAAATTCAGCCTCATTTTCTAGTCTTATCTTGAGTCCCTTCATCTTGTCTAGAAGCATGGACCATGTACTGCAGCCCACTGAGCTCCTTGTCACAGCCAAATGCAGGTCATAATTTATTTTCTTTGTTATATGCCAATCCATGTATGTAAAGCGAGATCTCAATCCAATCCAAAAAGCATTTATTAAACATCTAATATGTAGAAGGCAGTGTGATGCGTCCTGGGAATACAATGTAAAATGCTTCCTACTCCATGAACCCTTCTGTGAACTCTGATTCTCTTACAGAATTGGCCTTCCCTCACCACAGACATAGGTATATGCACTGAATGCCCGTAAGTCTTCTATCTTTATCATACATCTTCATTTACTAACTAGAATGGGAGGCATTGTTGTACTGTGGAAAGGACATAGAATTTGGAGTGAGAGAACTGGGAATCAAATTCAAGATCTCTCAGTGACTATTTGTACTACCCTGCAAGACAATATAATAAACACTTTTGGTATTTTATTGGGAAGACATTCCACATATTTATAAATTGCAAGAGGCCAAAACGAAATCCAATATGTATTATTAACAAATTTTTAATAAATATATGAATACATTTCTCCCTATGGAGAAAAAGCTGTCACAATACACAGAAAAACAAACAAAACATTTATCATTTGATCAGTGTCTTGAACCAACTCAACAAATCTTTTGAGCACTTATGTGCCAGACACCATGAATCATGGATCACAGGGGTAAATAGGACTTGGCCTTAGGGTGTCAACTTTGGGACATAAGGGTCCACTTACTTCCATGGATAGATACCACCCTTCTGCTTTGCCTCATGAATTTTTCCAACTTTCTAATATCAGGTAATTGCCCCTAGACACCAATATTACAATCTGAACACCTTATCCCATCCCTGATCTGGTTGAGACAAGGACCAGAGTCAATTCTCCTGACATAGTCATATTCTATGTCATGTCGTATTCCTTCTACTTCCTTTATACTGATCTGCTGCCACACCTTCCATCCTCCATTCCATAAAATATTTCCACCCCAGTAAAAATTCTGCTACTTAAGATTCTGCATACATGAATGGTACTTTTTAGACTAAATTGAGAATCTAGTATTTGAAAAAAAAAAGTGATATAAACATGAGAACTTTAAAGTTCTATAAAATTTAACAAATAATTTTTATCTAAGAATTAATTATTGAATCAGTGATTAAAAAAAGTTTCCAGTAGTGAGTTGATTGATTTGAAAATCAATTAAGATTTTTTATCTCTTAATCTACCAGTAAACAGCATAATTATGTGTAGTAATTGTAAAAAAAAAAAAAAACTTGATTATGGATTGTTCATATTTTAAAATGATAGTCAAGAATTCCATAGGAATATTTTATAAGAATTTCAGTAGAAAATACTGTTTCTTTCTAATTCTTTCCAAATCATGTTTTGAAGGCCAGATTAGAATGAGTATAAGAAAAGTATAGATTGCTACAGTTGGACTATTACATGAAAAATAACTGATTTCTGAGACCATAGTGAAAGGAGATAGAAAATGGAAAGCACAAAAGTAGCTATCATGATGCTCAGTCAGTATCATCAGGAGGGAAACTAATAATAACTTCTGGAATATTAAAAACATAGGTCTCTATTAGGAATTGACATAGAACAATTTGAATCTTCCATTAACAAAAATTCATACTCTAGGAGTTTTGCTTTTCCCCCCTTTCTTTGAGTACTGAAATCACAGATTCTATAAGGGAGAATACAGTCTTCTTAAAACATGTGGAGGTTTTTGATTGCTGTATTCCAAAATGCCTTCTGGATAATTTGTTGGATTTTTTACAACTATTGAGGGAAAATGAGAAAAAAAGAAAAACAACTAATATAAGCCTTCAGTAAGAAGGGATCAACTTAATTAAGTAGGATATATGGAATATAAGAAGGAAGGGTAGAGTGACTAGAGTTTACAAAAATATAACAACCTTTCTTACAGAATTTATTATTTTTTAAGCTTCGTATTACCATGGTTATATGTACACTTGTTTTTGCTTCCACTGTTCTACTCTAAACACTTTGAAGTCAATTAAAAATGCTTTATTTTTTTCCAGTTACATTCAAAAACAATTAATAAAATTCATTTAAAAATTGAGTTCCAGGGGAGCAGAGCTAACAACACAGAGAAACAGCACATACTTTCTAGAGTACTCCTGCTAAGCCCAGTCAAATACTTGTAAAAAATGGCTCTAAACAAATTCTGGAGATGCAGAATGCACAAAATGATGGAGTGGAGCAAATATCCAGCCCAAGACAGGCTGGAAGGTCCCAGGGAAGCATCTATCAGGCCATGTTGGAAGCAGAGTGCGGATAAGTGTGGACCGCGAGTGTATAGAGGGGACCTGAGCAGGCCTTAGGGGGAATGACTCTCTCATACCTCTGGTGGTTTCCAGATGTCATGACCCCAAAACACTGAGAATAAATTGGAAGGTCAGTGGAAAAAGCTTGTGGGACCAGTGCAGGAGAGTGGAGTGGTCTGGCCCCAGCTGCAGCCCCAGGGCTGCAGAGGGTAGAGGGCAGAGGAACCTGAATCTGCCACAGGAACAGCAGAGGCAGCTGCAGCCCTGCAGCTGCAGAGCTCTAGGCTCACATGTTGTGGGGGGAACATGTGACTGACACTACACACACCCCCACCCCCACTTGAATCAGAGAACTATCTTGACAAAGAGCTCATAAGTCAAGTAATTGTCTGGGGAAATGAGCAAAAAATGGAAAAAAGAATCAAACTATGAAATCTTACTTTGGTGACAAGGATTACTGAAGCATGGAAACAGAAGAAAGAAAGGCAAACTTCCACCATCCAAAGCCTCCAAGAAAAATATGAATTCATCTCAGGCCATAGAAGAGCTCAAAAAGAATTTTGAAAATCAAGGAAGAAATGTAGAGCAAAAATTGGGAAGAGAAATGAGAGTGATGCTAGAAAAATCATGAAAAATGAGTCTACTACTTGATAAAAGAGACCCCAAAAAAATGGTGAAGAAGAAAAATCACTTTAAGAATTAGACTAACCCAAATGGCAAAAGAGATCCAAAAAGTCAATGAGGAGAAGAATGCCCTAAAAAGCAGAACTGGTGAGATGAAAAAAGAGTTACAAAAGCTCAATGAAGAAAATAATTCCTTAATGATTAAAAGGGAGTGGAGAGAAGCAAATGACTTTATGAAAAATGAAGAAATTATAAAACAAAGCCAAAGAAATGAAAAAATAGCAGACAATGTGAAATATCTCAATGGAAAAACAACCGACCTGGAAAATAGATACAGAAGAGTCAATTTAAAAATTATAGGACCACCTGAAAGTCATGATCAAAAAAAGAGCCTAGACATCATCTTTCATGAAATTATCAAGGAAAATTGCACTGATATTCTAGAACCAGAGGGCAAAATAAATATTGAAAGAATCCACCAATGACATCCTGAAAGACATCCAAAAAGAGAAATTCCTAAGAATATTGTAAGCAAATTCCAGAGTTCCCAGGTCAAGGAGAAAATATTGCAAGCAGTCAGAAAGAAACAATTCAAGTATTGTGGAAATACAATCAGGATAACACAAGATCTAGCAGCTTCTATATTAAGGGATCAAAGGGCTTGGAATATGATATTCCAGAAGTCAAAGGAACTAGGATTAAAACCAAGAATCACCTACCCAGCAAAACTGAGTATAATACTTCAGGAGAAAAAATAATCATTCAATGAAATAGAGGACTTTCAAGCATTCTTGATGAAAAGACCAGAGCTGAATAGAAAATTTCACTTTCCAGCACAAGAATCAACAGAAGCATGGACATGGAAACAGGAAAAACAAATCATAAGGGACTTAGTAAAGTTAAGCTATTTACATTCCTATATGGATAGATAATATTTGTAACTCTTGAAACTTTTCTCAATATTAGGGTAGTTGGAGGAATTATATACAAAGAGGACAGAAGACACAGTGTGAGTTGAATAGAAAGGGATGATATCTAAAAAAATAAAATTAAGGGGTGAGAGAGGAATATATTGGGAGGAGAAAGGGAGAAATGAAATTGTGCAAATTACCTCTCATTAAAGAGGCAAGAAAAAGCTTTTTCAATGGAGAGGGGAAGGGTGAAGGTGAGAGGGAAAAAGTGAAGCTTACTCTCATCACATTTGGCTTAAGGAGGGAATAACTTGCACACTTAATTTGGTATGAAAATCTATCCTACACTACAGGAAAGTAGGGGAGAAGGGGACGGGTGGGGTGTGTGGGGATGATAGAAGGGAGAGCAAATGTAAGGAGGGGGTAATGAGAAGTGAACACTTGGGGAAGGACAAGGTCAAAAGAGGTAATTGAATAAATGGGGGGCAGAAAAAGATAGAAGGAAATATAATTAGTCTTTCCAACATGACTTTTATAGAATTCTTTTGCATCACTACACATGTATAGCCTATACTGAATTGCTTACCTTCTCCGTGTGGATTGGTGGGGAGAAAGAAAGGGAGAGAAGTTGGAACTCAAACTTTTAGAAATAAATGTTAAGAATTGTTTTTACATGCAAGTGGGAAAGAAGATATATATTTTAATGGGGTATAGAAATCTATCTTGCCCTTCAAGAAAATAAAGGAGATGGGTAGAAGAGAAGGGACAGATGTGATAGAAGAGAGGGCAGATTGAGGGAAGGGGTTATCAGATGCATGCTGTTTTTGGGGTGGAGGAAGAGGAGAGATGGGGAGAAAATTTGAAACCCAAAATTTTGTGGAAATGAATGTTGAAAGCTAAAAATAAATAAATAATTTTTAAAAATGAAAATATGTTGAGTTCCAAATTATCCCCCTGCCTCATCTTCTCTCCCTGAGGGTGTAAGCAATTTGATGTAGGGTATGCATGTGCAATAATGCATAATATTTTTCTATATTAGTCATGTTGTAAAAGAAAACAGACAAAAATCATGAAAAATAAGGAAAGTGAAAATAGTATATTTTGGTCTACATTCAGAATCCACCCATTCTTTCTCTGGAAGTGGATAGCATTATATTGAAGTCATTCTTAAGGCTAATTTTATTTCCCACAATAGCTTAAAAAATGCCTGGTGCCAAGTAATTTTTTGATGTTTTTGAAATAAGTTAATTTGATAGCAAGTTGATTGCTTAAAACATTTATCATTTTTTTTTTTGTTTTCCAAGTCACAGAATATTCCAAACACTTCCTTTGCAGTACTTCTGTGATGATTACCAGAGTTGACCCCATTTTTAATAAGCTACATTCTGTTATAGTGACCAATTTAATATAAAATGCCACTTCTCTCTATGTTGGGACTGGAAGCTCAATTCCGTGTGGACAGTCTCGGGCAGGTAAAAGTGGGACTTCTAAATCTTAGAGTCTTACGAGGCCCTCCATGAACAGCGGGGGTTCGAGAAGGTCAGACCGAGCTAGCTTGGCTAGCTCGGGTATTTCCGCCTCTCCCCCGGAGATACCTGATGGGTGGAGTCTCCCTGCCCTCGAGGTCGTCTGGGATTGGAGCACACCTAGTTACCTAACAGCACGGTATTGAGATGCAAACTGTGTGGCTGAAGATTAAGTAGGATTGAGGAAGCCTAAAAGCTCTCTTAGCACGTGTGGAGCGAAAGAGAAAAGTAGGGCTCCGCTTCTTTTCTTTTCTCTCTCCTCTCCCCCTCTCTCCCCGCTTGTACTTCTACTTCCAATCCCTTAAGCTTAGCCTCCTTAGGAAATCTCCCCCTCTTCCTCCTAAGAAAGAAGATCCCCCTGCACTTGTAACTGAAACCCTGTAATAAAGCTCAACCCCTGTTTGACTCTGGAACGTCCTTTCTCTCATACGTGCATCCGGCGTGGCCAGCCGAAGACCTCGGGTGGTGAGGTAAGAAAGACTCGGGTAGCCCAATACAGGCCTCTAGGCTTGGCATCTCTAGAATATTGCATATTGCTTTTCAACCTGTTGTAGTGCCATAGATTTTGTGCAGTATATATTCAAGTGTTAAATTAAGTTCCTTTAACTAAATTTCCATCTTATCCATTCTAGATCACATACATGTTCTCATTTGAATGAAGTTAGTGTTTACTAACTCTGCTTTATGTGCTGTTGTAGATCTAAAATTGATAAATTTATATTCTGGAATCCACTTATATTTTGAGCTTTTACTAACTCTGGAAAGCAGCTTTTGGCATTGTGGATAAAAGTCCCACCCTTTTGATTGTCAAGTCCAGAGCATGGGCCCCCATTTTGTGAGAGACTCCAGACATACTCCATTTCTGACTCAACTCTTTCTTTATAATTCCTCTCCCAATCCTCACCAGCAGTCTTATGCGTAAGGGGTTCCTTCCCCCTAACAAGCTGTCCAACTCTTCTTTTTGTGTTGCTTTCTTCCATCTTGAAATACAAACTCCTTGAATGTAGGAACTGATTTGTTTGGTTGTATTTCAGATAAGCTGCCAGAAGGGCAGTGTAAATCAGAGTTATAACCCACATGATTCTGGATACTATCCCTATTAATAAATCCAAAAATCACATTTCTTTCTTGCTTTTAAAAAACACTAATTGTCCCCACTATTGGCTCTAATTGAGTTTTTGTCTACTAAGACAATATTTTTCATATCAATATATTTTCTAATATCTCCACCATTCTTAAACAACTGACTTTTTAAAAAATGTTATATATTTTACTCTGCTCTGCTAAAGTTCATTGTAATACTTTGGCATACCGTTCTAGTCTGTAATAACCATTTTCATTCCTATTCTGTCGTATAAAACATTAACTATCCTTCCAAATATTATGTCTTTTGGAAATAAACATGCCATGTATCTTCAGCTTAGTTATTGGGGGAGGGGGGAAATGTTGGACTGAACAAGGCTAACCATGGACAGATACCTAAAGTGATCCACTTAGAGAACTCTTCCCAAGATGTCATTAATATTGTAATCAACAATTTGGATTACTTTAGTATCCCCAGTTTATTCATTCATTCCTCCAAAACAAACAAACAAAAAACAAAAAAACCTTAAATTTGGAAGGCATGTAAGAGTTTACTGAGTTCCATACCCAAATATAAATCTCCTTTATAGTTTCTCACAAAAATTTCTGGAATAGCCCCAGGGCTGGGGACCCTGTCAAGGTAGCTCATCCTGTTTTTCAATAAGCTCCAATTTATAATAATATCTTCCATACCATCACCTAAAATCTATCATTCTCCAATTTCCATCTGTTAATTCTAAGTGTTGAAGGCAGAACATGTTGACAAATATATAATGACAACATATTATATGAAAGATACCATGGTGAACATTATTACTCTCCTTGTACCAACTACAACACGTCATACTTGATCTATCAGAATATTTCATCTCTTGCTGGAAAGTCACATTAATGATCTTGATGTAATCAACTTGAATTTGACAAGAAGGAGGAAAGGAAAGACGGCAAGGGAGGGAAGAAGAGAGGGAGAGAGGGGGAGAGGACCTTATGGAGAGAGGGAGAGAGAGAGAACAAAAAGAAAATCATGAAGAGAAAACCCATTGCACAAATGTGATTTCTGAAAACTTTGTATTTAACTTTGATTGAGTAGTTGGGTTGGATAGTTTTCTTTTTGACTTTATTAGAAATATAATTACAACAGACAATTGTTGTATTATTTTAAATAAAAACAATACCATATTTGCCGATTTGGTATATCATGCTCAGTTTTATTATTTTAAATTCATATGGACAGAAGAGACAGTTTATTTGAGAATCTCTCTCTGTACATATATACATACATACATACATGCACACACATATTCAGGAAGCAATGATTGCTCATGAATATTGGAGACAAGAATTTATATCTAGTTGAGATTTGAAAATTAATTCAAAAATTGAAATAACTTCTTGGATTCCTTTTTGTTTGTTTCTTTAATTCATTTTTTTGGCATAGCACTTCCTTTTTAATGAGAATAAGATAATCTTCTTATGAACATAAATAATTTGGAGAAAATTATTGGCCCAATTTGCCAGTTGTTAAAGTCAACACATATTTTGTATGTAACACCACAATTTTCAAAGCATGAACATTTTAGATTGTGGTGTGGAACTAAAGACACATACATATATACATTCATATTAATATAATATGTATACATACATGTATAGATGCATATATACATTCATATATTATGGATATAATGTATACCATATATAGATAGATATAAATACATATGTACATACATGCACATATTATAATAATTCCACCCGTAGACTGTAGTTTTTGTATTTATCCACTAATTTATAGTAATTTATAGGTATGTGTTGATACATCCATGTTTCAATGTATTTGTGATCAGTGATGTGAATGTTCCCTCCAACAGAATTCGAACTTATATGATATATCCCATAAATTCTCCAAAGGCTATAGATATAATTTTGCTGAAGGCAATGTTGACATTCTGTGGATGTCAAAGCAATAGCACATCAGTTATTTCTCACTTACGTTATATGACTAGCAAAGAGGAGGAAGGGAAAAAACATTGATATAAGCTTTTATATAGCTCCTACTATGTTCTAGGGGCTATAATACATTTTTTAAGAAATTTCATAGCATTTGATCCTCACAAAAACCCTGCAAGGTAGGTGGTATTATTACCCCACTTTGTCATTGGGAAACTTTGGTAAATGGAATTAAGTGACTTGACAAAGGTCACACAGCTAATATATATCTGAAGTAGGACTTGAATTGACTCCAAGCCCAAAGCTCTATTATGATACTGGTTGAAACTGTAATATATCTTTATAGCATGTCTCCCACACAGTCCTTCCTTGGTAATAAGTTGTAGTATATTCACATAAACCAGGAGTTTCTCCATTTTACTTAGAATATCTTCCTTCAAGTGCTAGCTAATATGTTACTCATCATCATCATCATTGCCTCCATCATCCCACTTATATAATACTTCATGTATGCCAAGACACTGTGCTAAGTGCTTTAAAATATTATCTAATTTTTCCTTCAGAACAACATTAGGAGGTAGGTGCTATTACTATCTCTATTTATAGTTGAGGAACTAAGGCAAAAAGAGGTTAAAAGGTTGGGTGACTAAGGTGTAGTAGGTATCTGGAGCTAGATTTTAACTTACATTTTCTATACTCCAATCACTGGTCTGCATTCACTGTACTTCCTGCCTGTCTCAGCTTTCTATAGGAAGCATTTTCTAGTACCTCTTATATCTGGTGCCTTCCTTTGTTAATTATTTCCAATTTATTCTGCATATAGCTTGTTGTATATAGCTGCTTTAAATTGTGAACTCTGAGTTCAGCTACAGTCTTTTGCCTTTTTTTTTGTACACTGAACATTTAACAGAATGCCTGACACATGACACAGCACTTAATAAATATTATTGGTAGATTGACTGTCTTTTTCTATCTTCATCATCATCATCCTCATCATCCTACTGTTTTCTATGGCTCTCAATCATTCAATATCATTAAAAGAATTTTAATTATTGATATTGAAAATAGAATCTTGAATTTAGGGAAGCTTGAGATCTATAAAGCTACCTGACAGTTTTTTAAAGTCCATTCACTCTGCTGCCCTGTTGAATTTTGATCCCAGCTTATCATCTATGTACAGTGTACATCTACACACATGCACACATATTGATATATGCATACTTTTGTAGAGAGACACACAAATAGGTGATAGATATGATTGTACACCTAAATTGATTTTTATTCAAATTGAATATAACAGTTTGGACATCTGAAACGTATCAATCTTCTCTTTGATGTAAATGGTTAAATCATATGGAGACTACAAAAGATAATTTTTCGATGTTAATTCTGGAACATGAGATAGGAGTCCAAAGATCAAAAGCATAGTGTTATGAATAACTTAATTATGTGATATTGAGTAGCCAAGGAGCAGACGCAGAGACAACTAGCCAAGGCTGAAATTTAGCAATCCAGCAACTAACTTCAAATTTCTCTGTCTCTGTCTCTGTCTCTGTCTCTGTCTCTATCTCTGTCTCTGTCTCTGTCTCTCTCTCTCTCTCTTTCTCTCTCTCTGTCTGTCTCTCTCTCTCACACACACACACGCACGCACACACACACGCACACACACACAGCATTCAGAATGTTCTCTGAATATAGTAGATACTTACTAAATGTGATGTGTATTGAAATAATATCACTAGGTAGAGTGATTCTAGGTTAATGTCTTTTGAATCATTAAATTGACGTATTATTGTATCAATGCGGGGAATGGAGGGAAGGGGAAACCAGTGTAGGGGAGATAAACTGGAGGCATAAGAAGAACTAAAGAACTGAAAATCAAGGTAAAGGAAAACAGCATTATTTACTGTTTGTGAGACAGTAGAAGAATTGATTCTGGAGTTCTGTTCAAAATCTTAGAAGTGATATCGTTCTGTGAGATGGTTAATTTAAAGTGTTCCAATCAAGGGTTTATGTTTCCAAGGTTTACTTCATCAAAACGTTCTAATTATACTAATTAGCACTATTTAATTCTTAGAATTATTTGGCATTTCATTACATGTAATTATCTATGCACATGGCATTTCATCAGTAAAAAGAAAAGCCCCTTGAAAGCAGGAAGAGTTTCCTTTGTTTTTGTATTTGATTTGTTGTTTCACCCTAAATACCTGGAGAAGGGAATTGCAAACTGCTCCAGTATCTTTGCCAAGAAAAAGACAAAGTTGGACGTGACTGAAAAATGACTAAGCCGCAAGGCCTTCCATCTGACTTATAGCTGAAACCTTGTATGTTATTTCCCTCAACTAGGATGTGAATTTTTTTTTGAGATAAATGGCTGTTTTCTTTTTGTTTTTCAATTTTATCTTTAGCGCTTGGCAAAGTGAGTCCATTAGAAATACTTTTTCATTCATACACACACACACACACACACACACACACACACACACACACACACACATATATATCAAGCACCTTCCACATTCCTTGAATATGATTTACACGGAAATAATGTGAAATATTGAAAATGAATTGAATCCTCCAAGCATTTTTTTTTTCCAGTAGAACCAGATCATCCCCAGTTCCTAACAGAGTCTGCATTTCTTTGTTCAATACCAGGAATACCTTTCATTTTAATTTAATACATATATCCTACAATGGAGACTAAATTAAAAAAAAAATCCTGCCTATTTTTTAATTCCCTAAAGGCATTGCTTAATTCTGGCAGTATAATTATTAGAGTAAACAAGAAATTATGAGCTCTGTGGCAAAAATCTTCTATCACTGGACAAATGTTAAATTAGAGTTCATCACATTCATGGTCTTGGCACATTCCTTTGAAACTCTATTTTATTTGGTAATATTTCACCTTCTCACTCTGCTTTGTATTAAAAAAAAAAAAAACTTTTGGACTAATGTATTTACTCCTTAAATCATCCTTCAGTATCTATATTTTACTCATGTCTCTTTTCTGGGAGAATTCTGGGAGAAGTCAAATTTTGCTGCATTCTAAGAGAGATCTATTATAAGTATAAAACAGATTTGAGAAAACAATTGACCATTTTGGAAATGAGAGATCTTTCCAACTCCTTTTGGTTCAAATCTTCATAATATAGCATCAGTATTCAGTATGAACTCAGTTTCCAGAATTTCAGACAGGAATACCTTCTAATACAAAAAGTTACTGTAAAAGCTAAGAAAAGTGATTTTATACCATATGAGTTTGCTAATGCCTCAGTATACAGCTGTCTTTGTGAAATTACCTAAAAGTTTGGAAATAATTAGCTCCGGGAGGAACATGAAATTCTTGCCCAGATTAAGTTACTGATACTAGAGGAAGGTACTAGTGTCTAGAACCAGCTCAGTAGCAACATATGAACAAATTTGTGATGTGCTTTTTGCTGAGAATTGTAATCTCTGATCTAGGGACACCAGCCTTCTTGCTGTTCCTTGAACAAGACACTCATTTCCCAACTCAGAGCATTTTCACTTGCTCCTCTTCATGTGTGAAAGGCAATCTTTCTTTATCTCTGCCTCCAGCCTTCCCTGTTTTCCTTCAAGTCCCAGCTAAAATTCTATATTCAAGAAAAACCTTTCCTGGTGCCTCCTCTTAGTTATAGGGCCTTCCCAGATTATCTCTAATTTAGCTAATGTATAGCTTTTTATACACAGTTGTTTGCAAGTTGTCTCCCTTCCCCACCCACCCACCCCTTCAAGAAACTGTGTGTTCCTGAAGATTAGGGAATGGATTTTGCCTTTCTTCATATCCCAATTGTAGCATAGTTCCTGGCACATGGAAGCTGCTTAATGTTTTTGATTAAGAAGAGTACAGAAGTGGGAACCAGGAGACCTGTATTCTTGTCCCACAAAGCTTCTTGAAGTCTTTTGTCCAACTACTGTTCTCTAAAGACTCCATATTATTGTGAAAAAGACTGAAAGAGCAGGGATGAAAATAAAATGAGAACATTTGTTAACTATGGGGATTAAACTGTTTAACTTTAAAGGTTTCTGTTTTGTTCTCTATTTCGTCCTGTAACTCAGTTAACTTCTCCTTTAAGAATTTGGAGTCTATGCCACTTGGTGCGTATATGTTTAGTAATGCTATTGCTTCATTGTCCATGGTACCTTTTAACAAGATGTAGTTTCCTTCCTTATCTCTTTTAATTTAAATTTAATTTAATTGCTTTTACTTTGCCTGAAATAAGGATTGCTACCCACGTTTTTTTTGTTTGTTTTTTGTTTTTTTTGTTTATTTGTTTTTTTTTTTTTTTTACTTCAGCTGAAGCAAAATATATTCTCCTCCAGCCCCTTACCTTTACTCTGTATGTGTCTGCTTCAGGTGTGGTCCTCATAAATGACATATAGTAGAATTCTGTTTTGTTGATCCACTCTGCTGTCTGTTTCTGTTTTATGGAAGAGTTCATCCCATTCACATTCCCAGTTATAATTGGTACTTCTGTTTTTCCTGCATTCCATTCTTTCTCCTCTTTGTCCTCTCTCTCCTTTCACCTTTTCCTTCCTCACCAGTGTTTTGCTTCTGTCTATCACCTCCCCTGATCTGCCTTCCCTTCTATCAGTCCCTCACTTTAATTAATCTCTTTACTTAATTTCTTTACTTAATCTCTTCTCCTCTTACTTCCTTGTCAGGTAGGAGAGATTTCTATATTCAACTGAGTGTGTATATTACTCCCTCTTTGAGCCAATACTAATGGGAGTAAGGTTCAAATAATGTTAGTCACTTACCTTCCCTTCTTCACTTCCAATATAATAGGTGTTTTGTGCTTCTTCATGTGAAATAGTTTGTACCATTCTACTTTTTCCTTCCTTCTGCACTCTTTCTCATTTCATATTTTTGTTTATTTTATTCCCTCAAATTCATATTATATCCATACCCTCTGACTATGTATATTCCTTCTAGTTGTTATCTTTTGTCATCTTTTCTCTGATGGCTTAGTCTTCTTCAACAATGAAGGATGAACACACACACACACACACACACACTTTTAGTGATACAATTTTTAAGAATAACAAGTATTATCTTTCTGTGTAGGGATGCTAACATTTTAGTTCTATTGACTCCCTTATGCTTTCTTTTCTATTTTTACTTGTTTATGATACACTTGTGTTTTTATATTGGAGGTCAAATTTTTGGTTTAGTTCTGGACTTCTTAAGAAAGTTTGAGATCCTTTTATTGCATTGAATGAACATTTTCTCACCTTGATGTGTTATGCTTAATTTGCCACATAAGTGATTCTTGGTCGTAGTCCTAACTCCTTTGCCTTCTGGAACATCATGCAGTGCTTTAATGTTAGAATTTCCAAGTTCTGTGTCATCCTTACTGTGACTCCCCAGTATTTAATTTTTTTTTGTTGTTGTTGTTTTGTTTTCTTTCTGGCCACTTGTAGTATTTTTGCCTTGACCTGATAGTTCTGAAATTTAGCTGTAACGTTCCTTGGACTTTTTATTTTAGGATCTCTTTCCTGAAGTGATTGGTGGATTCTTTCAATGCCTATTTTGCCTTCTGGTTCCAAGACATCAGGCCAGTTTCCTTTGATAATTTCTTGAAAGATGCTGTCCAGGTCCTCCTTTTGATTATGGCTTTCAAGAAGTCCAGTGATTCTGATATTATCTCTCCTGGACCTATTTTCCTGGTCAATTGTTTTCCCCATATGGTATTCACAATTTTCTTTCATTCTTTCTCCTAATTGAATGTGTTTGACTGATTCTCAATGTCTCCTGTAGTCATTAGCTTCCACTTGCCCAATTCTAATTTTTAAGGTGTGTTTTCTGAAATTAGCTTTTTTCCTTTCTTTTCCTTTTGACCAGTTGTATTCTTTAATGTTTTTTTCAGAAGATTTTTATATCTCCTTTTCCCTTAGCTCAATTCTACTTTTTAAGTGATTTTCTAAGATATTGATTCCTTTTTAATAATTCTCTTGCTTCACTTATGTTTCTTTTCCCAGTTATCTTCTACCCTTCTTTTATGATTTTAAGCTCTTTTTTGACCTCTTTCATGAGTTCTTTCTGGGTTTGATATCACTTCCTCTTTTTCTTTGAGGTTTTGCACACAGGTCTTTTAACCTTGTTGTCCTCTCTGAGTTTGTATCTTGGTCTTCCCTGTCAGCATAAATTTCTATGATCAGATTACGTTTGTGTTGCTTCTTTTTTGCCTTTTTCCTTTCTTTTAAATTTGCACTCTGCTCCCAGCATGGAAGGAGTACTATGTCAGGCATACTGTGCCAGTGGCTGCAGGCTATTTTCCTGGTGCTGCACTGATATTGCCCTGAGTCCTACAGGGCGACCCTCATGTCTGGTATGACACTAAGGTGATGGAGTTAGAGTGTGCTTGGCTGTGCTGGAGGTTCTAGGGGATTTGGCAGCTTATCTGGGGTTGAACTGGTCCTAGTAGAGGTATCTTCCATGTACCAAGGCCCTACACTGAAGGATGTGGTGGTTCTCAGAGTTGGGGTCTGCTGGTTTCCTTCCTGAAATACCTACTCTTTTTACCCTAGTGACACAGACCTTACTTACTGATCTTCCATGTTTCTTGGGCTAAAAGATGGTTTCATCCTGTCTTTTTTTCTGGTTTTGTTGTTCCAGAATTTGGTTTTGGGTGCTATTTTAGGGCTGTTTGGAGGTGAATATGGGAGAGTTACAATGATTTACTACTTTCTCTCCCATCTTGGCTTCTGGAAATCTTAAGTTCCTATTCTTTTTCCACTCCATCTCATCCCAGATCTTTTTCAATATTATTGAGTATTTGGAGGCAGTTCAGTTTTAGCTTCTGTGTAAAGAAGGAGATTAATTGTAAAAATGAGATAAGGAGAAATTTAACTATAGCAGTAATAAAAGAAAATTATCTTGGCAAAAGACACTTCAAGTAGTTTTAATGTAAGATGCAAGGACAAAAAGTAGAATAATGGTTTCTGTCTCCAGATAATGCTTCCATAAGTCTTCAAGTACCTTTCATATAGATTTTCTAAGCCATCAACCAACCAGCAAGTATATATTAACCTCTGCAAGTGGAGCTGAACAATAGAGTAGGAATGAGTTGTTCATTCAAATGATTTTGCCAGCTATATTTTTTAAGTACTCACTATATACAAGAGACTCTGTTAGGTAGGAGTGGGGAAGTTTACAAATACATAAGAGCTTGGATTCATCCAAAACAAGGTCAGTAGTGTCCACCAAAGAGAAGTTAGTTCATTAATTTTGGCAATGTGATATATATCTTCTTAATAAAGTGAACATATGATCCATATTTTAAAATAATTTTCAGACCTTCTGGTGGGATCATTCAAGGTGTTCCCATTACATTTTTGTTTCCATTTCCACATCTTAAGAAATAGTAGCTAATGGCCAGGGTGATATTCTTCTACACCTGCTTCTCTCATACCTCTCAGGTCTTTGCTTCCAAAAGTGGCATAAATAAAGTCTCTGCCAAGTCACTCTTCTATTCTGCAGAAGAATACAGAGAACTAGGCAAAACTAGCTATTAATATAGCTCCATTTTATAGATAAGGAAGTGGAGACACAGAGATGTTACTCACCCAAAGTCAGATTAATGGTGACATATCTTGAACTAGTATTCAGGGATTTTAATTATCTTCCATGATCTTTCCAAAATATCATTAAGGAGACGGATCACCAAACCAAGAGTTTTAGGTAAAGATTTCTCATCCATTGTTTGAGTGGGCATAAACCTGAAAAGCATTTGGATAAAAATAATTGATACTAAGCATTGTGGAACTGTATATCTAAGGTAATACTTTCTGAGCTATCAGGTATGACTTGATAAAGTGAAGAAGGTCTTCATCTAGACTTGTCTCTCAAGTCATTAACTCTCTATCAGTGAAAATGTATGTATGTATGTTTTTTTAAATTTCACATATGTAATTTCTCTCTAGTATGCTATCTAATGAAGACCAGTAACTTTTTGAGGCATATATATATGCATATGCATATGTATACACATATGTTTATATATGTGTACATAATATGATTATATATGTATATGTGCATGTGTGTATGTATATTTATGTGTATGTAGGCACAAATATATATGTTTTTATAATGACAAGTATTTATAACAAATATAATATATAATACCAAGTATTTACACCAAGTATAATATCAAGTCTTTATAACACCAAATATTGATTAGCATTCTGAATATACTCCCAATGAACACAACTCTAGAAAGATTTAAACAAGATTGAAAAGATACAGGAGAAAGTCAACTAAAACAATCAAAGAGAAGAGATACATTAGACTAGAATGTGAAGATGAGGAATCCAGAGAATAGTCAGATTCCATTAGGTCATGCTAGGTATGTGAAGGTTGAATAGAAACTTATTCACCAAACTCCGACTCTAACTATGGAGTACTCTTGCTACCTCCACATCCTTTTACAATTAAAGAAGTAAATTAAGGACAAATCAAACAAAGAAATATTTAACAAGACATGCTGAGAATCAAATTTATTATCCCAAAGTAGTATATGGACGAGGGAGTGGGAACCTGCACCCTCGAGTTCACATGTGACCTTTCAGGGCCTTGGGTGTGATCTTTTGCCAGTGTCCAAGTTTTACGGAACAAATCCTTTTATTAAGGGATTTGTTCTGTGATGTTTGGATTCAGTCAAAGAGTTGTACTTGATGACCTAGACTGGCACGTATGGCCTCAAGGCTCCACGTTCCCCATCCTTGATATAGACTAAAAGAATAATGAGCTTCAAAAAGACGATTAGTTAATTGACAAATGCCAAATCCATAAGGAGTTCTTATTGCATGATATGGTGGACAGGGTATTGATTGTGGAGGCAGGAAGATCTAGGACCATATCTCCCTTCAGACACTGACTATGTGACCGTGAGCAATTCATTTAATTTCTCTAAATCTCAGTTTCATCAACTGTAAGATAGATATGCTAATGGCATCTAGCTTAAAGAGTTGTTGTAGTACTTGACTCATAGAAGAGTGAACTTCAAAGGAAAAGATAGATGTAAGTGGCTTTTTAGACCTTAAAGAACCATGTAAATGTCAGTATAGGAAATTATGGTGGTAGTAACAGGAAGGAGGAGGAGGAGAAGGAGAAAGAAGAAAAGGGGGTAAAAATGAATAAAAAGAGGGGAAGATGAAGAGAGAGGAAAAGGAAGAGGAAAAAATAAGAAATATATTCCTAAACCATTGATACTGCAGCCATCATTTGATCTTATATAATTTGTCCCTTGGTGCCATTTTCAGAGACAAATTCTTGGGTGGGGTGGTTATAAGTTTGACCTAGCATGGTAGGATTTATGCTCTTAATTTTATTTGGATCCAGGTTTTTAGCTTTGAAAAGCCCTGTAAATTTCACATTCCATGTTATCTCCTCATAAACAAAAAATAAGAGTTATTTACAAAGACCTTTATATATATGGTCTCATTTGTACCTATCAATAACCCTGTGAAGTAGCTACTGGAACAATCAATTGTTCCTCTTTAGCCAGAGGTCCAAGTCATTGGGCTCAAGTGGTTGTCACTTGGATAGGGTCACATAACTATTAAGTGTCAGAAGTAGGATTTGAACCTGGGTTCTTAATGGTCTTAAATTTCTTAATGAAGTCTTAATGTGTCCAAGTCCCACATATTCTATTCATGATTATATCATTTTGTTTTTTTTTTTTTCCAGTTCTAACTATTCTTTATTTCTGTCATTCAACTTTACCTTTCAGAGCAGTCACGAAATCATGGGATCTTTGCTCTAAAGCTAGAAGGGATTTCAGAAGCTAGAGAGATGAGTAAACTGAGGCCCAGACATATTAAATGGCTTGTCTAAGATCATGCCGATAGAAAGAAGCAGGACCTGAACTCCGGTTTTCTAATTCCAGGAACCAAGAATCATTCCAGTCTGACTTTACATGAATTTTCATTTGAAATGTTCTAATGTACTTTCACTTTTTGGTCTAGACCAAGGGTGCAGCCTTGATGTCACATGTGGCCCTCTAGGTCCTCCAATGTGGCCCTTTGACTGGGTCCAAGTTTTACAGAACAAATCCTTTTATCAAGGGGATTTGTTCTGTGAAGTCTGAACTCATCATTCTGCTATAGATTCACATTAACTCCAATGGGCAATAGCCAGAAGTTGCTTTTCCTACCTTGTCTCTCCCTATTCCAGTTCATCTTCCTCTCAGCTGTCAAAGCAAGTGTGTCACATTCTTCCATTCACTAAAATCCAATAACTTGTTATCATTTCCAGGATCCATTATAAAGTGCTCTATTCAACTCATTAAAAATCTTTCACAATCTGGCCTCTTCCTACATTTCCAGTCTTATTACACTTGACTCTCCACCATGTACTATGTGATTCAGAAGTATCAGCCATCTTCCTCTTCCTTGCAAATGACCATGCTTCTCCCAACTCTGGGCCTGGAATGTTCTCCCTCCTCAACTCTGTCTAATGACTTCCTCCAAGACTACATTCAAGCAATCATCAATTGTCCTGACCTATGACTTACCACTGAATTTATATGACTCTGGAGGATAGAGTGAGTCTGATGACTTTGCTTAACTCTGTTGCACTTAAATCTAATTCACTTGGAAGTCAAGACATCACCTTCCTGATGTCAATGGTCCTCTTCAAGAATGAAGGAAGAACAACGGTTGAAATCCTATCTCCTTTGGAGATTTTTCCCAGTCTCTCTTCCCAATTCCACATAATATTCTTGCCTTCCATTTGATATTACCTTTCATATATCCTGTGTTTAACTTTTAGTTAGTTGCCAATTGTCTTCCTTCATAGTTTTTGAACTCCTTGAGCCCAGAGGAATTATATTTGCCTTTCTTTGTATTTCTAGTTCTTAAGACAGGGAAGGGCATAGGAGGTCCTCCCTAAATGTATACTGATTAACTGAATGAAAGTTTGCATGTATCAGATGTCCCATCTGAACCTACACCTTCTTTCCTACAAGGCTTGTTCCCTGGCTGCTTGTTGCTTTATATTGCTAATTCACTTCATACATAACATGGGTATTGTTTTATGTCATCTTATTTTCTATGAGCCCCTTAAATGTAAGAACTATATCATATATGAAATGTGTACATTTTCTCATAGCTGTGTCAGTGTTCTACACATAGTAGGTTCTTTGAAATCTTTGTTGCATCATTCTGTTACATGAATCATTAAATAAGAAAAAAATAGAGATATCAGAGATGTGGAAAATAAAAACTAAAACATTATTCTTGACAAGAAAGAAAAATATAAGGGTTTCTGTCTACACTGATGGAGAGACTCTTTATACCAAAGAGATTACAATATTAGATAAGCATCTCTTTATCCTTTAATCAACTGTGATGTTATAATATTATAAGTTCAGTGAAGGTATCATTAATGATGATTAAAAATGCATTATAGAGAATGGGAAAAGGATGGGATAAGTTAGTTAAGTCTGCATTAATAAAATTGTATTTCACTTTGTGTTCATTCCGTTCTCATTTTTGGAAGCTTCTAAAGAATTTCTAATGACTACAGTAGATTGTAAATAAAATAACTCAATATGAAAATAGTAGCAACAATAGACCAGGATAATAATTGGAGTTTTTATTGCTTTACTAACTGAAGTTCTTGCATCATTTAATTGGTGTTTAATGTTGCTTAAATTATTGCAGCAATAAAGGAAATATATCCACTCCAATTAAGTCTTTGTAATTTCAAAGAAGGTAAATTTGGTTGTTATATTTTTTTATACCCCAAAGTGTCATCTAAAATTATATTTGTAATTTGTTAAGAAGTATGTTTGCCTCCTTTTTTGTTTTGATCTATTTGTCTATTTTTTTGTGAAGAAACATGGGCATCACTGCATATGACAGATATATGTATATTTCATTTTTATTTAACAGATTCTCTCCTTGAACTGTGATCGCTAACTTTATTCAAGAAAACAGCTTTTTGAGCAACTTAGAACAAAAAAAAGTGAGTCTGCTTGATGGCTTTTGTTTCTTATTGATAAGCATGCTAGTAATTTGGTTATGTGACATAGGTTTTTGAGTATATAGGCTTTCAATAAACATTATTTCTAGAGTAACACTGTATAATTGGATACTAAACTGGAATGTAAGAAATATAAAGGAAACTATCTTAATATGTTGGGTTTAATACAACATATACTTCATAAATAATAATAAGAAAATTATATGTGTGCCCTGAAAAATATTTAGTTGAAATTGTTCCATTAAAATAGTGGGTAGAATGGAAGATTGGACTGAACCAACCATGTGTTAGTCAAACGCACATGAATGGGGGAGTAGAAAAGCCATTTCCTCATTTGCTTTTTGAAGCAGGGGAGAGCAACTGAAGAATTCCACCTGTAATCCTCACCTCTTACCAATGCAAATGGAACCTTGTTGACAAAACCTGTATGAGAACAAGAGACTGCACTCAGTTTTTGTATAAGCCAGCTTGAGAGTACAGCCAATATTTGAACTAAATGTTATTTTATTCATCATTAATCTTAAATAATCTAGTACTTACTAGATTGGATTGTAAGGAAAGTACTTAAAAATTGGATCATAGATCTGCATTCAATCTATAGTTTCTATACCTCATTTATAAAGCTGGCTTCTGGATTCTAAACTATTAATAGACACTAAATTAATTGCATTATAGAACAAACATTTTGGTGTTAGGGATTTAATAGAAGAAATATTTGGGAAATACATTTAGTGATATTAATTTGTTGTTTTGAAAAATACAAATTATGCTCTGAAACTCTAACTGAAACACAAACTGTATCATATGAGGTAGTTTATGCTGATCAATTTACAAGTCTAGATTTTAAAAAAATGAAATTATCTTGTTCTGGGTTTCTGATTACCTACATTGTCTCCCTGTACTTTCAGTAATTTGCAAACATTTCAGCTTTCTTGCTAATGTCTGGCAGCTTCCCCTTCCCCCCTCCTTTTTGGCTTTGGATAAGTTGTGTTTTACAACCTGCTGTTTTCTTGGGGAATTGGGGGCAGGATGGAGGTATGGTGTGGTGATGGAGGGAGAGGATAGGAGGCAATTTGGCCATCTTTGGAACTTTGGGACATGGCAACTGTCTAAATAAATATATAAATAAATGAAGAAAAGAAAATAGCCATAGCTTGTGGAATTTGGAAAAGGCACAAGACTTGGCGATCTGCTGATGAGTTTCCCACTGTCAGATACTTTTCACTTTGCCTGCTTTGCTGTCACAATGCCTGAAATAATAACAGGGCTTTTCCACTGATGGACAATGGGACCTGTTTGCCTCCTGAGAACTTGGCAAAGGCAGTCTGCTATGTGGCTTTATCTTTGAAACCGAGGTGAAACAAGCTTGCTTGGCTGCAGATAAGCGACTTAGAAGCAGTCCTATTCAGATGTACCTGTCACTAATTTATCTGGGTTTTCTTTTCTTTTCTTTTCTTTTTTTTTTTTCTTTGGTGATTCATATATACTGTTCTGTGTGCGACAGAGCATTAAATTGCTTTCCACCGGGAGCAGGTCACATTCAGGGGTTGGTGTAACCATGCTTCCGAATAGTGCGCCCTTGATTCATACAGGCTGTTTCTATCGAGAGTTTGGCAGTTGAATTCTTTATCTCATTAGAGATTGTGCACCAGGGTCTGGCTGGCAATACTGATAACTTTAATATGAGGTAGATAACTACCCATTGCAGCTTTAGCATTGGAGGCAGTAGCAGAATGTTCACTACCTTTTCATATTTCCCCAATCTTCACAAAGAAAACAATTAACTGGGTTCTCTTTGCCACTCACCACTATTTTGGCAATCCAATACTTATAGACATATTTCCCACTGATCATTTTTTATTATTATTTTTTAATTTGTGCTTTTCCAGGACACCTTTTCTTTCTTTAAAATGGTTTTTAACTTAATTTATATTACATGGTCCAGATTCAGAACCACGGTGAGGAAGAAGTGATAGTCTTATTCTTCAATGAATATCTTTGCTGTGTGATTAAGATATTATTTAAAAGGCCTCCATGATGTTGACTGAGTGCCCCCATTGTACATTTATAAGAGGATATTGAAAAGAGCCACATGGGTGAGGAAGGATTGAATGGGCTGTATTCTGCCTTTTAAAAGGAATACCCCCAGTGGATGTGATTACAGATCCATTGGAGTCTAGGAGAACTACAATATAAGGATGGCCAAAAAGCCAAGATAACTTAGCAGACAGGATCAGAAAGACTGATGAAGGAAATATTCTGTCTGAAATCAAACAAGCTATAGGATTTTAAGAAAGTCTCAGTGAACAAGAAAATTCTTTATTACTATCATTTTCCTTTTGTTTTGCTCATCCCACTCCTCTCCAAAATCAACCTTGCTGAAAAAAGGAGAAGTGAAGGAAATAGATTAAGCAACTATTAAGTGGCTACTCTGAGCTTCGAACTGTGTTAAGTTCCTTTCAACTATTATCTCCTTTGGTCTTCTCAATAATCCTGTGAAGTAGTTGTGATTATGTTCTCCAATCTATAGTTGATGAAACCAATGCAGACAGAGTTAAGTGAATTGCCCAGGATGTGTCTGAGGCCAGATATTAATTTGAGTCCCTCTAATTCCACACCCATATCTCTGTCTACTGTGTCACCTAGCTGTCCCTTGTGGAAGAGATAACTCATTGAGTGAAATGCTAATTTTGCATTGGTGGAGGTGTTTTCTCTAGTGGAAGTTCCTTACTTCCATATATCCATGAAACCACAGGAACAATCCTTACCAAAAAAAGGTAAAAGATGCAATAAAATTCCTCTTTTTCTGAAGGAAAATATTTTAGAAAATATATTTTTATTATTTACATAGATATGCCTATTGCTACTACTAAAGGGAATCACTATGCCATTCCACATATTTGGAAAGAAAATGAGAGAACTTAAAATGGAGGATATGCCAGTTTGGATTTGTGAGGGGAACCAATGGAGGTGATGCTTACACTTTTGTGAGGAAAATGACTAGCACAGATTGAGTTCTTTAGGGTTCAAGCTTCTTATCATTTCTAAAAGAAAGCTGTTTCTTCTTCCTTTTTCTTTTCTTTTAAGCTGTGAAACTGTGAACCTAAAACCTAATGCACTTCCTTCCTTCCTTGAATTTTCAGCTTGCTCTAATGGATACAAAATTAAGCCGATAAATGGCAAAGTGCTTGTTAACTGAAAGCAATCAGTGAAATCTTCTCAATGTGTTTTGGAGTTTGCCATGACAGCAGTCTGTATTGTTGTAAATGAGTTGTATAAACCAAAATGGTTCCCTGTCTTTTTGCACTGAAAATAGTTTGCTCTGCCTCCCCCTCACTTTTTTTTTTTTGCATGGCATGGCAAAAATCAACTTTCTAATTTTCATAAAGTGGCAAAGGAAGATGATTTGAAGGCAATAAGATGACTTTTAAAAAAAGAAACCACATTAACAATTCATAATTCTTTTCATTTTGGGCTAGTTGTAAAAACGTGTGTCTTCTAACATAAACCAGATTTTTCTTTTTTATGGAATTAATGCATAATTAGGGTATTACTGAGAGAACCCATTAGATCATTCATGCATAATTCATGGTATTTAAATGAGCTAGTCTTCACATCTTCTAATCCGTAAATTAGAGAGTGACCTTAAAACCTCATAAGACTTCCTAACAAACAGAAGTATGAAACAAATATATTTAATAATATTCAATTGGTTTCAGAAGATTATTACAATATTTTGGGAAGCATTTCTTTGGAAGGAATTTTCAGGAGGATTAAAAATCATAGGCAACTATATAAAAGAAAAAGTATATAAATTGTGTGAAGCAGATTAATTTTGTTCTTGTCACAGATTAGAGGCTCAATTTCCATCTCCTCAAAACGAAGTTATTCAAAATTATATGTCTAACATTGCTATCAACCTCAATGAAATATTTTAATATGACCACTATGTTACTTCTGCCAAATATCTTAAATGCAAAACACATTCATGCACAAACATGATACCTTAACTTTTCATGAAGAGCAAACTTAACTAGACACAGTCTATGGTTAGTAATAAACGAAAGACAAGTGTATCTTATGGATATTGTAGCTCTTTGTTTATATCATTGTTTTAATCATCTTAGTATACACAAGCTCTCTTAATGTCCAGACACACGCACGCACACATATACTCACACACACACACACACACACACACACACACACGAAAAATAAAGATAATGATGATGAAAATAAAGAGGTGAAAATTAAAAAGAAAGTCATTAGTAAATACTGAGGGACCTGGAATACCAAGCAAAAGTGACTGAATTTACTCATCAGGCAATAGGGAGCCACTGTTAATCCTAAGAAGAGTAAGATAATTAGATATATGCATAAGTAATACAAGTTCTGCAGTCATATACAGGATGGATTGGCAGAGACTAAATGCAGAAATGCAAAAACTTATTAAAATTCTATTCCATAGTAATGAGGGCTTGTAAAAGGGTGAGAGCAAGAGAAATGAAGAGGTAGGGACACATTAGAGAGATACTGCAGAGGTGTAATCAACAGTAGCTGACAAGTAATTAAGAATGAGAAATAAGGGAAGTTAAGATTAAAAAAAGGGTTACAAACAAATTAAAATTTCAATGATGGAAGACTGGATGGATATTGGTGCCATTGATTGAAAGAGTGAAGTCAGAAGGAAGAAGATTTTAGGGAGGAAAATAAAAATCTTGGTCATGGGTATTTGGAGGTTAAGTTCACATTGATAACAAGGTATGCACAGTGGAGGAAGACTTGTATTCCACAAAGTCATGTGCTATTGGATATCATGTCCCACAAGAAGTCCAAGTAGAAGAGAGATTTCCTTATAGATGCTACAGTCTCCAAATCACTGCTGTTTGTTTATAATACTATGTTGACAATATCAAGATGTTGAACTTTGCAGAAATTTCCAAATGAGATACAGAATCATACCAAAGATTTTAGGCTAGCAAACCTTAGAGTTTTATCCATGTTGGTAGTGAACATCCATTGTCCTGACTATGATATCCAGTTGGATGTTTGATCTATTGTACGACCACTTCATCAGTGCATATATCTTGGAAAGACAGCAAATTTTCTTTTAAAAGGCAGATCAAGAACTGTCTTTGGAATTATTTTTTTTCTGATTCCTCAATTATGTATGTATTCCCTTCTAAACTATCCTATAATTAAATATTTTGTAATTGTTTACTTTATTTTTTGCTCTATTTAGATATTATCTTGCCCTGACCCAGTCAACCTTCAGAATGCAAACTCCTTGACAAATAGGTATTTGTATCTACAGAATTTAGCACAATGGCTAACATATATTAGGCATTTAAGAAATACTTGTTGATTGATTGAATTAAAATGTAATGTAAGAACAAAAGGTGGGGCACCTGCACTCATGTGCCTGGACCAATAGATTTCCCTTCTTACATACCTCATCCCTAGACATCTACAAATCTCTGTCTATTCTCTGCCACTGATCCTATAAGGAATTAATGCAGAGTGTGACCCAAGTATATGAATGGATTATTACATTATGACTATTATCTCATTTGCCTTCATGTTTAGTAAGTATTATATCATTGAAACTCATCAGTGTTATGTTGGTTGATTTATTTCAATGGAAAATACATAAATATATAAAATTACCAATAGCTACAGTTAAGTCATAGATATTAAATTCATCGATAACAAGGTTAGTCCCATGACGCTAGGAGTTACTAAATTCTAAATCATCTATTTATATCAACATTATCAGGAAAAAGATATTCTAGGTCTTAAACCTTTTTTTTTCCTTTTGGAATACTAATTCCAAATTTTCTTTCCTTTATAAAAGTGCTGATAAATACTGCATGAAACTGATTGTAGTTTTCTGATACTCAAATTATTTCTGGCTTGGAGCACTTTTTCCTTTGAATTGGAAGTTCTGAATTTTGTCTATGATATAAATACATGTTATCAGTTTAGAGTTTCTTTCAGAAGGTAATTGGTGGATTCTTTATGGTTCTCATTGATCTAGGTAGTTTTGTTTTATGATTTCCTGAAATATGATATTTAAGTTTGGGGCTTTTTTTACTTGTTCATGGTTTTCAGGGAGTCTTATGATTCTTATATTTTCTTTTCTTGATCAATTTTCCCTGTCAGTTTTTTTAATATGGTGAGTACCTTACATTTTCTATTTGTTTTTCAATCTTTAATTTTGTGCTAATATTTGTTACCCCATGGATTCATTGAGTAGTCTTTGCTCCATTCTGTTTTTTTTTTCTTAATCGGCTAACATTTTTCTACCTTCTGTTCTAAACTATTTATTCTCCTTTCATATTTTTCCCTACATTTTCATTCCATTCATTATCCCTTGCTTCATTTCTTCCAGGTTCTTGTGTATTCTTCGTAACCAGGCTATTTCCCCCCTAAGCAGCCCTTTAATTTTGAAGTTTCTTCTCTCCTTCTGGGTTTACCTCTTCGGTTTCTATTAAAGAAAATATCTTTTCGTTGTGTTCTGTTTTCTTCTTTTTGTTCTTATTTTCAGCCCCAGTTATTGGAGTGTGAGTTTGTGTTTCATTATTGCTGTGGAGTTGTTTCAGTCATGTCCAACTCTTTGCAATCCCATTTTGAGGTTTTCTTGGCAAAGATACTGGAGTGTGGTTTGCCATTTCCTTCTTCAGTTCATTTAACAGGAACTGGGGCAAACCAGGCTAAGTGACTTGTCCAGTCATACAATTAGTGTCTGAGGCTAGATTTGAACTCAGGAAAATGAATCTTTCTGACTTCAAGCACAGTGTTCTACCTACCATACTATCTAGCTGCCCCAGAGTTGTATGCAACCCTGTTGATTGGTTGAGTAGGCTTTTTTGATTCTCTCCTCTTCTGTATGTTATTACTGCTACTGTCACTGGTCAGCTGAATAAGGTGGCTATATTGTATGCAATGTTTATGTGATCCTTTGATCATAGCATAGTATGAATGACTGTGTATACACCCAGAAGCAGGTGATCCTCAGACCCCTTTGCTCTTCCTCTTTTATGCATTCCATGGCCAGGCTATTTTTGCAATCATTGAGACATGCCCTATTGCTCACTATGCTCTTCTGAGAGGTTGTAATGAGAGTCTGGTGGGCAGTAAGATGAAGGTGCTCCACTCAACTCTCAGATAGTCAGAAAGACAAATATAAAAGACCACCCCTAGCTTCTGGTCCTTTTAGGAAATGCCTGATCTGAACAACTTGGGCCCTAGCCACTGAGATACCACGCTGTAACCTATTAGCTCTGACAGGATGTGATTTCCACCTATAGTAAAGCTTTAACCATCTCCAATAAAGAACTCTTACCTCTGACCCCAGTGCCATGAGTTTGCTCTTTGCTCTTGGTGTTTAACAGGGGTAAGTACCCTTTCCTGTACACCTTATCTGAGATCTGCCTAGCTTCTCACGTGTGTCATGGCCTGTTCCCCTTTTCTGATCTGCCCCGTTTGCCTCTCATCTTGTTGACCCCACTGCTGACTGCCAGCTGGACTATTAATACACTGTCAATAAATCTGCCTCAAGTGACAGGATTTCCTCCTTCTTTCTGGTATCCAACAAATTATGTTCAAGCTGGTGGTGGGCAACTCCATATACACATATACATATAGACACATTATATGTATATTATGTACGTGTTGTGTATATATGTATATAGATAGATGTATATGTGTGTTTGTGTATATGTTTACATGTGTGTAAGTATATGTGTTTGTGTGTACAGACACATACACACACACATACACACATAACGTTTTCAGGCTCTCAGCAGCAGCCCCATTATCCCAATGAACATAGTGCTATGATTCAACCCCATGTTCCTCAAAAACTTCCGTTTTCAAAGGAACCTTGTGTCTTGATTCCTAGTTTCTGCCACACTTTCCTGTTGTAGATTTAGACCTTGGCTGATCTCCATATTTTTATTGGGATATGGTCCTATATGCTACTATGACCCTGAAAGATACCAGTGAAATGCTGGAGATTTAATTTCATTTATGTCCTCTCAAGAGCCCCTTGTGTTGAGCACCTAGCCTCTTTGTTGGCCTTCCTTCCAGCTGCACCCCTCTAATATTCTGAATACAGAACCATCCCTTGTATATCTACTAAGTAAGCTCTCAGGTCTGGCTCTTTGTATCCCTGCTTCTGGGCTGAAAGGTGAAGAGTAGGTACTGGCTTCCATTTCCTGATAATTGAAGCTGATACTTACTTTCAAACTCTCTGTTCAGAGTGTTGAATGATATTCTATCTATTTGAGGGAACATATCATGATTTCTCTTTTATAACCCATTTTTCTACCTCCACTGACTTCTTGTTGTATCCATTGACAGTAGCTTCCTTCGGAAGCTTCCTATTGCTTCCTATAGCAATCTTTCTTGCCTTGTGGTTATCCTTTCTTTGTAGAGTTTTGGACTATATTGAGCAGCTTAGATCTTGTTTTCTCCAGTTTCCTTTATCATTGTCCTTTCTGGGACCCTTTCAGATAATTTATTAAAGTTGGTTTGGGAGATTTGCTTCTCTATGACCTTTAATGTCACTATCTTAAACTGAAGCATACAGTTTCTTTTCAACCTTTCATATATTTACTGTGAAGAACATGCTTTTATCCCCCTGTATTACATTTCTGGCCCAGAAAAACCCAGTCACAGTGAGTATATAAGGAAATAAATTGGGTGAATTTCTTATCTCATTTAATAATGGGAGCAAAGCTCATTTGTGTAACTCTAAAGTTTTAGGGTATATATTATACTCCATACTTGTCTCTTTTACTCCAACTATACAAGAATCAATTATTTAGGATTCCAAACTTTGATAGATTCACATAACTCATCATTGTGGGTATTCCAACCACTGCAGATGGCAACACTTCCACTCATGCCTCTATTTCCTGTGTGTTTCCCAGTAAATATTCTGTAGAGTTTCTAGAAACTGTGTAAAATGCTTCCTCCTCTTCTACCTTAATATGTTGGTTTAATCAATATAATACCCAATCTACCTATTATTTCTTACCACATTAATTTGTTAATGTCTATTTTTTCTCATTTCTTGATTTTTTTGGAGGGAAGATTGAGGAATTAACTCTCCTTTGACAAGACTGTTTTAGAAATATTTTGCAGTCTACCTATGCCTTCTGCAAACTATTCTTGAAGGTATTTATAATTTAAAATCTTCTAAGATAGTGGCATTTCATAATCAACAGTCAACAGATCAGTGGAAAAGTATTGGTTTTCAACAGGCATTTGTAGCAATAAGCAGCTGTAATGTTAATTAGATCTTCCCAGCGCATTAATAGATCTCAAGTGGCTTTTGCTAATTTCTATTGAGGCACCTGGTCAGAGGGTTAAGCCCTCTGGCTCTGAAAAGTGTATAAATATTCTGAAGTGAGGTTTTGCTTTGGGGCTTACTCCTTGAAAGTGTTTATTTGGCCAGATGAGACTCTGAGTAGCCTCTAAGAAGCCCCCTGACTTTGAAAAGCCAGATGTCAGTACTTCTCTCTCTGTTAACTATGTAAGTATAGTCAGACAGTTGGATCTCTTATGTATGTATTCTCAGGCAGCTGGAGGCACTCTCTGATGGATTTTATTTTTCTGTATTTTCTCTAAAGTTCAAGGAACTGACTTTTCTCCCTGAACTAAGTGAATGATATATGCGCTTGATTAAAGTAGATTGTTGACCCCTCAAAAGGCGCTTCCCTGATCTGAGGAAAGCAGATCTGAGAACCTGTACAGCAGGCCCTCCTGCATATGTTGGAGTCCTTGTTGATACAGCAGCTTGGGATCATATAATAATTATTATGTAATAATATAATAAGTGCTCAGTTTCCCCAAATGCAACTTACTTTGATTTCCACTACCCCTTCCATACATATACAAAACCATATTTGAAACTCAACATAAATCACGTCTTTTGTTCTCCTCTTAAAATACTATTTATAAAATTAACAAGATTTTTTTCCTCTTTATCCTACTTCCCTCTCCAGCATGGGAGGGAGGAAGGGGGAGGGGTTCTTTATGACAAATTTGCACTGTCAAGCAAACAAAATATTCTTATTGGCCATGTCCAAATCTTCCAAGTGTTTTCCTCCTTCATAGAGCATCCAGTTCCTAGAGAAGATATGTTCACCTACTGGATTCACTTCCTTTGTCTTTCATTAGGTTATAATCATCTTGAAGACAAGGTCTGTGCCAGGGAATACATTTATTTAATAACTCTTCTCCATCTCTCTACCTTATGTCAGGGAGAACATGATTAGAATCTACTTGGTTGGCAGACATTGTTTTCATTTAAGTAGAGAGTAGAGCACTGGCTCTTTAGTGATTATCAATTCCCCTTATCTATCTTCCTCATGTAGAAAAGGTGATCATTCTGTATTCCTTTTAGACACAGCCAAGATGTTAGAAGAATTTTAGAGAAATGACTGATTCTCTAGATTTAGCCACTCTTGGGAAAGAAAAGGAAGGGGATTTAAGAATCGAAGTTTAAATTATAATTTCATTCACACTGTTAGCTCCAGTTGAGGAAACTCCCCAAACCATTCATTCATTCATTCATTTCTTTGTTTTGGGTATGGACTAGTGATTATGAAATTTTACTATGTCAATAAATTTTGGTTTTCTTTTGATTTATCCAGACTTGTATTTACATCAGTGGGTTGGGAAGTACCCCATATGGAAGGCAGAAACTTCTACCACCTCACCAATAAATGTAAGCAAGTCTTTTGGAACAAAGTCTCAGGAACTGAGACATTAAGTGGTCTTCCATAGAAGTAAGCTTTGAAACCAAATTTTCTTAACTCCATGGCCTGTCCTCCATTCATCAATTTCCATACTGTCTAAGTAGAAGAATAGTGTTTAGAACTGATTGAATTTAATCACTGTTTCATCAGAGATCAAAAAGGTTGTCATTTCCTGTTATAACAATTTCCTAAATACCAGAATTTTATAAATTTTATAAATATGTATTCAGCTTGATAAAAATGGTAACTTAATTTGTCATATACACTATATATTTTTAAAATGTTGAATGTCAACAGGAGTAATCTAAACAACGTGAATGCTAACATTATACAAATACAAGTAATTTGACAATCAGTACATTTTAATTACTGAATTAATTGCTTTAGTAATGAGGAACATCAGTGGCTTTAACAATGAAGGAAAGAAAAATTTTAGACCAAATAAAATGCACATTAAAGATTTTTCAGTGTTGGCAACTGTATTTGTAATTAAACCCTTAGTGAGTAGTTATTAAGTGCATACCCTTGGTAGTCACTGTGCTGGGCATTGAATGTAAAACAAGGCAAATTTAATAGTGCCTGCCCTCAGGGAGATTGCTTTGGGATTCAACAGTTACATATATTAAAAAATAATCAATAAAAATATACAAAATAGATATGAGTTAATTTGGGAGGCAGCCAATAGAAGGTGGTAGCATCAGAAAAGATTTCAGTAAAAGGTGATATTGAGCTGAGCTTAAAAGATAAGCAGAGATGAGGAGGGAGCTCATTTCAGGCACCAAGGAAAGGCATAGCCATAAAAGTTATCGGACTGTGTATGATGAATTTAGAAAGATGGGTGGCTTAGTACAAGGCTTAAACTCTTTCCACTTGGGACTCAATTTCAAGTTTTGGCAGTGTTCATTGGCATGGCATGCCTTGAGGGCATGTACACGCAAAGTGCACATACTTTGTGTTGAGAACCAAGGCTGTACTGGCAACACAGACAAGAGCTGCCAGAAACACCTCAGATTTATTACATGATATGATTTTTAATTAATTTTTGGTCATTGTGTGTTCAGAAACCTTTTACTGTTGCCAAATTTTTTACAACCCCATATGGGGCTGCAACCTACAGTTTAAGAAGCCCTGGCTTAATGGAAACAGAAAAATATATCAAATGTTTCCTAAATGTTTTAAGAAATGAAATCATAGTAGTAACTCAAAGTGAATATTTTGTTGTAGGAAAGGATTCTGATCATAAGATCACACACTACAATGCTGGATTTAAAGCTCTTGAGGTGATGTGAGGAATCAATCATTTTACATTTTACATATATCACAATACTTTAAAACACACTCAGTAGGGTTATTATGATGGGCAACATATGCCATATGCATGTGAAGCATATTGCAACCTTCAACATGCTTCATAGAAATCAGATATTCTGGTTTTTATTTTATATATGAAGAGACTGAGACTTTGTGACAAACTGAGTTTTCCAAAGAGACTTAGCAATGAGTACTTAGTGATGAGTTGAACTGATGCCTACAGAAAGATTTTCCACTACACTGCTTTCCCAATACAATATTAACCTGAGGCCCATGGCCTTATTTACACACACACACACACACACACACACACACACACACACACACACACACACGCACACACACACACAATTTTATAATTCTTTCCCAATATAATTGTTTTACTTTGAAATCAGAGTTACAAAAAGGCAATTGATTTCTAAAGAGGCAAAGTGATTTGCCAAAGATGACACATGTGAAGAAGCGGTAGGGTCAAGATTTTCTCACTTCAAATCCAGCATCCTTTCCTTTACCCAAGATGTAACATACAGCACTCCCAATGTTTGGGGACCAGAGTAAGATTAAAATGCTAGGAAATATTTAACAAAATAAATAAAATTCTAATAAAATGCAGATAACATTGAATTTTAAAACTAAAAATGCACCATGTAGGGATTCTTGGGTAGGTTTCTATATCTGGAAGCCTCTTTTATATTTGAGTTTGACCTCCTGCTCCACATCAGCATGATTGTTTGGTCAATCAAAACATAATGTTCTGCTTCAGGATGAAGGGGTGGGCATGAGGAGAAAGAATGAAGTACTTATCTAAATCACATAAATTCTTGTTGAAGTCAGTATCATTTGGTGTAGTTGAAAGTTCTCTCTCTCGCTCTCCCTCTCTCTCTTTCTGTGTGTGTGTGTGTGTGTGTGTGTGTGTGTGTGTGTGTGTGTGTGTATTTCATAGACTTATTTTCTCATCTGGTAAAACTTATGAATCCCTTCTCATAATAACATTTTAAATATATAAATTAAAATATATGGAATTTCAAAGAAAAAAATTAGGTAGTTATAAAACTAAAAAAAAAAAAACAACAAAACCCTATATCCTAGATCTCAGGTTAAGAACCTATGTTCTATATTGGAAAAGCACTGGGTTCAGCATTAGTTCAACTCCTGTTTTCAGCACTCATTACTATCTCTCTGGGAAATGCAGTTTGTGACTAAGCCTTATTCTACAGTTGTAACAGAAAAGTTAGAGTAACACCTGTTTTTTATTTTTTAATACAGTTTGTTGACTTATAAAATGCTTATTTGCATGATATAATTTTCAATTCACAAGAACCTTGTGAAGGAAGTATTTAAAATATCATGATTCCCATTTTATAGATAGGGATCTGGGGCTACAAGATATTTAGTGAATTTCCCATGCTTGTATGGTTAGTATGTATAAGAGGCAGGATTAGGTTTCAGGTCCTCCTGGTCCCAGGTACAGCACTTAGTCAGTGAATAGAACTTTGGATCTGAAATCAGGAACATTCGACTTCAAATCCACCCTCAGACAGTAAATGTATCACCCTGGATCAGTCACTTAACTTTTGTCTGCCTCAGATTTTATGTTTGTGAAATGAATATAATAATAATGTACTTGGAAAAATTTTATATGACTTTTGCATAAATAGATTCACCTACTACTCTAACCATTATTCTTCCTCCTCCTCCTCATGCTAGTACTGCTACTACTCTATGTTATTACTTGGAGCAGAGGAATTTTAGGAAGAAGGTTATTTCTTTCATTTGGTTCTTCATAAAGAATTAAGACTCAGTCATTTAGTTTGTTATCACCTTATAGAAACCAAAATTTTGAGAGTTCACCTGTGCATAACATGTAATTTCTTTTAAAAATTAGACATTCTTTTAATATTATCTACATTATTACTTTATTTTGTCCCCTGCATTTTTATAATTTATAAATGTCAAGATAATCATAGGTATTCAATTAAATGTATGGTCATGCCTATTTGTTAGATGAAGACCAGTTATGACCCTAATCCCAGTGTCTTAAAGTAAAGAGATCAGCTTGTAATTCTGGTAATATTTTTCTATAGGTAAGATACATTTTTCTTGGAATCAAGGCTACCAAAAAGGTGAAAGTTTAACTGAGCATCTTGTTTTTTTGTTTGTTTTTTTTTTAATTGACATGAAAGGGATTGCCTAGGGAGACACCTATTTATCTGTTATGGCTGAAGATTAATCACTAGCAAATATTTGTGGAAGGAATGGATAATTATCACATTTATTACTTAGATTTCTGCTTACTTTTTCTTTCAAGGATAATATTTATTTTTTTATAAAGGTTTTCTTTTTTTTAAAACTTTCCTTTTTTATTGATACCATTATCACTTATAAATAAGGAATACTTAGTACTTCAAGGAACTGGGATTTTCTTGGCATAAGAATTTTCTCCTTCAGGGCAGATCCACACCATATACTACTTAATTGAGTGAGATATAAATGTATGTGTGCACCTCCCACACCTAGTGTGCCTCTTTGAGTCTCTCTCAAAGAAAAGTTAAAGAGTCACACTGAACAAAACTCTGCTTTCTGTGTTTCATCCCAACAGAGAGAGAAAAGAGAAAGAGATCTGTTTTTCATTTAGAAGTGAAGAAATAAGCAAAAAGAATAAAAAGAGAGGAAAAGAACATGTCTTCTATTCAATAAGGTGAGAGAGTAGAAAAATAGGAAGAATTCAGAGCCTGCAGCAAAACGAGACCTTTGAGTTCTACTTAGGTTAATATTTCTTCTGAACTGATCAGATCAAATTAGTATACTCATGTGTCTTTGTTCTCTGAGTTTGGGGACTTTACTTTTCAAACCTTCACAGTTCAATTTCTGAAAGCAAATGACTATTCTTTCTTTTTAAGGTGTGTTGGTTTTGGATCAAGAAAGTCTTACTTTTTTTTTTTTTCTTTAGCAACAGCAAGCCATCCAGAGCAACTAGCTTTCTAATTCCCAGGAATTCCCTGGGATAATTTCAAAAAGATAATTCTCAGGAATTCCCAGTTTACCTTGGTTGCACTTGCCATTAATTCTAATTCTGTCCTCAAGAGCTTATCCTGAACAACTTGAATGCTTCTCTCATATCATAGCTCTTGAGATGTTTGGTGAAAGCTACTTCTCTCATCTGCCTTCTCCCCCTGAAAAGTCTTTCCTCTTGCTTGATATATTATCTCTTTTTTCTCTAATTATTCCTCATTTCATGATTGTCACACCCTTCATCATTCTGAGATAATAAAGTTTAGTTACATTACCTAAGTTTGAAATACTGCCACTGCCTGTCTGCTCTAGTAACAGGAACAGGAAGTAACTTTTTTTAGCAGATGTAGTTCAGAGAGTTAATTACTGGCTGAAAGCAATTTCATAGTTGTTTACATTCTATGGATCAAGCTATGTACAGGTACTGTAGTATTAGTTATAAAATACACTGGCATAAATACTCATGTGTACCTCATTCCGCCCCCCCCCCCCCATACACACACACCAATGATGACTCAAGGATAAGAAAACAAAGGTTAATTAATATAAAAGAATATTCTCCTGCCTCCACTAAACAGTCCTCTGGAATCTCTATTAAGCTTCCCAAATGGTCTCACAACCATATGCTCATCACAAAAAGTGGTCTCTACTTCTTAACAAGTCACTCATACACTAGATCACTCCTTACTCTCTTTGGCTCTACCAGACCTTCCATATCCCATTCTCCTGATAGAACCTTCCCCCAATGAGGGAAGGGAACATGACACAATGCAAATAACATTGCTGCTAGAGGCAAAAGACCTGGGTTCAAATTATACCTCTCACAAGTCACTTAACCTCTCAGTCCCTAAATCTCCTCAGCTATAAAATGACAGAATTATATTCCATGGTTTCCAAGGTCACTTCTAGCTCCATATCAATGATCTAATACCCATAATTTCCCAATCTTCTTCTAGTCCAAGAAGATCTAGAGCTAGAAAAAATTATTATTAAAGGGGCCATTCCTGGACTCACTTCTTAAGAGGTCTATTCACTGTATGGGCATTGCCTCCCTCAAAGTGAGAACCTGAAAAGACCTTAGTTTAAAAAATGGGCAAGGTCTTCCACTATACCCTGGGCCATCTCCAGTCATCCTGACTGATATCTGGCCACTGGATCCATATGGCTCTGGAGGAGAAAGTAAGGCTGGTGACTTTGGACAGCACTCACTCACTCAAACCAAAGTCAGTTGCATGTCATGTCATCATCTGCCTGATGTCATGATCCTCTTCATGATTGAATGACAAATGACACAGACTAGGAGTGTCAGAGTACTTCATTGCTTTAAAAGATAGTAGACATAAAATAGTGAAATTGTAGATAAAGAAGGTGAAACTTAATGTGATTAAATTACTTGCCTAGTGTCTTACAACTGTCTTACAGTTAGTGGCAGATTCAAAATATGAATTGAGATTTTCATGGCGTCGTGATATGAATTCTACATCTACTAGATTTCTCCTATTCTATATCTCTACATATGCCTTTTTGACCTTGATTGTGACTTGATATGTGTAATACTGATTTTCTTCAAATTACCTGGGGCCTGTTATAATATGTCACATTATTTCAAAATCCTTGTTCTCTAAATCAATGGATTAGTTACTCTTCCCAACTTTGTCTCCTAAAAATTTGATGAGTATGACTTATACTTAGCTATCTCAGAAATAGGTGCCATTCATCACAAGATACAAAAGAAGGTGTTTCAGTCTGCCAGGGAAACACATTAAAAATGTTCATTTGGTTTGATTAATGATTGACATCGGTTCCTCCATCAAAGAACTGGAGTATTATCATTCAAAAACGTACATATCCATTTAACTTTATTGTGATTTGTCCCCCATTTCTCCATCTTTTCTGCAAAGAAGTAATGAGATACTTTCAAAGATTTTGCTAAAATTGAGATTCACCATTTTTGTAGTAATTCCTTGATTTTTCAGACAAGAAAGGAAAGTAGAAAAGAAGAAAGAATGGAGGGACGAAGAAGGCAGGAGGAAGGAAGGATAAGATTTGGGAAGGAGGGTAGAAAAGAATAAGAAAGGAAGATTAAGATGTTTGTAATTCATTTCACTTAAGCAATCATTGTCACACACTATAGCTAGAGTAGATCTAAAGTCAAAATTGAAAACAATTGAACCTTCTAGAAAATTATATTTGTCCATCACTGAAATTGGAGGACAATGTGTATTTACCTAGATATTTAATGCAAAATAAAAACTTTTTTGGTCAGCGAGGAAATATTTACAGCTGGAGAGATTAGAGAAATCCTTGGTTAGGTGTTTGCTCTTGAACAGAGCTATGGATATATCTAGGAATTTTGAAAACTAGAGCTGAAAGGAATCATACACATACATATATACATACATATATACATATATATGCATGAATATATGTGTATATATTGTATGTATATATGTATGCACACATATATACACATATACACACACATGATCACTGAGTCTAATTCTCCCATTTAATATGAGGTCACTGAGATACAGAGAACCTAAGTGAGTAACTTGATGCCACACAGCTAAATGTGTGAGACTAAATTTAAACTGTGTTTCTAACTTCACATTCAGTACTCTATCTTCTTTGGCAACATTCTACAATTTATATGTCAGAAGTGGGTTCAGAAGGTGATAGATAATTTCCTTGCCACATTTATTTTGATTAATAGTTATGATCCCTATGAACTAGAAGGGGTTGACTAAATCACAGAAATCACTGCTTTCTTTTTTAAAGTGGTAATAAATTATCCATTTACTGAGGTCTTCCAGAATTTTGTGTTAGATCAATTTTAAACAAACCACTAATTTGCACATTCTACCTTTCACCTTTCATATATATATATGTATGTATAGTCATTTGCTCATTTTTTTGTCTTCTGGTTTCTGTCCTATCCACCGTGACATCAGATTTTTAGAAATAATAATTCTCAAGTCATCCTGGAAAATAATTTGTCCAATTCTAAACATCTGAATGATTTAAAATGTAAAGTTTATCATTTACCACATCTTTACAATACTATATTTACGTTGTTAAATAGGCATCCCTACAGAGGGCAGTTTGGATTAGGAGCGCGTTCCTAAAAGTGAATGGAATTTCTTCTTCTTTTATCCCTGCTCCACTCACTAAGGATAGCTCATAGCATGACATCTTCTCTGCTCTCTTGGAGGATGGCTAATAGCCAAAGGACCCTGATGTGAGTAAATTATTTAATATCAGGAAACAACTTTCCTTTACTGAAAAAAATAAATGTTTATTAAGTAACTACAGTATAACAGGCAGTGTGCTAAGCTCTGGGGATAAAAGGAAAGGTAAAAGACAGCCCCTAAGCTAGAGGAGCGAATAATCTAATGCGAGAAACGATAGGCAAATAGCTGTGTATAAATAAGCAATATACATGATAATTGGAAATAATCAACAGAAGGACACAAGAATCAAATGGTATCAAGAAATGCTTCATATAGAAAACCCTAAGAGGAATAAGGACAGGCCTCCTGTAGAATATGGAATTTTACCTGGAATTTGATGGAAAGCCTGGAGTTGGAGATGATGATGCAGCGTCTTTGATGCCTGTGGGACAGCCAGTAAAAATAGTCAGAATGTAGAGATGGAGGGTTATGTTCAAGGAATAGCAAGGAAACCATTGTTACTGGATTGCAGAGTACAGGATGGGAGGCAAAGTATAAAAAGACTGGGTGGGGTGTGCTGTAATAAACTTCTTTTGTACATATAGGACCTTTTCTAGTTTTTTTTTTTGGATTTATTTAGCATTGTCTTGCATCACTTCTTCCTGAGATGAAAAATGCCATAACTATAGTTTCTTTAGTGACTTACCCTCCTTTCAAGGAGTTTTTTTTAATTGTTTTCTTTAAATGACTATTAAATCTGTACCACACAACTTAGTGGTTTGTTGTAGACTATATTACTCACTAATTGATTTGTCTGTGTATATGTCTCTTTTTTCGTGGCTAGATTTATAAGTTCCTTGAAAACATGGATATCTCATCCTTTTTTGAATTGCATAAATCTTCATATTATTTTATTGACACAGAGGGTCAGCCATCAATATGTTTTAATTTTTAGGGTAGGATAATAGAAGCAGAGCTGGAAGTCACTTCAAAGGTCACCTAGACCAACCCCCTCATTTTACACATGAGAAATTTATGATTAACCAAGGTCATATATATTCAGTATCACAGGTAGAATTTAAACCCAGATCCTTGCTTTCCACAGACAGTGGTCTTTTCACAGCAATTCACATGGATTGATTACTATATTAAAGGGAGATGATATAACTAAAAATGACATAATGAAATTTCAACTTATAAGAATGCCTAAGAGTCCTAGGAATTTGTGTGTATGAAGAAATACCATTTTAGAAAACCTAATATTAGAAGTCTAAATTATATTAGTGCTAATAAAATCTAAGCTATCAATAAAATGAATGTATCTTTTTGAATATCTCCCCTCTGAAAATAAACATGCATTATATCGATCAAAGAGTCTCCTATCATTACTTATCCTTGTGTGAAACATCAGTGGAGAAGATGAGTTTTATTAAAAGAATTGATCGGCTCCTAAGCATTTAATGTAGGTCAGGAAAAAAAGATTTTTTTTTTTTTTTAAGAACAGATATTAAGATTGCTAGAATAGTAGAAACACTAGAATAAAGCTTAGAGCTGGAGAGCTTTGTGTGTCATTGACAAACATGATACAAGGTTAAATAATATTTATTAGTTGTAAGGGGTCTCTGAGAAAAACAAATAATGGTCAGTGCACTTTTGAGGTTTCCAAATAATTGGCATGAATAAGGGATATCTCCTAGGAAAGATATAAAATAAGCAAATATCCGAATGTAACTCTAGGAAATGCAATAATCTTCTGGGAAAGAGACACTGATCATTTGTTTATTCAATTGTTTGTTTTACATAGGCATGCAAGAACAATATTTTCCATGATTTTATCATCCTGCTATTTATAATTTATCTAGTAATCAAATCATAATTTAAACCTAGAAGTGACTTCAGAAGTCAGCTAGTCAACGATGTCATTTTACCAATGGGGAACCTGAAGCCCAGGAAAGGAAAGTGAGTCATTGGAAAGGGGGCATAAAATCACAGATCTAGATTTGTAGGGGATCTCAGAAGCTATTATTTCTAACCATTGTACTTTCTAAATGACAAATCTCAAGATTAGAGAGATTGAGTAATTTGTCAAAGTCACAAAGGTAGTGAACAGCAGACTCTAGGCTGGGGACTCTCTCCATTGCTGGTATCATTCTTTAAATATGGATCTTTAACTTTGTTTGTAGTACAGTTAAAATCCTAAAGAAAGCAAATGTATTTCATGTTGGCGTTAGGGTTCAATAACATGTTAGTATGAAACCATAAATACTGCTGGGAGGACATCAGAATCTGTCTCATGATTGGTGAGCAGATTGGTGCCATTATACATATGTGTATGCTTATTTTTTAAATGGATATGTGTGTGTGTGTGTGTGTTCATCCTTCGTTGCTGAAGAAGACCATGCCATCAGAGAAACAATGACATGACTTGCGCTTGACTTTGTTTTGAGTGAGGGAGGGCTGTGCAGGTCACCAGCCTCAATTCTTCTCCAGAGCCATCTGAATCCAATGACCAGATATTCATCAGGATGACTGGAGATGACCCAGGATGAGGCGATTGGGGTTAAGTGACTTGCCCAAGATCACACAGCTAGTGAGTGTCAAGTGTCTGAGGTCCTCTTGACTCCTGCATTGGTGCTCTATCCACTGCACCACCTAGCTGCCCCAAATGGATATATGTAAGCTTTAACACATGGAAGGTATAAACTCTTATATGAACTAATTGAGTCAAAAGACACTTGACTTGGCTATAAAAATAGATAAAGTATTCGGTTTTGTCCAAGCCTTTTCCCCCTCAGATATTATGAACAATGAATATTTACCTTGAAAGTTAACTTGTCATAAGTAAATATAATAAAAGAAGAGTCAATTATGATAGAGTTGGAAAACACTGGATTTGGGCTCTGAGGAGTTAGCTTCAAATCCTGCCTTTGTCACTTGGCATTTCTGCAATTTTGGGCAGTTCACATAATCTGTCTGGGCCAGGGTTTCTTCTGGAAAGCGAAGGATTAGGTCGGATGGTCTTTAAATCCAGCACTAAAAACTATGACCAAGTCAGCTGTGAACTTATTGTAAGAAACAAAGCCTATATGTAGATTAGAATTGAATAACCTCTAATATTTTAGTTTTGTTTTCATTTTTCTCATTATCCAAACTTCCTTTACTCATTAAATCATATTTTGGCAATTTAAAAAATTAAGTTTCCATTTAGATTAATAAATATCAATTTCTCTTCCTCAAACTCCACACAATTAAAAAACATAAAACCAAAACGAAATCTTTATCACACACATCTATATATGGATATAATCAAGCAAAATACGTTCCCTAATAGAATATGTTTTCAACATACGTCTCAATCCACACTTAGCTGGCATCATCCCTCTCTCAGGAGAAGATTAACAAATTTTGTAATAATTGCTCTGGAACTATGATCTATCATTTCATTAATCAGTTATTAATCTTTCAAGTTTTTGTTTGCTTTATACTGCCATTTTTTGTATTAATTGTTCTTGTTCTCACATCTTTCTGTACCAGTTCACACAAGTCTTCCTAGGTTTCACTGAAATTGTCCTTTTCATAACTTTCTTTAATCGTGCAACAGTATCCTATTAGGTTCATATGTAATAATTTCTTACAGACATTTCCCAGCTGATGGACTGTCCTTTGATCCCAGTTCTTTGCTTTGACAAAGAGCCACTTTGTCTGTCTATCTGTCTATACACACACATGTGTGTGTATATGTATTATATATGTATGTATACACAAACATGTGTGTATGTTACATATGGGTCTTTTTCTTAAAAAAGAATTTATACATTTATTCTTTCATTAAATATTAATGAGAGTAGATATCTAGTGATGATGACTTAAAGCATATGCAAAATATAATAATATTTTGTTCATTCTTCCAAATTTCTTTTCAGAATGGTTGTACCAATTCACAGATAAACAAAGAGTATACCGCTGAGCCTCTCCATTTTCTTTTTTCATTTTTTGGGTGGGGATCAACTTTGCCTATCTGAGGAGTTAAGTTGGAAACTCATGGTTGTATTAATTTTCATTTATCTAGTCATTAATGCTTTGAAATAGATATTTCCATATGACTATTGATCATTTGAGTTTCTTTCTTTGAAAGCTGCCTCTTATATTCTTTAACTATTTATAAAAAAAAAAAGATGAAATTTTAAACCTACAATATATTGAGATTGTGTAGCATCTGCGCCTTTCATGGGATAAAATAAATCTATATAAATCTTTATATAATTGCTTCATTGAATGTAACCTCCTGGAGGGCAGAAACTATTGCAAGGTGCATCAGTTGGTGGCAATAGTTTTTATTATGATTTTTCTTTGAAGCAAATCTTTTCATTCCATATTTCTCTTTTTCTTGCCATAGCTATGTGCTTTGAGATATTCTTAAATTTAATGCTTCTTGAAAGAATGCCTATTTATTTATTAAGTGTACTATCAGTTTCATGAATTTAAGAACAAAGTCTTTTTTCCTCACCTGTTCTTGAATGATAATAAAATTCTCTATTGGAGATACTCAAAAAGTTAATTTTATTTCCATCCTGCTAATTATGTGTATACATACGTATCTATACACATATCCATACATATACACACACTATACATACATATGTACACATATATACATACACACACATATATATGTATACACACATATATGGTAGCACTAATACTTAACTTAAACTTAAATATTTAACTTGAAAATAAATTGAACAATGAGATCGTAATGGACAATAGATAACTTATTTGTAGTACTTATACATTTAGTAAAAGAGAAAGTATTAGCTCACGGGTCATCTGTTGTTGAATTTGGAGCTATCTCTTGCACCAATCTTAATTTCTGACATATCATAAAATAAATTGTGTCTTTGTTTTACATAATGTCACTATTGCTCTAGGCACCATATAGTCATAATTAAAGAGTTTTGGGGGGCAGGGATATACTTTAAACTGTCTATTTTAGAGGACAAAGGAAGAAAGAATATATGCATTTTCCATTACATTTATTAATGTAATAAAATTTATTTTATTTGTTAAAACAATATGTTTATTGGGTATATTCATTGCATATCATATCATATATTTAATATATTAATTTATATCATATATCATCACATATACAAATAGATCATTAATTTTTATCCTAAATTCATACTATATTTCATTTATTTGTATAATGTGATATTATCTATTACATATGCAACTGAATTCCCATATGTTTTTTAGGATGATGGATTCATATGTGTATATTTCTAAATTACTTGCTCTATTTTTGTCAGTTCAAAATAGTGAACTGAAACTAAAGCAAATTTTTAATTATATCATAAAACCACTGTATTTCCTCTTCAGTAGATCAGAAGTCAAGTAATACTAATCTATGAGGGAAAAAAAAATCTCCATGTAATAGTAAGTAGCACTTTAAGTCTTATGAATTGCTTTCCTGATATTATCTCATTTGATTTGCTCAGTAATTTTTAATAGCTGTAGAAACTGGTGCAGAAGAAGAGTAAATAACATTGCCATATTCACAGAGGTATTAAATATTTGGGACAAATTTGAACTCAGATCTTACTGACTCCAAGTCCACTGGGCCACCTAGATACCTCTAAGAGCCTTATGTCATAATTCAATAGATTTTCACTAATCCCATCACAATTGGTAGGATTTTCAAAATAATTTACTCAAGTCTAGGTAGACAACATCATGTATATTATTTCAGTTATCTAAAGGTTAATAAGACCACAGATTTAGATCCTAAGAAGACCTTAGAAATGATCTAGTTCCAAATTATCATGCCATTGTTGAGGAAATTGAAACCTAGAAAGGAAATAATATCCCCAACCATACCACTGAAGCTTACCTGAGATTTGAACCCAAGTTCAATGCACTTTCTACTATATTATGTAATCTAATGCTTTGTTATAAGCTTCTTGTGGGGAGACTGTCATGCACAATACATAGTAAGCACTTAATAATGGTTTGTTACTTGATTCTACTTCCTAGATTTTTTAAAAATATATTTCTTCTTTTTTACTTTCCACCTCTTTTTTCTATGCCACCAAAAAGAGACCCGAGTCAGAAATATCACATTTGTGACGCTGTCTTGTTTCTTCATGTTTTCTGACCTCTTCTCTTACCTTCCACCCCATGCAAAATTTTTTCAAAAGAAAGTGAATGTCATCCTTAAACTTTTGTTATTCAATCATGTCCAACTCTTCACGACCTCACGAACCCACTGTTCATGAGGTTTTCTTGGCAAAGATACTGGAGTCATCTGCCTTTTCCTTCTCCAGTTTTATGTAGGCAGGGCTTAAGTGATTTGCCCAGCATCCCATAGCTAGTATCCGAGGTCAGATTCCAACTCTGGCATCTCTGACTCTCAGCCCAGTGGTCTATCCACTAAGCCACCTAGCTATCTAGCAGGAGCTTCATTTATTTAGTTGAAAATGTAAATCACCATATCAGTGGTTCTATGATATTTGAGAGTTGGAAAGCAATGTCAAGTGAAAGTCTAATATGAGGCAGTTTTCCTTTCTCAGTCATGAGATTCTAAATGGAAGAGTGGGAAGGGTAAAAAAAATGGTAGATGTTCTTAATATCTGTAACAAAAAAATAGAGATGGCCTTAGGCTTAGCCCACTGGCCTTTTGGGAAAAAGTAAGATTAGATTAAAGGGGGAAAAAAGCATACTGAATGTAAGACAGAGACAGTAAGTTATTAGAAAGGCCTTCTAAGAATAGCCTGAAGGAAATTGCCAATGGCTGATTGCAGTGGGATATGTTTAATTTTTTTTAACATAGCCTAAGGCCTTATGAAAATATGAATTAGTGTATGAATATATGTGAAAATCAGGGTATATAAAGTTACTATATTTATGGTTCATAACATAAATATTGTTTAGTGTTTGCAGTCTAAAAGGGCTTCCCATTTAAAGTTCAGAGAGTTTATAAGACTATAATAGAGCTCCAGCTGAATTCACCTAGAAGGGTGTGATCTCGTGATTTCAATAAAGTTAATTTTTCTTAGTATGCTCAGACTGTTGGTATTTTCACACCAATGATCAGATTTTATTAGGGAGAAAGTAAATGCAATAACACTGTGCCTTAGACAAGGCACTCCATGTCTCATCTTTCAGACTGCATCGTGACCCTCCTCCATGCCTGGAAGGTGCTTGCTTCCTCCTTATTTCTGCTTCTTTGAATTCCTTATTTCCTGCAGCTCAAGTACTAATTTCTACTGTCTCTCCCCCCACCCAATACCTTCTAAGTCTCCTCTTGAAATTGATTTAATTTCATTTGTGTGTATTTTGTAAATACTTGTATGCAAGGGCAAGCTGTTTAAGGCTCCAAAACTTATGAGTCCATTGTTAAGTTTCATTATTAAATATTTCCATCCCAGAAACTGTCAGGTGTTACAAGTTCCCAGTTATTTTTTAATTGTCTAGACTTAAGAAAGGATCAATAATGCAAATTAAACTTAATCACATATGTACATACTTCTCCCTCAAAAAAAAAAAAAACTACTTAAACCTTTATCAGCATACCCCTGTATTGTTCTCTAAGCATTGCTTGAGCTCAGAAGAGGTACAATAGAAGGTTTGAGGAATGAAGTCATTACCCGACTGTATGTAGGATGGTGATGATGATGATAATTGACTTTTTATTGAAGGTTTACAAAATGCTTTATGTCCATTTTCTCCTTTGAGCCTCACAATACCCCTGCTTATATATTTTGTCTCCATCTGTCTTTGAAGAGGATTAGATTTTGTCAAAGGAAAAGAAAAGATACACACACACACACACACACACACACACACACACACACATTGTACTTGTACTCTGTATTTTAGGCACGTCTTCCAGAAATAAAATACTAAATTTAATATTCATGTAATATCCAAGTCAATTCTGTTTTAGAGATATATCAAGACTGGTTCAGTTACTCCATGTTCTCAGACATGTCTTTCTGCCTCAAGATGATTTGGAGGTAACATTTATAAGGACTTTTGGTGTTTGTTCACAAGGCAATTGGGGTTAAGTGACTTGCCCAGGGTCACACGACTAATAAACATCAAATGTCTGAGGTCAGATTTGAACTCAAGTCTTCCCGACTCTAGGACCTATGGTCTATCCACTGGACCACCAAATGTTCCTATTTATTGGACTTTTGAACAAGGTTGTTGTTGGTCCTTGGTTTTGAAGGTTGACCAATGCCAACATAGTTGATGACTTGGCTTGTGAGTGAACAGATTTTTTTTTTTTACACTTATCAAGGCAAAATAATCTTAATATGTTAGAATAAGTTTTAGGATTAACATTCTCATTCTTACTCACTACCCAGTTCCTTTTGTGCATCTCTCCACTCAGGGAATGGTAATAATTTCCTTCCTGGGATGAAGATCAACATCTTCAGCCACAAAAAGGGGACACCACCCATAAGTGGGTCATGTTGATGAGAGTTGTTGAGTTATTCCCTTGGCATTTCCTTAAGAAAGGTCTGTTTGTCCTTTATCTAACCCACTTTCAGAAAAAGAACTCTGCAAATTTTTTTTTTTCCTAAGAGGAGAGAAATAATGTCTTAATATGTCAAACTGAACTGAAGAAGAAATTTTAATACACTACCAGAACTCAGAAAGACCTAAGTTTGCACCTCAATATACTAGGTCTGTGATCCTGAGTAGGTCATCTCCTTAACATCAGTTTACTCATCTACATAATAGAGATAATAAGAGCAAAAAGCTCCCTAATTTCTTTTGAGAATCAAATAATATATTTGTATGTAAGTTGCTTTGAGAACTTTCAAACAATGTACACATGCTTGAAAACATGTATATATGTTTATAAACACGTTGTTGAGTCATTTCATTTATGTCTGACTCTTTGTGACAGTATTTGGGGTTTTCTTGGATATTAAAGTGGTTTGCTATTTCCTTCTCCAGCTCATTTTATAGAAGAAACTGAGACAAACAGATTTAAGTGACTTGTTTAAGGTCACACTGCTAGTAATCATCTGATGCTAGATTTTAACTCAGGCCTTCCTGACTCCAGGTCTGGTGCTCTCTCCACCATGCCACGTATCTGAAATCATTGTTATTATTATTCTATTATTATCAGGGTCTTAAACATTTTGGTTACTTTCTCAGAATAATATTTTAAAATTCATAAAATAAAATACATGGAATTAGAGAGGAAACAAATTATATCAAAATAGTTATCCACATTAAAAAAAAATCAGTTTAAGGGCACATTGGATCACAGATCTAAAGTTAAAAGTGATCTCAGAGGTCACCTGGTTCAGTCTCTTCTTTTACAGATGAGTAAACTGAGTCCAGTGACTTGCTAAGATAGACTAGATAGTAGCAGAGGTACCTCTCTGGGAACAGAGGAGTTAATTGAAATACTAAAAGAAGCTGGGAATCACGCATTATGGAGAGAAAAGTATAGGACTCAGGAGTTGGGGGTAGAGAGGAAAGGGAATTAGAGAAAGGGAGAGATGGAAGGAAAGAGGAAGTAGACATCAGTAAAGGTACATGAATTTCTAGGATGCAGCTAAACTTTCCTCTGGCTATCATGGATGGAGTAGTCCTGCCTGGGAGTCAGAGTGATTATACCAAATGACCTCTCAAGGTCTCTTAACAACCATGGATTCTGGGGATGTGAAGGTAATTTACCAACACACCTGTAGTGTCAACCAGATGGAGTTTTAAGCCTTTTGAAAAATCCTTTGCTTTTCAGAATTCTCTCCTCCCCATTGCCTTGTAGAGATCTGCACTGTGTGGCCATGGCCCAATTGGAAGGAAAGAACTATTCATTATTCAAATACGAGCTCCAGTAGCTGGAAGGAAGAAAGGAGGTAGAAGTTCCAAGGGTACCTTGATTTTCCCTTGTTATTTGCACATCAGTTTATCAAAGAATTAAGCAAATGAAGTGAAATTAGGATGGAATGAAAAGTGAAACTCTTGTATCTTTAAGGTATTTGTACCGTAATGAAAAAAAGAGAAATCATAGAAAAATGACAGGAGCCAGAGAAGGGAGTCAGTGCTCTGGTGACCATCTGGAAGCCATCGCAGATAACACTCCCCCCACACCCCCAATTTTGCATTTGTATTTTTCTGTTTTGAAACTACAAACATGACAATTAGAGATTTTAGCACATTCATTAATAGCTTGAAAATAGCCTTTTATTTTTCTTAATGGAAGGGGAAAGGCATTTTGGAATACTACCAAGTGGATTCCATCAATCCAGTTTTTGTCTGTCTTTTTCTGCTGCCCAGCTCATATAATAATCATTTCTAGACAGAGGTTTTCTGAATTTTCAATATCCAGAGACCTTAGATTTGAAGTAATGCCACATCTCCAACAGGACTCTAAGTTCTTAGTGTCCCCACTCTTGACTATTACTGTTATTATTTTGGTTTTAGTGCAAGCCCAAGAGCTTTTATTATACCTGCAACATAAATATCTGACCAAGAAGAAAGGAAAGGAAAGAGGAGGCCAGGGGAGAATAGGGAAGGACTTGAATCCACTGGACTGGACTCGATTCTATCAGTCATTTTTCATAGCTCCGTTTGGAATCCTAATGCAAACATCCTGAAAAACAAAGCTGGATATTCCTACCCCACTCCCCAACTGTAATCTGTTCCTCATTCTTCTATTTTGCTAATATAAGCTTTCTGTAAAGAGGTACTAGATGCTTTTTACTAAGCCCTTAACAATGGTGTCCCTTTAGAAAGTAGTAACATTTTTTTTTTAAATAGGACAAACAAATCAGTCAGTTTCATCCTCTTCATCCCATTCCCTTATTTTTTTTTCCATTAGGGCATTCTAAGATGGTAAATTGAAAAAAACTGCATTGTGAAGACAGTTATAGAAATGAAACTTCTAAATGAATACTTCTGTGGGCTTTGTTAAGTCTTTTTAAATCCCTCTGAAATTACACTAGCTGTCCAGCCTCATGCATTCCTGATCTGTGCAACTAAATATAAGCTGCAATGTGAAACCATTCAAAGGGAACAGTATTTGTGATGAGTTTGTAATCTTCTTTTTAATTGCCTGAATATTAAGTGAATGAATTACAGAAAGACTTCTAACCTCCACCCCCAACCCTACTGCACACACACCATCTTTGACATAAACTATTGATAGCGCACATGAAGATTGATGAGGAGGTTGACATCAGTTTAAATTTGCTTCCACCACTGAGTGAATCAAAAGGATCCTTCCTTACACAGACATAAATTAACTCTCTGCTAGGTGTGATCAGTGTCTGAAAAAAAAGAAAAAGGAAAGAAAAAAAGGAGTCAGTATTTAGGTTTATGGAAATAGCAGGAAGATAGCATCCCTGGAGATGAAGTTTGGGGAATTCTCCAGTCAAAGCAATTGAGTTAGAATTTTTGTTAGTCATTTCTCCTGTTAGAAACATTAGTAGTGACAGCTTTATACAGTGAGGGAAAAAATTAAGCCTATAAAAGTTTTGTTTTCTGAAGTTCTGGATTATGTATTTTTTAAGGTACACAGATGTGTACACACAAGTGAACAACGAAGTCTTGAAAAAATTCTATGCTGTTCAATTTAAGATATTCTTAGTAGAAGGGCAGATAGTTGGTGCAGTGGATAGAGCACCAGTGCAGGAGTCAGGAGGACCTAAGTTCAAATCTCACCTCAGACACTTGACACTCACTAGCTGTGTGACCTTAGGCAAGTCACTTAACCCCAATTACCTCATCCTGGTTCATCTCCAGTCATCCTGATGAATATTTGGTCACTGGATGCAGATGGCTCTGGAGGAAAAGTGAGGCTGGTGACCTGCACAGCCCTCTCTCACTCAAAACAAAGTCAAGTGCAAGTCATGTCATGATTTCTCTGATGGCATGGTCTTCTTTGGCAACGAAGGATGAACACACACATTCTTAGTAGAATATAAACTACTTGAGTGAAGAAACATTTTTTTAAATTTGTAATCAATACATACTTGAAATATTCATGGGAACAAAGCCACTCTGGATCTTGTGATGTATGAAAAATTCAAGAGACATAGTTTCTGGGTAATTAATCACTTTATTAGTTATGTTAGTAAATAATAAAAGGATAGTCACTTGACTGTCCTAAACCAAAGACCCCTCATGGAACCCTCTCAATGCTTATATGCCCTTGGAAAAGTGGATGTTCCTGAGGGTGGAAATCTATTCTAATTGCTTAACAAGTAATGAGAAAATGACTCTTATCATTGAGAGGTGGGCTTATTCTAATGAAGATCTGGCTAATGTGATTCGGATCACTCAGTCTTGGTCACAGTCCCATCCCATCTAGGATAGTCTTGACACAAGGGGAAATCCATTTCCACTCAGACTTGTCTGTCTAAAACACAATGAACCAGAATTCATCAGTTCATCTAGACTAGAATTTCTTTACCTTTTGATCATATCTAATTTTTTCCCAGGTAGAAAGATCATCTGAATAATCTACAAGGGTAGATTTCTAAATGAGGAAATAGAAGGGAAAAAATCCTGGATCTCTCCAATAGAAAATGATTATGGCTATAAGAAAGAAATAATCATTTCTCTCATGCTTTAAGTGATAATAGCAGCTAAAGTAATAGTAGTAATAATGATAATTATTGCCATCATCATCATTTTTTCTTGAAGTCCAAATGATTGTCTACATCTTGAGAATTTAGGACGAATGGCAATGGAGGAGAATGTAAGGCAAGGGGATAATTAGTGGAGACTTTAATTGCCCTGAGATCATTGCTATAATTGTAAAGACCTGGCAGGACCTCTTAAAATGTTGGAGAACTAGCATAAACCTAATGATGAGATTATGCCTTGCTTACTATGTAACTGATCCAGAGGGTCAAAGAAATGAGTTGGTTGGCATAAAGTTGCAGATTAACTATAAGGGTAGCAAAGAGAATGATTTTCCTTTGTACAATGCTGGACCTAGAGCAAGGAAAAGATTAGTTCAAATCTGACCTCCGAAACTTACTGTCTGTGTGGTTCTAGGCAATTCATTTGTCTTTTGTGTGCCTCAATTTCTTAAACTGAAAGATTGGAATAATAATGTTCCTACTTCACAGGATTATTAGGAGAATTAAATGAAATAATATCTGCAAAGTATTTAGCATTGTGCTTTAAAAAAGTCTTGTCCAATTCTCCCCATCCTCTTTCAAGTTCTGTCATCTATAAATCATAAGGAACCAATAGATGAAGGCAATATTTGCAAATGCTTTGCCTTCTTCCCATCAAGAATATAAAATGTAACAGTACCAAGTGAAAGGCTAGGGCTAAATGTATTTAAGACACTTACTGGCTTTCTTCAGTCAAAGCTGAATGAGAACACATATTTAAAACAGTTGACATCTACACAATATCAGTCTTAATATGTGCCTTTGCAATGGCATAGTAGATTTGGAAAATTATTTAGCAAATGTATGTAGAAAATTACCAAAATATGAAGCTTCTCACACTAAGACAACTGCAGGAAGATCAAGAATTCCATGCCAAAAGGGAACAAGAAGATTGATACACTTTCTTACAGAATTCAATGAATGGATCAAAAAAATCAAATAAGTAGATATTTTCCCAAGCAACAGTAAAAGCTGCTAACAGGTGCATGGCATTGGACTTGTCAAATATAACTGGAAATGGCTGAAGTTCAGATGGGTTCCACAAAATACCAAAGATTCAGACATGAAATCAAAATTCCCTCTAGGGGCAACATTCCCATGAACTCAGTCAACAACATGTTGACAAAAGAATCCAAAGAATGACTGAGTTATTGAGAAATGTTCTGGAAATATTGCTTGGCAATTCAGAACCAGGTCAAACAACTTAAGAAAGTTTAATTTTATGGATCCCTGACCTAGTGATCAATATAGATTAGGCATGAAAAATGAATTTACTTGTGCAACACCTCAGACTATGATGTAAGAATTCAGTAGTTATTGAATATCTAGAAATATATGACCTGGATGCTAGAACTTTAGAATAGAAACTTGTCATTTTGTTTAATCTGACTTAAGGAGATACTTAAACTATAAATTAGGACTTCAGAATATCCTACAGAATTCAATCTATGAACTGTATCAAAAACAGACCATTGTCATAGATTAAAGTGTCGTCCAAAACATTTTTTTTTGTCATCTAGGGAAAACAGTGAAAAGATTGTCTTAAAATTAGGAAAAATTCTGTTAAAATTTGGCTTCCTATATTTGTCACCTCAATTTATTTTTAATGGGGCTAATGATAATACCTTCATTCCAGGGAGAATGTGAAGACTAAATTGTATAATATTTCAAATTTCTTAGCACATTGCCTGTTGTGTAGTAGGAAGTCAAATGCTTGCTTCTTTCCATCTTTGTATGTAGCATTCATTTGTAAAAAAAAAAAAAAAAAAAAAAGAAGCAAAGAGTCTTTAATAGATATTACCATCCAAAATATTGGATATGAAATGAAAAACTTTCAAATTATTTATTATCTGTCAGACCTCAGAGGGCATTTTCATTTGAGAACAAGATGAGGTACTCCTTTGTGTTAATTTGCTGCTGGAGATGTATTCAAAATGATTTTAGTGAACCTATAGGAGATGAAATTATATCCAAGTATGTTTATTCAGTTATAAACAAGCAGTTATTTTCCCCCATTCAAAAATCTAAAAAACTGAAAAAAGGGAATAGTTGTAGAAAAGCAACTCAGACTGTTTCTCTATAAATCCCATTTAAAAAAGTTGAGAAGATTATGATACTAATGCATAATTATGAACATTTTGAATACATGACATCATGTCAAATGCTTATAATCTTCAAGCTATTTCCAATCTCCAGTCTCCAAGGAATTTAAAAATGTAGAGAACTTACATAGCAGATCAAAATCATGTAGGAACGAAATAAGAAATATGTCATCCTGTCTGTTGATATTGTGCACAAGCTACTTTCAGTAAGCTTGTAAAAGATGAATTTCCTAATATTTTAATTCCACAACAATAGCTAATTATATTTATTTTATCCCCATGCAGTAAGCCATAGAACACAAAGGAATAAATGCTGGGTAATGTTTATTTCTAGTAGAACACCATTGAAAAAGATAGGAAGAAGCAGTTAAGGATGAAAGCCATTGATGTTTTTATAGCTCTTGAACTTTTCAAAGAACTTTATATTATCTCATTCAAGCCTGGAAACATTTCTGATTGGCTAGTACTCTGGATATCATTGTTAGTTCCATTTTATACATGAAGAAAATGAGGCAAAGAGAAGTTATAGTACTTGCCCATAGTCACATAGCTATTAAATGTTAGAAGTAGGTTTCAGACTCACATCTCCCTTACACTAGTTCCCAGACTCTTATCCATTAGTCAAGTTTCATAGCTACCTTGTGTTATCTGACTTAAAAAAAATAAACAACTCCATATTTTAGTGTTTAAGGTTTAAAGACCAATGTACACTAATTATGCTAGATTGATTCATTTTAATTTAAAAAATATATTTGAAAGATGCTACTCTGTTCAAGATACTATGCTAGGTGCTGGGGTAATCAAGCCATACTTGACTGGAAGTAAATTAGTTGTATTCAGTTGTGGATCTAGAACATACATACCAGAAAAACACACAAATTAATTTGAGTAGAGCAAGATTCCCAGAATGTTCCAAGCACAACTTATGAGCCTATGTTCACAAAAGTGATCTTGCCTCAGCTGAGTTGTGAAGGAAGTTAAGGATTTTAAAAGGCTTCATTTCAAAGACAGAAAAAAACCCCCACAAAACTATACACATCATGAATATAAAAGGTCTCAAACATGTATGCTTTATGCTGCCTATTTTAGAATGGCATTAAAAAACAACTATTCTCTGGCATTATTTCCTAATACTTCATAATTAGTTATTTTATTCTACTAATAAAAAAGTAAAAACTACTAGATACCTATTAAATCAGCAGAATTTCAAGTACACTTTAATTTTTGAAAGATATTAAATAGGTCCATTAAAAGTAGACACTAAAAGCACAAATTAGTTTTTTCTTAAAAATTTGAATAGTAAGGTAAAAGCAGGAGTTGGAGAAAGGTGGATGCAGAATGCTATATTTTATATACACAATACTGTGCTGTTCAAAAAACCCATATCTCTGTCAAATTTATGCAAATTATTAAATATGCAGCTAATGATTTGATTGCCCACAAACTGTGAATAATAGGTGGTTGAGCTCTACAGCATGAGAAACCCATTCTGATTTTTTCATTAACTACAAACATTCAACTCACAATGCCAGCCACTTAAATGATTAGCCCAAGTTGGAAACCCATAAGAAAAGATGAAAAATTTATTTTGATGAGAACAGTAAAGTCTCTTTGTCTCTAATGAGGTAACTTTAAAGTCACAATTTTGCTACTAGAATCTTTGCTTTCACCGCACATTGGAAGTAAAGACATTTTCAATGTAAGTTGCATAGTAAAGTATGTCAGAAACTGACTAGAACTGTCAGCTGTTGCTCCTTAAGAAGTTCTAATTTATTTCTCTGGAAGAAGAGATGAAAAGAGGTAATTTTAGTTGTATTTAGAGTTATTTATAAAGTGATATATACATGCCATTTGACCTCACAATGCCAAATTAATATTTTATATGTCATTTGATCTTTTAAAAATATAGATCAGGCGTCTGGAGGGAAAATGTGAAGATTAGTTTTAAAAAATGTAATCAATGAAAGATCATTTATGAAAAGTGCTTAAAATTATTTGTAAAATAAAGATTATTAATAAATAAACCCAGTATAATCAGACAGACGGTCATGAATTTCCCACTTAGCATAAGGCAGTGGTGATATAAAGATAAATATGAATGATGTTTTGCGCTCAAAAATATGATATTCTACTGAGGTTGGGAATATGGAGATAGGGAAAAAGTTAAGCAATCACCTTTGTGACTTAAGTTACACCAAGAAAATTTCACACTCCAAAAGTATGTCTTCTACTGAATCATTTATGGTGACTTGAATTGTTAAATCCATGTGATTTTATTTAATATTTCAAATATTTATTATGATCTTGATATATACAGAGCATTCTTCCATATATTAGATACAAAAAAACTACAGGCATGTTTCTTTCAAGTGGAATATCAGAGTTGGAAGAGCTGAGGATATGAAATATAGAGCAATTGGTATGGTATACTCTATAGCGTGGCAGGCAAAAAAGAGAGAGAGCCAGAGAACGGGATTTTGAAATTTAAAATGCAACTCACAAGGCAGCTTTTGTGAAGAAGGTGGTCCATGAGATTTGGAGAGCGAGGACATTATTCCAATGTCTCCCCAAAACACAATTTCTTCAAATGGAACAGAAGACATGAATGGGGGTAGGGTGAGTGGCGTAGAGTGACAAATTTAAAAGAAGGAAATTAAAGAATCAGAGGGACAAAGTGGTTGGATGAAAAGTAATATATGTTAAAAAAAAAAAAAGCAAACAAACAACTGAGAATTTGTATTGTCCCTCAGGATTTCCACTCTCTCGACCAAAAGTTCTCTTTTCTGATGTCCTACTATGATTTAGAAGTTGGTATAGGCAATGGAGTTGTCAAGTAGCATCTAGTCCTGCATCCAGTACTAGTATAGGGAAACCTAGTAATCCCTTTCTGACCAGTTAGTTGATAGGTCACTTTACTGTCTCCAGCTTGAGAACTCCTGAAGCTGCTTTTATTTTCATCACTGATGTTTCATCTACATGAACTACAGGCCAGTCTCCACCTACATTTCTCTTTTGGATCTCCTGGGTTGCCTTGGAGTGGAAAAATGTATCACTCTGACCTGTATGGCTCTGCCACTCCAGAATTTGTTTTGAGTCATTATTTTTAACATTGTTTGGAGGGGGAGCTGAACTGAATGCTTTCTCTACTGACATCTTGGCTTTGTTCCTTTATTAAGTCTTTATTAGGCATTTATTATGTTATTAACTTCTACGTTTGCCAGTTGAAAACACATTTCTCTACATCATCCCAGTATATTATTTCCAGATTCATTAAACATTAGTCCACTTCATACAATCCCTGGTCCAGTCAGTCTTATTGTACTTCTTGCAGAATACTTAACCAACAATCTCCTTGACTTTGTACTAGCTTTCTCTAAACATAAAACCTAATACTTCATCACTTCTATGTTTTAAAATCTAGTTTCTTTCAAAATTCAGCTCAAATGCCACACACTATGTGATTCCTTTCTTAATCCCCCCAGATGGTAATGCCTTCCTTCTACTATAACTCCATTATGAGTGGAACATTCTACTTGTACTTGCCTTCCCAGCACTTGGCACAATGCCTAGCACCTGGTTAACATTTAATAAATGCTTTTTGACTTGATGTATTTATTTTTCATGTATTGTATATATACACATTTTCTGTAAAATTCTAGAGGGTAGAAATGATACCATTTTGTTTTCTGTCTTCAATGCCTATCACACAGTTTCTGGAACATAGTAGGTCCTTAAGAAGTATTTGGAGATTGATTGAGTTACAAACATATGAAAAGGAAACTCAAAGTAAAATATTATAGGACCATCATTCAGAGATGGAAGAGAACACCTGTATTTTTAGAGAGAATTTGACTCCTAATATGCAATCTGTTTGAAATAAATGTAACAAAAATAAATGTTTTAGCAGTTCACAAGAAGAATAGTTTGAGGAAGGATGGTGAAGAAAGGTACCACAGAACAAGAAGTCTTTGAACTGAAGGCTATGTAACTGTCAAAGAATTGAAGAGTCCAGAATAGGATATAGGTATATAGAATTAATGACTTGATTGGTCCAGAAGTTTCATTTAAGAATATAGTTGAAGATAATTTTGAAAAATAAAATTCTGGGTAGAATATCTAAGGCTTAGAATACTAGACTAAGGAGTTTGAGATTTATTCTATAGCCAAAGGTTTGGCATTCAAAGTCTTGATTAAAGTGTTTTAAGAAGATGAATCTGTCAGTGTTAAAAAGGATTGAATTAGTGGGATGGGAGAGCCAAGTTGTAAAAGCCCATTGTAATAGTAATTCAAGGATAAGGTGATAATAGCCTGGACTAAGGTGACAGCAGCAGAAAGAAGGTGTAGCAAATATATTCTGTTTTACACCACTGGAAATTTTGATTGAGATCTAATGGTTTTCTGAAAGAGTCAAAGTCTTGGATTTGAGTTAGAGAGTTTTAGATTCCATTTTCTATAGTATATCCAGTGGAAGTTTAATGTAGTCATTTAGTTGATGATCTAATATTAAAACTCCTAAAATGTGACTTCAGTCATATTCAGGCAAAATATTTAGAGGAAAATAAATTCTGTTCCCGAATCAGCAAACTTTGTAAATGACTAAAAATTACACCAAAACAATTGCGATACTAAGTAAAGCTTGGTATATCCTATAAACAGAACAAACACTATGCCATCTGAACCCAATCAATGGCATTTTATCTTAAAGCAACGAGATAAAGATAATTAGTCAAGGTAACAAGAACAAGAAGTTAAGGGCCCACTATATGTGTCTGCCACTGTACTTTAAAAAATGGGAGGGAAAAAATGGACCCTGCTCTCAAGGAACTTGTAGTCTAATGAGATATAAAACATGTAATCAATTATATTACATAGAGAGGTATATATGTGGTCAGGTGGAGCTAATCAGCAAAAGGAAGGCACTATCACAAAGCAGGATAGGGACAGGCTTTTTATGGAAGATGGAATTTTAGCAGAGATTTGAAGAAAATCAGGAGGTGAAAGTGAACAGAGAGGTAACTCCAGGCATAGGAAAGAGTGAAAATGCAATGTATTTGGACCTGGAGTGTCTTGTGTAAGGAACAGCCAATCAATAAACATTCATTAAACTCTTACTATGTACTAGGAACAGGATAGCAAAGGGAGCATTATAACTAGATTACTAAACACATTGGAGAGAGAGAGAGGTATAATAAAACTGGAAAGGTAGGAAGGAGTCAATTTATAAAGGACTTTAAGAGACACGCAGGATTTTACATTTGATCCTGTAGGTAATAGGAAGTCATTAGAGTTTGTGGAGTGTGTTTGTGTGTGAGAGACAGCGAGATAGAGAGAGAGATAGCAGAGACAGAGAGAGATGAGGGGAGGAGAGAGACAGAGATGGAGAGAAAGAAATGAAGTGAGAAGAGGGAAAGGGAGGGGAAAGGGAAAATGAGAGAGACAGAGAAAGAGGGAGGGAAATCATCAAGAGATCTGTGTTTTAAGAAGATCAATTTAACAACAGAGTGGAAGATAGACTGAAGTGGGAGATATTTGAATCTGGGAGACCAACCAATAGGCTATTGCCCTAATCCAGGCATGAGATGATGAGGCTCTTTTTGAAAGGGCAGCAATGTCAGAAGAGAGGAGAGAACAAATGAAAATAAATATTATAGTGAATAGGCATATTGTGTATATGCGTATACATAAGCACATATATGTATATGCATGTATTATGAATGCATGTATGTAAATCTTACTGTCAGCTATGTCTTCTCAACTTCATGCCCAGTACTCTACCTACATTAGCCTTTTTTCACTTGTTTTATATATGTGATCTTTTTTTTTTAATACAATGTTTTCAAACTCAAATAGAAATGGATCCCTGAGGGTCATATGATGTAGAAAAACAAAAATTAATATGAACTATATTGTATTTTGATTTATTTTGTTAAATATTTTCCAATTAAAATTTAATCTTGTTCCAGCAGCACTTGGAAGGGTAGGATTTTTATCAAGTCTGCTTTCACAGCTGAGTCAGGAGATGAGTCTTATTCATTTTGTGTGGGAACTGAGTCATAGAGAGATTAAATGACACACTCCCAGTCATATTAACATTTATATTAAGATGATTACAAAATAATAATAATTTCATAGTATTTATGTGTCTTTTTACATATGTATATATTTCTATTTGTCCCGTAATTTCATGAGTAAAGGATTCTTTTTCAAGTGGAAATTGTATTGGATGGCTGATGAAATCACTTTCCACATGAAACTCTTACTCTATGCTATCAAACTCTAAGGATCAAACATTTTTATTAGGTCCGTTTTTCAGTGATACTTTTCTCCTTCCTGGTCAGCCCTACCTCTTCTATACAGTCCCTGTTTCCTCTAATTTGGAATCATCCTTCAAAGAACTCTTAGCATTGTGATTTATAAATGATTTGCTCAGTGATGTGAGGATAAAAAAGGAGCCCAAAGAGGGGAACACAAAGGTGAAGAGTAGTTTAATTGCCATCCTCTACTAATTAATAAAGGTGCTTTTGTTTTCTGCCTACTTTGAGTAGTGAGCTAAGGAAAGATAGGCTTAAAGGGTAGTTAGAGTGATTTTCAGTCATCAGATCTGAAGGGATTCATTCATTTCCAATGATTCACCTTGTTCTAATTCCAGCCTACAACTGATACCTACAACTTCCAGGTCAATTTCATCTTACAGTCCTGGCCAAATTCCCACAAGACATTTTGGATTACTCTGAAGTTGCTTTTAGAAATTCATAAGCTTTTACTTTTTACTCATAGTTCTTATCTATACTCACATGGTTATTTCTAATAGAAAGGGGCAATGGTAATTAGGATCTAAAGAGTTACGTTTATCCTCTTGGTTTTCTTCCCTAGGATGAATTCAAGATAACCTATTCACAGGAAAACTGTTGAGGAAATTGGGTTAAGAAAGCCATTTCACACAATCTCTCCAAATAAACTCTCTTCCCCACTGATTACAGAGCTTTTCCAAATTCCTGCAAGAGTAATTATTTTTTTTTTGTACTATTCTTTCTCATTTGTAAAGATGTGACTTGTTTTGTTCTTACTTAACTGCCTTGGAGGTCTTTTGCAACATTTTGCTAATTGTTAATTGCCTAGATCTTTAATTGGGATATAGAAGACAGGGAAAGTGTCAACCAAAATATACATTTTTTTTCAGTATGTCAGATTTAATAGTTCCCTTAGGCTACTGCAGCTAACTTCAAGATCTTGGAAAAGGAATCAAGCTTTTTTAGATAGAAGTATATTTTTTCTATGCATAAATTATTTCTAAAATTGTAATGACTAAAATTGCAAACTTTTAGTATCAAAATGTCCAGACACTCTCTTTTAATATTTATAAGTACCAAAATGATAACCAGATCATAGATTTAGAATAAAAATATCTAAGGGATTGCTGTTTAATATGTTTCCTTTTGACAAGTTTAGAAACAGAGGACTAGAGAGGAAAAAAAATCCTAAAACAAGTATGCCATCCCAGCAGCTGCATTTCAAAGACAATGAATTTATGATCTTTGAAGGTCATGGAGCTGGTCTTGGTTTACACAGAGAATGCCTGGTAGATTCCTAGAGATTTCTCTGGAGTTAGAAGGAATCCCAGCAATTATCTAGACCCACACCCTTATTTTGTAGATGAAGATACTAAGACCCAAAGAGATTGTGATTTGCACAATGTCAGACAGGTGGTAAGTGCAAGGGCAATGATTTTCAGGGGTGTAAAGAAGCAAGCTTGTGTTAACTCGTAAGAGTTGATATATTTTTAGTGTGAGCACTGAGACCACAGAAATCAGCAAGTGCTACAAATAAAGACTTGATTTATTGTTTTGTTGATTGACTAGACTTAAGAAAGTGATGAAGAAAATGTTAATAATTCAGATTAAACTTCCAAGTATATTGTACAAACACATCTCCCCATGAAGTGCCCCCAAACTTGTTGCTAAATATTTACTAGGACACAGATTTTAATTTACATTCTGTTCTGAAATTTTTTTAGTTATTTAGGAACACTATAATGATGGCTCAGAAACAGAAAAAGTAATATTCAGTATTACTAATAATGTTATTTATTAATAATACTAATAATATTGAGAAGGAGTACATTTGGGAATGCAAAGAACAAAAGTTTGTGGCCATCCAATATTGAATAGAAAGAATTATGAGTACATTGTGTCTGGAGTACAATGGAGAAACTTTAAAAGTCTGAAGTCATAATTATCAGACTCTATCATATGAAAACACACTGGTCTGGCAACATAGCAGGGACAACAGGTTCACCTTGTGGTTAACACACTTGGCAGGCAAGCAGATGGTCAGAAGGCTCAAGTCTCAAGGGCCTGACAATTAGAGCAAATATGGGAGCACTGAATCCAGAATGGTGACCCCTGGCATTCATTAGATCTGCATTGGTTTGGTTTGGTTTGGTTTTTTTAATAATGATAGGTTTAATTACCTTTCAAAATTAAAATGTAATCATCTTACAAAACATGAAGTATTGTAAAACTGCAGTATATATACATATATATATGTATATATATGTATATATGTGTATATACTTTACAACTGAACTCTATGAATTCACTCTTTTTTTCATTATTGTATATGTTAGCTATATTCACTCTTCAAATGTAGCATATTAACAGGTATGATTTTGTATTTTTATCAAGATTGCTCAAATATATCTGAACTTTATTTCTATTCTAAAGATGAAATTTTACAGAACAATAAAGTATAAACATAGTGAGTGAAGGCCTGTTTATAATTTATATGCTATTGATACTCAATATGCCATACATTCTGGTAATAGGGAGGGGATACCACTAGAGTCAGAGAAACCCAAGAGCTATTCCATTCCAACACTAAAGGGAGAAAAAAAATATATTGATTGGAGCACTGAACTTGGATTCAGAAGACTGGCTGAGATATTTATGATACATAACCATAAGCAAATCACACAATCTTGTTGTGTGTCCTTTGCATAATTCCCCAGTTTCATGGTCCAAAACCTTTCTCCCTGGTTATCATTATCCTGTATGCATTGCCTTTCCCTATTAGAATATGTTCCTTGAAGGTAGGAATTATGTGTGTGTGTGTGTTCGTGTGTTCGTCCTTTGTTGCCGAAGAAGACCATGCCATCAGAGAAATCATGATATGACTTGCGCTTGACTTTGTTTTGAGTGAGAGAGGGCTGTGCAGGTCACCAGCCTCACTTCTCCTCCAGAGCCATCTGAATCCAGTGACCAGATATTAATCAGGATGACTGGAGATGACCCAGGATGAGGCAGTTGGGGTTAAGTGAGTTGCCCAAGGTCACACAGCTAGTGAGTATCAAGTGTCTGAGGTGATATTTGAACTCAGGCCCTCCTAACTCCTGCACTGGTGCTCTATCCACTGCACCACCTAGCTGCCCCAATAGGAATTAACTTATCTACTTGAATTTGTGTTCTCACAATTAAGCAGTGTCTAACGTGTAGTGAACGCTGAAATATTTTTTGATTTCTGCATTTGATTCCTTCATCTGTAAAATGAGGAAACTAGATCTATGATTGAAATATTTATTCAATGGTAATGACAAATCTTATATACAGCAGCTTTGCTTTATCTCAGATTTAGAGGTGAACGGGGGTTTAAAGTCATCTAGTCTAGGAACCTCATTTTACAAAGTAGTAAAGTGAGGACTAAAGAGGCTAAAAACAATTTACCTTCAAGAGATAAGTTGGAGAACATTGATTATAAGCCCCATTTGACCATGGAAAATCCCTTCCTCTTTAGGTTTCAGTTGTAGAAATGATTCCCAACATGTTTTCCAGATCTTTATCCATTACCCTATGAAACACGTGGTTGGCTGGGTACTAACATATTTTGGAGTAAAATATCTCATCACCCATGTTTCCTATATTAAGAGCTTGAATGAACTTGTAAGGTAATTGGTTTTTCAGTTACATTAACTCATAATTACAAGCCTGGTGAATCATACGTTGCTACAGATATTGCAGAGCTGATCCACTCGTCTAAATGTTGCAACTTTACAATGATACAGCTTGGCCATTTGTCTTACATTTGTATTGGAAACTTCCATGTGTATCACTTGATTAAATTGCCTTTACGCTGTAATTGATGGAGAGTTAGTCTTAATAGTCAGAAAAACTTGAGTATAAGTTCTGCCTCTCACACAAAAAGGCTGTATCACCTTGGGCAAGTCACTTATCTCCTCCGTGTCCCATGCAATTCTTTAAGGCTACAAATGACAAAACAATTGCTGACGTGCAGTGATATTATGTGTTTCCTCATCAGGTAAACCCTGTACCACTCAAGGAATAGTATGATCACAAACAATAATCCAATCCTGTCAAAATGTATTTAGCACCTATTATGTGCCAGTGCCAGGCACTGTGCTTAACACTGGGGATACAATGACAGTGCCTGACCTCAGTGACCTTACAATCCAAAGAATAAGAAATTACACAAGAGGAAATACCAGTCAGGAGAGCAGATGCAAAGGGCAGTGATCTGAGAGTCCACTTTCTATCTTCTATATAGGAAGGCACTGGGAGGAAAAGCTGGTCCTCTGCCCTTCAAACAGAGGTCAGAGAAGGCTGAGGGAGGTAGCATCAGTCAAGGCTTGAGTTAGAATCATAGTGGTTTGTTAAAAGTGGTGAGCTTATCGTGGGAGGGGACATCTTACTAAGTGGAGTTGAAACCAGGTGGTGAGACAGCAGGTCTCAAATGGAGAGAAGTAGAATAAACAATAGAAACCAATGAATAAAATATCAAAAGACAAGATCTCAGTCTTTGAAGCAGACCTGTACTAAATTAAGTCCTAGACCCTTTCTTATAAGACATGGAGAGATTGTGATCCAAAGTCGGGGACATACCCACACCGATGAAATAAGGGATGTGTGAGGAATCGAAATAAGTTGAAGAATGTCATTTGATTCAAAAGTGGAATTTTCTATGAAGTAATTTTCCATAGTAACTAGGTTCATTCGTGTCTAGTAACCTGCTTATTCCTTTCTTTGACTTATAGTCAACAAAAAAAGTGCCATATTTTATCTGTCTGAATGAAGATGACTGTGCAAAGTAGTGATGGAGGCATTTGTATGCTTATATAGTCCTTGGATATAAAGTTGTTGGGTTTTTTTTGTTTTCTCACAGTCCTGTGAGATTGTTTCACAGTATATTCTTATTTTAAATTGTGACATTTTTCTTGATCCCATTGCCTAGGACCAGAGACTCAAGTGAAGAAGAACTTTAATAGTTCCAAAGAGTGCTTTCTGATTTACATACATATATACGTATGTCTGTCTGTATTCATATTTGCTCCACATAGCAACCACCGTTTCTCTCCATCTTACACAAGAGGAAACTGAAGCTCAAAGGTGAAATGACTTGCCTAGGGTCACAGGTGTTTTAATTGTATGTGGCAGAATTAAAATCTTGTTCTTCCCTACTACAAATCCAGTACTCTATCCACATGACTATCCTATCACCCCAGGGAGGTATGGGGATGAATGGAACCCCTTTGGAATTAGAGCCCCATAATTCAAATCCCAACCCTGATGCTGAAATAGACTGTGAGTTGTTTTTTTTTTAAAAGACTAGTTTTTGCTTTCCTTAGTATCCCTAGGGCTTAGCACAATACCTGGTACACACATAGTAAGTACTTAATAAATGGTAGTTGACTGACTACTTGAGAATATACCTTTTGATGTTGACACACACATATAAAATACATATATATACATACACATATATACATATTAGCATACTATACATATATATCTGTTTAATATATGTACATTATATATAACTTGTCTAATGTTACATATATGTTATATGTGTATGTTGTAACTTTAAGATCAGAAAAACATTTTTAATATGTTATCTCACTTTATCCTCACAACAACCCTCTAACATGTTGTAATTTTCTCAGACTTACAGAAGAGTAAGCTAAGGCTGAGAGAATAAGTGACTTGAAGTGCTTTATCATGGCCACATAGCCAGTAAATGTCAGAGATGATGTCAAAACAGCTCCTTCTGACTCTTTACCCAATGCTGTATCTACTATGTCTCATTGGACTTAAGAATCATGAAAACTTGAGCTCAAATGTGGAGAGAGAAGAGAGGGGTCAGTGAGGGAGGGAGGGAGGAAGGAGGGAGACCAAAGGAAGGAAAGGGGTAGGAAAAGAGGGAGAGAGGGAAAGCAACACAGAGAAGGTGCATATAACTAATTCAGTCTTCTATGATAAAGTTTACTAGAATCTGGACACCAGCTGTTGATGGTCACTGAACAGGGTGGTCTAAGAATTATTTCACAGTCTACTTCCTAGGCTTCCTTGATTCCAAAGAGTTTCACAGCTCATGGCATTTGACTAAGCCAACTCTACTCCATTTTGAATTGAGTTAAATCTAGAGGGAGTTAGTTTTTTTAGAGTTAGCCATGCAGAGTATACTTGATTGCAAGTCTTTGTTCCTTTCTCATATATAAAGGTTCCACATCATTTAAGCTCTTATAAATAAAGGTCAGAATATTGATTGGATTCTGTTTTGGATCAGTGGGCAATTTAAGGAGTGAGGGGTTTGAATAATCTGCTTGCTGAATGAATGCCAGATGTAGTCTAAGTGAGAATTTTGTGTGTCTCAAGTCTTATCACATAGTAAAAGTACCCTAGGGATTTTGGAGGTATCAATTATAATTGTTTTCTCTAAAACTGGAAAGCCATTATCTGGGTAAGAGTCACTTCAAGAGAAGATGATGGGCTTTTGGTCAGATATCAATAGGGCACAGCAGTTTAATACAGAGGAAAGAGCACTGTGTCAGGAATTGAAGAAAATGCATATTTTGCTGCTGAAAAAACAACAGGGCTGTGTTAGACATGGCATTTGAATTTTCTGTGACTCAGTTTCCTCAACAATAAAATGAAAGCATGATACCAAATAACCTCTAAGAGTCTTTCTAGACCTAATTTTCCATGACTCTACTAAAGTCTCATTGACCATTGAGGAATTGATGGTCTTTCTGAGTCACAGAAAATTTAGCTAAAACATTCGTATTGTACTTCTTTTTGGTTGTCAAAGTTGGTAAAGGTCTGGCCCTGGAATAAAAAAGAACTGGATTCAAGTGCTACTTTTGACACATAACAGCAATAAAAAAGAGGCAAATCTCTGAACTTCTCAGTATCTCCAGTAAACTTTGTAAAACTACAAGGTACAAATGATTGACTTAGCTCTGTTAACAACAGAATGAAAGTCTTGTATACTGGTGAAATCCCAGTTTGAGGTTGGGGATGGGGAGAGGGGCTTTGGATCTGTTTGAAATAATTAATTGGGATTTGGAATTGTAATCAGGAAGAGCTGTACTTAAATCCTGCCTCTTGAATTCTATCACTAATTGTGTGAGCCTGAGCAAATCACTTAATGTTGATATCACTGGATAAATCACAATTTTCTTTTCTATAAAATGGGAAATGTAGGACTGCTAGACTCGCTGGCCTCCAAGATTCCTTCTGGCTCTGTACATGAACATATGATTTTCCATTCCTTCACTTTGCCAGTATCACTTTGTTGTTTTTGAAATTAATTTGAATATTTAAATGGGACTCTTCCAAATGGAAAGAAAAAAAAGGGATTGAACTCTTTTCACATTCTAATGCCAAGCAAAAACATTTGCTACTACTCTGACTTCTATAGACCAAAAAAAAAAGAATTTACATATGTATATGTGTGTGTATGTATCTGTGTGTGTGTATCTCCACACATATACACCCATATACACATTATGTGAACATAAATTTTATTTGTGTACATATGTGAAATTTCCATACGTATGTTCTTTATATTTTTGTTTTTATAGACATATGCTATACATACATAAACAAATATGTCCACAAGTGTCTATCCATCTATAATACATTTATAGGCAACTGGTGCATAGAGTACTGGTTCTTGAGTCAGGAAGACCTGAGTTCATATCAGCTATGTTACCTTGGAAAAGTCACTTAACCTCTGTTTCCTTCTGTTTCCTCAACTGTAAAGTAATGGCAGTAACAATACCTGCCTTGTTGTTGTGATAATGAAATGGCATAATATTTGTAAAAGTGCTTAGCAAAGTGCCTGAAACACAATAAGAATTATATAAATTTCCCCTCACATATACATATGTGCATATATGTGTGTGTATATTTATTTATATAGTGGAGGCCATATGAATAGAAGTAAAATATGCTGAACTTTATTCCCAAGAATGCATAATACAATAAAAAAACTCTGTATCACTGTAAGATCAAGTTATCCTATTTTTCAGTCTCATAGCTGTAGAATGAGAATTTAGAATGCTATTTGAGAAATCATCAATTATATTTTTTCTTTCATAAAAAGGCTCCTAAAAACTCAAACTAGCACAGTATATAATAATATTTTCCAGTAGCTGAGATATGCTTCATTGCTGAGTGAAAATATGATTAAATACAATTTGAAAAGAATGTCAGTGTGCAAAGTGAACATCTATGCCATGATCTCATCCAGTTTTATGGCTTCATTTATGTATAGGCAGATAATCTCCAAATCAACAACTCTTTTGCTCATCTATTACTTAAGCTTCAAGTCCTAAACGGCCATCTGCCTGCTAGACACTTTCACCTGTGTATTCCTCGACTATCTGAAAATTCAGCCTGTCCTAATTTGAACTCATCAGTGCCTCCACAAAAGAAAAACAAACCTGGGGTGGAGCCAAGATGGCAGAGTAGAAAGACACACAAAGGCAGGCTCTCCCCACATGGCCCATAAAATACCTGTAGAGGGGGACTCTCAACAAATTCTGGAGCAGCAAAAGTGGAGAACAACAGAGTGGAGGAGATTTCCAGCCAGGGTGACCTGAAAGGCCCATGGGAAACGTCTGTTGCACCAGAGGTGGAGTGGAGCCCAGCTCAGCCTTGGCAGTGAGACTCGTGAACAGCCCTCAGGGGCAGAACCTCCAGTCTCAGAATCCCCATTCCCAGCAGTTGGTTTGCAGATCCCTCAACCTACAGGCTCCAAAGGTCAGTGACAGGGTTTTTTCAGCTGGCCAGGAGAGTGAGAAGGGTCTTCCCCTAGCTCCAGGCTCAGGCAGTGGCTGCAGAGGCTACATCAGGCAGGCAGCAGCAGTTCCTATGTCATGCCCCTACAGCAGCCAGCATCCATTGTTTGATCATAAAACCCCTGGGGACACTGAGGAGCTGATTATTACCTTGGTCCTGTGTATAGGCCCTGAGGGAGTTGGTCTTTGTCTCACAATGAATGGCAACCCTCCTCCCACACTTGACTGAATTCCAAACCCCCAGTGCTGGTCTGGCAGAACTGGAGGCCAGGTGGCTGTGGAGAGGTAACTGCTAAAATTCTGGGCAGAAAAACCTCTTCCAGACCAGTGTACATGCTTGATTATGCCACCTTGGAAGAACTGAGGTTTTACAGATCCCCAGAGTATACCCTACTCTTGACAAGGGATGCAAAAGTGAAGTAACTGGTTGGGAAAATGCCCAAAAAAAGGGAAAAAAAATAAGACCATAGAAGGTTACTTTCTTGGTGAACAGATATCTCCTCCCATTCTATCAGATGAGGAAGAACAATGCTTAACATCAGGGAAAGATATAAAAGTCAAGGCTTCTGTATCCCAAACATCCAAAATAAATATCCAGTGGTCTCAGGCAATGGAAGAGCTCAAAAAATATTTTGAAAATCAAGTAAGAGAGGTAGAGGAAAAATTGGGAAGAGAGATGAAAGAGTTGGTGAACAGATATCTCCTCCCATTATATCAGATGAGGAAGAACAATGCTTACCATCAGTGAAAGACATAAAAAGAGCCTACACATCATTTTTCATGAAATTATCAAGGAAAACTGCCCTGATATTCTAGAATCAGGGGGCAAAATAAATATTGAAAGAATCCACCAATCACCTCCTGAAAGAGATCCAAAAAGAGAAACTCCTAGGAACATTGTGGCCAAATTCCAGAGTTCCCTGGTCAAGGAGAAAATATTGCAAGCAGCTAGAAACAAACAATTCAAGTATTGTGGAAATATAATCAGGATAACACAAGATCTAGCAGCTTCTACATTAAGGGATCAAAGGGCTTGGAATATGATATTCCAGAAGTCAAAGGAACTAGGACTAAAACCAAGAATCACCTACCCAGCAAAACTGAGTATAATACTTCAGGGGAAAAATGGTCTTTCAATGAAATCAAGGACTTTCAAACATTCTTGATGAAAAGACCAGAGCTAAAAAGAAAATGTGACCTTCAAACACAAGAATCAAAAGAAGCATGAAAAGGTAAACAGCAAAGAGAAGTCATAAGGGACTTACAAAAGTTGAACTGTTTACATTCCTACATGGAAAGACAATATTTGTAACTCTTGAAACTTTGTTCAGTATCTGGGTAGTTGGTGGGATTACACACACACACACACACACACACACACACACACACAGGGCACAGGGTGAATTGAATAGGATGGGATCATATCTTAAAAAAATGAAATTAAGTGGTGAGAGAGAAATATATTGGGAGGAGAAAGGGAGAAATGGAATGGGGCAAATTATCTCTCATAAAAGAGGCAAGCGAAAGACTTTTTAGTGGAGGGAGAAAGAGGGGAGGTGAGAGAAAAAACATGAAACTTACTCTCATCACATTTGACTAAAGGAAGGAATAAAATGTACATTCACTTTGGTATGAAAACCTATCTTACAATATAGGAAAGTGGGAGGGGAAGGAAATAAACAGGGTGGGGGGGATGATGGAAGGGAGGGCAGTGGAAGGAGGGAGCAATTTGAATCAACACTCTTGGGGAGGGACAGGATCCAAAGAGAGAACAGAAGCAATGGGGGCAGGATAGGATGTAGGGAAATATAGTTAGTCTTACATAACATGACTATTATGGAAGTCATTTGCAAAACTACACAGATATGGCCTATATTGAATTGCTTGCCTTCCCAAATGGAATGGGTGGGGAGGGAGTGAGGAAGAGAAGTTGGAACTCAAAGTTTTAGGAACAACTGTTGAGTATTATTCTTGCAAATAGGAAATAAGAAATACAGGTAATGGGGTATAGAAATTTATCTTGCCCTACAGGACCAAAGAGAAGATGGGCATAAGGGAAGGGAGGGATGTTAGAAGAGAGGGCAAATTGGTGATAGCGGCAATTAGAATGCTAGATGTTTTGGGGTCAGGGAGGGAAATGGGGAGAAAATTTGGAACCCAAAATTTTGTGGAAATGAATGTTGAAAACTTAAATAAATAAATTAAAATTTAAAAAAAGTAGGAAAAAACCGTGCATTTCCTCCTGTTTTCATAGATATCCCTACCATAGTCTTACTGAGCTGAGGTCCAGACTTCATAATAATCTTTGACTTTTTCTTTTTCTATGCCCTTTTTTCCTAGTCAATTGTTAATTCCCAATCATTATACCTGTACAAAATTGCTCACTCTACAAAAGTATATTCTTTTTCATTTAGACTGTCACTAAACTAATCCAGGGTCTCATCTGTCATCTAGTCTATTATTATAAACTATCTGATTCGTTTTCCTAACTCCACTTTAAATGCACTGATACATCCTTCACCAGGCCATCAAAACAATCTTCCTAATATAAAGGTCTCATCAAGTCATTTATTTGCTCAAAGTCCTTTAATTGATCCCTAAATGCCAAATTTAGGAAATGCCAACTCCTTAGCTTAGAGTTCAACCACAATATGATAATCCAACATCCTCTACCTTGGTCAGACCACATCTGGAGCTTTATTTTCAATGCAGGATGCATTTAGAGTTTGGGAAAGAAATTATCATTATGGAGCATGTCCAGAGGAGGAAAACTAGGATGTTGAGTCCATGTCACATGAGTATTCTCTGAAGGGTCTAGGAGAATTCACACTGAAAAATAGGCTGGTCGGGGATGGCATTTGATAGCTACCTTCAGGTATTCAAAGATCTGAAAGGTAGAAAGAAGATTTGATTTGTTCTATTTGACTTCATAAGGAAGAACTAGGAGCAATAGTTAGAAGTTAATTAGAGGAAAATATATCCTCAATGTAGGGAAAATAGTCCATGATTAGAGCTAACTACTAGTGGAAAGGGCAGCCTTGATAGGTAGGTCTTTCTCTCTCATTGAAGTCCTTTACACAATATGTGTACTACCACTTATTATAGAAGATATTATATTTTTAGGTATGGGTTAAACTATATGGCCCTTGAGTTCCCTTCCAACTCTCAGATTCTATGCTTTATAACATACTTCAGGTCTGAAAATTAGTTCACAGGAAAATGGAAATAAAACCCAGTTGCCTGCTTTATTATCAATTAATATTCTTCTCCATTATATTGTCTGTCTGACTTGAGTTATAGAGAAATGGAAATAGTCTTGGGTTTAGATAGACAGATAGATACACATATATGTGTGTAGGTATGTTTCATACATATATCTGTCTTTGTTTCTATCTGTGTATCTCTCAATGTGCCATTTATATTTTTAGTTTTTCTTTCAGAAAGAATCCTCCCTTTTTTGTGAATATTTTTTTCAGGTTAGTTTCCTTTATACATAGGTTCCAGAAATTAGAATATGGAAAAATTGTGAGAAATTGTATATAGGAGAATCCTTTTCCTAATCTCTGTACAGCCACCAATGCTACCTACTTTTAGGAAGCTACAGGATGATACTCTTCTTTCTCCCACCACAAACATCCACTTTCTACAGTGAAAAAGAAAACAGAGGTCAATATTTCTCTATTACTCCTCAGGTCAAAACCACACTGTGGCCTTTGTAAGCATTGTTCTTTTGGGAAATACAAAGACCACTGCTGAAAGGCTCTCTCTTATCAATGGATAAGATACCATACCTAGAGTCAGGAAGAATTAGACTGAAATTTGGCCACAGATTTACAACACTAGATGTGTAATTTTATCTCTGTGTATTTCTATTATCTATCTGTAAAGGGAGGGTGGATGTACTCTATGGCTTTAACATTCCTTCCAGCTCTAAATCTATGATTCTTGGATCCTATATCAGTTACTTACACATGTGTGGACCACATATCTATTTATGTCACTCCCTGGGTGTACAGTATTCCATCTAATCCCTATTGTGACCTTGCCTCTAATCCTTTAATGAGTATTTTACATCCTAGTTGGAATCATCCCAGAGTCCTCCCCCTTCAAATTCCCCATCTACCTATTAGCAAATACAGTGACTTCACTTCCCCATCCTAAACGCACTTTGACTTATTCCTCTTCACATCTCCACTAGACTAATTATTGTTTCTAGCAGCTGGCTCTCCTCAAAGCATTACTTTAGAATTGCAATATAACTGTTGAAATTTATGCCTGCTGTGCTGAAAGAATTCTTAGAAATCTCAAGATCATTGCTAGATACTGTTTAGGAGGAAATGGTCCCACTGAATATTTTCCCTTGGCAGAAAATGTGTGTTGTGTTGTTACAATACCCTATAATATGGTAGGGAAAAAAGGTATTCTCATTTTATCTCATGATTATTTGCCAACTGGCTAATTATTCTCTGGTTGATTACTTTAATCTGTTAAGATCAAAGACAAAACACTGAATTATTTTATTTTGTTATTATCATTATCATTTTGCTAAGAGTTCTTCTCAAGTTTTATTGCGATATGTCATCTGGTGTGGCAGCAACCCTGGGTTCTCAGAGGCTGTGATTTTTAGACCCTTAGCTATGATGTGCTCTACCATAATGGAAGAGCTTTGAGAAAAGTCCCATCAGTAAACCTTGTCTGAAGTCTGAAGACTGATGATCTGAAGAAGGGATACACACATCCCCAAGTGACTAATCACCAGATGATGAATGAACCCCTTTCTATTCTCTAGAAAGAGTGGTAGAGTATTTGAGAAATCTCAGCAAAGTGTGCTAAGCATTATACAGTTTTTCAGCTATCTAAATGCAAAAGTAACTATTGGTTTTCTTAATGTAATCTTTGGCCAATACATTTGCCACCTACTAGAGGTACTCAGACACAAATTAGACATCCTACTGGGGGAAATCAAATGCATACTGACATTCCTACTACTAATGAAACCAAGACTCGATGAAGTCACAAGTAAATGCAAGAATTACTGGCAGATTGACCTCAGAGAAATGAATGATGACTATGTGAACAGTGTAATTCTGTATCCAATGGCAAAAGGAAATATAGTTTAAAGGTACAATTGGCGATTGTGCCTTGCTTTGTTCATCATGATCGTGAGCAAATCATGATGAGAACTATGGCTCTAATCAAAATCTATGGAAGAGGATGAACTATATATATATATATATATATATATAAAACCAAATACAGTGACTTCACTTCCACATCCTAAACACACTTTGACTTATTCCTCTTCACATCTCACTAGACTAATTATTATTTCTATAAATATATATATAATATATATTATATATAGTTTGATTATGTGTAAAAGTGAGAATTGGCTAGGATGGCATCTGTGTTGAAAAATATATATGGACATTCAACAAGGAAATGAATGTCAGGATTCTCACATAGATATATACACACACGTGTGTGTGTTTCATGAATACTTATGTAAGGGAAAGAGTCAATAAACACAGAAAGTTATGGCAGCAAATTAAGCCATGTGAAAAGGACATTGATTTCATCTGAAAAATCAGAAATGACTGAATGGGAATATAATCATTATTTCAGAATTAGCTTTGTGCAGTCACATTACAGTCTGGTGGAAGTAAACCTGAAAATGAATTTCAGAATAGTGGAAAAAAGAATTATAAGAAATCCCTGTTTATTGTTCCAAGTCAGAATTGCCCAGTTTTTAGAGCACTGGAGCCATCCCACCTTAGATATTGATCAACAGTCATTTTGTCTTTTAACCTCAGTTTTCTCATCTGTCTAATGGGAATAGTAATAGTACCTAGATCACAGGGTTTCTATGAGGATCAAATAACATAATAGATGTTAAGCACTTTGCAAGTGTTAATATGCTATACAAATGCAGCTGATACCCAACCTGTTTAAATTCTGGAAAAGTAATCAAGGAATGTAAGACATTCTTAAAAAAATGAAGTTTAACAAGTGGAAAACAATCACCATAATGAAGAGGTAGATATCACTCAGAAACTACTTTCTACAGTAAATATTTAATTTATTGGCCAAGCAGAGATTTATGGTGTCAAGTTATGAGTTCATTTGCAAAAGATTACAAAAAGCAGAATGGTAGAAAACTGAGCAGTTCTACCCCACAAAATAGTGTGATGGGCTCTAGATAGAGAAAGAGACATATGTCTTTGGAAATGATTAATATAAGAATTTGTTTTGGTGTTTTTGAATATTTGTTATTTTTCTTTTCAGTTTTTTTAAAGGGTAGCTGAGGTAGGAAAAAGAGAAAATAAATGCTTGTCAATTTTTAAAAAATGATAAACAATTAGCAATAAACAAGATTTCAGAGAGCTTTTTTCTGAGTTCTAACAATGTCACACCATGGTGAAAGGAAGATGAAACCAATAATGGGTTACACATTTGCCAGAGTATTTATAGAAACCAATTTTCATTGGTGACAACACTAAAAGCTTATCACTTCACTATGAAATTACATGAGGAAGTAACAATGTCACTTATGAGTATAAAGTTTTGGAAAATTATTGGACCTAACCAAATAGATAAAAAATAAATTGATATTGAAGGTTGTAAAATTTTAAGGATGCTTAGTGATTGATTTCCAATATGTGTGAAGCAAGGTAAGATTCTAAAAAGGGCTCATATGAGACTTCTGTGAATAATATGTGGTTATTGGCAGTGCTGGAAAAACTGGGAGACTCTGGCTATAAGAACTCCCTCCATCAGCAAATATCACAACCCTTTGAACAGCTAATAGATAATTCCTAGAGTAGCAACTCTTAATTTGGGGTCTCTGAATTAAAAAAAATGCTAACTACATTTCAATATAATTTTTTTGTGTGTATTTCATTTTATATATTTAAAAACATTATTTTAAGAAGGGCTAAAAAGCTCCATCAGACTGCTATAGGCATCAAAGAAATAAAAAAATATATATACAAATATATTATAAATAAATATATAATACATATAATAAATTAATAATAAATATTCAATTTATTAAATTTTTAATTAAGTTTATTATTAAAATTTAATAATAAATATCATAAATTAATAAATATAAATATACATTAAGAATTCATGTAATAGATACAGGGACAGATAGGCAATGCAGTGTATAGAGAACTGGGCCTGGAGTCCTGAAGACCTGAGCTCAGCCTCAGACACTTACTAGTTATGTTACCCTGGGAAAGTCACATTAACTCATCTGCAAAATGAGTTAGTGAAGGAAATGATTAACTACTCCAGTATCTTTGTCAAGAAAACCCCAAATGGGGTCACAGAGAATTGGACACATTTTTAAATGGCTTAACAAAAATGTCCTAGACAGTTGACTAAAGCACATGTGGGTCAAATAAATGATGGGGCCAGAATTAGATAGCTAGTAAGTTTCAGAGGCAGAACTTAGTCCCATACTTTCTGACTCCAAGGCCCCACTTGGTATTCACTAGGCATTTCCATATATTTTCTAAGATAAAGCATAGAGATAAGAAAAAAAAAAGTGACAAGAAAGTAACCAGTAACCAACCTCTATGCTTGCTTTCTCCTGTTTACAAGCATCTACAGAATCTCTTCCATCTACTCTGATGATCCACAGTGATTTTTTACCTCTCTGGCCCTTAATTTCCTTACCTCTAAAAACAAGATGTTTGGACTAAATGAACTCTAAGGTCCCTTTCAGTTATAGCTCTAATGTACTCTGCATAGATATAAAGCTCTCACACATGAAGAGAGAATCAGAGAAACAGAGAGAGAGAGAGAGAGAGAGAGAGAGAGAGGAGAGAGAGAGAGAGAGAGAGAGAGAGAGAGAGAGAGAGAGAGAGAGGGAGGGAGGGAGGGAGGGAGGGAGGAGGGAGAGAGAGAGAGAGAGAGAGAGACTGAGAGAGAGAGAGAGAGAGAGAGAGAGAGAGAGAGAGAGAGAGAGAAACCATGATCAACACAAATGAACCTGCTAACCATTGAAGTTTCAAGGTAAGTAGGGACCACCCATTGAACATTTCACTTTGCTTTCACAATTTTGGAATACATAAACAGAATAAGTTCTACAAAGTCATCATTTTACAAGGATTCTACTCTCTTTTAAAGGGGTACTGTTTTAGAAGATTTGTGTAACTCAGCTTGTGAGCTTAAAAATATTTTCTGATGCTTCAGGGATTTATAAGACTGAAAGCCAAGAAGGTTTTGATATCCCAGTTGTTCTTGTGTGTGTGTGTGTGTGTGTGTGTGTGTGTGTGTGTGATCAGAGAATTCACTTTAAAAATACATGCTTGTTTGTCAGTGAGTAATAAAGACTTAGTAGGGGTAGTTGTGTAGAGTGGTTAGAATGTTGGATTTAGAGGTCAGAAGACTTGGGTTCATCTTCCCCCTCTATGACAATTATGGGCCATAAATCTGGACAAGTCACCTAATCATTCAGAGTTCAAATTTCCCCATCTATAAAATGGCTTAGATAGCTTCTGGAATGCCTTTTATTTCTAAATCTATGACCCTAAATAATAAGTTTGAATTGAACATCCATCTGTGATAGATGTAACTCAAAGGCATCACAAGGGTTGCATTCTACACTCAGACTTACTGAGGGCTCCCTCTTACCTCCAGGATCAATAATATATTTTGTGTTTGTCATTCAAAGCTCTTCATAACTTTGCCCATGCCTGCATTTCCAGCATTCATGTGCTCTACTAAATGCTGCAGTGGATAGAGTGTCAGACCCTGAAGTCAGAAAGTCATTTTTCTGAGTTGAAGTCTGGTCTCAGACATTTACTATCTTTGTGACTCTGGGCAGGTCATTTAATCATTTTTGCCTTAGTTTCCTCATTTCTAAAAAAAACTGGAGAAGAAAATGGCAAACAATTCCAATGGGATCAAGATGATCTGGGCATGGTTGAAAAACTACTGAAAAACAACAATATTTTCACTGTGACCCAGTGACATGGGCCTACTTGCAGGTCCTCAACAAACAACATTCTATCTCCCATTTTCATTTCTTTGTAGTGGCTGTCCTACATGCCTAGAATGTTTTCCCCTCTCAACCCTTTCCCTCTTGGTTTCACCCTACATACCTCTAATTTTGTTGTTCATTTGTTCAGTCACATCTGACTCTTCATGACCCCTTGGACTATAACATGGGAGACCATTTTGTCTTCTACTATCTCCCAAAGTCTGTCCAAGCTCATGTTCATTGCTTCCACAATGCTATCCATCCATCTCCTTTGCCATTTTCTTTTCTCTTTGCCTTCACTCTCTTCCAACATCAAGGTCTTTTCCAAAGAATTCTGGAAGTGTCAGAGTCCTCTAATACTCAATGTACATCTCATATTCTACAGGAGGACTTTGCCAGACCCTCCAGTTGCTCATGCTTTCATTATTTAAATCATTTTCCACCTACCAAGTATACAACATTTATATGCCTGGTTACTTACATGCTGTTTCCTCATCGTTCCTTGAGGCTAGGAACTATGCCTTTCCTTTACTTCTATCCCCATTGCTTTATAAATTTTCTGATACATAGTAAATATTTTATAAATGTATCATTGCATAACCAAAAGTTATCTATTTTTAATTCTATAATTTAAGATCTATTATTTGATCAGCATTAATTTATCACATAAATACCTATTCCAACCATTCCATGCTTCTGCAGAAGGGTCTTTGTGAATTTCTGGAAGCTTTCTTCACCTGATGGCCAACCTTATAGATGTCTTGGACAAGGTTCTCCAAATTTAGTAATGCTGATACCTAGAAAATACTTGCTTTGTATTCTAAATTTTTCCCACCTGGTAGAGACATCCAGAACTTAGACTTCTCTGGCATAAAGCTTAATAACAAAGAGTCACTTGCATAGAGTAATGAAACATTAGGGTAAGGTGTTAGTAGGCAGGAGACCTCAGGCATTAAATAAACAAGTGCTAATCACATACTGAAATAAATATAAGACCTCCAGAAGTATCATTAGGGATTGAAGTAGTCAATCAAGGGTACATGGAAAAAGTGAGGCTTTGACATGACCAATAAATAAAAGATCTTTAAAATAAAAAGCTACAAATGATTACTGAAGGAAATACATAGAATTTAGAAAATATTTTGATTCAAAATATTGCCTCAAGGGCCATGTCAATTATAAATTAGGCTATATTATCATTCTGACTAAAATTTATGTTATTCCAGAAGGCAACCTCATCCTTTGCAACTCTCTAATGCAATTATCTAATGCACTTAATTGTGCATTATGCTAATGCTGTTGCTACCTTCTCAACTTATTAGACTTCATGTTAATTGAGAAACCCCATCTTCTTTAAGCCTACTCTCTCACAAGTACCTTTTATAATGTGCTACTCACAGTAGATATCTATAATTGTTGTTGCAATGACTATAGAATCAGAAGACTCTCTGACCTGGGTCTTTTAATATCTTTGAGCCTTAGTTTCCTCACCTGTAAAATCAAAGAATTAACCTAGATTACCTCTAGATTCTTTTCTTCCCCTAAATCTGTGGTCATGTTGTGAGGAATGGTTTGTTCTGTTTTTAAATACCACAATGACTCTGGGACTAGTTCCATGACTTTATATGGGCTGCTTCATTTTGACATGCTTTGGTAATTAGAGTATGAGGCACCTGGGCTGATGTATTTTTATTGTGCCCTTGGTACACCCAAGTCACAGCAAGTTTCCACATCTACACTTGATTTTAGCTTCAAGTACATTGAGCTCTTCCATGAATATATGTACATGTTAATATATAAACATGTACATGTTAATAATACATGTTCATGATTAGTCACCCCGTGCATGGAAGCAGATATGTCTTATAGTTGACTTATTTTTTAAAATTCTTGGACACTAGAATATGCTGGCAATTTTTTTCTCACTGTCTTGTTTCCCTTGTCAAATTTCAATGACAAAAATCATATTGTCCCAACTTAATCATCATTCACCTTGCCTTAATTCCATTTGTTTATGGTGTTCCTTGCCATCTATCCAAATCAGAACTCCAGGGTAAAAATTCTCCATGGCAATATAACTTTTGTGAGTGAGATGATTGCTTTCCAAGGTCCATAAAGACTGGGAATGAACTGTGTTCAATAAAAGTTATATTATGTTATTTTTACAGGCATATTGCATTTTAAATCAATATATGAAACATTGGGAAAGTATGTCAAATATTGAGTTTTCACCTTCATAAGAACAAAGTTTAATAGCATACCAAGCAAAGTATTACTTTTAAGTACATTTTTTTGTTGTTGTTGAAATAATAAGAACCATCATATTCACTTAGGACAAGAGAGAATGTAAATTTGAATTCTATTTTGAAAAGTCTCAAGGTATTTTTAGATTTAAACATATAATACCCTGATCCATTTCTCAATGTTAAGGGTAGGAATTTCATAAAGGTAATATGAAAGCTGTCATACCAGTCATGTACGATCTTAAAGATGGGTCAGCTACATAACATGATCAAATGATAAGCAATTGGCAATCTATATCCTCTCTTGTTTTCTGTGGAATGGCAAAAGAACTTAAAGAAGGCCCCCATACCTTTTGACTAGTTTGAATTTATGTGAGCCTATGGACAATAGTCACACAGGATAGATAGGCAGTTATGGGAGCCCTCTGTATTCTTGGAAGGAGTATACACACTATGAGTTTGGTCACAAGTTACTCAAAGTCAAAGCAGTGGAAAGAATGAAAGGTTGGGAATTCAAATTCATTAGCATGTAAAGTATGGCAGCATTAATGATGATAACTTTTTTATTATTATTTTAACAAATTCTCTGGAAGATATGAGGATGGTAATGGTGGCGGTGGTGCACTTGCCTTTTCCTTCTCCACTAAAAGGCCCCTCTCAGCTCTTGACTGATATCCATATTGACTAAGTTTAAGCCTGGGGAAGCTTGATCTTCTAGAGAAAAGGCTCATAATCTTATGTTTGCACGTTGTGGCTCATTTCACCTCTACTCCAAAGCTAAGGGAAGGGAATATTCTTTTGTATAATATCTGCTCTATAACCTTCACTGTATTATGTACTTTGCAAAAATTATCTCATTACTTTTCGTCTTAGGTTTTGGCTCAGGTCTAAGGTTTTCTTTAACTGTGAAATAGAAACAGACTGAGTGTCATTTAAATCAGGTATGGGGAAGTGATTTATTTTCTCTACATAAAAGCAATGCTAAATGAGGCCACCAAAAAGCACACAGACACACAGATATGCACACACACATAGACACAGACATACGCACACACAGAAACACACACACACACACACACATGCACATTTTCGTGCATTGGCTATGAGTTGAAATAGGATACAGTACCTTTTGCTTCCTAATATACTCTATTGGGAAGATGTGGTATAGAGAAGTTTATATTGTCTCTGCAAAATCAGAAGAGGTGACAGAAGAAAAGGAGAGGAGAAGAGAGGAGAGGAGAGGAGAAGAGAGGAGAGGAGAGGAGAGGAAAGGAGAGGAGAGGAGAGGAGAGGGAGAGGAGAGGGAGAGGGGGAGGGAGAGGGGGAGGGAGAGAGGAAGGGAGGGGAGGGGAAGGGAGGGGAGGGGAGGAGAGGAAAGGAGGAGAAGGAGAAGGAGAAGGAGAAGGAAAAGGAAACAGAAAAATAAGAGAAAATAGAGGGTGGCTCACTCCCTTTTCAATACTTATCAGGTCAGCATCAATTCCTAATCAATGACCGATTAGAGGATTACTGTCAAACAACTAGTCTATTCCCATTTGTCCCTGAAGTCTTCAGAAATTTCCAGAGAAGCTTTGATTAGCACTTTGGGATGGTCCTATAGGCCCATTTCATGCATATTTTGTGGAATATAGGCCTCCTTGAAACTGTTTTCTCATTATGTTTTAGGTCCTTTGGACAGATGTCTTATTTTGTCTTGTTTTATTTTTATTATGATCCTTATTAGACCAAGAGCCTTGGAAGCAGTCATTCCAAAACTAGAGTAAGCTGATACATTCGTATATCTAAACATTTTCAGAAAATAAAATAAAAGAGAAACCAGAGCTTCACAGAATGAAAATCAGGCTAAAGGAGGAAGGTAGATATCCAACTACAGGAAAACTTATTTGCTACCACCAGTATTCTATTCACTGGCTTGGAAATGAGACTTGTGGAACAAATGAAAAAATACATAGTTTCAGTTGAAGCCTTGGTTACTTTTCTTGAACTTTTTTTTCCTGTTTCCTTTTTACTCTTTATTATAATGTATAATTCTCCTGGTGAGGAAGAGGGAGGAGGATATATTGGAAAATGAAAATAATATAAAACCAAAAGTTACCAAACATATTTAATTTTAATAATTCTTTTTACATAATCCAAAGGCAATTTGGTTTTATTTAAAACTTAAATAGCACAATTTCCAGTGGTGTGGGAAATAATTCCTGTCTGACACCACACATCTAGAGAGCCACATTTTCTATTTGCTAACTTAAGTTTTACCTCAATAAGGCATAAAAACAGCAAATGACTGAAAAATCTATAAAGAGATAGAGCTTCCTCACCTTTTGTAAGTGTGAGACTTTAACCTGCTATCCACACCATGTTTGGCTTCTTGGCAAGTTTCTTTTTCAATACTCACCTGCTTTTCTAGTTCTTAAAAGAGAAAAAAGGAAAAAACAACAAAAAAACAGATGGTTTCTCAAAATGTTAACAGGTAGCTTTTTAACTATTATTTTCTACTCCATTTTTGCTCCTTAGATATAGTGATGGATTTTGTGAAGATATAAGAAAATGCTTTAATTGGTTGTACTTTTCAGGGATATTTTGACATTCAATAAAATAAATTGCCTAATTTATAGGACATGAAATGTATCTGTGATTCTATGTATGATTCAGAGTTAAAAGATATATAGATTTAGAGTAAAGAGGTGTTAGCACATTTCCCATGGACTTTCAAGTGGGTTAATCATTTTTTTATTTTATTTTTTTGTCATTCATCCTTTCCTTTTATCTAGCTCCACAATTTAATCTTCAATACAAGCCAATGAGTTGTGTCTTTGTTATTTTTCTATTTGTTTCCATTCTATTTTGTTTTTTGTTTGTTGGGTTGTTTAAGGATCAGTTTCAGCATGGTAAGAAAATAGTGAAATGATTACATCCAGAGTTAGTCTGGGGATGTGACAGTCTCTGTCCCTATGCTCACAATGCCACCAGTCTTTCATTATAACGTTTACAGTATATCCCTGCAGGATTCCATGCTGTTTATATCAACTCAGAAATTTAGAGTAGGCAGGCTTAGTGCACTAATGAAACATTATGCATAGAAAGGGGCAAAAAAAAAGAAAAAGAATTCAAGAGGCTGACCGCTGATTCTAGAAATGTAAGGCTTATCTACATAGACAGACAGGCAGGCAGACAGATGAACAGACAGACAGACAGATAGACAGATAGATAGATAGATCTATAGAGATGCAGATCTCCCTGCTTTTTTAATTGATGTTTATTAGAACCCTATATATAATCAGGTACTTTATTGAAAATAGATATATTTAAAGATAGTAATAATTAGTCAACAAGTATTTTTAAATGCCTACACTATGCCATGTGTTGTACTGAGCTCTGGGCATACGAAGGCCAATGACAGCTCCTGCCCTCAAGGAGTTCAAAATCTAGTGAGAAAAATGATAAGCAAACAAATAGGTCTACATGAGCTATATACACAACAAACAAGAAATAATTAACAAACAGAAAAACTAGAATTAAGAAGAGTTGGGAAAGACTTCCAGTAAAAGAGGCAATTTTAGTTGGAAGCTAAAAGAAGCTAGAACCATAAGCAGTTGGAACAGAAAAGGGAGAGTATTCCAAGCATCAAAGACAGCTAGAGAAAAAAGTCCAGAGCCAAGAAAAGGAGTGTCTTCTTTGTAGAATTGCCAGTTAGCCAAGTTTACTGAATTGAAAAGTCTAATTGGGGAGTAAGATATTAGAAGGCTGAAAAAGTAGGAGGGGGCTGGGTTATGAAGGTCTTTGGATGTCAAACAGAGCAGTTTCCTAGAGATGAAAGGGAACCATTTAAAGATTATTGAATATAGATCATTAAATATGGTTGGACCTGTACTTTAGGAAAGTCATTTTGGTGACTGAATGGAGGATGGACTGGAATGGGGTTAGATAAGCAACCATCAGGCCATTGCAATAGCCCAGGCATGAAGTGATGAGGGCATGAATCAAGGTAGTTGTAGTATCAAAGGAGAGATGGCTACTTGAGAGTCATTGCAAAAGTGAAATTAGCAAACCTTGGCAATGGATTGAATTTGGAAGCTGAGAGATAGTGAGGGATTGAGGATGACATTTAGTTTATGAGCTTGAAGGACTAGAAGGATAGTAGGGACAGCACAGCAATAGGGAAGCTTTGGGAGGGATGTATTTTGGGGGAGAGAAATTATTTCAGTCTTGGGCATATAGGTTTAATGTACCTTTTGGACATGAAGACATCTAAATAGAATTTGGGGATGAGAAATTAGAGGTGAGCAGAGAAGTGAGTAGTGGATAGGTAGATTTGAGAATCACAAGCATAGAGATGATAAAATTAAATCCAGGGAAGCTGCTGAGAATACAGATTGATGTAGTATAGACAAAAAAGAAAAGATAGCCCATGACAAAGAGTTTCAATACATTTAAGGTTAGCTAGCATGTCCTAAAGGAGGATGCAGTAAAGAAGATTGAGAAGAAGTGGTCATATAGATAGCAGGAGAACAAGGAGTATTGCCTTGAAACCTACAGAGAAGAGGGTATTAAGGAGAAGACTGTGACTGACAGTATCAAAGGCTGCTGAAAGATCAAAAAAGATTAAGGATAGATAAAGGGCATTGGATTGGGTAAAAAGGAGATCCTTGGAATGTTCAGTCTCTGATGAGACTGGATTGGAGAGACTGAAGAAGTGAATGAGAGAAGTTGTAGATAAACTTCTTAAGGAATTTAGACACAAAAGACAGATCTAAGATGATGTGGCGCATGGAAGGATCATGCGAGGATTTTTTGTTTATTTTTGAGAGTCAGGGAGACTGATTTTTGTAGGCAGTAGAGAAGGAGTAGTAATAGAAAATAATTGATTATAACTGAAAGAACCAACGATGCAGTACTAACGTGTGTGTGTGTGTGTGTGTGTGTGTGTGTGTGTGTGTGTGTGTGGTCTAGAACTGTGGTTTTTGTGGCATCGGGATTCCTGGTGTAGAAAGGTTTCCCACTAACAAAGAAACAATTCATACATCCAAATCTTAAAGTACCACTTGGGTCATGGGAAAGTTAATTGATTTGTCTATGATCATATTCTCAAATTTTCATTTCTCTACAGTCAGAAGACACCTCAGAGTCCTTCTGTTCAAAGCACTTCATTTTATAGATAGGGGAACTAATAACGGAACCAAGGTATGTAATACCTTGAGCAAGGTCACATGGATGTCAAGCCTTGTAGACAGGGAAGAATCTCAGGTCTTCTGACTCCAGAATCAGTGCTGTGGTCACAGAGTTAGTCTTTGCCCAAGACATGACTTGTACTTAGGTCATCTTAGCTCCATAGTGAGCCCTTTACCCCTATGAGGGAAAGGGATGGGACATACATTTATTAAGTACTTACTATATGTAAGGCACTATGCTAAAAGCTTTCCAAATTTTGTCTCATTTGCTTTGGATAGCAACCCCATGAGGTAGGTGCTATCTTTCTGCATATTATAAATGTCATATATTATGTCCATATTGTTTTACATATGTTATTCATAGTATTATTATTGGTTGCAAGCCCTTGAATTCCAAGCAAAATTACAAGAGCAAAAAGTAGAAGATCCCTTACAACTTGGAAAAGTTTAGTGAATGAATGAGAAATGCTGTCATGGCCATGAAGAATGGAAAAGATTCTAGTGAGAGTCCATCAGTCCTGGTGCTTCCTCTGTAAATAAAGGAGAGTTACATTTCTCAAAGATGTTGTGATAATGCATAGCCCAAGCAAAGGACTCTCAACATGTGTGGGATAGTTTTCATAGACCTGGGTTAAGTAGTCATAGAAATGTCTTTGCTGAGCCCGGTCCCCATCACTTTTCTGACTCACTCAGTTCATAATGTTTATTGAGTACAGACTGTGAGCAGCAGAAGTGTTGGGGCAGGAACTATGTAGAATGCTCAGAACTGATAAAAAAATAATTGCAAAACATGTCTCTCATCAAGTAGCGTTCAATAAACTTAGCTGGCAAAATTTCACTTAACCATAAAACAATTAGAACTGTCTTTTAGAATCTGGGTATAAAAATTTAAATGCAAATTGCCATTGATTGAGTATAATAGAACCATCACTGCTCATATTGACATCTGGGACAAAGTGAGAAGTAGAGGTTGAGGTGGGGTGGGGCTGGGGAAAATTGTCTGGTAAGTCCACAGTGAAAAAACATGCCTTGTGATAGCATTGTACTCATGGCTGTAAGGTAAGTTGCCATTCTAGTTTTGGTTTAATGCTAGGATGAAAAGAAGCACTCAAGAATCACTGGACATTTAACAAAAGAGGATGTTTATTTTGCCCCTACATGGCAAAAATATATAACAAGGATATACTGATCTTTAGGTTTTTTGGTTATAGTCTCCATTCATCTTTATCTGGAAATATGTCTAGTCAGTCAGCCATCAGGTTATGGTAACGTGCGTGTTCATAGGCAACCACCAAGTCTTAGAGGTACAGAGCACACATGGCTTGGGATTTTTTATTTTAATTAGGGTAGAATGATATGTCTGAGAAGTAGGGGAAAATCAGGTGTCATGTGAAGAGGAAGTTCTGTCAGGGTAAGGGAAGCTCTATCAGAAAACTGCTGCCCTATCACAGACACCATGGGATTTAAATGTTGTTGTACAACTTTCTGCATTAGGGTTGGAAGTTGAAGGGGCTAAAGCAGGGATGGGGAACCTGCTGCCTCAAGTCCACATGTGATCCTCTAGGTCCTGGATTCAATCAAAGGGGGCACTTGAGGCCCTAAGGGTCCACATGTGGCCTCAAGGCCACAACTTCTCCATCCCTGGGCTAGAGTATGACTCAAAAAAGTGAGGAAGTATACTTCAAGGTTGTACTGCCAGTACCCTGGTCTGGGCTACTTTGGAATTTTCATTAGTTCAGATATACTGGAGAAAAGTTTACCTTTGTGTTCTCTTTGACACAAAGGTTTTCCAAGCAATTGATAGTATAAATATGCGAATGGTCAGCCTATTCGAGAGTACAAATCTGCAAACTTTTTTTTTAACACTTCCAAATATTGTAGATGAACTATAATGGTATTAATTACAAATGCCTTTTATCTATTACAATCACTTGATATGATTCCCTTAAACATAGAAGCCTGCTCATTAGTCCCCTGTTTCTGTCAGCAAGCTTTTACAATATTCTATATGTCAGATTTTTATTGCTAGACTGCTTCCCCAATTAGAATGAATTAATGAAGACTAGCTATCACACAGTGGTATACATAAGTGCTGAGCACAATCTGAATAAATGAGTACACCATTCATTCAGTGTCAGCCATGGAAGAGAGGTAGGTTCTGAGCTGCATTTGAAAAAGCTGAAGGCACAGGTTTTTGGAGGGGATATACATAAGAACATGCCGGGAGGAGGGATTACCATCTTTAAGGAATTGGTGATAAAAAAAAAAAAATGATGCTGTTTTTCATTGACCTGTCCTGAATTTTTCTCACAGCACCTTGTATTTACTCCAGATACTTGACACTGCATGCACAGTAAGCACTGAACGTACATTGTCATAAATGCACATTTCAGGTGTTTGTGTGTATGTTCACATATGTGTATATACATATATGTGTGCACATTTTTAGACCAAGGTCACAGATTCAGAGTTCAAAGAGATAATAATGGCCACTTAGGACAATCATTTTAAAGACGAGGAACTGAGGCCCAGAGGGGTTAAATTTTTTACAAAGGTGACACAGGTGGCAACCAGAAGAACTGAAATTCAAACCCAGGTCTTCTGACTCCCAAACCAGCAGGATTTCCACGGAACCACTGTGCATCAATTTCAGCTTAAGCAGCATGACATGCTAGGTGAACTGAGAAAATAAAGATTCCAAATTCAGAGCACTATTCTTCACTGTCAGAATGCTGATAAGCTGGCCCTCTGTGGCATATATAACAGTTCAATATTCTTGTAACTCCCTGGGAAATAGAATCACTTCCATGAGTTCTTATGTGAAAAGAAAGATTCTTCCTCTATCTTCCTTTGGCCATATTCAACATTCACTGGTCATGTACATTGCAAACATAGATGGAGTTTGTTCACTTTGAGATCAGCTAACTTGAATTGTCATTTTTTTCAGTTCTATGATTCTTATTTTAAGAATGGGAAGGATTAAATGAAGGAGGTCAAGAAGAGGGAAAGAAGGAAGAAAAGAAGGAAGGAAGGAAGGAAGGTAGATGGAGAGAGGGAGGGATGGGGAGGGAATGAGAGAGAGAGAGAGAGAGAGAGAGAGAGAGAAGCAAACAACAGCTGTGACCTTGTCTTGATTGCTGTGGCCAGACACCCAGTTTCCGTTATAATTTACTTTTTAATAGAAGAAACTCTATTTGTCTTCTGTGATAGGTATTGTTGATGACTTACATCTCAGCGTGAAACTTCTGTCAATTCCTAACTAACAACAAAGAAAGAATAGGAAAAAAAATTGACCACACAGGGAGTAAAATGCCATTTCACACTAGGTGCTTTGTAAATGTGAGCCAACCCTCACAAATCCTTTAAACATCAGTAGAGATGGAGTAGAGCCAGAATAGAAGAAAACATGCCCAAATAGAGAAAGTTTGTTCAGTAAATTGAAATTCAAGCCTGGAATTGAAAAGTTTAAGTTGGAGTTCCTGCAAAGGGCACATTTTATCCTTTCTTCCCATTTCCTAAAAGGCAAAATTTATTAAATGTTTACTTCTGTTGCATATCCTTTGCATATCCCCTGCCTTTCTCTCATCTAATCATCTGACATTGTAATTATTGCTCATGTAAACGGGAATGAAAACACAATGCTAAATATTTGAACGATCTCATCTGAGTTTGCTCAGAGAGGAAAAAAAATGTCCTTCTGTGCAATTTCAGACCAGCAAACTGCTCATAGCTTGATATTTTGCGGCCAAATGAAATTCCTATTATAGCCAATGTTTGTTTAATGAGAAAATGACCTGTACACACATTTGAAATCTTTTGGATGAAAATATGTAAAGCTCATATGCAAGTCTATGAGGCTGCTTGGTGTAGTGAATAAAAAGCAACTTTCATTGTCAGAGAAACTTGAGTTTATATCCTGCATCTGACACCTACTGGCTATATAACCCTGGGCAAATCACTTAACTTTTCAGAACTCTAAGTAGCTCTCTAAGACACTAATTTGCAGAGAATGTACTGGTTTGAATTGGTGGAGGGAGTTTCTTCACTGGGGAAATCCCTATACTAATGAAATCTTAGATATAGCTCCCATCCTCTATCTCCTAAGTAAACATCGAAGAATGAGTTACAGATGATGTATGAGTTACATCTATTAGGGATAGATGACTCCAGATGATGAAAGGGTATGAAAAGCACAAGTTCTTCTGTGTAGGCACATATCTCCATCCTAGCTCTGTGATTTACTGACTTTTGTAGTCATATATCAGCTGCCTATACAACCTGGTAATTCCCTCAGCTCCTATGTCCTTTTCACTGAAAATCACCCCTCCCTGGATACCTTCTTTTTCCATTGGTGATGTAGCCAGCCCTCTGGGTTTTCAAAACCCAGATATCTGTATCATATCTGTCTCTATTTATCTATCATCTATCTCTACATCTGTCTGTATATCCATCTATCTGTCTAGTTTAGTTCAATTTGAAAACTGTAGAAATGTCAATGGATTTTGACTCAAAAGATGTAGATACAAGTCTCACCTCTGTGACCATGAGCTTTTCATCTCTGGGACTCAATTTTATCTTCTGTAAACTGAGAAGGTTGCACGAGGCAGTGTCTAAAGTGGCTTCACTTTTACTGAGATCCTGAGATCCTTGTACCACAGAAGCTATAGGATGTGATGAGCTCTAGAGACAGAGATGTGTCCCAAATACTCATTGTTGAGACCCATTAAAAAGAAGGAAACCAAGTTTTTACCAAGAGTGACCACAGTTTATAAGGCACTGATATACTTAACATCCCATTAGCAATATAGAAAGAATTGCACTTGGGTCAAAATTTAAAAAAAAAAAAAATTATAAAAATAACAAGCTACGGGGGCGGAGCCAAGATGGCAGAGTAGAAAGACGCACATACACATAGCTCCGAACCCACAACCCACAGAACGGCTAGAGGGGACCAACTCACGGTGAATTCTGCACCCAGAGGCCACGGAATATTGGAGTGAGGGAGATTTCTGTTCCAGAGAGACCTGCAAACCTCTCGCGGGGGGTCCTTCGCGCTGCGGACTGGGCGCCAGGACTGGGAGCTGAGTGCAGCCATGCAGCTGCCGCGACACCGTGAGGAAAAAATCCAAGCGGGCTTCAGGGACGGGATCTCCAGCGGCCACGCGGGTCCCTCCACCCACAGAGGGACCTGCAAACCTCTCGCAAAAGGTCCATCACGCTGCAGACGCGGAGTCCAGCCCAGACCTGCGGCGACCACGGCTCCGAGAGGTACGGATCCGCGCAGGATTCAGAGACGGGATCTCCAGCGGCGGCACAAGCCCCTCCACCCACAGGTGACGAGAGTCGGTAAGAGAGTCTCTTTGGCGGGTTGAGAGGGGAGTGGGGTGCCCCCATGGCTCGGGCCCCCCCGGGAGATAGAAGCTGAGAGGCGGCAGCAGACAGGGGCTCCCCAAGCGGGCGGGAGCCTGGATCCATTGTGGAAGGTCTATGCATAAACCCCCTGAGGGAACCGTGCCTGAGAGGCAGCCCTGCCCCGACCTGACCATCTGAACTTAATTCTCACACTGAATAGCAGCCCTGCCCCTGCCAAAAGCCCTAAGACGGGAAGCAGCATTTGAATCCCAGTCCCCAAACGCTGGCTGGGAGGACCAGGAGGCGAGGTGGGTGTGAGGAGAATATTCAGAGGTCAAGCCACTGGCTGGGGAGAATGCCAAGAAAAGGGAAAAGAAATAAAACTATTGAAGGGTACTTTCTCAGAGAAAAGACACTTCCTCCCTTCCTTTCTGACGAGGAAGAACAATGCTTACCATCAGGCAAAGACACAGAAATCAAGGATTCTGTGTCCCAGCCCACCCAATGGGCTCAGGCCATGGAAGAGCTCAAAAAGAATTATGAAAATCAAGTTAGAGAGGTGGAAGAAAAACTGGGAAGAGAAATGAGAGGGATGAAAGAGAAGCATGAAAAGCAGATCAGCTCCCTGCTAAAGGAGAACCAAAAAAATGTTGAAGAAATTAACACCTTGAAAACTAGCCTAACTCAATTGGCAAAAGAGGTTCAAAAGGCCAATGAGGAGAAGAATGCTTTCAAAAACAGAATTAGCCAAATGGCAAAGGAGATTCAAAAGCTCACTGAAGAAAATAGATCTTTCAAAACTGGAATGGCACAGATGGACGCTAAGGACTTTATGAGAAAGACAGATATCACAGAACATACCGCGCAGATTCAAAAAATGGAAGATAATGTGAAATATCTTATTGGAAAAACAACTGACCTGGAAAATAGAATTAGGAGAGACAATGTAAAAATTCTGGGACTACCTGAAAACCATGATCAAAGGAAGAGCCTAGACATCATCTTCCATGAAATTATCAAGGAAAACTGCCCTGAGATTCTAGAACCAGAGGGCAAAATAAATATTCAAGGAATCCGCAGAACACCGCATGAAAGAGATCCAAAAAGAGAAACTCCTAGGAACATTGTGGCCAAATTCCAGAATTCCCAGGTGAAAGAGAAAATATTGCAAGCAGCTAGAAAGAAACAATTCAAGTATTGTGGAAATACAATCAGGATAACACAAGATCTAGCACCCTCTACATTAAGGGATCGAAGGGAATGGAATAGGATATTCCAGAAGTCAAAGGAACTAGGACTAAAACCAAGAATCACCTATCCAGCAAAACTGAGTATAATACTTCAGGAGAAAAAATGGTCTTTCAATGAAATAGAGGATTTTCAAATTTTCTTGATGAAAAGACCAGAGCTGGAAAGAAAATTTGACTTTCTAACACAAGAATGAAGAGAACCATGAAAAGGTGAACAGCAAAGAGAAGTCATAAGGGACTTACTAAAGTTGAACTGCTTACATTCCTACATGGAAAGACAATATTTGTAACTCTTGAAACATTTCAGTATCTGGGTACTGGGTGGGAATACACACACACACACACATGCACACACGCACACATACATAGAGACAGAGTGCACAGAGTGAATTGAAGAGGATGGGATCATATCTTAAAAAAAATGAAATCAAGCAGTGAGAGAGAAATATTGGGAGGAGAAAGGGAGAAGTTGAATGGGGCAAATTATCTCTCATAAAAGAGGCAAGCAAAAGACTTATTAGTGGAGAGATAAAGAGGGGAGGCAAGAGAAAAACATGAGGTCTATCTCATCACATTCCACTAAAGGAAAGAATAAAATGCACACTCATTTTGATAGGAAAACCTATCTCATAATACAGGAGAGTGGGAGACAGGGGCACAAGCAGGGTGGGGGGGAGGATGGAGGGGAGGGCATGGGGAGGAGAATGCAATCCAAGGTCAACACTCATGGGGAGGGAAAGGATCATAAGAGAATAGAAGTAATGGGGGACAGGATAGGATGGAGGGAAATATAATTAGTCCTATACAACACAACTAGTATGGAAATCATTTGCAAAACTACACAGATTTGGCCTATATTGAATTGCTTGTCTTCCAAGGGGAAGGGGTGGAGAGGGAGGGAGCTAAAGAAGTTGGAACTCAAAGTGTTAGGATCAAATGTAATGTTCTTACTACTGGGAAATAAGAAATACAGGTTAAGGGGTCAAGAAAGCTATCGGGCCCTACAGGACAAAAGAGAAGATGGAGACAAGGGCAGGGAGGGAGGATAGAGAAGAGAGCAGATTGGTCACAGGGGCAATAAGAATGCTTGGGTTTGGGGGGGGGGAGGGGAGAAAAGGGGAGAAAATTTGTAACCCAAAATTTTGTGAAAATAAATGTTAAAAGTTAAATAAAAAAAAAATAAGCTACCCTATAGAGTATTTTCTCCTCCTACTGGTTAGATATTATGTAAACTTCTACTCAGACCATTCTTGCACTGCTTCCTCCCTTATATCCTGAGGCCATCTGCCCCTCCTCAAGAGGTTTAAGGCTTTCTGTTTCTTCCAATGGTGTGTCAGGGACAGGGGTGAGGGATGGGGTTGGAAGTGGAACAGAGTACTTGTTTGGGAATCTGAAGGCAAGGGGTCAAATTTCACTTTTGATACTTAATAACTTTGTGAACTTACACCAATCACCTAATTTTTCTCATTTTTAAAATTAAGAAGTCAGATTAGGTTGCCTCTGAACTTTATTTCAACTTCCTCTAGATCTATGATGTTACTATAATGGCATTCAAATTGGCCTGTAGGCATCCTAGGGAACGTGCATGTGGGGTTTTCTGGAAAGTTCTGGTGATTCTAGAGACATGATGGGATGATGAACTTAGTGGCTGCTTTTAGCTATGTACTGTCACAGCACTGGGCTGATGGTAAAAAATGTACAAAATTTCACTGAAGAAAAGAACTCTTTAAAATGCAGAACCAGCCAAATAGAAAATGAATTATAAAAATTCATTGATGAAGACATATCCTCAAAAAAAAATTGATCAAATGGAAAAAGAGGTACAAAAATCTCAATGAAGAAAATAATTCCTTAAAAATTAGAATTTGTCAAGTGATATTTAATGATTCCATGAGATATGAAGAAACTATAAATTAAAGAGTATAAAAATTAAAGAAAATTTGAATTATCTCATTGGAAAAAAAATACAACTGTCCTGGAAAATAGATACAAAGATAACTTAAGAATTGTTGGACTGCTGGAGAGCCATGATCCAGGAAAGGGACTAGACATCATACTTTAAGAAATTATCAAGGAAAACTGCCTTGATATATTAGATCTCAAGGGTAAAATGGAAATTAAAAGAATCCACTGACAACCTGCTGAAAGCGATATAAAAATGATAACTCTGAGGGAAATTTTAGCCAAAATCCAGAGCTCCCAGGTCAAAGAGAAGATACTTTAAGCAGTGAGAAATAAAAAATTAAAACATCATGGAACCACAGGCAGGATCACACAAGATAATAATAGCTTCCATGTTAAAGAAGTGAAGACCTTCCAAAAGGCAAAAGAGATAGAATTACAACCAAGAATAATCTACCCAGCAAAACTGAGTGTAATTTCTTCAAGGGAAAAAAGGGTATTTAATTAAATAGAGGAGTTTGAAATGCTCTTAATGAAAAGACCAAAGTTGAAAAAATACAAATGATGCTCAAATATAAGACTCAAAGGAAGCATTAAAAAGAAAAATAAAAAAAAAAAACCATTACAATGCACTGATTGTAGTTAATTGTTTACATTCCTATATAAGATGATATACATCATTCCCAAGAACTTTGTCATCATTAGGACAGTTAAAAGGAGTTTACATAGACAGAGGGCATGGATATGAATCAGTTATGTTGGAATGATCTCCAAAATAAGCATAGAGGTGAGGAAAAGTGATGCAGTCGGAGAAGAAGGAAGGAACAGGCACAATGTGGAAAAAAATTTTTCTCTCATAAAATAGGCACAAAAGGAAGAATACACATATACTTTCTCTCTCTCTCTCTCCCTCCCTCTCTCCCTCCCTCACTCCCTCCCTCCCTCCTTCCCTCCCTTCCTCTCTCTCTCTCTCTCCCTCCTTTTCTCTCTCTCTCTCTCTCTCTCTCTCTCTCTCTCTCTCTCTCTCTCTCTCTCCCTCCTTCTCTCTCTCTCTCTCTCTCTCTCTCTCTCTCTCTCTCTCTCTCTCTCTCTCCCCTCTCTTTCACATTGATATCTATACCAAGTGTGAAAATAAAAAGGGAAAGGTACAAAAAGGGAGGGGGTGATAAAAGGAAGGACAGGTTAAGGGAGGCAGTAGTTAGAAGCAAAATAGACTTTTTAGGAGGAACAGTTTGAAAAAGAGCAAGAAGAAACAGAAGAAAATGGGATAGAGGGCAAAACAGTAATCATAATTGAATGTAAATGGGATGAACTCACCCATAAAATAGAAGAGAAAAGCAGAATGTCTTACAAAATAGAATTTAACAATATGTTATTTACAAGAGAAAAACAGAAGACAGAAAGACAAACCTAGAGTTAAAATAAAAGGTTGAAGCAGAATTTAATATATTTCAGCTGAACAAAGACAAAAAAAAAGGCCACAGTACCAAACATGATCTAAGACAAAGTAAAATCAACAACAGACCTATTTAGAAGGAATAATTAGAGAAACTACATTTTGCTAGTAGTTGCCATAGACAATGAAGCAATATGTATTTAATTGCAGCATTTCTCTTATAAAAACATGATTTCTCAAAAATCTGATTTCTTAAATATGCAGAGCCATTCCCTAATTGTTAAATGGTCAAAAGATAAACAGATAATTTTCAGAAGAAGAAATCAAAACTCTCTCTGGTCAAGTGAAAAAATGTGCTAAATTACTATTGATTAGAAAAGGGCAAATTAACACATTCTTGAGGAACTATCTCACACCTATCAGAAATGACACGTGATGGAGGAGAGGAGGGAAAATAGGTACAATAATAAACTGTTGGTGGAGTATTAAATTAGCCCAATCATTCTGCAGAACAATTTGAAATTAGGCCCAAAGATTGTAAAACTGTAAATACTCTTTGACCCAATAATGCTACTGCTAGATCTCTATTCCAAAGACATCAAAGAAAAAAACTAATAAAGGGTCCATATGTACAAAAATATTTTTAGCTGTTATTTTTTTGTGGTGGCAAAAGGGTGATCATCAATTAGAGAATGGTCGAACAAGTTGTGGCATGTGATTTTGATGAACTACTATTATACTATGGGAAATACTGACAGGGCTGTTTTCAGAAGAAAAAAAACCAAAAACAAAAATACAAAAAGACATGATAAGATCCATATAAGCTTATGCAAAGGAAGTGAAAAGAATGAGGAGATACACAGTAAAAACAGCGTTGTAATGATGTAAAAGGTTTGGCTACTCCAATCAATACAACAATCCAAGAAAGTTCTAAAATACTCATGATGAAAAAAAAGCAGTTATCCACATCATGAGAGAAAACCAATGAATTCTGAGTGCAAATTGAAGTACAATTTTCTTACTTATTCTTTCTTTGCTTTTTAAAAAATATACATATGACTAATATGAAAATATATTTTGCATGATTGCACATGTATAATTCATATCATATCACTTGCTTTCACAATGGGTGTAGGAGGACACAGGAAGGAGGTAGAAAAAATTTGAAACCCAAAATTGTAAAAGAAAAGATTGCTAAAAGTATATATGTACACACATACACAGATGTGTATAACATTATTTGCTTTTATAAAATGTGAGGGACATCACATAAATGATTATGTTTACATTTATAAAAAATGTGTGTAGAAAGTGATATATGTTTTCCTATTTTGCTGATGAAGAAATTGCCATATGTCAGTGGTTGAATAACTAATGGATGGTAGAATTCTGATTAGGATATTGACTAACAGAGCCTTGGTGAATTGTTCATTCCTCTTAGTGACATTTACTGTTTTTATCCCTTAGTTAGGTTTCTGTATTCATCCATCCAAACATAATTATCTTGGAAAGGTTCACACTGATATAAACTGACATAGGTTAGAATGGATTTAAGAGTTAATGGATATTGAATTAGAACATATTATACCATTGCATTTGGACAGAGAAATTTAAGTAATGTACTGAATAATTCTGGTAGAATTTGACATAATGAACTTAACAGAATCATTTATTGTTTTGTTTTGTTTTTTTTAAATAATCCTCAGACAATTATAAACGCATTTTCCTAGAGTGTGCTTATGCTTAGGAATGACCTTTCAATTCAAATACATAAAATAAAGCATTAAATATTGATGTGAATTTTGTAGTAACACATAGACATGGCTAACAAAACGATCACTGAGGGGAAGTACATAAAGGAATTTATGAATCGAAAATGTTCTTACTTGAAAAAAATATTATTTATCTAAAAAGTTTATTAATAAACTATGTTAAGCTTACACACACTCTTTGCTTTAAAAAAGTAATCTACTCGCATTTCCCAAAGCTTTCCCTGTACCTAAACAATTATGTACAAGGAAAAGAATATTGGACTAAAGCCAGATTGTTTGAGGTAAAACCTTGACTAAACTAGTCACTTAATTTGGAACATGCTATTTTTGCAATACAGCTCTCCCCCTCTACCCATATTTTGCAGATACATGAAATTAAGTCTGGAGAGGTTAAATTGCAAGTGTGCTCATATAGTTTAAGAGCCAAGATTCAAGCTATGGGCTTTGAAGACAAAAAGTTTACCTTACTCTTTGAAGCATCTCAAATCTGTTTTTATCAGATTATGAAAGCTCACTCTATTTACATTACAGGATTATTATAGTCAAAGATCTCTGATTAGCTTTGGTAGTTCCTTCTTCTCAAACTCTCATTTCACATTCACAAAGACAAATGAAGGTTAAATTACTTATCTATACCATCACACATCTAGTGTTTGTCGAAGCTGCTATTTCAATTTAGGCCAGCTGACTCCAAGTCTAACTCTCCATGTGCAATATCATGATAACATTCATTAAGCCATAAATTCCAATTTCTATGAAGTTATTTATTGGGATTATTATGGTCAAAAATTTATTCTCATACTGCTAATTGAGTTTATATACAAATGGCCCAGAAATGGTCCAAGTTACTATCTTGCTATTATTTTTTAATATTTTTATCTCTTTGTGGTATTATACAGGTGGATAAAACAATGTCTTCTGTAGGATCATAGGAAATTGCCCTGGTAAAACATCAGTGATAGGCAAGATAGTGGGGATCAAATTTACCTCATCCTTTCCCCATATAATATTGACTTCTTCTACTAGGTGTCTTATTACATATATACATATACATATATGCACATGAGTGCATACATATCTATTCAAATATAAAATGTACACATACATATACATATATATGGCAGGCCTAGAGGCCTGAGGGCTACCCGAGTCTTACCTTACCTGTCCCAGGTCTTCGGTTGGCCAAACCAGATAAACGTATGAGAGAAGAGACTTTCCAGAGTCGAACAAGGGTTAGGCTTTATTCAGGGTCCTGGTTACATGTGCAGGGGGAACTCTTCCTTAGGAGGGAGAGAGAAGTCTCCCAAGGAGGCAAAGATCTTACAGTAAGAGATTGGAAGCAGAAGTGGAAGTGGGGAGAGAGAGGGAGGGGAGAGCGAAGAGAGGAAAGAGGGAAGAGGCGCCTTCTGTCCTGTAAGGGCCCCTCCCACGCTAAGAGCGCCTTCAAGCTTTCCTGACCCTACTTAAGCTCTCCTGCCATATAGTTTGCACCTGAATACCGTGCCTGTTAGATAACAATAGGTGTGCCCAGATCCGGGTCAGTCTCGAGGGCAGGGATGCTCCTCCCATCACATTTCTCATGGGAAGAGGCGGAAATACACGAGATAGCTCGGTCTCACTCCTCGATTCCCTGCTGTTTTCTGGGGGGCCTCATGAGAACTCTAAGATTTAGAAGTTCCCACCTTTACCCGCCCGAGACTGTCCACATGGAACTGAGCTTCCTCCCCCAACATATATACATACATATGCATATGTGAGAGAGACACAGAGACAGAGAGTGTGTTAGGAGAATGAGCATTTGGTATGGGACATGTATTAAAAATAGCATGCATACATTTTTTATGGACCAATGTTACGTAGCTATAATTGTTTGTAATAGTTTGGTCTGTGATGATATTCCAATTCAAATCTAATGTATTATTTGGGTTCTCCTAGATATTTTGGGAACTGGAATTGGCCTATGGGGATTTATTGTCCATTAGCCCTTGAATGCTAGTGAGCTTCTGAAGGATAATTCAAATGACAAGGACATGGCTTGCTTGGTATTTAGTAGGTGCTAAATTTTTGTAACTTGTACTGATGTGTTTCAGTTTCTACCATTTTTATGTGCTAAATTGATTAGTAGGACAGAGCTATAACTTTATAAATGCTTAATGATTAATTTATTCTTCCTATGATGTTTGAGGATAGCACTTCATTGAATCTTGGTCTTTATTGCAACAATAAAACTTTGTATTAACATTAATAAATCTTGAAAACCCAGCCATTTGTTTGATGATCCTGTCAATATATTTTTGGTTGACTTTATGCAGATATCATCCACAAAGTATGATATGATTCTATTTTAAAATAATTGTTTGATAGACTTAATCCAGAGTTGAAACTTTACTTTCAGTTATTTGCAACAAAATATGATGACATTTATGCTGTTTGCCTTCACTGTTACTTGGTTTATATCTGTTTCAAAAGAATTTCTGCAGCTTTTCAATAATTTTAAACCATCCATTCTGAATATGTCTATTGATGTTCTTCAACAGCATGGGTAGAGTGGAAATATAACTGGCTTTCAAGTAAGGGGATCTAGGTTCAATTCCTACTCTACTCCTTATCCATTATATATCTTTGGCAAGTTGCTTAATCTTTATAACCTTCAGTTGTTTTGAAAATAAAATTATTAGATGACCACAAAATCCCTTCCAGTTCCATTTTTTTTACTTTTATATGAAGAAATATTAATCTTTTTAAATCTTCTTTAGCATTATGAGTCCTAAGTTTAATTAATAATAGGTGACTTTTGGGGGGATACTTTACAAATCCTCTATGGTCCATTTATCAGTTCTGAGAGTGTATATTGACTTTATTTTGTAATTGTTAATTGTTTTAAATATGACCTTCCAATTTAACTTTGATTTCAGGATGCAAATATACTAATAGCATACTGATCTAATATTTTATCCTTGATAACTTTAAGCTATGCTATTTTTTGGCTAGAGGAGACTAAGATTATGTTAAAATGTTAAATGTTAAAAAAAATATTGCCTTCATTGATTGGTTCAATTTGACATCTGAATTCAAGTTTGAAGCCTTGTAGCACCAATGCAATATTCACAGTGCCTACAGTGGCCATGACTATTACAGCATAATTATGAATCACAAAATACCACTCTCCACATGGAAGGCAGAACCAGAACATTTATTCAGACACCAAAAAGTCAAATCCATCACAGCGGCAAAAATCTATACACAATAACAATGCAGATAACAACATGATCCCCAAGTCTTCTCCTTACTAGACTTTCCACAAAATAGCTCTATTAAACCAATCACAAGAAGGCTACCTTAAACAAAATCATAAACAAGTTATTTCACTCATGCTATCCCAGCAGCCTGCATCCTTCCTAGCTTTGACTGCTCTCCTATCAGTTCTGCTCTAGCTCTGGCCTTTCCTGTGCTACCCATTCAGCAAACTCCTCCCACCACATGCTCCACGTGACTCAGGCTTTGATGTGACCCAGACATGCCACATGGGCCTATTAATGAGTATGAAAAATCTTTCCATTTAAATTATCATTTCATGTGGCCCCAAACTTATTTTTGTGTTCATTACATAGGTCAGTGGGGCAACTGGAATCAACAGAACTTTAACAGGGATAACAGAAAATAAGCAAAAAAACAATATCATAGCCAACTGGTTTCAATAGAACTTTACAACAATAGAATAGGGATCACACAAAATACGAACATAAAACAATATCTTAGGGTAAATTTGAGCACAAGCACCCCATCACTCCCCCCTCAATTAAATGGGGGATAAAGGATGAAGGTCTCTTCTTCCATAGCTACTTCCTGCTGAGATTGGATGTAGAGCTGTTCCTGCCTCAAGAGATCCCATTCAAGGGGTCAGTTCCTCAGCTGAAATCCAGAGTTTGGTTGATGACAGGTCCAGAGGTGAAACATTGCAGTCATGGTCAGGGAGTGACATCCAGGTTAATAAATCAGGCATATGAAGGGGGAGGGTATATTTTCACTGTATCCATCAACAGACAAGTTTTGTCTATCAAAATACCCATTCGATATTACTATGCTTTAGTTTCATCCATTTTCCTTTCAAAGGAGATTTTGTGTGCCTTTGTTTTTTATCATTTTCACTTAAAATTTCAATAGCGTAAAGATTTGTATAAAACATACCAGCATCAAAGTATGCTCTGAAGTTTAAAATGTATTGAAATATTTTTTTCATCTATTTCATGACATAAAGGTGAGGGTTCCAGATATATTTAATGTTTTAATATTTACTTTTGTTGCAATGTTATTGCTTGAAGGATAAACAATTGTTATATGACATGAAGAACAACTGGGAACCTCAGGAATTAGAATCATATCTAATTTGAGAATGAAAGATAATCTTTTGGTATCTTAAAAGACAAAAAGTACTGCTTACATGTGTCACTGTGTAAAAATTTTGACGGTTGATTCCTTACTATGAAATGAAGACAAGCAAAATTTGAACATACAGTTATTATTCAGAGAAAGGCACTGCTGACTTGAAGGCAAAGCTTGGTTCAAACAAATGAAAGGTGAACTTGGCAGTGTGGGAATAAAAAGAATCCTGATTAATTATTTTGCTATTTATTTTTTTTATCAATCATAGGCCAATTTTTTCTCACTATAAATATTGTTTTTATCCACAGGATCAGAAAGATTTTGGGCTCAAGTTTTATTTCTGTTGAAATCATAGACTCCTTTAAAAACAAATAAAAAACAGATGACAGTGTACGTGGGTATTGGAACTGTACCTCTGTGGATATACCTCTATGGTGAAACTTATAGGTCATAGTCCAAACTCCTTTTATTGATGAAGGAGTTGATGCCCAAAGATATTAAAGTGACTTTACCTATTGTTCCAAGATCACTGAGGTGTTAGGTGCAGAATAGGACTTAAATACAAGTTCCCTAGCTCTTTATTCAGTATCTTTTCACTTTTCTTTCTTAGGTTTGTTAATGTTCATTTACATAGCAGATACTATACTTTTTGACATTTCTTTGTAGTTGTTGAGTTGTTTTTCAGTTGTGTCTAACTCTACATGACATCATTTGAGGTTTTCTTGACAAAGAGGCCAGTCATTTGCCATTTCCTTCTCCAGCTTATTTTACAAATGAGGAAGCTAAAGCAAACTGGGCTAAGTGACTTGTCCAGGGTCACACAGCTAACGAGTGTCTGAGGTCAGTTTTGAACTTGGGAAGATGAGTCTTCTTGACTCCAGTCATGGTACTCTATCCATTAAGCTACCTATCTGCCCACCTCTTGATAATACAAGCTCAAAAATTTCAGCGATATAGATTAGATCCCATTTTTGGTACTTACTAAATCACTATATCTGTTTCAGCACAATTTCTTTGCTATTACTTTAAGTTTAAATAGATGGGAGATAAGGAAAACATCTAGATCCATGAGGAGCTAAGTGTTGATTAAGTGTAAGACCTTATGTCAGATCCGTTGATCAATCTATGATCAAAATAATAAAAGATCATGCTATGAACTTTTTTCAAGAATGTCGTTTGGTATATGAAAGTGTAAAGGAATGATAAAGGAAAGGGCAAAATATGAAAAAAAACTAGTATTCTAGTAGTCAGTTAATAACTACTAGTCCATACCCTAGAACAGGGATATTCTGAGTATGAGTCCATTAATTCTATATGCCAAGCTATTAAACATGTTTCTCAAACTTATACAATGAAAGCTAACTTTAGAAGCAATACTAAGGAGATACTGGAGAGAAATCAGAGCCAAGGAAAACAAAACAAACAAAAAAAACACTGTCTATTTCCATAGAGTTTAGAGACACAGAAAATTTAAATCAGGATGATGGTGGCATTTTTGAAAAGTGTACGATCAATTCAGTATTGTAGGCTCATGGGTTTAGAGTCAGAAGGGATCATACTGATCATTTAGCCCAATTCCTTCATTTCAGAAGTGAGGAAACTGAGGTCATGAGGTTAAGTGACTTGGCTAAGATCACACAGCCAGGAAGTAGTAGAAAAGAAATTCATATTCAGGTCCTCTTTTTATTAAAATCAATATAACTTTACTAGCAAAAAATCTAGCTGATGAGGAGGAAAGGAGTAAAACATCATTCCAAAATTTCAGACCTATATGACTAAGAAAATAGTGATTACAGAAGTTTCATTGAGCAGACTCATTTTTTGATAAATTCCATGACATTACAGGGTTAGGAATCTTTATTTCAACTCTCTATGGAGAATATAGCTCTGATGTCTCTTGGTTCCCCCTAGAAAATGTTTCTCAGTGATTGGGGATGAAATGGTTATCTCAGACTGGGGTGAAATGGTTAGAAACTAGAGCAATAGTTCCATTGGTGCAGGGAACTCAGGAATGAGAAAAGTCCTTCTACTAATACATTTGGGCACTATCTTTAAAACAATTTTAGAGAATTGTCTAGAGTTCTGGGAACTTGGAACATTTGATGAGGATCTAACATCTAGTATGTGTCAGAGGTGGTAGATCTTGAACACAGGTCCTTCTGGTTCTGAGACTAGCTCCCAATCTATGATGGCATGCTATTCTGTGGCATGGAGCCACTCTTTTCTGCTGGCCTATACAAATGAGTCTTCATTACAGCTTCATCCTTTGCTCTTTATGCATTTTCCTTTTTTAAAAAATGATAGACCAAAGAGGATGAGACCTAAAAGCAGACCAGATCCTTTAGCAATTTCTCTGTCAGAAGACACTAATGGCTTTTTCATGATAAAGGCAAATGGTGGTTGCATGTTTTGTCTTTTTCTCATGTAAACTAAGAGTATAGTTACTGAATCCCAAGTTCTACCCCATCCCCAACTTTGGAGAAATGGTAATATAGTTTTTCTTCCTTTTTTGTTTTGTTTACCCTTGCCTGAAAGAAGAGATAAATAGATAGATAGATAGATAGATAGATAGATAGATAGATAGATAGATAGATAGATAGATAGATGGATAGATGGATAGATGGATAGATGGATGGATGGATGGATGGATGGATGGATGGATGGATGGATGGATGGATGGATGGATAGAGAGAAAGAAACAGAGAGAGAAGGAGAGGGAGACAGACAGACAATATCATGAGAGTTAAATGGGGGGAGTTCTTGAACCCCTACTTTATGGAGAAGTGTCTAAAGTTCATGAAACCAAGTTCCTGGCTAGAGAAGGATTAATTTCCTTTCAAGTGCTAGGTTGAGAATTATTTATCTTATATATTCAATTTTAAAATTCTATAACTAAGCTTTCTAGAAAAAAATTAAGGGTTAATGGGAGATGCTAACCTCTTAGGGAAAAGAACATCATGTATGTGACCCTTGGGAGACAGGAAAGGAGCAAGTGACTTAAATCATCACACAAAGAAATAAGACTTCCCCACTCTTTTCATGCTGGTACATAAATGACAGGTATTCTGTGCCATCAACTTCAATTTCATTTCTCTTTTTAGGGAAATATTAACCATAGATTGAATCTACAACTCTAAAGGACTTCATAGGAAGTAAAATGGAAATCATTGGAGAGTAGAAGAAAATTATGTCAACTGTTATGGGATATTGTGATCCTTTTATATTTTTTTTTAGCATATTCTGTGTTGTAGGATAAAAGCTGTGAAATATCTAATATAAATCCTTACCTGTGTTTATTCATAAGCTGGGGCCTTTTTGTCAAACTTTGTGGAGGTTTATAGACAAACTGTGTTTGAACTCTATTAATAGGTTGCCATCAGTAAATCTTTTGGATGAACACAAAACACACAAAAATTTATTGTAGGTTTTGGGTAACATCCTAAAGTTTGACCCTGTTATCTATAAGTCCAGACCTTAGGATGTTGGTCCATGGGTTGCAAGGGCAGAAAGAGGAGTAGCAGGTTAAGAAAGATGATAAATTCAATTTTCGTTATATTGAGTTACAGGATTGCTAGAAATCCAGGTAGAGTTGATAATGAGATAACTGGATGTATGGGACAAGGACTGAGGGGAAAAAACATAGATGGAGACAGATTCAATAGTGGATAAAGTAAGTCAGAAAGGCTTACTTGTCATGATGAGATATCCATGGTTGTCTTCAACATCAATAATGTATATACAATTTTAAAGCACAGGGGTTCTCCCATCTGTGGTTTTCTTTGTACCTAAAGTCACAATATTGTATAATAGCTTCAATATGGTCAATCAAATCCCATGCATAGGCTTTGGAACCACCTGAAGTTTTGAATAACCCTTTTGAACAAGAAAACAGTTCTGCAATCATTGTAATCACTAGGTTTACGTAGTCACAAGATCAAACTATCATCCATATTGTGTCAGTAATCCAGATCTTTTGTCAATGGTAAAAATGTTGGATTGTATAGACCCCCTGGGGCAATCTTTTCTTTTCATTTGGTTGGGATTCTCTCTGCCCATGCTGACTTCACTGAAAGGTTTAAAATGACTACTTTCCTTATGGGGAAATTTTCTATTCCAAAGAAAATTAAATATCTATGATTTCAATTTATTGTTAACTTGAATTCATCTGGTACCTTTTGGTAGACAGTGTTTTAATTTTAAGCTATACTTTGCTAATATCCACAAGAGGTCCTGAAATATCAGTGAACATACTAGCAAAGCTTTTAAAATTAGGCCAATTCTTTATAGTTCAACTTATTTTTTGACAATATCAGTAGAGTTATAACTGAAGTTTTGCATTTAATATGGTAGAAAGAAATTCACTCTTTTTTACAAACCATCCACAATGATTAGCCATTGCCACCTGTTTATACACCTCTTGCTGCCTCTGATTGTCTCAAAAGAAGGAGAGTCACAAAATGCTCAAATAATCATAGTTCAACCTAATTAACAACAAATATCATATCTTCCTTACTACTTAGAGCAATGCCCTGTACATAACATGTACTTAAATACTACCTTTTACAAGAAACCTCAAAGAATGCTTGTGGAATTGACTTCACTTAAAAGTTGAATTTCTTATCACAAATTTGTTCATCTTTAAAACCACTGCAGAAATGTTTTCTTTAAAAAAAACCGCAAAGAGACTTGCAAATTCAAATAAATTTTGGGACTTCAGAAGTTTATAAGTAGATACCTACAATTGATACCATTACTCACAAATACTTACTGAAAGGTTTTAAAGAGTCATCTCGTACAATCCTGTCATTTCATGGACGAGAAAAACTGAAACCCAAATAATTGATTACTGCACACCATGCAACCCTTGACTGCACAAGTAGCAAATGACAGAACTGACATTTGAATTCAGATTCTATGTCTCTGTATCTAAAACTTTTTTTATTCTTCTACTGTGCTGCATATGACTGTTGCTTTATATTCAGTTTTTACCTTATTGACACTAACACATGTCAGTGATCACTGAGTCACCCACAAAGAAAGTCCTTCCAGTAATCTGGAAAACTGGGTTACTTACTTAAATTTCTTGACCATCGATTGAAGGTAGATACTGTGCTGGAAGCTGAATTAGAAAGACCTGAATAAAAATTGTACCTCTGATTGATAATTCCTCTGATATCCTGATCAGATCTCATGACTTCTAAGTGCCTCAGTTTCTTCATCTCTAAAATGAGGACACTGATAGATAGTATTATCACCCACAGGTCATAGATAGTATTATTATCTCCTGTACCAGATACTTAATCTCTTGGGACTCTAATCAATTCTTTAAGACTAAAACTTTCAGAAAGAGTACCAACCTGCAAAGACAGAGGGTGCTTCCTCATCTGGTAGTTCTGAAAATAAATGATAGGCACTGAAAAAGTTCCAAGTTGTACAACAGGCACTTTGTAAGTCAAGCCTAAGAGAACTAAAACAGCCCTTGCCCAGGCACAAAGGTAGGGAGAAGAGTATCCTCAGACTTTGTTGTTACTTAATCATTTCTGACTCTTCATGACCCCATTTGTGATGTTCTCTGCAAAGATACTGGAGCGTTTTGCCATTTCTTCTCCAGCTAATTTTACAGTAAAGGTAATTGAGGCAAACAGGTTGAAGTGACTTGTACAGAACTAGTAAACATTTGAGGCTGGATTTGAACTCATGAAGATTAGTCTTCCTGACTCCAGATTTGACATTCTTTCCACTAGGCCTTATTCTCAGACTCGGATCACACTTGAAACAGATACCCACAGAAAAAAGGTAAAGAGCTGAAGCAGAATCTATATTATACTTCAGCTGAGGTAAAAACAACAACAAAAAAATTAAAAAGGGCAAATAAAGATAGAATTAAAGCACTTATTAAGAACTATTTTGCCCAATTATATGCAATAAATCTCACAGTCTAAGTGAAATGGAAACAGATTTACAATAATATAAGTTGCCTAGATTAACAGAAGAGGAAATAGAATACTTAAATAACCCTATCTTAGGAAAAGTTAATTGAACAAAGATTGAATGGGCTACCTACCTAAGAAAAAAAAATCCTCAGAACCAGGTGTATTCACAAGTGAATTTTATCAAACATTTTATAACTATTAATTCTAATATTATATAAATTATTTTGAAAAATGGAAAAGAATGTGTCCTATCAAGTTCCTTTTATAATACAAATGTGGTGCCTAAAGCAAGAAAGCAGAACTAGAGAAGGAAAACGATAGACCAATTTCCCTAATGAATATTAATGCAAAGAAATTTTAATAAAATACTAGCAAGGAGATTACAACAATACATGGCAAATATAATTCATTATGACTAGGTGAGATTCATGTCAGGAATGCAGGACTGGTTCAATATTGGTGAAGCTATCAGCAAAATTGAGCATATGCATCACAAAAACCCCAAAATATTATCTCAATAGAAGCAGAGAAAGTTTCTGAAAAAAGACAACACTCGTTTAAATGAAAGAGACTAGAAAGCATAGCAATAAATGACACTTTTCTTAAAATGAAAAGTAATATCTATCTAAAACTATCAGCAAATATACTATATAATAGGCATAAACGAGAAGTCTTCTGAGATCAGGGGTGAAACAAGGATGTGTTTTATCACCACTGCTGTTCAACACTGTAGAAATGCTAGGTATGGCAATGACCAAAAAAAAGAAATTGAAATGATTAGAATAGACAGTGAAGAAACAAAACTATTATTCTTGGCAGTTGATATGATAGTAGAAAGAAGTTTGGCAAAAGCTCAGTGTATAATAACATCTCACACTAGGTATCAAAAGAAGGTCAAAATGGGTTCATGATTTAGACATAAAGTATTATATCATAAGCAAATTAGGATGACATGGAAATTTTGTCCATCAGATCTATGAATAAGGGCAACCAATAGATAGAAAACATTATAGGATAGAAAATGCATCATTTTTATGACACCAAAAAAATTGTACAAACAAAACCAATGCAGCCAAGATGAGTCAAAAAACTGGGGGGGAGGTTATTGCAGCAAATTTCTCTGATAAAAGTCTCATTTCTCATATTTATATCTATAGATAGATAGATAGATAGATAGATAGATAGATAGATAGATAGATAGATAGATAGATATAGAGAGACCTGAGTCAAATTTATAAGGATACAAATTATTCTCCAATTGACAATGATCAAAGGATATGATCAAACAGTTTTCAAAAGAAGAAATCAAACTTTTCTATATGAATATGAATTTAAAAATGCTCTGAATCACTATTGATTAGAGAAATGCTAATTATAGCAACTGTAAGATACTGCCTCATGCCCCCATTAGATTGTCTAATATGATAGAAAAGGACAATGACATATGTTGGGGGGGATATGGAAATAATGGGACACTAATGTATTGTTAATGGAGTTGTGAACTTATCCAACTGTTCTGGATAACAATTTGGAACTATGGCCAAACAAGCATATAACTGTCTATATTCTGGCCCAACAATACCACTACTGGGTCTTTACCCCAAAAGAGAACAAAGAAAAAAATAGCCTATATATAAATACATACATGCATACGTGTGTGTATGTGTGTGTGTGTGTGTGTGTGTGTGTGTTTCTAAGAGTTCTTTTTGTGGTGGAAAATGAATTCGAAATTGAGGGATGGCCATCATGACTGAATAAGTTGTAGTATATGGTTATGATGGAATACTACTGTGCTATAAGAAATTAGGAGCAGGGTGGTTTCACAAAAATCCTGGAAAGACTTCTATAAACTGATGCTGAATGAAATGAACAAAATGAGAACACTGAATACAACTGGAGCAAAAATATAGAATGATCAACTGTACATGACTTACGTTTTCTGATCAATATAATGATCAAAGACAACTCCTGAAAGGCTTATGATGAATAATACTATCCACTGATGCAGTCTGAATGTGGATTGAAGAACGTTTTTAGGCAGAGCCAAGGTGGCAAAGTAAAAGCAGGGACTTCTCTGAGCTCTCCCCCAAAGCCCTCTAAATACCTGTATAAAATGACTCTAAATAAATGCCGCAAAAAGAAACAGTAAAACAGCCCAAGACAACCTGGAAAAATAAACAGGAAGGGTCTTTCACACAGGGCAGGGAGCAGAGCACAGTCCCTCATTGGCCGCACCTGCATAGACAGGCTGGAGCAGGCCTTAGGGGACTGAATCACTGGAAGCTGTTGCAGTTTTCAGACTTCTCAACCCACCAAAAACGTTCCATAGGAAATGCCAAAAAGGTCAGTAGGAAAACTCTATGGGACCTGGGTGAAAGAGGAGCACATGGTCCAGCCAGTTCTGGCCCCAGCCCCAGGGAGGTAGGGATGGTGGCAGCAGCAGTTGGTGGTAAAGCCATGATAAAAAAAAGCCTAGACAATATCTTCCAAGAAATTATCAAGGAAAACTACCCTGATATTCTAGAACCAGAGGGTAAAACAGAAATTAAAAGAATCCTCTAGAAAGAGATACTAAAAGGAAAACTCCTAGGAATATTGTAGTCAAATTCCAGAGTTCCCAGGTTAAGGAGAAAATATTGCAAGCAGCTAGAAAGAAACAATTCAAATATTATGGAAATACAATTAGGATAACACAAGATCTAGCTACTTCTACATTAAGGGATCAAGGTACTTGGAATATGATATTCTGGAAGTAAGAGGAGTTAGGATTAAAATCAAGAATCACCTACCCAGCAAAACTGAGTATAACCCTTCAGGGGGAAAAGTGGATATTCAGTGAAATAGAGGACTTCCAAGTATTCTTGATGAAAAGACAAGAGCTGAATAGAAAATGTGACTTTCAAATATGAGAATCAAGAGAAGCATAAAAAGGTAAACAGGAAAGAGAGATCATAAGAGACTTATTAAAGTTGAACTATTTGAATTCCTATATGGAAAGATGATATTTCTAACTCATGAGACCTTTCACTGTTTTAGGGTAGTTGGAGGAAATGATAGATGATAGAAATAGATAGATAGATAGATAGATAGATAGATAGATAGATAGATAGATAGATAGATAGATAGATAGATAGATAGACAGACAGACAGAAAGACAGATAGATAGATGGCAAAGAGTAAGTTGAATATGAAGGGATATCTAAAAGTAAAATTAAGGGGTAAGAGAGGAATATATTGGGAGAAGGAGAAAGTGAGAGATAGAATGGGATAAATTATCTCACATACAAGAGGCAAGAAAAAAATTTCACAGTGGAGGAGAAGAGGAGAGAGGTGAGAATGAATGAGTGAACCTTACTCTCCTCAGATTTGGCTTAAGGAGGGAATAACATACACACTCTATTAAATACCTTATCCTACAGGAAAGTAGAGGGGAGGAGGATAATAAAGGGTAATAGAAGGGAGGGCAGGTTGGGGGAGGAGATAGTCAGAAGCAAACACTTTAGAAAAGGAACAGGGTTAAAGAGAAAATAGAATAATTGGGGGGTGGCATAGGATGGAGAGAAATATAGTTGTTCTTTTATAACATGACTATTATGGAGGTATTTTGCATAGAAACACATGTATAATCTATATTTAATTACTTTCTCAATGGGGGTGGGTGGGGAGGAAAGAAGGGAGAGAATTTGGAACTCAAAGTTTTAAAAACAAATGTTAAAAAATTTGTTTTTACATGCAACTGGGAAATAAGACACACAGGCAATGGAGTATAGAAATCTATTTTGCCCTTCAAGAAAGTAAAGGGGAAGGAGATGGGAGGGGATGATAAAAGGAAGGCCAGACTGGGGGAAGGGATAATCAGATTGCATTCCACCTCAGGGTTTGAGGAAGTGGAAAGATGGGAAGAAAATCTGGAACTCAAAATCTTGTGGAAACGAATGCTGAAAATCAAAATTAAATACATATATTTATTTCTTTTAAAAAAAAAGATGTTTTTTCAGTTTATTTTTCTTAGTTTTCTTTCTGTAATATGGAAATAACTGTTAAAAGTTTTCACACATATAATTGATGTCACATTTCTTGCCTTCACAATGAGTGGTAAAAGTATGGGAGGGAGGGAGAGAATTCAGAATTAATTTTAAAAGAAAAATGTCATAAATAATATTTTAAAAAAGAAATGATAGTCCCAGTGCCTAGTAATAGCACCTATGTCATGAAATAGTTCTGAGGAACAAATCATATAATATATGTGTAGCACTCTGCAAACCTTAAAAAGTGCTTTATAAATATGAGCAGATATTATTGTATTTTTATCACCACAGCATTATGCTCATGTCCTGTAGAAACACATCTTGGAGTTACTTTTTTCTGTTGCAAAAAAGGATATCTGAAGTTTTGCAAGATTTTATCTAATTTAATTTCAAAACAATTCTGGCTTATATATCTGTGCAAAGCTTCCAAAAATTTTCCACACAACAAGCTCATGAAAATATCTTATGTGAATGTTTTTTGTATTTAACTGACAAATAAGCAACCAACATTCAGAGAAGTTTTGTCACAGTAACAGAAGGGTAGTGACAGAGTCATGCCCAGACTTTCTGACCCTATGTTCTTTCCACTGTGTTCTCTCTCCCCTAAGATGTTTTACTATATTCTGGGAACTATTGTTTGAATTTTGAGTATGATTCCTTTCATTTTGAACAATAGGGACATGAGATCACGATGCTGGCAGCAGAAACTCTCTCATTATTGCCAAAATCTATTTCTTAATTAATGAAAGAATGAAATTTAAGAGTTCTCTTTAAATTTATACTTACTCATGAGTTTCTATGTAAAATCATTTTTTTCTGTTGCTTAATGTAGATGTATTCTGTCTCCCCAAACACAATTTTACATTAATTCACTTCAGAGAGCATAGTAGAAACGTTCTTTATTGCATTTGCATTTCCTCATATTGTCACCACAATACGGAAACCCAAGCATTTGAACTGTAAGTACAGAAAGAAAACAGCTGGTGCTGGTAGATCCAAGGAAATCATTGGCATCTTTCTCACTCTAGGGCTGCCTGAAAAACACAGATTAAAAGCAGGAGGTCTCAGCTGGGGTTTCAGGCTGACCTCCCATGCTGAAGTTGCAGAGGCAGTTATCCTTGGAGGATATCCACTTCAGACTTCTGGGCCTTCTGCAAATGAGGACTAACTTGTTCCATAGTGAAGGAAAAGCTTCCACAGGCTAAAAATAATGCCATAATGAGGGAAGATCTGAACTCTCATGAGTCAGTCTGCTCTAAGCTGGGGGAATGCATACTTCTGTGAATTTCATTCTACCTGGAAGAGAGGGTCCTAAAGGACTTCCAGGACAGAGGCCAGGCTTCTGTGTGGAATGGTTATTGCTACTTTCAATCAACAAGAGCACCCCACATCAAAGGAGATCTGAAGATGAGCCATTTGTTGGTTCAAGGAAGGAGGGGTGCTCTATTGGACCAGGCACTATCTCAACATACTTCTTGGCCACTCCATCCTTGCCTTATTACATGTCCTTAGGGACAGTTGCATCAGCACCATGGACAGTTCCTTCATACCTGACCAACATCCTTTTTTCCAGACTGTGATCCTGTTCCTTTTCTAACAGGGACCTTTTCTCCTGTAGGAGAATGACTAGTGACTATATGAGTCATAAAGCATTCAGACCATACTGTACCCCTGAAGGGAAGGGAAAAAAATGCATTCACAGTTACCTAGTTGCAATACTTCTCCTTCCCTTCTGTTTCCTTCCTCTTCTCTCTCCCCCCTCCATCCCTCTCTCTCTTATTTTCTCTCTCCTCTCTCCCTCTATTTCTTCCCATTACTTGCTCCCTCCTCCTTCCCTCTGTTTCTGTCTCACTGTCTCTCTCTTTTTCTCCATCTCTCTTTCTCTATCTCTCTCATTTGTTGCAGTATTTCTTCCTAATGAACCAATTGAGTAAATGCTAGAGTATTTGTTCTAATTTAAAAAAATATTGTATATATTTTTAGTGTCCCATAAATTTCAAAATGTTTTCACATAGATTATGCCATTTGTTTGGGGACAGTATATTAGGAACTAGGGAGATAAAGAAGAAACAAAATCTAATGACAAAGATTAGCCTCAGAGAATAGATGGGACAATATGGGTGTGAAATATGGGAGCATGGAATATAACCAGATCTTTTTGTTGGTTAGTTTTGATTTGCTGTATTATTTTGTTTTGCTTAGCTATACTTACCCCCTTTTTTCTCTTCTTTGTTATAGTGGTTGATTCTGATAGGGAGGGGGAGGATATACTGGGAAATGAAGGTAAAGAAAAAAAATAAAGAAGAAACAGAATTCATAGTTGCTTTTTTCAAGATTCTTCACTGTATTTGGAAAGAAAAGCCTGTAACACTGAGAACAATACAAAATTGTAAATAATAATAGTTGCTATTTAAGGCTAAGATCCTAAGAATTTAGATATATAGCCAGGTCCCAATTAGTGCAAATAATGAATCCCTTGAAGTGATTGCATGTTAAATGCATAGTCTAGAAGTTGTAATTATATAAAATATGGTTATTAGTACTGACAAAATGGAATTATGCAGTGTGAATTCAAATAATGTGCTCACTTCAAAGGGATCAATTATTCACACAAATCAGGACCTAGCTATATATATGAATTCTGTGAATATTAGATTTAGAGATGCATATTACTCTGTAGAGAGTAACTATTTGAGTCCAATACCTTTTTCCCATTTTGTGAATGAAATAGATAAAACTCAGAGAGACTTTGCCATTTGGAAGCCTCTTTTCATGTATTCCCTCCTTTTATATTCACAAACACTCTAAGAGGTGGGTGTAATTATGATACCTATTTTATAAATAAAGAAGCTGAGGCTCGGAGAGCTTGTAGTTACATGGCTAGCAAAAGTCTGAGGCAGGATTCAAGCTCAGGTCTTCCCTTACCTCAGTCCATCACTTTAGCCATGATACATTTCTACTTTCAAGTTCTGAATATTGTGATCTAGTCTATAAAAGCTTGGGGACCTACTATAAAAGTTAAGAGAATCAGTGGAAGCTAAAATAATGAGAGAAGTTCATTTAGTAAGTCACAAGCATTTCTTAATGATTACTATGTGCCAGGCACCAGACTAGGTGCTAGAACTATGTAGAAAGCAAAAGACAATTCTTTTACTGAAGAGCTCACAATATTTTGGAAGACATGGCAAATAAATGACCACATACAAACAAGCTATTTACAGTATAAATACTAATAATAAATAGGGGGGACTCGAATTCAGAGGGATTGGGAAAGGCTTCTTGTAGGTGGTGCAGTGAATAGAGCACCAGTGCAGGAGTCAGGAGGACCTGAGTTCAAATCTCACCTCAAACACTTGACACTCACTAGCTATGTGACCTTGGGCAAGTCACTTAACCCCAATTGCCTCATCCTGGGTCATCTCCAGTCATCCTGATGAATATCTGGTCACTGGATTCAGATGGCTCTGGAGGAGAAGTGAGACTGGTGACCTGCACAGCCCTCCCTCACTCAAAACAGAGTCCAGTGCAAATCGTTATCATTCTTCTCATGGCATGGTCTTCTTTGGAAATGAAGGACAAATACACACAGACATAGGAAATCAGGGAAGCCAAGAGATTGATATTAAGAGAAGAGCATTCCAGGAAAGAGGGACACTCAGATAAAAAGCTTTGAGCTGAGATATGAAATGTTTTGTTCATGGACCAACAAGGAGGCCAGTGTAGCTGGATCAATGAGTACATGGGGAGGGTTGTAGTAGTAGTAGTTGTTGTTGTTTGTTTGTACTTCATTCTTGAAGAGGACCGTAACATCAGGAAGGTGATGTCATGACTTGCAATTAAATTGGATTTCAATGAGGGAGGACTGTACAAAGTCACTAGCCTCACTTTGTCCTCTGGAGCCATCTAGTTAGAGTGACAAGATGTAGATCAAGACTACTAGAGATGGTCCCAGATGCAGTGGGATACCTTGTCTTTTTTTTTTTTTTTAAATGTGTAAGGAGGTATAAAGTGTAAAAAGACTGGAAAGGTGGAAGTGAAAGGGCTATGTCATAAAGGCCTTTCATATCAAACAGAGAATTTTGTATTCATACAAAATTCACGGAAATCCAGTCAGATTTATTGAGTGTAGGGGTAACATGACTGGACAAGTATTTCAGGAAAATCACTTTGGTGGTTGAATGGAGGATAGATTGAAATAGGAAGGGATGAGGCAGGATGAAGAAGCATCAGTATATTGAAGTAGTCCAGACATGAGGTGAAGAAAGCCTGTACCATCATGAAGGAAGTATCATAGGAGAGAAGGTGGCATAATCAAGACATGTTGCAAAGGTATATTCAAAGATGTTGCAAATTAACATACCTTCACTATAGCTTGGATATGAGGGCTGAGAAATAGTGAGAAGTCCAGGATGACAAATAGGCTGTGCACTTGGGGGACTGGAAGGATGATGATGCCTTCTAAAGTAGTAGGGAAATTGTCAAGAGGGCAGAGTTTAGAGAGAAAGATAATGAGTTCAGTTTTGGATACAGTGAGTTTAAAATGTTTACTGGACTTTCAGTTTGAGATTCCTGAAATGAAGTTGGAGACATAAGATCAGAGGTCCGCAGAGAGATTGGGGAGAATAGGTAGATTTGGAAATCATCAGCACAGAGAAGATAATTAATTTCATGGTAGCTGATAATATTACCAAGTAAAGCAAGATTGAATGGTGTCAATATTACAGAATCTCAGAATTGGCAGGCACCTCAGATGATATCTTAGCCTAATATATTTCTGAGCAAGATCCTCTTTAAAACACTTCCAACAAATGATTATCCAGCCTTTGCTTGAGGACCTCCATTAAGTCATGCCCTGCTAGCTCTGAAGGGACCCCATTCCACTTTTAGATAGTTTTAATTATTAAGAAATCCTTTAATACATATAAATCAATTCTGGAGTTTCAATTTATCCTTACTCATTCTGCCCTCTTGGTTCAAGCAGAGTAACTACTCACATTTAACAATCTTTCTAGTACTTAGAGACAATCTCACATTCCTAGGATAAAAGGATACTAGGTCTAGAACTTAAATGGAGCTCAAAAGCCATGGAGTACCACTCCTTTATACACAGATGAAGAAATATGAAAAGAAAAATGACACAAATACTGAGGATATTCTGAGTTGCCCAAGATCACACAGATAGTATCAGAGTTTGGATTTGAACTTAGGGTCCCATATTCCAAAGTCAGTATTCTTTATTCAAACACCTCTGATACCTTGTTTTCTCTGATATTATACACTGGAGATGAGCAACACTATTTCAGGAGAGAAGCCCATGTTTTCTTCAGGCATACTGGCCATTGTTAAGCTGCCCTATGTATGATATTGTAATAATAATTAATACCTGTTTTTTCAGGAAGCCTATTTTTTCTGTGTTTCCCAGAAGGGGCACAGCTAGCCTGTGAGTACATTTGAACAAAGCCTGCAGAGCCCGATACTTGCTTCCTATCTTAGTTGATGTGCAACTTTTCTCATTGGAAAGTTTCCAAATTGAAGCACCTGTATTATAAATGCCAATGTTCCTTAATCTAGAACTAACAGATAATCTTCCTTCTCCTCTCCCCCAGCCCTTCTGAAGGGGTTTTCTATTCTACTGTTGTAACAAATGCTTTTTTTTTTTTTTAACCCTTTTGTATCTTCATGATCATACCAATACAGATGCATTTTTTTGAACCAGCTCATGGTTCAGAGGGAAGACTAGAACTTAAAAGTCTTGTCCACCAAAAGTTTTTCCTTTTCCCCAAAATTCAAAACTTTTGGGCCACCATGTTCATAATGAGGAAACTGGTGGCTTGCTCTCCAACTTTCCTAAACAATACTTTGGTGCATTTCAGGATTCTTTTCCCTATGTTGTTTAGAACTGAATTTTCACCAATTTTGGTAGAATTTGAGAAAGAATAAAGAACTTAGTTTTCAGCACTCAGTGAAAGAAGATGGGTTGATTTGAGCTCCTAAAATCAAAATAAGGATGGGAGGTAGAAGTGAACATTTTCTATATAACTATTCTGGGTAACTAGGGTCATTGCCTTGACAACATAGGCTCTTCTGAACCTGATGTAGTAGTACCCTAGGAGACTGGGATCTCTAGCTGATTTTATTTTGTTTGGCCATGTAGCCCATATCTTAAATATTTCTTCCTACCATACTGACCCCATAGCTACCAGGTCAAAATAATAAGGAACATTCTAATAGGCATAGCAATTTTCATATAGCTCTCAAGCTTGGCATTCTTGTAAACATTGCCTTGGCACCAGAAATACTTAACCCTGTACATATTTTTCACATAGTTTAAAATGGTTGTAATAGTGAATTTGTTTTTAAAAGATTCTGGGAAAGAGAAAGGATGCAAGCACTCCAACTTACCTAGTCTCACTGAAGAGCATGAGACTGACTGAAATTGATCCAAGTTGAAGTCAGTAGAATGTCAATCTGAAGGCCATATTAATATTGCCAGTACTTAGGAAGTTGCAGATTTTAGGTGATCCCAAGTTGTTCTGCCTACCAAGTGCCTCTCCACCAACCACCTACATTCTTCCCAATACAGTAAGCCTGTCTTCTCTTCTTGTTCTCTGTCCATCATTACACTACTAAACTGCTTTATCCATCATAATTATATGACAAAATTATATGGAAAGGGATTCCTTGCCAACCACTTTTTGAGTCATAAGATTATAGAATAAAAGCCAAAAGAAACCACTAAAGTAATCTAATCTCCTAAATTTACATATGAGGAAACTGAGGCTATCACTGTTGCTTTCTTCATGCCAGGATATGCTTCTTTGCTGGTGAAACACATATTTAAAGACTCCTGGTTGATAAAGGCAAGATTCAACCAGAGACACTTGATTATACTAAAACAAAAACAGCAAAAGATTCTATTTTGCTTGCTGTCACACAAGGTCCCATGCAACTCTGAAATTTTCTCACTTTATGATTCAGTGTCGCGACAGCATGCCACACAGCTACCAATGGGCTATCTGCTACATCTAAGGAGACTTCAGGTAGCCAGTAACCATCTTTAACTTTAGTTTTAACCCTCTATTGTTTATACAGATTAGTTCTGAATTCAAGATTTGATAAAGTATTAATAATAGTAAATGTAACTTCATTGTTTATAAATAACTTTCTTCACACTGGTTTAAGGAAAATTTTGCAAATGTCATTACACCATTTTCAGGTATTGAAACAGATTCAAATATATTAACCTTCCTTCCCTTCCCTCCCTCCTCCACCATCGGATATATAACTATGAAGAATAACTGGGATTGGAACCCAAGTCTCTCCTGATTCCAAATATGTCACTCTTTTCCATTTTCCACCACCTTGACTCTCAGTCATGTTTCCTGTACCATCAGTCAGCAATAAACAGAGCTTTTAGGGAGAATATTTTTTCTCCTTGAAACACTGACATGTCAGAACTTTCTGAACCAATGCTACCTGGCCCATGTTCTGACCATGTAACCAAGGGGGTCAGATGTTGACCATGACATTGAGATTAGAACTCCTTGAAAGGCAACAGTAGGAAGAACTTCCAGATGCTAAGAGTGGGGAGAGATCACCATCAGACAAGGAAAAGTTTAAAAGAAAAACCCTCATCCTCTCTGTGTGATGTTCCTAGCTGATTTGTTGTAAGAATACAACCCTGTTCACTAGTACATATTATTAGATTCTAGCTACCAAGTGGAAATATTTTGAGGCTACAGCTTAAGCAACAGAAATGATACTTTAAAAGTATTTATGTGAGTGTTTGTATGTTTGACTCTATGTATGTGAGACTTGAAGAAAGGGTTAGAAAGAATAGGAGAGGAATATAAGAAAGGAAATGGTGGAGTGGGGAGAAGGATGATTATGAGAAAGGTATCCCCTGCCTGACTCAGATCAGATCTTTGAAGTAGGATGTGGAGACTATCAATTAAAAGAGAGGATTAGGTGGTGGTAGAGTACAGAGATCTTGTGGAACATGGAGGAAGTTGGGAGAATTCAATGGTACAGTGAAATTTTATTATTTCCATACTAAATTTAATATACAGTTAAAAAATACCCAACACCTACAAAATGAAAGTTCTTCGTTTCATATGTCATGGTTTGTCACTGTTGCTTCTGCACTTAACCTCTGCCTCAATTTCTTTATCGAAAAAATGGGAAAATAATATTACTTATCTTTCAGGGTTGCTATGAGAATCAAATGTGATAATATTTTAAAGTGCTCTGCAAACTTCAAAGTTCTACATAAATACTAGCTATTATTATAATTATTATTTGTAAAATTAAATGTTTGTATTGGTTGATTGTTAATTTCATATAAGGGGAAATCATTGTAGGGATTTTGTCCAGAAAGTGAAACAGAGATGAATAAAAAGATTCATCTTTTTGTTGGCAGCAACAAAAGCCCCCATGAAGTGGGGCAGCAGGAGTATGATGTGGGCCAGGCCTGCACAATCTGCATTTTTCCCCCAGCAGCATTCTGTGACCTGGGAGCAGAAGGGGAGAAAACAGATGGTAAGCTGATTCAGGATTGGGAATTGGTACAAGTGATCAATTTATGTACTAATCTCCGAACATTATTTATAGTTGCAAAGTCCCCCAATTGTGAAAATAATCAAACTCATATTCAAATGTTTAATTTGATAGTTCAAGGAGCTATTCACTGAAATGATTCAAAATTTCTTGTTAGTAATAATTAGATGGTGACATATTCTATGTGACCATGAAGCTAATTTTTCTTGTAATTATTTGGAAAAAGAGAAGGAAGGAAAAGTCACAGAGTAAAGATAAAGATGCAGTGTGAGAGGATAAGGTACAATCCTAATGCTTTCTCAGGTTACCAGTTCAATATCTTATACAAGAAGTGAAACAAAACCAAACCTTAAAAAAAAGCAATATATTCTTAGTCTGAAATTTACCTAAAGAACAATGAACTCAATTGGTCCTCAGGTTAAAAAAAAAGGAGGGCAAGAAAAGCAAATTTAACTCATATTTTGCAACAATAATCGACTTTGTCCATCCAACTTCATTTCCTCCTCTTATCCTTTATTATTTTTTAAAAATGAAATCAATGAATCCTCATAGCAAAGCTAAATAAATAAATAAGATGACTTTCCTTATGACTTCCTTCAACTCAACCCCAGACACTGATACTTCAAATTCTTATATCTTGACAGCATTTCGGAGCTAATGACTTTATTTGTCTGGTCTGAATTGATGTTAAGACAATCCCTAGAAAGTCTTCTCTGCTTAGCTCATTTGCATACATAGAATTTTCCTGATTGTCTTAGTTCCCTACCTCATGTTGACCTGGGCTCCAAGTCTATCCTTCATTAGGTCCTTGGAGATCTGCACATGATTCTTTAGATCCATTAGCCATTCACTGCCAATGACATAAAAGCTCTAAAGCCTCAGGAAAAAAAAAAGGCTTTCCTTTTACCTTTCTTTTTCCCCACTATTAATAGATAACTCCCAGCTGCTATTTCATTCTCCTCTGTCAGGAAAGCTGTAACTACATGATTAAAGTGGAACGCGGCTCTGAGACTATTATCAATTATACTAATTAAGGTCAAATAGAATGGAACAGCAGTCTTTGTGCAAAACAACGTAGGCAATGTAAACGGCGATTAATTTAAGGCCATCATATGTACCTATGACAGCTTCTGTAGGCTGCATTATTAATTATATCTAGGCAGTGTCTTGAAGGCCCATCTCTAATCTTCACATATAATTCTGGGTTCATTGAACTGCAGGGAAAAGCAGGCACGGATGGAAATCAGTGTTTCCCAAATGGGAACTAAGGAAGAGTGTTCCTGACCTTATTTCATGGAAAAATGAATGCTTGAACATTCTCCTCTCTTTTTCTTTTGACAAAACAATCTCATAAGAGATTATAAGTGTCTATATATCCACAAATAATATTAGAAAGTTAGTTGCTAATACATGTGTACATGCATACGTACATGCATATATACATACACATATATTGAGAGTGGAAAACATGGAGATGAGAGAGGATACAGAGATATGGAGAAAAATAAATGTATATGTATATCTGCTATACATATATACATACACACATACACACCAGTATATACATATACATGTGTGTATACATGCACACATATGTATATGCACATATACATGCATACCTATATATGCCTGGGTATATGTTTATATGTGTGCTAATTGGCGCTGATAAAGAGAAAGAAGGATTTCCTTTACTGGCAACTCCCTGCACTGATAGGTGCAAATACTTATACCTATACCTATAGCTACACATATATAAAGATAAACCTGTATGCATATGTATACCTGTACCTATTCTTTCACATACTTATACCTCTACTAACAGCTATACTAATACCATACTTGACCAATACCTACACTTATGCTGATAAGTATCTCTATAGCCATACCAAAACTTACACTTGCATCTATACTGATAATTACACCTACAACTACTCCTCTACCTCTATCTTAGACCTATATTTATAACATACATGCATGTACACTTATGTGTATGGGAGAGAGACAGATATAGTTACACAGAAGGAGGGAGGGAGGAAAGGAAAGAAGGAGGGAGAGAAAGAGAGAGAGAGAGAGAGAGAGAACGTACTGAAATTATTGGAGTGGTTTGTCCCATCTAAAGTTAGTAACAATCTCTTAATTGTTAAATCTATTGGTCTTTTATTAGTACTCATTCTGTCTCTCTGTTACATTTGTCACTCTTAACCACTTTCTCTTCATGAATGTTTTCTCCTTTTAGGGGTTTTGTTACTCGACTTTCTTTTGGTTTTCTTCCTGCTTGTCTCATTGTCCATCTCCTTTGATGGTTCATTTTCCCAGTCATAACTCCTAACTGTGAAAAGTGCCCACAGTTCTGTCATATAATCTCTTCCCTTTGAAATTAGTCAAAGGTAAATATATTTAGTCCCAGTATCTTCTTGAGCTGCATCACCCTATAACCATTTGCCCATTGGACATTTCAAATTGGATGTCCCACAGAAATTTCTTGCTCAGCATTTCAAATAAAACATCAACTCCCAAGCCCAACTGTCTTCAAAAAGTCTCCATTTCTGCTCCTTAAGGAATCACCATATTTTTTCAGGCTCAAAGTTTCTTAACCTCAGTCACATGCTTGAGGGCTCACTCTTCATTATTCTTTCTGTTGCTACTTGCCAGTTCCCACCCTTTTCCCCGTTATTATACCTCTCACATGCAATCCCTTCTCTTATACAGAACTTTAGCAACTCTCACATAGATAATTGCAACAGTTTCTAAACTGATCTTCTTAACTACCTCTAGATTCTCTCTACTCCTACCCATGCTACATACTGCTACTAAAGTGACTTTTCCTTAACTGCATATCTGACCCTAATCGATAAACCCTGGTCACTCCCTAGAATAAAATATGGTCTAATCATATCAACAAGAATTATTTAAATGCTTACTCTGTTCCAGCCTAATATATCTAGTCCCATTCTATGTTTTTCCCTTTCCCACACTCTTTGAGCCAATAACACTTTTGTTGTTGTTCAGTCATTTCCGTCATGTTTGACTCTTAGTGAACCTTTTGGGTTTTCTTGACAAAGATGTTGAAATGCTTTGACATTTCCTTCTCCAGCTTATTTTGCAGATGAGGAAACCGAGGCAAACAAGATTAGGTGACTTGTCCAGGGCCACATGGTTACACAGTAAATGTCTGAGGTTTGATTTGAACTCAGGTCTTCCTGACTTCTGTTCTAACATTCTATCCACAGAGTCATGTAGCTGCCAGAGATACTAGCTTCCTCTATTTCATTCCCAACAACATTCGTGAAACCTTTCTTGGTCTTCTCCAAAGATAATGCCCTCTCTGTGGAGCTTCTTTGTAAGTCAATCCTCAATTTCTACAGCGGTGATATTCCTCTAAAAACGGAGTGAAAGTTAATATGAATGTTGATACACTGGATCTCTGGAATATGGAGGGAGTGATATTCCTGCAACCCCCAAAAACTATCTTTTGATAGAGGTTGCTAAAAATACATTTTTCTGCACATAATACGTTATTACAAAACATTAATTCTGATAATATATACTTTTTGTAACACAGTAACCATGAAATAACCCATAAAATGTGGTACACAAAATAAAATTGGTAACATGCAAAACATTTTTTCTCCCTAGTAATTCCCTCGAATTCTTTGACCTTTTGTGTTAACATCTCAATAAAACAAAACCCTAATTTCAGACAATATTCTCTTTTCATAACACTTGAAATCTAGATTAACATAAATGCTGTACAACAAATAAAATTCTTGAAACTAAAATATTTTTAAATCTGAATTTTACTTTCTATTGTGTCAGATGGTGGTGTGAGGACATTGTACCATATACAATACTTCTATAAACCTCTCTACTTTGACCAGCTTCTGAAAACCAAGAAAGAAGATGCTGGGACTTTAGAATTTGCTGTTGCAAGACACTAAGACTGTGGCAGACTGTCAACCTCACTTTTGACACTCTGTCCTTCACAGATCGTGGATGGTATTGATGATCATGAAGGCTGCACCAGCTTGAAATAATATATCCTAATTGGATACAAACTGCTTCAGAAAACTGTACACATTGTGATTTTCATTTTGTTCTCTCTACTGCGCATAGTCATGGATGTGCACATCTGCCAACATGAAAGTGAAAATGAGGTTCCTAATAATATTGAGTGAATGCTAGAAGTTATGAAAATTGTGTGTGAATGTTGAGGATTGACTGTATTTAACATTCATTGACATGTATTATATATCTAGTCATATATATACATTATGTCCTGGCCCACTTGGCTCAATTTTTTTTCTGAAAGAAGAGTTATTTGTTTTTTTGTATTTGTGTTCTTGGCATCTAACAGTATCATACACATAATTAGCATTTGATGAATATTTATTGATTGAGTGTGAGCATGCAAGTCTAATGTCTCTGCATTTAATTCAATTAAATTCATCAAAGTATTAAGTGCCTACTACATGCAGGACCATGTAGTAAATGTAAGGTTTCAGAGAAAAGGAGCACAAAACACATTCTGCCGTAAATCCTTTACATTTGAATGACTATAGGTCATTTATATATGTAATGAAATGGGCAGTACATGAAAATCAAATGTAATTGGCTTTTGAGATTATTTCTAACTGCATAATTTCTTGGGAATTATCATCTGAAGGCAACAAAGTTATATTTTTCTCAAGATGCAAGAGATTTGGTGATTCGTTAAAAATTGTCCTCAGAGAAGAGGCTATTGTTGGCTGTGGAGGCAGTTTAAAGTGTGTGCTGTGGTATGAGTTTCATAAGAGAAGATGATGAAAGTTGTTGCATTGGGGTCTAGGGGTGCTAGGAATGCCAAAATGCCAGGGTACAAGGCATGGCATCCTCAAAAGAATTTGACCACTCAAACCTTCTAGTCAAAGTAGTGAGTTTATTTGTGATTCCAGTACAAGCAGGCCAGACTTCTAGTGATAAGGACAAGACAGATATTTTTATGGAGAAAAGAATGTGGGAAGATCTGAATATGATCTAGGAGTGGCAAGTAGCCTGGGGTGGTCCAGAGGTAAACAAGAGGAGGTCTGGATGGAATTAAGGAGTGGAAAGTAGCCTAGGGTGGTCTGGAGACAATAAAGAATGAAAGGTTGGGCTGGGTCCTATGCCACAATTATGAGATTATTGTCTGGGATGGACCAGATGCCTCAGGTGAACTTGGGTTCCTGAAATCCTTGGGAAAATTCTAGGGCTGAGGTTTTTTCCCTTTTTAAGGGGTTCAGGTCTCATATGTGTCGGTTGTACTGTTTCTGTCCATTGTCCATTGGGATAGACAGGACAATTATGGTGAGAGCACAGAGGATATTCTACCATTGGTGAATTTTTCCCCAGTCAAGAATTCAGGTGATTGGAAAAGCTATTTTCGCCTTCCCTCCTTTTAAAGAAACTTTATATTACCTAATTTTCTGTTCCTTAAATCTATTAATTAGCTGTTCTACGTAGTTTAAAAGTTGTTGATAACGATGGATAGTTCCCACACATTTTAACTACTCAATTTTGTCCTTAATTGTGAAACACTTGTAGCAGAAGGACGAACATTGTTTGATTTTGGTTTAAAGAAATAGAGAAAAAGACCAAGGTTCAAAACCTTGATATAACAGAGTCAGGCATTTTCCTGACTGGAAAATGACTGGCTGCAGAGTTAAACCAAGAGAAAATTTATGGTTTTTACATGTTGACTTTGGATAAATTTCCCAAATAGCAGAAGTAAATTTGATCTGGGACTTCTTTTCTTCTGCTCAGACTTAAAGCAAGTCAGGGAATCTTTTTGGTTTCCTGAGGCAAGTCTGGGTTTTGAGGTCACCAGACCTTCATCACTTATCCTTGTCTTTTCTCATGCATCTACTTGCCTGGAATGGAGGGTAGTGAATAAGGAGTAGGGACTGACCAGTAGGAGGAGGAAAAGCATGACTTTTCTTTAATTATAATGCTGTCATTATCATTGTGGAAGCTAGAGAAAGGAATAGTGCTCCCCTTTAACTTCCCCTTAACCTCAGTCATTGGAAATACAAATAGTACATAAGAGCATTTCAACAGATAGAAAACACTAACCACTGAGGGGATTAAGAAAAAGCTCCATAGGAGGAAATAGCACAATTTGCATCTGAAAGGGATAAGATGATTCAGCATTGCTATGTTTTTGTCCTTCATTCTCGAAGAGGACCATGACATCAAGATGATGACATGACTTGTAGCTGACTTTGATTTTAGTGAGGCAGGGTTGTACAAGGTCACCAATCTCACCTTCTTCTCCAGAGCCATCTGGGTCCAGTGGCCTGATATTCATCAGGATGACTGGAGATGGCACAGGATGCAATGTGAGTTCCTGACCCTTTTAGGCTAAGGTCTTGTCACATTCTCACTTTGAGTGAGATACACCCATACACCCATTAAACGAATAGGCTATAGCCCCTTTAATAAAAGGGATAGCCCCTTTAATAAAAAAAAAAAATCAAACTGGAAGGGAAAGATCCTCAGGGTTCCTGGGTAAAAGAGAAACAGTTACTATTTAGTATTTGCATTCACTCTGTGCTAGGTGGATGGAGACCTGTTGTCTAGTCTATGAGCTCCAGAGTGAATTGGGTTTAAGGCTTGGCCTTTGAGCAACAAATCTAGTCGGTAAACTCATAGGAAAAAAGGCACCTTTTGGCAGTGGAAGTGTTACTTCCCCTGGCTATAACACCTGAAGAGAGGAGGGGAGTAGAGAGGAGAGATAAGAGAGAAGAGGAAGTAAGGGGAGGGGAGGGGAAAGGAGCTGCTACTCACTCACAGTTTCAGTTGGTGTTTGTTCTTCATTCTTGAAATGGGCCATGACATCAAGGTGACGACATGACTTGTAGCTGACTTTGATCTGAGGGAGGGAGGACAGTGCAAGGTCGTCAACCTCACTTTCTTCTCCAGAGCCATCAGGGTCCTTGATATTCATCTGGACCCAAATAGCATAGGTGAGGAGGAAAAGTATCTCAAACAAAAAGGATTCTATGTAAAGATGTGGGGGTGAAAGGATGGAGTGTCCTTAATGGTTAATAGCTAGAAGGCCATTCTGATCAGAACAGAGTTAGTGACAGAATAACTACACTAGAAAGTCATGATAGCATTAAGAGAAAGGAAAATAAAATTTCCTAAGGGCGGTCTGTCTGGAATGCTAACCCTATGTCTAATTATCCATTTATCAACATGAATGGCCACAGGGTTTTATAGGAATATATATTTAGAACTAGAAAGGTGATCCTTTCTCACTGTAAATTTAGGAATAAATAAGAAATAAATTTCTCATTGTATATTTAGGAAACTGGACCAAAGGTATTATGTGATTCATCTGAACTCATTTAGATTGGAAGTGATAGAAATTCTGAAGTGATATCTCACCATAAGGCCATATACTTCCCAAGGGCAGTGTTATGTTGAGGCTCTAAGTCTCGCAAGTTATCTGCTTTCTTGAATTTCCCTGAAGTATTCAGTAGTCACATCTTAGTTAATGGGATTTATCTTGAGCCTTAGCAGCTAATAAACTCCTCATGGGGCTCTTTGCATTAATATGAATACAGAACTACTTGAAGGAGTTGACTCCAACATTTGGGATTTCAAATAGCTCGAAGAAGTTTTCTTCTTCCTCAGAAGCAATATCATTACCCCTGGAAGGATAGAATCTGTTCTGAAATATGATTCCACTGCCAAGTAACTGTGACTGCTACTGGTATAGGCAAAAACGTTGTTGTTTGCATTATCAATATATGATCATCATCACCACAGTAGGTAATATAGTTGTTTTTTGGATGTTTTCAAAGTATTTTTTTCCATACCATGAAATGCTTTCTGAAATCACTTTGTCTTCTAAATTCTTTACTTTTTTTATTTAAGTAGTATTTTATTTTCTCCCAATTACATATTAAGAAATTTTTTTCAGCATTCATTTTTATAAGATTTTGAGGTCCATTTTTTCTCCATCTCTCCCCTCCCCTCTTCGGAATATGACAGGCAGTTTGATATAGCTCCTACATGTGCTATCATGTAAAACATATTTCCATATGTGTTGCAGTTGTGGAAAAAGAAACAGATCAAAAGAAAATAAAACCATGAGAAAAATACAATAAATTAAAAAAATGTTTTTATATGCATTCTGAGTCCATTATTTCTTTATCTGGATATGGATAACATTTTCCTAAATGTTTTACTTTATCATTCAATTAGACAATTTAACAAATAGTACCTCAGAAAGCCTCAGGATAAAAATAAAATGGTGGAATGCATTTATTTTTTAATTCATTGCCTTAGTTTTCACTTCTGTCATCAATGGCAAAATCAAAATGGAGGAGAAAAAATAAATCCTTTTCACCTAATAACAGTATGAGAGTTGTGAAGAACCAGTTTGGAAATATTTCACATCCAGTAATATTCTGCTTACACAAATGATCATTACTGCCAATTTCAAAAAATGCAAATCTTGGATCTAGTAAAGTTTCTTGGTTCATTAACCATATAATTTTCTATGTACCAGTGCACTCCACAAACAAGCAAATGATGCCAATGTGGGAAGGAAATTTCATGGAAAGCTTCAGGCAGAAGTCATGCATGGGTACTCTTCTTCTCAAAAAGAAGGCAGCTGTTTCCCTGATTATCACATGAGGGGAGCAGGTTAGATATTCTCTAAGGGCTCTTCCTACTCTAACAATCCATGATTTTATGCTTTTGGACACTCTTCATTTAAAATAAATAAAATGTAAGACAAGAAAATATTTGACTTGGAGGTGTACTCCATCTCCCAAAAGATTTTTAAAATATAAAGAAATTAAAGCCAGAGGCCTTTTTCATTCACTTGTGGTCACTTTTAACGCATGCACCTCTACTGTTTTGAAAGTAGTGGCACAAAGACTAAATCTTTAAAACTAAATCATATAATTTCTTAAAGACTAGATCCGTATACTTATGTTAAAAAAAATAAATAGCTCCTGTCATAAGAATCCTGGAAGGGGCAACTTGCAGATTAAGTACTTTCTATGTCCTAAATTGGAAAAATGCACTCCAATTATACAAAAATAGAATATTTGACCTGTTCTTTTCACATGAATTTTAAGTGCATTAAATTCCATTTCCCAAAAAATAATTAAATATGCTCTAGTATTAAATTAAATATGCTCTAGTATCCAATCTAAGAACACTTAGATCCTCTATTCAACCTCCTCATTTTGTGGATAATAGGGGGAAAAAAGAGACCTAAAGAGGTTAAATACTAACTTGAGGTTATAAGACCTATTAGACTCAGAGCCAGGATAGGAGCGCAGGTACTCTTAGTCAGTCATCTTAGTTCCAAAGTCAAGGCAGGATAAAGGCCACAGTGATCAAGGTTATTTAGAATGGCAACTGGAGATAATAACTGACAAGCCCTAAAAGCACCCAGTTTAAAATTAATTTCTAAAGGCATTTTTAGCACACATCCAACCCCTAGGGCAGATTAAGTGTAGTAAAAAAAAAAACCACTGGATTTGCATCCAGGAAATCTGAATTCAAATCCTCCCTTTTTCCACAGTTAGATTATAGTTAAACATACAATCTTGAATAAATTGTATTATGTCTCTGAGCCTAAGTTTCCTCATTTGTAAAATAATCAAACTAGGTGACCTCTGAGTTTGTTTTTGTTTTTTTTCCATTCTAACTCTATCATAATCTTTCTATGCCTTAGAAAGTTCCTACTGTGAAAGAAGATCCTCCTCAGTTTTAGTGGGAGGTCATATGTTAAAAACACGATCTTACTGAGAAGCCATATGTTAAAGAGTTTGATTACATGCTTATATTAACTTCCCTAGCAACATGGATGTAGCCAAGGATCCTCAAATTATTGAAGCATTTTCTTAGACTAGAGATACATACTCCAGTCTCCAGGGGTCTATTATTTATTTCGTCATTCATTTTCAGTAATGGTGAATACAAAACAATTTGAGAGAAGTGGCTACAACATCTGACCCTCCAAGTGGAACCATGACATTTTATTTTACCTCAACAGTCATCATCCACAGAAACATTGTCTTTGTTCCTAAAGATGATTTTAGTGACAGATAATTGTGCGTACTAAAACTGCATTAATGTATATATACCCTAATACATATACATACATATACACATAAACATGTATGTCTCTGTGTGTAATATATATATAAAATATGATCATATTGTATGCTGCTTCTGAGGTAATATTTGTTGAGATGTCTAATTGGAAGCTGAAATATGGCATTATTGATATGTTAATAATATGAGACATGGTTTAGTACTATTGTTGTAGCTAACAGGGCTGTAAGGCTTGCAGAAACTTTATGTGTTTTATCTCATTTGATCCTAACAACAGTCCTGTCAAGTAGGAGCTATTATTATCCCCATTTTACAGATAGGGAAATTGGAAGTAAGAGATCAAATGACTTCTTCATGTATTTATAACTGTCTAAGGCGAAATAGTTATAATGTCTAACAATGTTTAAAGCAAAATAATTGCTGCTGCTACTACTACTACTACTACTACTACTACTACAACCATTACTACTACTTCTACCATTACTGTTACTATTACTGACTACTAGAATTGACGTAACATTTTATGAAGGTTTTACATATGTCAGCCATCTCATTTGACCTTTGCAATATCCCTGCTATGTAGATGTGTTATATATCCTCATTTTGTTGATGAGGAAGCTGAGAATCTTTGAGGCATGACTTGCTCAGAGTCATGTAAGTTCAGCCTAAGGTTGAAATTGAACCTGGGATTTCCTAACTCCAACTCCAGCACCCTTACCACTTTTATCTGACTGCCAATAGTAATATCCAGCATAGACTGTTTGGCCATTTTGTTGGTCTGAGTTCCAAGACATTTTCTTGAGGAAAGAAGGTGAGGAAATCATGTTATCAGGAGTCAATCATAGATATTCTATAGCACGTTAAAGCTGTAGAGATGGAGTACAGGCACTGTGACAGATTCTGAAATGAAGGAAATACTAAGATCCTATGTCAAGGTGAGTTTAGTTAAAGAATTGTTGTGAAGGCAAAGACTCTTCAGCAAAGCAAGCATGAAAGAAGCAGATTAAGTATCACTCTTCTCCCTTACAACAGTGACTTAGTTTCCAACAGCTTAAAAATCCTTATAGTCCCTTCTACAATGCACTCTAAGCAGGGCTTCTTAAATCATGATTGTGATGGCTGTGAACCAGTTTAAGAAGTGCTGAACTGGTGACACCTGGAAAAAGTTTAAGAAGCCTTGCTCTAAATATCAACCAGTCACAGATAAGCTCTAAACAATGAAGAGGAATTCAAATAACAGAGGTAACTAGTAGGGTATCCCAGACATATATAGAACAAAGGCAATGACCCAAACAAGTTACAAGATAGTTTGGGAGAACACAGTGATGTTCCTTTCCTTAGACTTCAGTATAAAGTATGGGAAATAATAGTATGAACCAAGACCAGAAAGGTAAGATGGTACTAGATTAAGGAACACTTTAAATGTCAGACTAAGGTGACTGAACTGGCTAGTAGATTAAAGGGAACTACTGAATATATTAGAGCAATCTTCAGCCATGATGAGATCTATGTGTAAGGAATGATTAATCTGGCAGCAGCATGAAAACCTAATGGGAATATGGGATGGTAAGAGAAATTTGTTAGAGCACTACTATGAAAGCCCAGACAGACAACAACTATGGCTTGTAGGACAGTGGTAAGAGCAAAAAAGAATAGGGAACAGAATGAAAGAAGTTGGGAAGTTGGTTTAGTAAGAGGTGACAATTGATCAACTATGAGAAGTAAGGGAAAGAGGTGTAATTCCAAGAGATTAGTCATCAAAGACTGGGTAGAGTACGGGACAATACTTCAAAGACATCTGGCAAAAATTAGGCTTAGACCAACATCTCACTTCTATTAAGGCAAGTTCCAAGAAGGATACATGACCTAAATACTAAATGTCTTATCATAAACATATTACTCTAACAGGGAAGAAATTACCTTTCAGATCTACAGATATGGGACAAGTTCCTGACAAAATAAGGAATAGAAAAATCACACAAGATGGAAAGGATGATTTTTATTACATAAAAACTTTTGCACAATTAAAATAAGTGTAACTAAGAGAGGAAATGAATTACTTAATGAGAAGAAATTTTGCAGAAAGTTGAATTTCAGACCTCTTTAGTAACTGTATTCTACTTAGCTTTCTTTGTCATTGTAGGTATTTCTCTTATGTATTCAAAAATATTATACTGAGGGGGGCGGAGCCAAGATGGCGAAGTAGAAAGACGCACATACACATAGCTCCGAACCCACAAACCACAGAACGTCAGAGGGGACTAACCCAGGGCGAATTCTGTACCCAGAGACCACGGAATATTGGAGCGAGGGAGATTTCTGTTTCGGAGAGACCTGCAAACCTCTCACGGGGGGTCCTTCGTGCCGTGGACTGGGCACCAGGGCGGGTAGCAGAGAGCAACCCTACCATGGCAGCGACACCGTGAGAAAAAGATCCGAGAGGGCTACGGGATGGGATCTCCAGCGGCCACGCGGGTCCCCCCACCCACAGAGGGACCAGCAAACCTCTCGCAAAAGGTCTGTCGCGCTGCAGACGCAGTGCCCAGCCCGGACCTGCGGCGGCGGCGGCCGTGGCTCCGAGAGAAACAGTTCTGAGAGGGCTCCGGAGGCGGGATCTTCAGTGGCGGCACGGGCCCCCCCACCTACAGGTGACTGACGGGGGTAGGTGAGAGAGTCTCTTTGGCGGGTTGAGAGGGGAGTGAGGTGCCCCCATGGCTCAGGCCCCCACAGGAGGTGGGGGCTGAGAGGCGGCTGCAGACGGGGGCTCCCCAAGCGAGCGAGAGCCTGGATCCATTGTGGAAGGTCTGTGCATAAACCCCCTGAGGGAATTGAGCCAGAGAGGCGGCCCTGCACCTGACCTCAGCACCTGAGCTTAATTTAACACTGAATAACAGCCCTGCCCCCCCAAAAAATCCTAAGGCGGGAAGCAGCATTTGAATCTCAGTCCCCAAATGCTGGCTGGGAGGACCAGGAGGCGAGGTGGGTGTGAGGAGAACATTCAGAGGTCAGGCCACTAGGTGGAGAAAATGCCAAGTAAAGGGAAAAGAAATAAAACTATTGAAGGGTACTTTATCGGAGAAAAAACACTTCCTCCCTTCCTTTATGATGGGGAGGAACAAGGCTTGCCATCAGGCAAAGACACAGAAATTGAGGATCTGTGTCCCAGTCCACCCAATCGGCTCGGGCCATGGAAGAGCTCAAGAGGAATTTTGAAAATCAAGTTAGAGAGGTGGAGGAAAGACTGGGAAGGGAAATGAGAGGGATAAGGGAGAAGCATGAAAAACAGATCAGCTCCCTGCTAAAGGAGAACCAAAAAAATCTTGAAGAAATTGGCACCTTGAGAACTAGCCTAACTCAGCTGGCAAGGGAGGTGCAAGGGGCCAATGAGGAGAAGAATGCTTTCAAAAGCAGAATTAACCAAATGGAAAAGGAGATTCAAAAGCTCACTGAAGAAAATAGATCTTTCAAATCTGGAATGGTACGGATGGACGCTAAGGACTTTTCGAGAAAGACAGATATCTCAGAACATACCGCGCAGATTCAAAAAATGGAAGATAATGTGAAATATCTTATTGGAAAAACAACTGACCTGGAAAATAGAATCAGGAGAGACAATGTAAAAATTCTGGGACTACCTGAAAACCATGATCAAAAGAAGAGCCTAGACATCATCTTCCATGAAATTATCAAGGAAAACTGCCCTGAGATTCTAGAACCAGAAGGCAAAATAAATATTCAAGGAATCCGCAGAACACCACATGAAAGAGATCCAAAAAGAGAAACTCCTAGGAACATTGTGGCCAAATTCCAGAATTCCCAGGTGAAAGAGAAAATATTGCAAGCAGCTAGAAAGAAACAATTCAAGTATTGTGGAAATACAATCAGGATAGTACAAGACCTGGCACCTTCTACATTGAGAGATAGAAGGGAATGGAATAGGATATTCCAGAAGTCAAAGGAACTAGGACTGAAGCCAAGAATCACTTACCCAGCAAAACAGAGTGTAATACTTTAGGAGAAAAATATGGTCTTTCAATGAAATAGAAGACTTTCAAATTTTCCTGATGAAAAGACCAGAGCTGGAAAGAAAATTTGACTTTCTAACACAAGAATGAAGAGAACCATGAAAAGGCGAACAGCAAAGAGAAATCATAAGGGACTTACTAAAGTTGAACTGTTTACATTCCTACATGGAAAGACAATATTTATAACTCTTGAAACATTTCAGTATCTGGGCACTGGGTGGGAGTACACACACACACACATGCACACACGTACACATACATAGAGACAGAGTGCACAGAGTGAATTGAAGAGGATGGGATCATGTTGGGGTTGGAAGCTCAATTCCGTGTGGACAGTCTCGGGCAGGTAAAGGTGGGAACTTCTAAATCTTAGAGCTCTCACGAGACCCCCCCCAGGAAACGGCTGGGAATCGAGGTGAACCGAGCTATCTCGTGTATTTCTGCCTCTTCCCGTGAGAAACGTGATGGGAGAGAGATCTCCCCGCCCTCGAGATTGTCCCGGATCTGGGCACACTATTGTTATCTAACAGCACGGTATTTAGATGCAAACTATGCAACTGGAGAGTTAAGTAGGATCAGGGAAGCCTGAAAGCTCTCTTAGCACGTGAGGAGCCAAAGAGGACACAAGGCTCCGCTTTTCCTCTTCTCCTTCTCTCCCCTCCCCCTCTCTCCCAGCTTGTACTTCTACTTCCAATCTCTTATTGTAAGATCTTTGCCTCCTTGGGAGATTCTTCTATCCCTCCTAAGGGAGAAATCCCCTGCACTTGTAACTAGACCCTGAAATAAAGCTCAACCCTTGTTCGACTCTGGAACGTCCTTTCTCTCATACGAGCATCCGGTTTGGCCAACCGAAGACCTCGGGAGGTGAGGTAAGAAGACTCGGGTAGCCCACAGGCCTCTAGGCCTGGCAGGATCATATACTAAAAAAAAAAAAAAAATGAAATCAAGCAGTGAGAGAGAAATATTGGGAGGAGAAAGGGAGAAGTTATATGGGGCAAATTATCTCTCATAAAAGAGGCAAGCAAAAGACTTATTAGTGGTGGGATAAAGAGGGGAGGCAAGAGAAAAACACGATGTCTACTCTCATCACATTCCACTAAAGGAAAGAATATAATGCACACTCATTTTGATAGGAAAACCTATCTCATAATACAGGAGAGTGGGGGACAGGGGCACAAGCAGGATGGGGGGGAGGATAGAGGGGAGGGCATGGGGAGGAGAATGCAATACAAGGTCGACACTCATGGGGAGGGAAAGAACCATAAGAAAATAGAAGTAATGGGGGACAGGACAGGATGGAAGGAAATATAGTTAGGCCTATACAACACAACTAGTATGGAAATCATTTGCAAAACTAAACAGATATTGCCTATATTGAACTGCCTGTCTTCCAAGGGGAAGGGGTAGAGAGGGAGGGAGCTAAAGAAGTTGGAACTCAAAGTGTTAGGACCAAATGTAATGTTCTTACCACTGGGTAACAAGAAATACAGGTTAAGGGGTCAAGAAAGCTATCCGGCCCTACAGGACAAAAGAGAAGACGGAGACAAGGGCAGGGAGGGAAGATAGAGAAGAGAGCAGATTGGTCACAGGGGCAATTAGAAAGCTTGGGTCTGGGGGGGGAGGGGAAAAAAGGGGAGAAAATTTGTAACCCAAAATTGTGTGAAAATAAATGTTAAAAGTTTAATAAAAAAAAAAATTATACTGAGGAAACCATAGATTTTGACAAACTAACAAAGGCGTCTGTAATACCAAAGAGGTAAGAACACCTGCTTTAGATGATTACATAGCTAAACCACAAAGTATTAGACAATGAGGTCAAGCTAAGATCAACTGCTTGAGTAAGATTGCAGAGATGAACTGAGATTTGTGCATGGAATCTAACTCAGTATTAATTGAACAGTATTCTATGAAAGTATAAGGGAGGAAATGACTATAGATCTCAGGCTTGGAAGAGTACCAAAGACTTAGATTTATGGTCTGAGTGTCCTGTAATTTCTTTGGGGCTATAGGCAGGGCTGTTTTGGAATTTGAATTTAAAAGTTTTAGTGTGGGCATTTAAAATTTAAAAAGCAGTAAGTACTACAAATCAGGGCTTGATTTCTAGTTTTGTTGATTGTTGTCTTAATAAAAAAAATGTGTTTAATTTTTTTAAGCTGGAATCTAATTGGTAAACATTTACCTTGTATTGTTCTATAAACATTGTTTGAGTTCTCAATGGTTGTGGCTTGTTCTTAATTCTTGGAGAGGACCATGATATCAGGGAGATGATGACATGACTTGCAATTGACCTTGATCTGAGTGATGGAGGGCTGTGCAACGTCACCAGCCTCACTTTCTCCTCTAGAACCACCTGAATCTCGTTGCTAGATATCACTTTCAGGATTACTGGAGATGGCTCAGGATGCAGTGAGAAACCTTGGCCCTTTTAAGCCAAGGTCTTTTCAAGTTCTTACTAAGGGTGAGGCAACACCCATTCAGTAAATAGGCCTCTTTAAGAATGAATCAAGGGAAGGCCACTTCAATAGAAAACAAGTCAAACTGGGAGAAGAAAATGCTACTGGTTTCTGGCCAAAAGAGAAACAGTTGCCATTTACATTCATTCTGAGCCAGGAGGGCACAAAAATAACCATTAAGTGATGCTTGGGCAGGGATATATTGTTGTCCAATTCATGAGATCCAGAGTGAATTAGGTTTAAGGCTTTGTCTTTGAGAAAGAAATCTAGCCAGTAAACCCCAAATTAACTAAGTAGCTTTGTGTCATCCAGATTTTTCTTCCATTGTGCACAACACCCTCAACTAAAGAAAGAAGAAAGGAAAGAGGATGGGGAGGGAAGGGAAAGGAGGGGAGGGGAGGGAAGTTGACCAGCTGGAACTGGCCAGCTGGGTCCTCATTCAGGGAGATTGGATTACTCACAGGCTATGGTTTGTCTTTCAATCTCAGAAAAGACCATGGCATCAGTGAGATGACGACATGTTTGATTGAGTTCTACAGTAGATATACAGCTCAGAGAATTAAGGTATCACCAGCCTGGAGGTCTGATAACTTTAGATTAATAGTAATAAAGATAATAACATCAATAACAGCAATAATAATTTTACATATAATCCTCATATGGTGGCAAAATACTTTACATCCATTTTTCATTGTTGTCGTTTTCATCAGGAAGGTGATGTCTTGACTTGCAAGTGAATTATATTTAAGTGAGGCAGAGCTGTGCAAATTATCAGCCTCACTCTCTGCTCCAGAATTATTGGAATCTAGTAGCAAGACATAGGTCAGGATGACTGGTGATGGCTCCACTGTCTAAAAGAGCCCCATATGGATTACAGACGTGGAAAGAGAAATACTGGCCTTCTTGTAACAGGAATCACATAGAAGACATGGGTTCTTTTGGAAATAAGTAGGCAGCCAAGATATAAATCAAAGGCCAAATGTATGGGGCAGGAGCTAAATTTACTTTCATCTCAGTACCTAGCTTAGTGACTAGAACGGAGAAGGAACTCAACAAATCATGTTTCAGTAATGACTGAATGGAGAAATTAAGTAGTTGTCTGTATCTTAACCTCCTGATTAGTTGGTAAACTCAGGAAGAGAGATAATGTATATCACTCCAAAGGCAAATGTTAATTAAGACTCTACTATGCACCAGATATTTGGCAATTACTAAGGATACAAGTACAAAGAATGAAACAAAGAGCTTACATTCTAGTGGGAGAAACTGATAAAGACATAAATATATAATGATTTTCATGTCTATTACATTATCCTGTTTCTAGATGGTATTTAACAAATTTCTGATAAGTAGATAGATGAACCAGGGTTAGTTAGCCTCTCTAGATAGAAATAGATATTCTCATCTATGATATGAAAATAATTTCTCTTTCTCTCTTTCTTTCTCTTCCCCTTTTTCATGAGGATGGAAATTGGAATGATGGGATTTACAGTAGAATATAATCTTGAAAGCTGGGAGTTTCTCACTTTTGTACTACACTCTGTATAGCCCAGTGTCTAGCACATAGTGGGCACTGAACAAATACTTGTGAGTTAAAAAACGACAAGAGCAACAGTCCATGTGATTGGGTAGACCACTAAAGGAATAATTCTATCTTTAGGATTCTGTAAAAACAGAACTAGAGAAAGAGAACTGAGTTTATGATTCCATTGATATAGTTAGCTCCTAGATGAACAAAATTCCTTCTGTTAAAGAAGATTGTCATTCTCTCTGCAACAGACAAATATTGAACATTGAAATGCTACAAGGGCATGCCCATGGTAATCCAAACAGTATGTAACAGAGGCAAGATCTGAATTCAGATCTCTACCATTGTAATACAATTAGATTTTTGTAAAAGTAAGAAATGATATAAATAACCTTGGAATTCATTGATCCTTATCCCACACAAGCTAACAGTTCAAACAAGTCTTCCAAGTAAAGGCTTAAAAGACTATATGCCTCATTAATGGTCCATTGGTTAAGAATTGTGATGAATGACTTCACGAACTTCTTGAAAATTTGAAGGGAACTCATTACAAGCATCCTTAGCTTGAGCATGTTGATTTTTTTTGGTATTTTATTCTTTTGCCAAAACATTGATTAGACTAGAATTACTACTGATTTCCCTGAAGAGCTGGATCCGTCTGTTTTTGATTACATACCCATACATACCCATATAGACACTATGCTCTTCTATTGCCTTTTATTTGGTTTTAGTTTAACAGATATAAATTCAGTCAGGCATGAGAAATTCATAAATATATATACATACACATGTATGTATATATATATATATGTATGTATATATTAGCAATTTACCCTGTCTTCATTCAGACTCATAGACTTTATCATAATTCTTGAAGAGGGTGATATTGAGAAGTTACAGAATATAGCAGAAAACTCAAATAATTTGTAAACATTTACATGCACAAATATCTCAGTACACAGTCATACATATGATTTGAATCCTACACAATGATGCACAGTATCTCTACTGAACTGTCAGAGGGAAGAAAAGAAGCATGGAAACAGACATAAACATATCACTCACAGACAGATACCCAGACAATAGAGATGTAGCTGGATGTCATATTAATACTCAACTATTTATGCTTTTGGCAGGTAGTGGAAAACAGAATGCACTTAGAAATCGAAGTTCCAAAATTGTAGAGCTAGAGAGTCAACTCTGAGGTATCAGTAATAAAGGGGATGGGTGAAGGGTAGATTAGTCATCATTTTCATACTCATTGATACTCAGAATTGCAAGAGTATTTAAGAAATAATAAATTTACTACTTTCAAGTGTCTCTTGTTTTTCTCTCTCTTTTCCCTTTTGTACCTGTGTAGAAATGCCAAAGTTACAGAGTAAAGGTTCAAAGATTTTTGGTCATAGATAGAAAACTAAAAGAAACCTCAGAAGCCATTTAATCAGACTTCCTAAAACAGATAAAGAAACGGAAATTTGGGGAGAATTAAATATCTTGCTCAATCTCACATAGGAAATAAAGGTTAAAGGTGGAATTTGAAAACTGTCTCACTCAAGAAGTATTCCTTTACTATAACATGTAAAAATTCGGGGACAAGTAACATAGGTGAATAAATTCTAAATTGTGAACTGAAGAAGATTTTATTTTTCTAATTAAATACTAAATCACTGAGAGAACAATTCTTTGTCCATTCTTTTCATTTTTTTCTTTTAGAACTTAAACTTATTTTCAATTAACAAACACTTATTTTCTCCCATTCCTATCTCTCATTCAACTGAAAAAAGAAAAAAATTGTAACAGATTTGTATTGTAAAACAAAGAATATTCCACATTGTCTCTTTGGAAATATGTGTGTGTGCAATTATACATCCATATATAGTTGTGTGTGTGTGTGTGTGATTCCACATTTTTAGTTCATCAGTCTTCTGTCAGGATGTGGGTACCATATTTATTTATGGCTCCTCTGGAATCATGGTTGTTTGCTACATTGGTCAGACTTCTTTGGTCTTTCATAGTCGCTTGATTCTAGCATTTTGTTGCTGTATCAATTGTTTTCATAGTTCTGATTACTCCATTCTCCATTTTTTTTTCCATAAAGGTCTTCCCATTTTTTTTTTTGGAAACATTATTTTTTTTCTAAAACATGGCAACACTGCATGACCTTCATATGTCACAATTTGTTAAGTCATTCTTCTGTTGACGGGTACTTCTTAAATGTAAACTCTCTAGCCTTGCAAATTAAAATCCTTTAAATATTTTTTGTATATTTTGGTCCTTTATTTTACTTTTTAAAATTCTCAATCCCTTTGGAACTAAGCCTAGAGTAAAGTGTATACACAGTTTTGTAACATTTTGTTAATATTCCAAATTGCTTACCAGAGTGGCTGAATTATTTCCTAACTTCATCACCTGGACATTAATGTGCCTGTTTTTTTTTTTTTTCACATCCCCATACACCATTTAATTCCCTTGTTTATCATCTTTACTAATCTGATGGGTGTGAAGTAGAGTCAAAAATGGATTTTGTTTGCATCTAATTCTTAAAAATTTGGAGCCTTTAAAAATAAATAGTTAATGCTTTGTAAAGTGAGCAAAACCAAGAGAACATTGTAAATAGTAACAGTTACAATCATTAACTTTGGTTAAGTTAGCTCTTCTCAGCAATGCAAGGATCTAGAACTCCAAAAGACTAATGATGGAAAATTCCAGAGAAAGAACTGTAGAATCTGAATGCAGATCAAAGCAAACTATTTGTTCTCTTATTTTCTTTCTTTCTTGTGGTCCCTCCCATTTCTTCTAATTCTTCTTTACAACATGATTAATGTGAAAATATGTTTAATAAGAATGTATATGAAGAGCTTATATCAGATTGCATACCAATTTGGGGAGGAAGGAAGGGAGGGAGATAGAGAATTTAAAACTCAAAAGCTTATGGAAGTGAATGCTGACAACTGAAAATAAATTAATTAATTAAAAAATGACTCATTTTCGGAGAGAATTGATGAACTCTGAGTGCAAATAGAAACATTTTCCCACATTTTTTATTTTATCTTATTCTTTGCAACATAGGGCTAATATGGAAACATTTCGTATGACTTCATGTGTAAAATGGATTCACATTATTTGTTTCTTAATGGGCAATGGGCAGGGATTAGAGGCAGGGAGAAAATTGGGATCTTAATTTTTTTTAAAAGAAATGTTAAAAAAGAAAATATGTGTATATATTTATATGGCTGATGCCAACCTGGAGTTTTTCCTTTGAAAATTGCCTATCGGTCAGCTTTGACGCTTTATTAATTAGAGCATGGGTATTCTTTCTCATAATATTCAACCTCTTCTCTATACATCTTGGAAATGGTACATTTATCAAAGAAACAGACCAAATCTAGCTCCCTCCGCCCAAAAAAACAGGTCATTATTTCCCATTCAATTCTAAATACATTGTTTTTGCTTATGCAATCAAAAGTATGTAATCAAAACTATACTTTGTCTTCTGTGATCCTTCTTATCCCTTGCTTGACATGGAGTCTTTGTCTATTTATAGAACTTTCCTTGTAGCTCTAACTTGCTTATGATGTAATCTTTGATGTATAAATCATATATTTTAAGCTTATTTTTTCAGGAGATATTGTTTCAATCTAATTTTTGTCAAACTGCTTTCTGATTTTCCCTAAAGTTTTGGTGAAAAATTGAGTGTTTCTTCCAGTACTAGATCATTTTTATTTATTGAACATTAATCTCCTAGATTTTTTATTTTTTTTTCCACAGCTTTATAAAGCAAACCTTTAATTGCCTGATATGACATTAAGTAAGTAAATTGATAGGTAAAAAGTTATTTTTATTTCATTTGTTTGGCCTACCCATGAGGAATTACTCTTTAGTTTCCCACTTCATCTAGGGTTATCTCCAGTCATTCTGAGCTACATGTTGCTACTGGACCTAGATGGCTCCAGAGGACACAGTGTGGCTGGCAACTTTGCACAACCCTCTCTTACTTAAATCTGATTCACTTACAAGTCAGGATATCACCTTCCTGATGTCCTGGTCCTCTTTGAGGACAAAAGACAAAAAATGAATGATTTGTCTTCATTTCGATAAAGCAGTTTTATTTGTATGACTCATGTTTCTTGGAAGGTTAATTGCTATATATGTATATGTGTACATACATATATATACATATGTACACACACATCAATAAATACATTTTAAAATTTTCTATTATTTATCTTTAATATTCTTTTCTTTTAAAATTTGAGTTTCAGGTTCTTACCCTCCCTCCTACCACTCACCCACCCACTGAGAAGGCAAGAAATATATTTTCTACATTTGAGGTCATGTAAAATATATTTCCATGTTAGGCATATCACAAAACAAAAATGAAATGAAAAAATATACTTCAATTTATGTTCTGAATACATCATTTATTTCTCTGGAGTTCAATAGCATTGTTTTATCAGGAGTCCTTTGGAAGTCTTGGATCACTGTATGATGAGAATAAACACATCTTTCATTCACAGTTCATCATCATTACATTATTTTTACTGTACATAATGTTCTCCCAGTTCTTCCCCCTTCAATCTGCATCAGTTCTGATGTGTCTTGTTATATTTATTTGTTTGCTGTTTTGTTGCTGTTTTGTTTTTTCTGAAATGACTCCCCTTTCTCATTTCTTATAGCACAAGGGTATTCCATCACAATCATTTTCAATAAGTTGTTTAGGCATTCCCTATTTGTGGAGCATCCCTTCAGTTTCTAATTCTTTGTAGCCACTAAAATAGCAGCTATCAATATTTTTTTATATATTTTGTATATGTAGGTTCTTTTTCCTTTTATTTGATCTCTTTGGAGCAGAGATCTAATAGTGGTATTATTGGATCAAAGGGTATGCACAGTTTTTATTTGGGTGTAGTTCCAGAATGATTCAAACTCCAGAATGATTGCAACACTTTGGTATTCCACCAAAATTTCATGAATACCTATGTTTTCCCCATTCCTTCCAACATTTGTCATTTGAGATAGGTGTGATGTGGTAAATCTGAATTGTCTTAGTGTGCATTTCTCTAATTAATAATTATTTAGAGCATTTTAGGTGACTTTTGATAATTTTGATTTGTTCTTCTGAAAACTGCTTTTTCATTTCCCTTAACTATCAATTGGAGAATGGTGATAATTTCTATAAATTTTGAATTTGTTTCCTATATATTTGAAAAAAAATGAGGACTTTATCAGAGAAATTTGATGTATTTTTAAATATATTATTCTATTGTCTATGGTACCTAACAAAATGTAGTTTCTCTGATTATCTCTTTCAATTAGGTCTACTTTTGCTTTTGCTTTCTCTGTTATCATGATTGCCACCCCTGCCCTCTTCCCTTCAACTAGCCCTTCATTTCGACTCAACATTTGTCCTTCTGTCCCAAGTGTCTCTTGGACACAACACATTGTGGGTTTCTGGTGTCTGACCCATTCGGAGATCTCCTTTATTCTTTGGGTTACCTCATTCCATTTGCATTCACAGCTATGATCACTGTGTACTTCCCTCCACCCAGTTTTCCTTTGTATATTCTTTTCTCTCTCTTTTTAAAAATCTTGTCCTCCTCAAACTACCTCCTCTAATCTTCTCTCTCTCGTATCATCCACAGTCATAATTTTAACCCATCTCTTTCTATTGGGTGAGATAGATTTCTGTAACCAGATGTGTATGTATATGTGTATGTTCTTCCCTCTTTGAACTAATTCTAATGAGAGTAAAATTCAAGCATTTCCCACCCCACCACCATTTCCCCCTCCACTACAAATGATCTTTCTTGTATGCCTCCTTTGTATGAGAAAATTTGCCACATTCTACCACCTTCTACCCATTTCTTCCACCTTCTCCAAATGCTTTCAATTTCTCCCTCCTACATTCTTCTTTTGGAGATGATCCCAACAGAACTGACTCATACCCAAGCCATCTGTCTATGAAGCTCCTTCTGACTTAATGATGATAAAGTTTTTAGGTGTTACATCATTCATCTTCCCATATAAGTGTGTGAAAGTTTAACTCCATTGAGTCCTTTATTCTTTCATGGTTTCCTTTTTAGACTTCTCTTGAGTCTCCTGTTTAAATATTAGATTTTCTGATCAACTCTGCTCTTTTCATCAGATATACTTGGAAGTCCTCTGTTTCATCAGTTCTACATTTCTTCTCCTGAAAGACTATATTTAGTTTTGCTGAGTAGGTTTCTCTTGGTTATAATTCTAGTTCATTTGACTTCTAAAACATCATATTCCAAGACCTCTACCTTTTTTTTTTTAATATGCAAGTTGTAAATCTTATGTGATCCTGAATATGGCTGCATGATATTTCAGTTGTTTCTCTCTGACTGCCTGAAGTATTTTCTCTTTGACATAGGAACTCTGCAATTTAGCCAAAGTGTTTCTGTGAATTTTCATTTTTGGATCTTTTTCAGAAAGTGATCAGTGAATTTTTTCAATTTCTCTTTTATCCTCTGATTCTAAGATATCAGGGAAATTTTTCTTGATAATTTCTTGAAATATGTTGTCAAGGTTCTTTTTTATAACAGTTTTTAAGAAGTCCAGTAATTCTTAAATTATCTTTCCTTGATCTATTTCCAGGTCAGTTGTTTTTCCAATGAGATATTTCACTTTTCCCCCAATTTTTTTATGCTTTTGATTTGATTTTATTGTTTCTTGAAGTCTCATGGAGTCATGATCTTCCACTTGCCCAATTCTCATTTTTTCAGGAATTATTTTCTTCAGTGAGATTTTATGCTCTTTTTCCATTTGACCAATTAATCAATTTCATAATGAATTCTTGTACCTCCTCTTCCATTTTGTCAATTCTATTTTTTAAGGAATTCTTCTCTTCAGTGGATTGTTGCACTTTGTTTACCATTTGCTGATTTTTATTTTTATATTTTGGTAAGGTATTTTCTTCATTATTTTTTATGTCTATTTTACTAAGCTATTGACTCTCTTTTCATAATTTTCTTGTGTCACTCTCACTTATTTTTCATTTTTTCCTCTCCCTCTGTTATTTGATTTTTAAAGTCCTTTGTGAACTCATTCAGGAATTTTTCTTGAGCTTATATCTAATTTATATTGTTGAGGCTATTTGTATCTGTTTATCCAATTTTACTTTTTAAAGATTTTTTTTTCCTTTGATGAATTTTTGTCTTTCCTTTTCTTTTTGTCATTTTCAGCTTTTAAAGGACTTCTTTTCTTTAGTGACATTTTGTGTCTCTTTTTCATTAGTGCAATTTTATTTTTTTAAAGTGATATTTTCATTTGCATGTCTGGGTAGCCTCTTTTCCAAAGATGTATATTCTCTTTTCATAATTTTCTTGTATAATTCACATTTCTTCTCCTACTTTTTTACCTACCACTGTCAAATCTTTCACTCTTCTAGGAATTCCTGTTGACCTTGGGTCCAATTAACATTTTTCTTTGAGGGTTTACTTCTACTTATTTTCACATTGTTGTCCTCTTCTGAGTTTGTGTCCTCATCTTACCTTTTATCAAAGTATCTTCCTCTGGTCACATTCTTTTTTGTTGTTTGCTCATTTTCCCAGTCAGTTTCTTTATTTTGTACTTTATGCTGAAGTTGGGATCTGCTCATCTAATGGTAGGTGGAAAGTCAATATTTAAAGCTTTAGACGTTTTTGTGCTTTTATTTTCAGAGCTAGTTCTGTGGGTATGCAAGTTTTTGGTTCTTCCAAGGTGAAGTGATCTAGGGAGAGCAGTTGTTTCTGCTCTCTTGGTCTGTGCTTTGGTCTTTACTCAAAAAGGGTCCCTGTTCTCCAGCAGGCACATGTACTAGTACGGAACTGTGACCAGGACCCCTACTTTCTTTTAACTGCTCCCAACTGGTCCTCCCTGCCCTGGAACAGTGAATGAAAATTGCTTATGTTCCAAAGAGTTGACAATGAGCATCAGTTCTACTCAGTGCTACCAAAGGAACCACCATAATTTATTGCTCACCAGGTATGCAATCCTGTTACTCATCTCCAGGCTGAGAGCTCCTGAAGCTGTTATTGTTGCTGTCATGACTACCTCCAAAGCCCAATACTGAAGTTCCTTTTGCACTCTGGGCTTTCTATCTACTCTAGTGTTACAGTCTCCTCTTATGACCTTCCTAAGTTGTCTAATGCTTAAAAAAAATGTCTCCCTCTAATCCTTTGTTGGCATTCACATGCCAGAGTTTGATTTGAGGCGTTATTTTAAAATTGTTTGAAAGGGAATATTGAGAGAGATCAGCTGGGACCCATCTGTACTTCACCATCTTGGCTACTATTATTTCATATTTTTTTTTTTTAGTTATTTTAAATGAAATTTCTCTTTCCATATCTTCCTGCTGGGTTTTATTGGTAATATACACAAATGTTAATGTTTGAGGTAAATTCATTTAATACTCTGCAACTCTGCTTGTTATTAATTTTTTCAATTATTTCCTTCTTCTTGTTGGATCTCTAGGGTTCTGTTAATAAGCCATCATATTATCCAGAAAATAGTAGAATTTTAGTTCATTTTGCCTGTCTATTCTTCAATTTGTTGTTGTTATCTTATTACAATATGTAGCATTTTTAGCACTATATCCATTGAGTGATAATAATGCATACCCTTGTTTTTCCCATGATCTTGTTGGAAAGGATATGATTATGTAATTCTTGATGTTAGAACAACACTATTTACCATTTTAAGGGAAAAGTTAGCTTATTCTTATATTTGCAGTATTCTTTTAATTCCAACATAGTCGTTTCAGTTTGTCAAAAGTATTTCTTTCCCTGTATCTCTCAATGTAAACACATGATTTTTGTTATCCTTGTTATTAAACAACTAATGTTTATGGTTTTTCAAATATTTAACCAGTGCTGAATTATTTCCATAAATTAAATATAGTCATAGTGTATAATCTCTTGATATACTACTGGAGATACTGTGCTAATAATATTTTAAAGTTAAGTGTTGATGTTCATTAGAGATAATGGGATATAGTTTTCTGTATATTTCTTGCCTTTCCATAGGTTAGGGAAATATTTGTAGCATATTTGTTTCAAAATGAATTTGGTAGGATTCCCTCTTTTTCTATTTTTGCCAACTTGTTTTTGCAATATTGGGATTTTCATTTGCATGTTTCAGTGAATTTGCTTATTATGTGAGATTGAATATATGGTATTTTCAATTTCTCTTTCTGAGGCTAAATTAATTAAATTCTCTACATTTTTTGATCTGGCACTTTTTTGTTTATGACTATTTCATTTAAGTTTCCAAATTATGGAATATTATTTGACAGAAAAGATTCTAGTTATTCTTTTCCTCCTTAATTGGTTGTGAATAATCCTCTTTCATTGTCAATGCTGGCAATTTCTTTCTCCTCTTTCTTTTACAAATAATTTAAGTATTTTATCTCTTGATTCTTCCTCTTTTATTTTATTAATGGAAGTTTTAGCCTTCAATTTTGTTAGCCTCTTCTTTGGATTGCAGATATTCTATTTAATGTTTAATTGTCTTTGAAAATTTGGTGAATTTTGACATTTTTAAAAAATTTCATGCCATTAACTATTTTTCTTTACTTTTGCTGATAAAAGTGATTGTAGAAATGTGTTTTTTTCCTAAGTACTTATTTGGTTGTATTTTCACCTCTTCCCCAAAGAAAAAAGAAAGAAAAGAATAGATTGTCCCACTTGAATCAATAATTTTCATTTTTAAACTCTCTATCATTTCTATAATTTGTTCTTTGACCCAACACTTATTTTGGAATGTTATTAAGTCTCTAATTAATTTCAATTATTTGCACAATGGCTCTTTGTGAAAGAGAATATTTTGTTATAATGTGGTTAATAATTATTTGTTACATAGTTCTGTTTTCCTTCATCTGTTTGTGAAAATTTCATGTCCTAATACATGTAAGTAAATATGTATACTTCTCCAAATTCCCATTCACTTATCACCAATGAACTTTGAATTCTACTTTTCTAAAATTCTATTCAGAATCTAAACTCCATTTTTGCTACCATATGTGCTTGATCATTCATTTGCTTTTCCTAACGAGATCCTGATCCAGGTCTTAACCTAGACCTCTTCTACCTATAAAATTCTATGATTCAGTCATTGTACTTATTCCTGTCATAGTTTTCTGCTTCTTCATTTGCTAATAATCTAGAAATTGCTGTCTTCTGCTCAAGTTCATTTTCCAATTCTATATATTGCCACAAAATCCAAGGAATGTAGTAGAAATTAGGATTTAATTAATTCTGAAATATAAATATGGGACCTCTTGTAGCTATAAAATAGTGTTCTGCAATCATTGTACTTTTTTCTCTAGCAGTTTTCTTCTTCATTTGCTATTAATCTAGAAGTTATCTGTCTTTTACTCAAGTTCATTTTCCAAATCTATATACTTACAAAAATTCAAGAAATGTAGTAGAAGCTAGGCTTTGATTAATTCTGAAATATAAATATGAGAAATGCCCACACATGCACACCCACACACAGAGTTGTTGCTGCCTACCCAAATATTTTATTGTTCTTGTCCAGTCATTTTTCAATTATGTCCAACTCTTTGTGACCCAATGGGGGTTTTCTGGGCCAAGGTACTAGACAGTTCTGCCATTTCCTTCTCTAGCTTATATTTTTCAGATAAGGAACTGAGGCAAACAGGATTGAGTGACTTGTCCAAGGTCACATAGCTAATAAGAGTCCCAGGCTAGATTTGAATTCAGGAAGATATCTTCCTGATTTCATTGTACCGCCTAGAATCTCTCCCCACCAAATATATAATTATACTCAATTCAGCCGGTGACTGGCCTTTATCTCTTCTCCTATTTCACACCCTCTGAGTCATCCCACACCATAATCTCTTTCACCATAGAGTCTAATTGTGAGGTGTTCCTACTCCTTGACAAAGTCAATCCCTTTATCTATATCCTTGATAATATCCCCTAATGCTTTCTTCTGCAGATTCCCTCTTATTCTCCTACTTTCTAATCTTCAATCCTAGTAGATCTAGATCAAGCTAGTAGATCCTCCCCAGCTTTCCAGAGATATCTCCCTCATAATATAATAACAAGCTTTCACAGTAATCTTGTCTCTATGAGCTATCACTCTTTTATGTCTCCTCTCTCAACTTAAACTCCTTTAACAAAAGCTGTCTACACTAGATTTCTTCATTTTCTCTCCTCCCATTCTCTTTTTAACCTTTTTTTTTCAGTTTGGCTTCTGACTACATTATTAAAATGAAACTCTTTTTCAGCTTATCTTTTTCTTCTCTATTATTTCACTTGCTGAACTTTCCAGACCTTATAAGTTCAATTACCATCTCTCTGTAAATAATTCATAGATCCAAATACCCAGACCTAGTCTTCCTCTTGAGCTCCACTCACAGACTGCCTTTTTGCAGCTAAAAGATTGTTTAGAACCAGGTATGGAATACTTGTACAGTAATCTGCCCTGGTCAGAATACATCTGGAATATCGTACTCAATTCTGGCAGCCACATTTTAGGAACTATATTAACAAACCACTGCAACTACTACTTTTGAATATTTGGATTTTGATGTCTTATAGGCATTTCAAATTCAATCTATCCAAAACAGAATTTATCATCTTACTTTGACACTACCTTTGTTTCCTTAATTATCTATTTTTCTCAAAGGCACAACCATTCTTCCAGTCATCTAGTCTACCTGTCTCCTTACTCCTTATCCTAGATTCCCTATAGTCCAGACATATAGGCTTATGTACTGCTGCTGCTCATATATAGTGCTCCATCTCCTGTAAAAGGCCTTTACGTGGTGATAACCACTCCAAGAGTGTTCTCCCTCCTCACCTCTGCTTCTTAGAGACCCTGGATTCCTGTGATACTCAGATTAAACAATATCTTCTTCAAAACTCTCTCTGCATATTCCCTAGAAGCTTTTGCCTTCCCCTTACAATGACTTTCTGTCTAGTGTCTGTGTATCCTACACAGCAGGAGCTATTTTATAAAGTGGCTAGTACATAGTAATGTTGAGGTTTCAACCCAAGGATGCCAAAAACTGTTGGGGGTTTCAACTCTGGAACACCAAAAACTGTTGGGGTTTCATCATGTGTTAGGGGGAACTATCTCAGAGAATACAAAGTCAGACCACCTCTAGCCCAGGTAGCAACTTTTATTGCGAGTGACGCCTCTCATGAAGCAGGCTAAGTTCCAAGAGGAACCAGCAGCATCAGAGAAAGCAAGATGGATTTTTATACGATAAAGATGCAATAACATAACAGAAATTAACATAGAATGTGGGAATATGATTAATATTAAAAAAGAAAGAGGAGTTTGTTAAGGGATTAAGTAATAGAGAAAGGGTCCCTGTCACATTGAAACTGCACATGCAGTTACTCATAATTCATACAGAGAAACCCATTAGGAGAGTATGCATATATGATAATGATATTGTAATAAGCCTCTCTGCATCCGAAGTTTACTCATGGTCAGTTCTTTACTATTACTGTACAGTCCCTTCCGTTGTTTTGGGGTCCACATTCTGCTTGGGCATGCTGGTAGGACTACTTTCTGATTGGCTGTCTGTTGTGGTCCTGTCTAGGACTACATGGGTGTGGTTGTGGTTGAGTGCATAGACATCTGCTGTTTCTATGAGAAATACGAGGAATGGGTCTGGGGGCAGTGGCTAGGCAGAGCAATGGCTGGGTTCCCATGCCTGCTGCTTCTGTGAGAACTATGAGTTCATGGACACACCTGTTGTTCTAGTGAGCAGTGAGGTTTACATTAAGAAGTTAGGACATTGGCAGAGGATAAGGGAGTTAGGTAGGTACAGTGGGCCTGTAATGAAGCTAGAATATTGAAACTGGGGGTAGTTCTATTAGGATCCCATCAGTAAGCCCTTAATAAATGCTTGTTAGTTGATTGGATGATTAATAGAATGTCAAAGTCTTTCATGGCCTAGATGTCATCAGTACAGCTGATCAAAACAGTTGAAATTTGAATTCTTAAAACATTTAATATCTGATATTCGGGGAATCGAAATGGTCAACATATTCAATAGAAAACAGGAGTCTGAGGGAAAGAATTTGATTATAGCAATTTTGTCTTGAACTGCCTTTGAGCCTGAACTAGTCCTCAGACAAGCTTTATTTTTTTTTTTTCAGAGAGAGTATACTAGTCAATACTGTGGGATTTGGAAGCTTCTGTTAGTCACTTAGGTGCTACTGATTGAGTCAGTTGCACCTTTGGGGTCAGAGACAACCTGAGGGCTCAGCTGCTAAGTGGAGCATGTTATTAGCTCACTGTTTATCCTCCAGACATTTCTTTTCCCAGACAATGGTGTTAACTCTAAGGTAGAAAGCTACTTTTTAAAATCTGCATTGCTGGAGTCCGTCCCTCCTATATTTGGATGTACACATTTGACTTCAGCCATGTAACGACCACGATCAATATATGTATTATATCTAAAGAAAAAATGGCAAAGTTCTTGTTTTGCTTTTTCTCCAGACGTGTAATCCTCACTCCCATAACAATCTGTCTGTCAGTGGATCAGAACATCAGGGGTTATTGACCCCCTACTTTGAAGTGGCATAGTGGAAGGAAGATTGGCTCTGAAAGCAGATGTCCAGCTTTCCAATCAAACAACACTGCCCCAACCTGCCCTGTGAGAACTCTAGCTCCCAAGTAGAGGGCTGACAGCTACCACAAAACTGAGTTCTTCCCTGTGACCAGATAGCTGATAATTGTCAGAAGTGGGATTTAACTCAGCAACACCCAACACTTTATTATGTATGCTGTGGTACTTCTCTCCATATAGAACAGCCCTTTTACATGCTAATATCATATTTGATCCTAACAACAACTTAAGATGCAGGTACTACAGATATATTCTTTTCTTGTATTGTTTTAATGCTGGTTTGTTTTTCCTTTCTGGAGTATAGAGGGAAGAGGAGTCAGTTCTAAACTAGTGATCTCAGTGGTATAGAGAACTCTAAGGGAATTCCCTCTACCAATGAAGGTTGCTGATTTTTTTTTTTTTTTACTTATAATAAAGAATTGATTAGGACACTGAGCCATTAGAGGCTAGATCACTTTCCAGGGTCCCCTAGCCAGAATACATCAAAAGTAGGACTGAATTCAGATTTTACTAAGAGACTAACTTTCTTTCGACTTTCTATTCTGCCTCTTAACTTTATTTTACAAATTATGAAACTGAGGCCTCTGAGATAAGTGACTTGTCCATTCATGATGAAATAATTAGTTAAGAGCCAGGGTCAATATTTGAATTCAGGTCTCCTGGCTCAGTAGGACCAAAGACCTCAGTTCTTATCCTGTATGATATACTCATTGACTGTGTGACCCTGGATAATTCACAGAATCTCTCTCAGTTTTAGTTTTATTATATATAAAATGAGTGTGTTAGACTTGATGGCTTCTAAGGTCCCAATCCCTTTACTGGCAACAACCGTCTTTTGGAAATGTAGGAGTCTTATGATCTCCCGTTTACAAATGTTAAAACTAAAATGCTTTGCTACTCACCAGTCCTGTAAGTTTTGGTGACTGCAGTGTAGAGGTCTCCTGACTCCTAATCCAGCTTTCTTCACACAACACCACCTTCATTATACCAGATGTGGTTCGGTTTAATTGTCAGTCCCTCAATTCATCAATCAATGAACAAGTATTCATTAATTGCCTACTATGAACCAGTAACCTGTCTCACAATCTTGTCAGTGGGCAGCTTTATGACTTGCTATTTGCACCTCACAAGGAGCCAGGCAGTAGAATTGAATATTTTCCTTTTCAGAGTCTTTTGTGAAAGGTCTTTTGTCTTGTCAGATGAGGGATCTTTCTGTTGAATCTGAAACAATTCATGTTTACAGGTGTTCCCAGTTGCTGCTTGTGTCATCTATCATGGTAGTCTGGAAAAGGTTGAATCAGACAGTCTAGAGATAGGGGAAAAGAACCCAATAAAGTTACTTCAGATATTGACTTTGCAAGTCTCACTCCCATGGAAGTAAATTTTCCTGACAGTGCCAAAAATTGTTAAGCTCCAGGCAGATTGAATAGATATGTGTCCATTGCAAATTTGCAGATAGCATTGATTGCCTCCCTTAAGGGCAACATGCTTTATATGAAGGTAAGACAATAATATGTTTCATACACTAGGAATTTGGTAGAAGAGAGAGGTTGCAGTTTCCTAATTACTTAACATTGAGTAATTTTCCTCTTAGTGACCCCGGATGACAAGGCATCCCAGCTGATGCAAGAGCCACCTCATATCTTCTGAATCTGTACCCTGAATTATTAGAGCTGAGGTGTACATTTATCTTAAGGCTACAAATGTTTATTTAAAACAAAACAAAAGAAAACATGAAAAGAAAAGATCTGAATTAGCACCAAATGTTAGAGTTCATAGATACAGGAAACTGTTAAGTATCTCTATATGACTTTCTTGAAAATATAATAAACATGGTCTCTCTACTCTCACAGGTCCCATCCTATTTCAGACTCTTATCACCTCTTACCTGCACATGCATGGAAATAGTCTCCTTATTTGTCTCCCTACCATGGGCCTCTCTTTTCTCCAATCCATTTTTGACTTTCCGACACTCAAATACTTTCTCCAATCCATTTTTAATTTTCCAATGAGATTCATGGTCTCATTCCTTTGGAAGTTTTATACATCAGTACACATTCCAGTTTAACTATCCTGCCCATCCCATCTGGCTCTTTTTCAAAGATTTCCATAAATTCAGCCTGTTTGTTGGAAACATTTCTCAAAATGACCTGAAATCTCAAGAAGACCTATGGCCTTCCTCCTGTCATTTCTGAGCCTCATCACTTGACCAGTCTCTTTTCCTTTCCTTTTATTTATTTCTATCACAAAAAAATAGCACTTCTCTACAGTTTTCAAGTTTGAAAAACATTCTCACAACAACTCTCTGAAGTAGGACTATCACTGTCCTCATTTTGCAGATGAGGAAACTGAATCAGAGATAAGAAGAATGATTTGTCCAAGGTCAAACAACTATTAAGTGTCTGAGGAAAGCTTCGGACTCTGGTTTTCTTGATTCTGAATCCAGCACTAGATCTGTTGCATCATGTAGCTGATGAGAGTTCTTGTTCTTCAAAATTCTTTACTGGTTATATGTACTAACCTACTCCCATCCAGTATAATTCTTACTCTTATTTTCTATGTGATATATATATTTTTTAATTATTCAATGGCTATTGTATTCACAGTCTCTTAACATAGAGCAACACTTACCACCAGACAGCTTCCAAGCGAAGCATAAGTCTAACCCTGTCCCACCTCACCTCATGAAGGTTCAGTGACTTCCTATTGCTTATAGGACAAAATACACATTTTTGAAGTCTAATTTTTGGAGCCCATACAATATGGTTCCAATCTATTTTTCCTGATGACTTTCAGAGTATTCTCCCTCTGCCATCTCTACTTTATTTATTCCAACCAAACAGCCTGCTCACTGCTTCCTGTATAAGATATTCAAGGACTCTCCTTACTTTTGCCTCTGGGAACCTCTAACTCCCTTTAAGGCTAAGTTCAGTTACCATCTCCTAAGATCTTTTCTGATTTCCCCTAATTAATAATATTCCCATTATATCGCCTTTTAAAAAAAAAATTTAAATATAAATGAGTTGTTTTACTAAAATATATTGTCCTTGAGAGCAGAGACTATTATTTTTGGCCTTAATATTCCCAGAACCTAGCATATAAACAATAAATGCTAGTTAGAGTGAACAGAATACTTCCTAAACATATTGATAAAAGATTTTCTCATGAATGTGGGTACTTTCTTCACCTGTGCACATTTCAAACCATTTATGTCTTCCGATTGTGTCTGATTCCTTTTCACGTTCTCATATAAGACCTCCATAGAAGTATTTGTTGATGTAGAGATTTTACTCTAGATGTTTCAGAATAGATACCCTATATATTACCTTTTGCCTATATTATGTGGCCAACTGTACCACCAATGCGACATTCACAGTGTCTATGGTGGCCATGAATATCCTGACGTAATTCTGAATTGTGAAATGCAAGAGACTCTCCACATGGAAGACAGAACTAAAACATTTATTCAGACACCAGAAAGCCAGATGCATCGTAGTAACAAAGACATATACAAAACAACAATAACACACAATACACAATAACAATACAGAGCGCAACACTAGCCCCAAGCCTTCCCCCCTGCTAGATTTCCCACAAACCAACTCCCTTAAATCACAAACAATCCCCCTTAAACCAAATGCCTTTCTCACATTCACAGCCGGCTGTAGGCTTGCCTGCATCCTTCAGTTCTGACTGCTCTCTCACTAATTTCCCCTCAGCTTTGCTATAGTTCTGCCTCTTTCTTTTCTACCTTTCCTGTTCCATGTGTCTTAGACTTACATGACTCAGGTTTCCACGTGACCTGGACAAGTTACACAGGTTTATTAATGAATGGGAAAGATCTTCCCACTTAAATTACCATTACACCAACCAATCTCTTTTTCTATTCATGTATTTCCTTAATGATACTTTTTATGACACTTTTTGTAAGTGCATCATCCCTGATAATGTGATGTATCACTTACTCATAGTCACTGATCTCCTCTTGAATGTAAATAGAATTAAATCCACTATCCAGGAGTTCTGAAGAAAGCTACACATGCACACTGTACAAGACTTTATCTCTGATATTCCAGGATAGAGAATCATAGAGAAGTGAAACTAGGCTTTCTTGCCAGACTAGGAATGTGTGGAAATTAACACTCTGTCAGCAATGGGGCAACTGTTAAATTCTCAGCTTTTTCCCTGATAAGGTTCTGGTTATCTAGTAAATGTCTTTCATGAGCTAGAATAACCATTCATAATGTCAAGAGTGTTGAGAAAAATCAATGTGGCAGTCATCGTATGATAATATGAAGGAAAAAGTAACATTTGAAAAGGGTAGTGTGACTTTTTACACTTGTCGTTCAGTTTAGAAGAAGCAAGATAACTATTTTAAAGGCAATAAAATGTTAGGCATGTTGGGGGAAAAATGGTGGCTTTTTAATGTAATCTATTGGACTACATTCAATGTTGCAACAATTTTTACTATACTAGTTTGTATCTTTTGAATATGGATTAAAGTTAAAGACCTGAGTGAGAAAAAAAAGAAAGTATTTTGAATAGATACTCATTAGGGTACATAGATTCTTACTTTTCTGTCCTAGGGTGACATTTCCCTCATATCATTTAGTCTATCTTGATTAAGAAGTGACATTCATGCCAAAGTGAACTGTTATTTTTATAGGGGACAAATTGAAGCTTAGATAGGATCATCATAATCATTCTTCTTGCGACTGAAGAATGCTTTCAGCACTATAACTCCTAGCCTGACACAGTAAAGCACTGAACAATGTTGCCAACCACTTCCTCTATGGTTGGGGAATTTAAGTTTTTAAAAAGAGCTTTTCAGGCTTCAGCACCAGAATGATCAAATGAATGAGCATTTATTAAATGCTTACTACATGTCTCACACTATACTCATTGCTAGGGACACAGAAAAGTAAGATGGTACTTGCTCTCAAGGAAGTCCTCACATTTTAATTATGGGGGACAACACATTGAGAAGATTTCAGCTGCAAGTCAGCCAGAAAACTCTCATGGTCTTTAAGGTAAAGCAGGAAAGCATATGGCAATGTGTATTCCTTAGTGCCATTTCCACTGATAAAACTACATCTGTCTTTCACTTTAGTGGATAGAATTTCCTTTACTGAGTCTTCCTCAGCTGTGGTTATGGCTCCAGCAGAAGCTCTTTCTTGGCTCTATATCCATGAGAGTTACTTCCTTGATGGTGTGTTTGAGAGCTAGGCTGGAAGCAGGAGTGATGATCTAGAGAGTGGGGCTCTTGGGCTCATCTCTCCATTGGTGGCAACTGGTCAGTAGTTGGTGGAGGTGATAGTAGTGGTAGTGATAAGAAATGTGGACTTCTACATGGTGATTGTTCTCCTCACTGATGTCTACAGGACATAGCCTAGAAGCAAAGTCAGTCTTTGGGAAACTGTTATTCTCAAAGCTGATGGGTTCAAGGTCTTGGTCCATCTCCATCTTGATGGTGGTGAAGTGGGGTGATGTTGGAGGTTCTGTTTGCCTGACATATGTGCCTGCCTGTCTCTGTCTCTGTCTCTGTCTCAGTCTCTCCCTCCCTCTCTCTCTCTCTCTCTCTCTCTCTCTCTCTCTCTCTCTCTCTCTCTCTCTCTCTCTCTCTTTCTTCCTCTCTCTCTCTCTCTCTCTCTCTCTCTCTCTCTCTCTCTCTCTCTCTCTCTCTCTCTCTCTCTCTCTCTTTCTCTCTCCCCCTCTCCCTCTCTTTCTCTCTCTCTCTCTTTCTCCTTCTGTCTGCCTGATGGCTTCAGCTAAGCTGGCTTTCCTGCCCTTTAGGTGGTAGTTAATGAACAATAGACTTTCTTGAACCAATTAGAGTCATCTCCTGGAACTCTAATAGCAATTAACAAGATTGAAACAAGTTTATAGACGTGTAAAACGATAATAAAAATGAAAGCCTTTAGGGACCTGTTCTTGACTGTCATAGAACACTTAATTGGAGATACACAACAACCAATTGGTTTCCCTGCACTTTAGTTCAGTAAGGATGTTGAGATAACATATACATGTTAAATTTATTTATATTGAGATGATTTGGAGAACAAGGGAAGTGGAGGAAGTAGAATAAGTTTAGTAGGGAAAAAGAAGAAAGAAAAACTGAGGCATATGAGGTTGTGACCAGAGGAATTTCCCAGTTCTGAATCATGATAGTGGCGGAATTATGAGTTTGCTGGTCTACAAAGGTTCTATGCTTCCTAATGGAAGTAGAAGAAGTAAATGAACTGGAAGGTCATTCTCTTTGAACAGATATCAATATGTATTTAAGTCCCCAATTTTAAAATTAAGAATTACAGAAGGAACTGTAAGCCTGATACTGAGCACTCTGATAAAGGAGCAGCAATGATACAGAGGGTGAAAATTGACTGTGTCTAGCTGATGGATTTGATGATAATGAAAACATGCCCTATAATTGTTCAAGCATGTGATAGGATATTGTTTTGTCATGAGAAATGGTGATGATTGGAGGGAGTAGATTCAGACAAATCTGGTAATATTTGTATAAATAAAGAATAAAATGAGTAGGTGGAGGCAAATAACTTCTAGCGTAACAACAGCATTGTAAAGAAAAGAAAGAAACAAAAATTACTGTGAAAAACTTAGTAACTGATCAACATAACAACCAGCCAAGATACCAGAGAAGGGATGCTGAAAACTGCTACCTACCTTCTATAAGAAAGGAGATAGATTCAGGGTGACAAAATTAAGCCCTTATTTTTTAGACATGACAAATGAAGGGATTTGTTTTGTTTGCATATTTGTTGCAAGGAGGTGGAAGAGAGACAAAATAGATTTTTGATCATTGAAAAAATAATAATTTAGCTTAAGGAAAGATCAAACCTCAAAAGAAGAAAGTTTACTTTCTTAAGATAGGAAATGGAGAGACTAAAAGCAAAAGCAAGGAGTATGCTTACTCCCCTACTTAGGCAGTGCTTTGGGGTGGAACAAGATGAAGGAAGGAACATTCAATTACAGAGAGAGTCACCAGAAATGAATGACCTTCTAGGGAGAGCACGATTTCCTTTGGAAAAATAGAACAAAATGATGTAAAGCAGGGATTAAGGATAAAAAATGAGCTTATTAGTAATACATTAAGGTTACCAAGGAACTCATTGGAATGCAGAGGGTAGAAAAGGATGTGGATTCTGGAGACATAAGACTGAGGTAGATTGGGATGAAAGCCTTAGAAGAGTTGAGAATAAGAAGAGGATTTTTCCATTAATCAATGTTTCCTCTGAAGCAAGGGAATCATAGTTGGGAATTTACCCAAAACTCAATGGAGGATGACAGTTAGGTGACCCTAGCTGGAATGGTGGGCCTGGAAGTCAGGAGGAGTTGAGTTCAGATATGACCTCAGACACTTACTAATTGTGTAAGGGAAGTCACTTAACCTTTGCTTCAGTTTTCTCAACTATAAAATGGGATAATAACACTCCTTATTTCCCAGGTCTATTGGGAGAATCAAATATGATAATATTTATAAAATCTTTAGCATGATATCTCACACATAGTAGCTACTATATGAAATGATCATTCCCTTCTTTTTTTATTTGGTAGGAGACACCAGCCTTCTAGGGTCTTGTGTCTATTGCACATGGAGTCAGGGCAGCTTGTAGATCTCTCAGAGTTAGGAGACTTTTGTGGACAAGCAAGAATGAACTGATTAGGTCCTTTGGAGGTGGAAATAAATCCATGTTCTGAAACCTTTCATTTAGCATCCCAATCAAAACAGGGGACATACCCAATATACTGCTTAAATATGGCAAAATAATTTTGTTCCCAGCATATCAGTACTCAGAAGAATCACCCCCCCATATTTTAATTAATCGGGCTCAGTATAAAATGGGGCTACCTTCCGTGTGAAGTCTTTGTTGATTTCCCAGCTAACAGCAAAAAAAAAGAAAAAAGAAAAAAAAACCCAACAATCCTGAATTGTGTATATATCATGTATATTATTATTTATATACATATTGTTTCCTCCAACCAAATTAAAGCTCCTTGAGGGCAGAAACTTTTAGAAACTTTTGGATGGTATCTTTAGCTCCTCCTTATGCAGTATCTGGTATATATTAAGCAATAAATGCTCATTGAGTGATTGATTAATTGATGGTTCAGAGTCTCCTTCAAAACATTCCCTCTGTTGTCCCAGATACTTAGAGGCAGAAACCTGAGAGGAGGTGATTTTCTTTGATAGAGAGTGAATATAAACAACCAGTTTGTCATAGTAGACCGGATACTGGCTTTTTCAAATTAAAATTTATTGTCTTCAATTAACAAGGTTTTTTTCTCTTTTTCTCTCAGTTTAAGATTTCTCTCCTCCTCCTCCTTAAAAAAAAAAAAAAAGACCCTTTTAAAAAATATGCATAGTCAAGCAAAATAAAATCTCACATTCACCATGACCCAAGATTCTGAGTTTCATTTTGGAGTCCATCAAGTCCCTGTTTTTAAGAATATTAGATTTGAAGACAGAAAGTCTTGGTTTGAGTTCCAAGTCTGCTGCTCACTACCCATGTGACCTTAGGCAAGTGATTTAAGGTTTAAGTTTCCTTATCTGTAAAATGAAAGGGTTGAATTAAGATAACTTCTCAGATTTCTTGCAGATTAGAATCTACTATCATATGAATGTCTAACTCTTGATAAAAGGGTTGTCATCCTAAGGTACTTCTAAGTCTACTTGCTGGTATTAAATTTGATCAAATATTTTAAATTGAAAAACACTTGAATACTTGACACAGAAGAGAGAAAGTTTGCCTTGGAGACAAGAAGATATTAGTTCCAGTTTTCCATCTGAATCCTGATTGTGTGACCCTGGGAAAGTCACTTTTTTTTTTTTTTAAATTTTCATGCACTAAGGAAGTGCCAGACTACATTGGTCAGAGGAGTCTCCTCATTTGAATTTATTTATACCAATGAAATTACAGGTCAAGTGCATTTTTAAAAAAATTAGCATTGGCGTTAATTCAATATGCAAACTTCTTTGTTTGTTAATGTCTCTGCTAATAAACAAATCCTCCCTGTTTTACTTACCCTTGTGATTTAAAACCATCCGCAAAGGGAAAAAAAATAATTTTTCTTTCATATCTCTTTGTACTTTCATGTTCATCCTGCCCATTTCTAGAGTGTGTCCATTATTTTCCATCAATTGGGCACTCAACCACCCTGACTCTGTTGTCACTAAAATCCTCTTAATCTTCTTTCTTTTCCTGTTATATTTCTTCTATCTCCTGATAATAATCAAATCTTGGCATTATAGTACTGAATCTCATCCCTGATTACTCCCTCCAAGATTGGCTATTTCTCTGTTGTACTGTAACTAAGAATATCAGGAGGAAACTCCATTACAGTCATTGTTGATTCTTCCTTACTCTAGCTCCCAGATTAAAATGAGTTGCCATTCTAGGTCAATTCTATTTTCACTGTATTTCTTCCAACCTCTTTTTCCTCTAAACGTAAACTGCTATCATTATAAATATCAGTCTCATCCTTTAACCCAGACTCTTTTTTGAGCCATTCACCGATTGATGGGGATCTTTTTTGTTGTCAGTTATTTATTACAACAAAGAAACGAGGTAACTGTAAATATGGATCTTTTTTCAATCTGTCTTTCACCTGCTTTTTCACATGTGAATAATGATATCACTGGGTCAAAGAGTACAATGTAGTCATTCCAAGGTATTGTTCCAAAATGATTTCCATAATGGTTGTACCCATCAGCAGCTCAACCAGCAATGAATAAATGTACCTACTCCTCCACTGTCCCTCCAGCAATTGCCATTTTACTCTCTTTCCCTCTTTACCAACCTGTTCCTGCTATGCTTCATACAGATGGCAAAATAATATTTATAATGTTCAGGCCTGCACATGCTGATTTCCTACTTAACAAATTTCAAGGAATCTGTAATTCCACTAGTATAAAATACAAGTTCCTTAGCTTGTCATTTAACCCCAACTCTAATCCCTTGCCCCATTAGATTTTAATGCACAAAGAAGGCTTTATTAAATGCTTAGTGAATTGAATTGGACTGAAAATTAATTAAATTGAATTGAATTTCAAGGCCCAGAGAAGCATGGGTAATATTGGTTTTTATCATTATTGCCTAAGGACCTGACATAATCAAGCACTTAGCAAGTATTTGCTGAATTCAATTCAATTTTATGGATTTCCTTCTTTTCCTGCTCATTAAGTTCTTACATGTTGATGCATATTCAAAATATTTAAGACTGTCTCTATTTAAAAACTGATAATCCTAAAATAGGGAGAAATCAGAATGAAAAATTAATATATTACACATCACCCAATCCTTGTCCTTTTACTTAATAGATAGTAAGATCTAGAGCTGTAATTAAGAGTTCATCTAAAATTCTTAGCACAATGCCCTTTAGCACATAGGCCCTTTATAAATACTTATTTCCTTCCATAATCTACTACAACCTTCTCATTTTACAAAGGGGGGGAAACTGAGACCCATGAAGATTAAATGACTTACACATAAAGAACACAGTAATAGAGAGGGAATTTAAAATCAGGTCCTGTGATTACAGAGCCCATGTTCTCTCTATTGTCCCAGTATCTTGCTCTATGATCAGTTAATATTTATCAGTTTGATTCTAAACACATTTTTAAAAAATGTGGCACATTTTCTTTCCCAAATTTCAGACTCCATGATGAGTCTGGTCCCCAGAATTCTATTACTATGTCCAGGGGTATGTTGGTAAATATTTAACAACCGGTTTTCAAAAAAAGAAAATGAGAAAAAAGTGTACACATGAGATACTTTTCAAAGTTGGATCAGCATTATTGTTTTCTCCATCACTTTCTTAAATTTAATCATTAAAAAAAGCACTGCATCAAGCCTTGATTTGTAGCTTTTTTTTTCCAATTTCTGAAATATTAATGCTCACATTGAATATTTAATAACTGATTCTCACAATTCAGTTTGATAGGCTCCAGCGCATCCCTGGCTATATGATATTGGTGTTCTATCTAAAGGTACTCCTGAAAAGTAGGAGGGTATTTTTTCTACTATATGGGATTTGAGTTCTTATTCCATGTTCTTTCCTATGAGATCACTAATTAATGATCTTTCTTTTGAAAAATTCCATTGATCAAGTCAGTTTAGTCAGCCATGCTGCAATAGCTTTTAAAAAGAGTGAATTTACTTGAGTGAGTGAATGAATGAATGAGTTATTATTAAGGTCTTACTACATACATAGCACTGAGCATTGAAATAGAAATATAAGACAGTCTCTCCTTTAAAGGCACTCCCATTCTAATGGGGAAGATAGAACATATATGGTGGAAGAGTATGGACATTTGGTACAAAACATCTTTCCCAAAGGTCTGTGCCATACTCTTACACAAGAGCATACAGACAGTAGAAGAAAGTGGGTTCAAGGTCAGAGATCACAGGTGATAAAGGCATAACTTGCAACTTCCAGTTCCTGGAAATTGTCTTCCGTTTGTGAGATGCTCAAGAAATTCCCTTTACACTAATGCAGGTTGTTACTGTTATTAGTTATTGTTGGCTGTTATTTTGCTGAGATATTTGTAGAGCCAAGAATCTTTGTCTGGTCTGTCACTGGACTCAGTGGACTTAGTTGTTTGCTGATCCAAAGATGTTTCTAGAACACTGGTGGGGAGATGGGAAATCCAAAGTCCTCTGGATCTCTTGAAGCTCACAATACCCTTTTCCGGCCAAAGCAAGGAGTGAGGTGGTAGAGGAGGAAAGGAGATGGAAGCCAAGTCCTCTTTCCCTTCCCCCTTCCCCTGAAGAATTCTTTAATTTTATTGGAGCATGGTACTTCCTCCAAATATCTGGTGTAATCTTGGGTCTAAACTACCATGATATTTTGTGAACAGACCCTTGGATATAGACAAGGTTCCTTAGAGTCAAACAAGATTCCTACACAGGATCATTCCATTGCAAAGACTTTCTTAACTTAGTCTAAATTCTGTATTGATTTATTGAGATATGCTCTCACTTTGTAGATATATAAGGATAGTATTTTATCACTTTCTTTTAGTGGGGTAGTGTGACTTGAATGATTTAATAGATCAATACCCCACTATTACAAATTACAGAAAAATAAAATGCATCAGAAAAAAAATCCATACTGTAGTAGTCAGTTTTAGAAGGAACTATACATTCTCTGCCTCCAGATAAAAATATGGCCATAGTACCTCAAATCTATGAGGAACTTATCTTTCCATTTATTTTTTCCAGGTAGATTTTTAGGATTTTTCCTGAAACATTAATGTTAAAACAGCTCAGAATTAAAATTATATGATGATATATTTTGATCCAGAGGGACCTCAGAGATCATTTATTCCAACCCTATAACTTTATAAATTAACAAATTGAAACCTCAGGTGTGCTAAGTGACTTGCACAAGTTGCACAAATACTACGTACCAGGGATGGATCTTTAACTCAGGTCCTATGATATGCAAGGAAGAGCCCTTTCCTCTATATTATGTGGCACAAAACAGTACTTCCTTTCCCTCCCCATTATTTAGCACTAGACGTTATCTATTTCTCTTGCTACATCTAAGATTGATAGACTGTGATCTTGGCCCTAATTAGAGTTAGGAAAGACTTTAGGAATTGTTTAGTCTAACCCCTATATTTTACAGGCACATTTTATCCCCACATTATCAGACACACTTTGAACTTTAATTAAAGACTATAGTTAGTAAGCGGCAGAACAGAAACTAGAACTACTGCATTCTCACATCAAGGCTTCATGTTCTTTATTCTCAAAAGGCAATCAAACTGTGCATAACCTTTGAACCAGCAATGCTAATACTAGGTCTATATTCCAAAGAGATCATAAAACTGGGGAAAATACCCATATTTGCAAAAAGAATTATAGCAGCTCTTTTGGTGACAGCAAAGAATTGGAAACTGAGGTGATGCCCATTAATTGGGGAGTGGCTGAACAAAATCGTGGCACATAAATGTAATGGACTAATATCATAAGAATGAGGGGCCAGAAGATTTTAGAAAAAAAAAAAAACTAGAAAGACTTATATGAACTAATGCTGAGTTAAGTGAGCAGAACCAGGAGAACACTGTCCATAAAAACAACAACATTGTACAGTGATAACTATGATTGACTTAGCTCTTTTCACAAACACACCAAAAGACTCATGATGGAAAATGCTATCCACATCCAGAGAAAGAGCTATGGAGTCTGAGCAGATTTACCAAAATATTTTCACTTTCTTGTTGTTTTTTGTGCCTTTTCCATTTTGCTTTGTTTCTTCTTAAACAACCTGACCAGTGCAGAAATATGTTTACATGATTGCATATGTATAATCTATACTAGATTGCTTGTCATCTTGGATAGAGGGAATGGGAGAGAGGAAAGGAAAAGAATTTGAAACAAAATCTCATAAAAAATGAATGTTAAAAGTTATCTTTACATATAACTGGAAAAAAATAAAAACTATTTACCAAAACCCCCCCCAAAAGTTCCTATTCTTTCTGTGATGTGATGCAGCACTTAGAAAGTAACTTTTTCTTCAAAAGAAAAAAACAAAATAAAAAAAATATTCTGTAGATTTCCATTGTCATCCAAGTGAAAGAGAATAAGTAAGAGACTTCTATCTTTTTAGAAAGCTTACTAGCATGTAGTGCAGAACTTCTTAAATTTTAGGGGGTCTGGAATGTATCTGGCAATATCTGGTGAAACCAGATCCCAATAGACTGCTTGTGATTACTGTTCAGTATCTCCATCTAAATTAGTAGAACGGACCCAGTATTTTTGGAGTTTTACAGTGATTTTTTGGGAACCCAATAAATCACACGTAAAGACTTACAATCCATTTTCCATTTGACATAGGGTTATGTAATTATAAAAGGTATACAACATTTGAAATCTGAAGGCTGGGACTGAAATCTTTTGACTTTTTCTTGTCCGTGTGTCTTTGGAGCAAGCATTTACCCTCTCTTAACCTCACTTTCCTGATCTTTCAAATAAGTGTTGAAGCTCTGAATATTTGAACCTATGGCTTATGTAGTTTTTTTTTCTTTTTCTTTTCTTTTTAAACTTACTGTTCTATCTGTGTATGAAACTAACTACTCATGGTGAAGAAACTCCTTCTTCTAATGTAGAACAACAACTGTTCAGAAATTTACAGTTTAGAGAATTGCCTGGGGCAATGTGACATTAAATGACTTGCTCCTGGTTATATAGGTAGTTGCCTTTACGTTGTTTGAGAGAGGTTCAGGATTTCAGGGTACAGCACAAGAAGGGAGCAGCACAGTAAGAGAGACCAAAGCACATGAGTAAACATAAAACCAGCAAGTTTTATTGGACAAGAAATAATTCAAAATATGAAGGGACAGACAAGGAGGAGGGAAAGAACTCAGCTCTCCCTGGGTGTCTGGTGAAAAGGGTTGCCAAAACTAGATAACCTCAGTGAGTATTTGACATGGTTCTTATCTGTGTCAAGCAAGACCAGATATTAGAGGGGAGGACTCAGCAACCCTGGACCTCACGTGTAGCTTATGATTGGGGAATGGTACTGAATCATGCTGGGAGAAACTTGGGGAGTTTATGATTGGTTGACATTTTAAGCCCCTCAACAAATGGGGGCTTCAGCTGTTAGGTACCACAGACCTGCCTTATTTTCCTTACTTTGGCTGGGTGACATAATGGAGTTGGATTTCTCAGCTGTTAAAGTTAATAGAATGGAAAAGCTTTGTTGTTCAGTCATTTCAATTGTGCCTGGCTCTGTAACCTCTTGTGGGATTTTCTTGGTAAAGATATGTGAGTGGTTTGCATTTCCTTCTTCAGTTTATTTTACAGATGAAACTAAGGCAAACAGGATTGAATGACTTGCCCAGGGTCACACAGCTGGTAAGTGTCTGAGGTTGCATTTGAACTCAAGAAGATGAGTCTTCCTGACTTCAGGCCTACACTTTACCACTTCACCATATAGCTGCCCAGGGCAGGGCTGCTAAGTCTACTGAGGTCTTTATAATATGTATGAGAGGTCAAATTTAAACCCTACTTTTTGACAACAAGGACAGTTCTCTACCAATTATTTTAGGTTTCCTCTCATATCTTGCTTATTGTCATGAAATTTTAATTTTTAAAATGCCAATAATTTCTTTATGTGTAGAATTTTAATTTTAAAAAATCCTAATAACCACTCATATTGAAAGGGATCCAAAATGTTCTAACTTCTATGGGGACGAGTGGTCATTTAGCCTAATAACCAAGATGACATTAGGAATTCTTCCAGCTATGAAGCTCCAGCAACTAAGGAAAGGGCTCTTAAAGAGTTTGCTCAAAGGCCTGTATCTAAAGGTTGACATTCCTTTTTCCTAGAAGGCAAATGTAAATATAGAAAGCAAAGATGCTAGTTTTGGATGAATATAGGCCAATAGTCTCTCTTGGCTAGCAGATAAAGTCTGGGGTATTGATTTTCTAGCTATATGACTCTGGGTAAGTCACTAAACCCTGTTTGCCTCCAAAAAATTCAGAAAAGAAAAAAAAGGGAAAAGTAAATTCCCAAAGGGGTCACAGAGAACCAGACATGACAAAACATAATTGTGTACTCATTGATGTTAGCCCTTTGCTGAAGTAGTCAAGGGCTCAGAGGAATAAAACAGAATTAAAGATAATACCCCCAAGCCCTCTGTCTGGTAGCATTTTAAGTTGGTAATTCTTGCTAGCAAAGTACTAAACTCTGATTTTGAGAGTAGTATTATAGAATCATAAGTGTTGTCAGAGTTCTCCAAATTCTGCCTCTCTATGGCAGACACTCAATCACACTACCTTAGTTATGGCTGTTATCAAAGGTTAAACTCTTTCCTTCATATTCCAATTTTTCAGGGTTTACAAAGCTCCTGTAGCTCATAGCTCTTCCCCTCTCCTTGTAGAGGCATTAGGAAGAAGAACTACCTACTCATGATTATCTCCCTTCTCTTTCATTTGTGTTTTTTCTCATTAACTACTCTTTGAGCCTGTTGTTGAATGGGGGACTTCAACACATATCTTTCTAAATGTTTCCTGCTTCCTTCAGTAAGGCTGAATCAATAGGTCTGAGATTTGCTGCTCCCCTATCAAGAGAACAAGTCAGTAGGGAGACTGAAGAAACAGAGTTTCATTTTGCTCAAAAAGGCATTTCTTTGGTCAGATCATGCCACCCTGTTCATTGCCCCCTGGGACAGTCACTTCAGCTCACTTGGACCCAATGAGTCCTTCCCAAAATAGCTGAATGTGACAAGTCATTAAATGGTTCACTCCAAAGCCATATCCGATATTTAGCAAGCAGAGTAGCCAGGAGCTTATTACCCTGACTGCTGATTATCCCTGCACAGTGTTAGAGATATAAAAATTAAAAGAGATTAGTCTGAATCTAGTGACTTTATGATATACAGAGGAAATTGCTTTCCTGAATGAATCCCTGCTATCAACTTGTTTATTTGTCATTTGTGTCTTTCTCATAAAAATAAAAGGAAAATGACTTCCACTCTTTCCTGTGGGAACCCTGAATAAATGAAAATGTACTATAATTGGCTACTCACACAATCCATTGACAAGATTTGTATGTAACTTTTCAAACCAAGCCCATCAGCATTCAGGGTACCAACTCATAAGTCTGTCCTCAGCAAACTTTTATTTCCTGCCCTCTTTTTTTTTTCCCTCAATGGAGTTGTTTTTGTGGGGTTTTCTTCATCAAGCCTCTTATGTATTTGTCAAGGAAAAATCTACCAATCAAAGGGCATTTATTAAGCCCATACTGTGGGGTCAAGCACAGTGCTAGGCAATGAGCATACCTATACCGAAGTAAGATGATTCCTATTTTCAAAAAGCTTACATTCTACTAGACAAGTTTAGGTTTTTCATTATAAATGGGTCCTCATAGCTAAAAGATCTATACTCCTCTAATGGCTGGATGTTGTGGGAAGCAGAGAAGGACCAGGAGCAGGTGTTTAGGAAGGATAAAGTCTCTCCTAGCTATGAAGGTTGGCTTTCTTTTGAGTAGGAGCTGTACTGTTTCTTCCTGTCTCTTAATTTCTGTCACCGTCTCCAATTCTCTTATTGCTTTGGTGTTTCTTGATCCTTCAGTCTTTTCACTTTCTCACTATCTCTGTCTGTTCATCTCTCTAACTCTTGTCCATCTTCTCTCTGTTTCTCACTCTGTCAATCTCTTTTTCTGTCTCCATCTCTGATTTTATTCATCTCTTTTCTCTGACTTTGTCATTCTCTCTCTGTCCCTCTGTCTGTCTCTGTCTTCTTTGGCTCTCTTTGTCTCATGCATAAACATAGTTACAGCTTACTGACCTATGTACTTCAAATTTGAATTTTCTCATGACTTAAGTAGTAGTGATTTTTCTTGTAGGATTTGTTTTAGTCAATTTCAGTTTAGTATTCTAAACCAGTTCCCCTTTGTATTTTGAGCAGATCAGCTACCTTTTAAGTTAATTTTTTTCTATAATATTAGCCTCTTATTTGTCCTTTTATGGATGTATGTGTGTGGAGGAAAGCTGATGAACATAAAGCCACTATATTTATTGATCCGTTTTCTAAAGCCACTTTCCTGTCACCAGAATTGTCAAATACTAAATATGTCATGCTATGTACTACTTCAAACAAACAAAAATTCTCAGTGCTAAAATAGACTTGGTTTTAAAATGCAGCTTAAATACACTGAGACTTATTAGAATATATAAATCACCATGATGTGGGGACATCTCACATCCTGATACAAAGTCTTTATTATTGGAATTATCAGGGTGATCTTGTAATAATGAAGTCAGTCTCACATACAAAGGTTGCCAAACATGGATGAGAAGTACATAATTGTTTAGTCATAGCATATAAGCAGTTTAGGTGAATATTGGGGAAAAAACAAAACTACTACATAAATGCCCTAAAACATTTTGCTAAATTTAGTTAGAATATTAAAAAGTTTTAGAAGGAAAGAAAAGAAGCTTAAGAGTTGGATCAACCTTGATAACTTTGGCTAGCCTGCCTCTGGGAAGAACTTTGTAATATGCTAACTGATCTGAGCTACTGAGACAAGAAACTAACGAGTAGCAGATGCAACAACAAAAATTCATACAGAATCAGGGGGTAATGTCTTTCTTTACTGGACTGAGCAATCATCTGATGAGAAGTGGTATGTTATCTCAATATTGTTCCCTTACCCCCCCCTTTTTCTTTTGGGGCAAAGGTTTTTAATGGTTGGTTTTGATTTGTTTTGTTTCATTTTTATTGTTGTTAAATAACGGACCCTGGTAGCATTCTGGTGAAGATGATAGACCCCTTCTCTGAATAATAGTCTTGAAAAAATGAAGGAAATACTACATTTAATTTAGAGGTTAAATAAATGAATGATTTCTTTTCTATGCAAGTTGACAGATCCCCTGAAATCTTTCCAGGTACTCCTTGGGCATCTGTGAACTCCAGGACAAGAGGTTTTCTTTAGAGGTTAAAGTGACCTCTGAATTATCCATAGGAATGGGCTGATGCCTAAACGCTAAATCTTCCATCCAGAAAAAGGACTAGGCAGGACCTTGTAGTAGTCAAGGTCAGGATTCATGTAATTTAGAGGGAGTGTTGCATTGTTTCTGAGGTGATGGAGTAAAGAATGAGTGTAAAATTTCTTTAAAAAAAAAAAAAAAAAAAGCAAGCTCCAAGACTCAGAATCACTATCTTCCTTCAAAACTCAGCTCAGGCACCATAACATAAGGCCATTCCTTGCAACTGCTAGTGCCTCCCTGGAAAGTTTATCTTTTGTGTGTGTGTGTGTGTGTGTGTGTGTGTGTGTGTGTGTGTGTGTGTGTATATATATGTGTGTGTGTGTGTATATATATAAATATACATATATAATATATTGATATATAGCATATACCTATGTATTCTATATTAAATTCTATATCATCATTTTAAAGAGTAATTACAAAGTTAAAATTTGTATATATGTACATACACGTATATACCCATATATACACACGCACATACATATATATATGTACTGTATATTTCTGTGGGGGGTATGCGGGTGGGTGCATGTGTGTGTGTGTGTATGTGTGTGTGTGTGTGTGTGTGTGTGTGTGTGTGTGTGTGTGTGTATACGTAAACATGTATTTATTGTCTCTTCCACTAGGGTGCAGGTTCCTCAAGACCAGGCACTGTTTCATTTCTGTTTTTTTTATCTCCTACACCTAACACAGCATCTGACATATGATAGGCTCTTAATAGTACTCACTAATGCATTGATTAATACAATGCAGCATCACAGGATCAAACAGTACATTTTAGAGAGAAAGTTATAAGAAGATTGGACAGGTTGGAATGGCTGAGGTTATGAAGGGGTTTGAATGCCTAACAGAGTACTTTGTATTTCATCCTGAAGATGATCAGGAGCCACTGGAGTTTAAATAGGAAAATGATATGGTTGGAACTTCACTTTAGGAAAATCACTTTGGTGGCTAAATGTACCATGAATTAGACTGGGAACAGACTTGTGGCAGAAGAACAGTCATTCAGCTATTGCAATATTCCAAATGTGAGCTGATGAGGGCTTGTATACCAACATGGTGGAAGTGCCAGAAGACAGAAAGTAATGTATTCAAGAAATATTGCAAAGATGAAATTGACTGGCTTTGGCAACGCTTTAGAAATAGATATAGAGGTTGAGAGATAGGGAAGAGTCCAGGATAATTCTTGAGTTATAAACCTAAAAGAATGCGAGGATGTTGTCTTCTGTAGTTATAGGGAAGGTAGAAGTGGGGAGAGGTTAGAGGGAACTATGATGAGTTTGGTTTTGTACATATGTAGCTTAAAATGCCTCGCTATCATCCAATTTGAGATGTCTAAAAGAGTGATTGGGAATGAATGGTTGGAGATCAACAGAGAAATTGGGGCAAGATAGGTAGATTTGAGAATGATCAGAATAAAAATAGTAATTAAATTAATGGCAACTGATGGGATTACCAAGTAAAATAGTATAGAGGAAGGAAAAGAATGCCCAGGACAAAACTCTCAGGGAAACTGAAAAAAGAGTGATCTAGATGAGGGTCTAGCAAAGAAAGCTGAGAGGGAGCAGTCGGAAAACCAGACACAAGTGTGTCCTGAAAACCTAGAGAGAAAAGAATATGAAGGCGTGGAGGATGATTAACAAGGAAAAGCGTTTCAGAGGTGTCGAGGAGAATGAGAATTGAGAAAAGGCCATTGGATTTGACAACTAAGAGATCCTTGGTTACTGGGTAGGGTAGTTTCAAAGGAATCATAAGGTTGGAAGCCAGACTGCAAGAAGTTAAGAAGAAAGTGGGAATGAGATGTTATAGATGATTTTCCAAGGAAATTAGCTACAAAGGGCAGAAGAAATATAAGATGATAGTTCACAGAGATAGAAGAATCAAGTGGGGATTTTTTTTCAGGATGGGGGTTAGGCAATAGAGAATGGGCTAGTAAGGAGACATTAAAAAGAAATGATAAAGTGGGATGAAAAGGACATAATCTGTTGGAGGTAGTGAAATACAATGGTCTTACTTGAACAGGTAGAGGGGTTAGTCTTAGTAAGAAGTAAGATCACTTCATTGTGTGAGTTGGGCATGAAGTAGGAGAGGATGGCAGAAGGTACCTAAGTAATTGGAGCTGAAAAAGAGGAGAGAAGAGGGAGTTCCTGTAAAATGTATTATTTTTTTTCTGTAAAATATGAGTCAAGGATCTTAGTTAAGAGAGTGAGAGAAGAGAGAGTTATAGAAGGTTCAAGGAAGGATGAAAAGGTTTAGAAAAGCCACTATGGAGAGAAGAGTAGTGAGTTGATAAGGGACGCTTAGTAGGATTGCCTATCAGTAGTGAGGGCCCACTTGAGGTTGAGTAACCCATTTGTAGTAGACCCAGTCAGAACAATCAAATGATCTACTCTGACTCTCTGTTCAGTAGTATATGTATAGGAGTGAGCACAGTGAATAGGGGGAGTGAGCCAAGAGTGAGGTGTGGCAGGACATAATTGAATGTAGAACATATATGTGACAACATTACGAACATAATAGAAGGCTATGAATTTAAGAGAGAACAGAGTTGAGTTGAATGGTTCATCAAGGGATCAAGAGGGGAAAAGAAGACAGAGAGGCTAGTGCAGGGGAGATGGACTGAGAGACAATGGTAAAGTGTAAGCATTAGAGGTCATAATGCAGATGAAGTATAGGATTTTGTAAGCATGTGCCGAGATACACATAAAAATTCAGTAGCTTATGATCAATTAAGGGGATTTTGAATTCTTAAACATGGAGTTTAACATGGAGCATTTGTGGTTGATGGCAATATTAAGGCTATGATCATCTTTGCATGAAGTTGAGATGGGATGGAGGAGTGACTCATGGGAAGTAAATGGATTGAAAAGCTACTTTTACAGAGTTTAAGGGAGAACCAATCTGCAAACTGAAGTCTTCTAGCATGAGGGCAGGAGTTTGGCAGGAGATGATAACTTGTAAACAATGCCCCAAAAACTTTAAGAAAGGATGGGGAATGACTTGGGTGTCTGTAGACAACAACTGTGAAGATTTTGATTGACTGGAAGATATGAATAACATGAACCTCAAAGGAACAAATGTAGTCATGGGAAATCTTGACTACCTTTTTGAACTGAGGAAGCAGGTCAGAGACTGTAGCTTGAAGTACAGAGGGAAAAGGAGTTGATGCAGTATGCGGGGCTCCTTGCTGCCTTCTTTCAGATGACATGCTACACTCAGGAGGAGATGGGTATATTGAAATAAAAATATGGGCTGTAATATTAATGGTAGTATAATAATGTTATTATAACTACAGCAATGTTGTTTTAAGAACAGCTTTGAGTGAATAAGAAATTTTGACTATTACAAAATACCCAAATTAAGTACAAAGATCAAATGAAGGAAGACATCATCTGCATCAAGAGAAAAGAACTGATAAATAGACGTATGTATACAATGATTGTGTGTGTGTGTGTATGTGTGTGTGTGTGTGTGTGTGAGTGTGAGTGGGATAGTAGTCATCTGGGGGAAGAAAAAAGGGAAAAATTTTCCATGATACCTTTAAAAAGAATGGCAATTTGTACATGAGAGATTTGTAGTTTCATGTGCAATCATTTTTTTCAATCACACTGTTATGGAAATGCTTGTTTTATCCCATAAATTAAGAATAAAATAAAAATAGAGAATACTAAACCATACATAAGGATCTCTACAGGTCATGTATTGACTTAGTAGGTAAGCCTACATGTGACTTTATAGATATTTTTTTTAAAATTGTCACTAGATTTATGTTGGCAAATATTCCTAAATTACTTTATAATCTGCTTCAGGTTTCATTCCTGAATGCTTTAGGACAAGGGTAGCTAGTTTATTGCCTTTGTTGTACATTGTCCCAGATGACAACATCTGTTCTTAGGGACATACAAGACTGTACCTAATCTCCTTGGAGGAATATGGAGAGGTACAGAACTTATCCTGTACACAGTTAATAGTAGCATTAATAAATTGTAATATAACACTCCATATTTGGAAAAGTGCTTTACATATGTTATCTCATTCATCTTCTCCCAAACTGTAGATGAAGGTGTGATGGTTATCCTCATTTTATATTTGAGGAAATGGAGACTGAGGGAGATCAAGTGATTTGCCCAAGGTCACACAGCTAACAAATATCTGAGGCAGGATACAAACTCAGGTCTTACACCATGTCCCAGTGCTCCATGTAGCTGCCTATGACCCCAGGAACCAGTCCTGTTGTAATAAACTTCTCTGCACTCAACAAGGCTGGTCTTTAGATGAAAGATTCTTCATTACAAGACTTATTCATGAAATTTTCAAGACCAAGAAGAGATATCAGGTCTTGCATTTTCACAGGGGGGTGCTGGACTAAGCTTGAACTGGCTTATGAGGGCCAATTGTTAAATTTTCATTGTGAGCATTTCCAACCCAGAAATCTACAGATGTAACAGATCAAGAATTTTTTTTTTGTATTTTTGATTAACTAGGCTTAAGAAAAATGAGAAGAAAAATTTAATAATGAATATAGAATTTAAAGTGTTCTCTTCACGTACAGTTACAGACTGTTTTCAGGTCCCTGAAGGAAGAGCTGGTTGTTAAACATTTGCCAGTCCATCCCTTGTTGTAGCCCTCACAACTGAGGGCCATTCCCACATTGCATTAGAGTTTGAGGAAGAATGCAGCTACCCAATCCTGGTGTATTCTTTCTGAGTGTGCTAAGTGGTCCAATCATTTTTTCTCAGTCATGTCTGATTCTTTGTAACCATATTTATAGTTTTCTTGGCAAAGATACTAGATTGATTTGTCAGTTCCTTCTCCAACTCCTTTTACAGATATGTTTTTCCTTGTATATAAACCCTAGAAAACATATTCTCATGGTCTGGAATATACAATTAACAGGCAAAATGAGGGATAGTGTGAAGTACAGGTACAACAAGGTCCCACAAACAATTTGATAAATTCAATTTAATTCAATATGCATATATTAATTACCTAATGAGTCCAAGAAACTATGCTACATTCCAGGATTACAAAGATAAAAATACTATCATCTATGCCTTAAGGAAATTCCAGTGTATTAAAATAGAGAAAATCTACAGTTAGGTATACTTGTATGCTCAAATGGATCTGTGACATGGCCAATTTGGGAGGTCCCTCAAATGATAAAAGATGCAACCCATAATTCTTGTCCATCCAAAGGGGATTGACTCAATGAGCTGCCCTCAGGGAACTTGTGTTCTCCTTGGGTGAATTTGGGGAGGTACAGAACTTATCCTGTGCACAGCTAAACTTAATGGATTAGAGGGCATCCTAAGGCAGTTGACCATCGCGGTGAAGGCCTTCAAGATCCTGACAAGTGAGTACCAAAGAATTGGGACTTAAGGTGATGCCCCTCAATTAGGTGTTGGCTGAACAAGCTGTTGGATGTTAATGTAATGGAATAATCTTGTGCTATAAGAAATGATGAGCAGTCAGATTTTAGAAAAACCTAAGAATATTTACAGGAATTGATGCTGAGTGAAGTGAGCAGAACCAGGAGAAAATTGTACACAATTACAACAACACTGGACAATGATCAACTATGATACACTTAGATCTTCTCAGCAGTAAAATGATCCAAGATAATTCCAAAAGATTTATGACGGAAAATGCTGTCCACATCCAGAGAAAGAACTATGCAGTTTGAATGCAGATTGAAGTATGCTATTTTCACTCTGTGACTTTTCCCTTTTGTTTTGTTTCTTCATTCACAATGTGATCAATGTGGAAATATATTTAACATGATTGCACATGTATATCCTATATCAGATTGCTCTCTGTCTTGAGGAGAGGAGGATGGGAGAGAGGGAGAAAAAAATTGGAACTCAAAATCTTATGAACAATGAATGTTGAAAACTTAAAAAGAAAACTTCATTAAAAAAAGATCCTGACTCATGGGGATCAATTTTACCTAAAGAGAAAAAAATGGAGGTTTAGATGGGGCATGATAGCTATCTTCCATTTAAAAATATATTTATGTGAAATATAAATTAGAGTTGTTCTACTTGTCCACAGAGTTCAGAACTTAGAAAAAATGTGTAAAATTTATAAAGTAGCAAATATAGTTTGGATATCAGAAGTCAGGTTGCAAAGGTGTAAGAGTGAGTGGAAATGAATGTATAGACCATTGGTTAAACTTCCTAAAATTTTGTAGTGTAAAGAGAGATAAGAGATGAAAAATGGAAGGGACAGCACCATTAGGTAAGGGTTTTATCTCTGTGAATGTGTTAGTTTTTATTCAGTTGATAAAGCATTTATTAAGCATGTATTATGCCAAATGCTGGGGATACAAAGAAAGGTGAAAATTCAATACCTACCCTCTAAGACCCTTCATGCTAAAGCAGGAGATAACATGCAAAAACTTGTGTACACAGAAGACCTATCTCACTGAGGTAATCTAAGAGATGCCCTCCTAGCTGGGAGCTAGGAGGGCAGGAATTGAAGAGGGAAGGTATTACAGACACAGGGGAGAGCCAGTCCAAATAAAGGAACAAGTAGAATAGGTATTTTAGTAAATTATTATGTGCCTACCAGGAACTGTCCTAATTGCTTTAAAAAAATAATCTTCTTTAACCATCACAACAATCCTGGGAGGTAGGTGCAATTGGGTAGCTAAGTGGTGTAATGAATGGAGTACCAGGTCTATATTCTAGAAGAGTTCAATTTCAGCCATAGACACTACTAGTTGTGTAACCCTGGGCAAGTCATTTAACCCTGTTTGCCTCAGTTTCCTCATCTGCAAAATGACTGGAGAAGAAAATAGCAAACTGCTCCGTTATTTTTGCCAAGAAAACCCCAAATGGTGTCATGAAAAATTAGACATGACTGAAACAACAACTAGATACAATTATCAGGCCTGTTTTACAATTGGGGCTGGTGGAGGTTTACTGATTTTCCATGGGCACACAGATAATAAATGTGTGAGGCTAGATTTGAATTTAGATCTTCCTGACTTCAGACCCATCCTTCTAACCACTGTGTCATCTAGTTTCCTTTAAGGCAATGAATATGGAAGAATGTCATGCAAAACGACCATGATGACAATCAGTACTGTTGTATCAATTAACAGGTGTAGGAAAAGGTTTAAGGATAGGGAAAAACTGGATGTACTTATAAGCAGTGAGAAAGTTTTCAAGAAGTAAGGGAAGTTAGGATCATGTTCAGATTTCTAAGTCTCCCTCCTCTTCTACTATTCATTGATTTAATTATTCTGTTGCACACACATGCTAATGAGCTGAGAGAGTAATTAACTTATGGTCAGTAGGCATTTATTAAGCACCTACGCTGTATAAAGGACTTGTGCCTGGGAGAACAAAGCAAAACAAAGTCAGAGCCTGCTTTCAAGGTGCTCCAAGTCTAAGCAAGTAAGAACTAATGTGACCTTTCAAGGGATAATTTCGAGTGCAGGCAATAGGGGAAAGAAAGAGTATTATTTCATTGTAGGAGAGGGGAAAAATATAAATGAAGAATTCGTGATAGGAACTCAATAGATTATTAATAGGATTTTTATTATATTGATTTTTGTACATCTTTAATGTTGAGAACCATTCCTTATACAGTTGAGGTGCTTAATTGTTTAAAATGTTTTCATCATTATTTTTAATAATTTCTCATTATTTGAATACTTTATGTTATAAAGTAATATATATTATATTCATAATAATAAACAAACATGATAATAGCTGGTTTTTTTAGTTTTACAATTATTTTTTCCCCATAACAACCCTGAGAGGGTGGTAATGTAATTTAATACCCATTTTACAAATGAGAAAACCAAAACCCATATAGATTAAGTGACTTGCCAGTGGGCACAAACCCAGTAAGTGACTGAGGGAGTATTGAAAACCAGGACTTCTGATTTCAGGTCTGGTACTAAGTTACATTGATTTCAATTGTGTTCAATTAAATGAGACCTTTGTTGTCACGAACTAGTAAAATGATCTCCTATCATATTAAAAATATAGGTTTTGGGGTTGAAGATAGCCTATTGACATGTTCATATGGTCACATACCATTTGTGTCCCTCTCAAAGTTGATCAATGTAAGATACAACACAAGTGCTAAAACTTAAGCTCATTTAAATTCCAATTGAATGAGCATTTCTTAACTAACTAATACATCCAAGGTACTGGACTAGACACCTAGGCAGATATGCAAATTAAGATGTTGTTCCTGTCCTACGGAACTTACAGTCTTTCAGAGGAGGACACATACAAAAAATGTTTTAATCCAAATAGCACATGACAATAGGATGAGATGTACAAAATACTATGAGATTCCAAATGAGGGAGGGTGCTTCCAGCTATGGGAATCAGGTAGCTTATGACATTTCATGGGGATTTTTTTTTTTAAAGAAATAATATATTTTACTAACGTGGTGAATTTATGATTTTAATTGATTTTTTTACAATGCTATGAAATTTGCTTTTTGGTTTTAAATCAATTTGAACATTTTCCCCCTTTATGTCAGGTAATTAATATTTTTGGAAACATATAATGGAGGGTGACTTTGTCTGTATCTCCTTAAATATTTTCTTCTATAGCCATAAGTGGTTGGCCTTAGGAGGCATAATTGCCTCTTTTAAATAATTGCCCTTTAAAGGTTCTGTTTGATCACAGAATCCAAAGACAAGAAAAGCAGAGGGGCTTAATAAATCTAAGGGTTATTAAAGATTCTAAGTGAGCACTGATGAGCTCTTCTCTAACTCCACAGAAGACAAAAACCAATATGTACTAACTTCACAGAAAAAAAAAATTAACATTGAGATATAGCATGGTACAGTCAGTAGGTATTGGATGTGAAACTCAGTCCATTATCTGTGTGTTCCTGGGCAAGTCACTTGACCTCAGTGGGTTACCATTTCCTCTTCTATAAAATAAAGAGTTTTGGGATTGATGGCCTGAAAAGTCAATGCCAGCCCTGGACCTATAATCCTCTGGTTAGATATAAGCAACAACACTGGCAATGTATGTGGCTTAAATAGTGAAATAGCCCCGAAGATGGTGATGGCTTTGAAGGGCTTTGTGAAGTTGAGTCAGTGGGATTTAGACATCTCCTGTGGAGTTGAGGGTGAGGGGATAATGACAAAGAGATGATGACCTTGGGTGACTGAGAGAACAGAGTTATCCTCAATAGATATAGGGAAATCCGAAAGAGGAACTGATTTGGGGGAGCTTATCAGGAAAAAGAAAGATATGACTGGCAATTGCAAATATGGTTGGTTCCTGAAAAGTAGTCTGTTGAAAATAATAAGTTTGAAAGCTATCAGCATAGAGGTGATTGCCAATAAGAAATTAAAGACACTCTGATTTGATAGGGGCCTTAGACATCATTCTATTGTGGGTATTTTGGAAATAAATGTTGAAATAAAACTTTGATCCACAATTAAGACTTTACGTGGGGGAGAAGGGGATCTTGCTTTGGTTTAGATGTGTAATTTCATTAATGTGGGGAATTCTGTATATGACAACTCCCTCTATTGATGCATACAACAGCTGTTGTCATTCAAAGTCTTAGCAGATTGTCCACAAACTGTCAGGTTAAGTGACTTCCCCAGGGACAGAAACAGTGATTAATTCAGGTCTTTAATTTGTAAGAATGGATCTCTCTATTCACTCCCCAGTGCTATCTCTTGTTAAGAAAATAGATATATTTAAATACAACTTTTAAATATTATCAAATATTATGGTATGTTGTTAATGCATGGTTTTTAAAGTCCTAATTTCCTAAAAATGGAAATCTTTCATCATTTTCATTACACTCTTCCATATTTCATCCTTGTTCTTTCTGGACAGAAAGTATAGTACATTACAATTATTTTTTAAAGATTGTGTGTGTAGCATCAAAAACATTTGCTCTGAAATGCCAAATAAACTGGAATAGATAATTTTAAGTTAGTGACCATGTAAACAGAGCTGCCATCTTGTGGATAAGTAGGTAATGACCTGTCAGGAAATAGTAAACTTATATGTTCTGATATCTCTAACTTTCCCGAGAGTGAAATAAAATTTGTAACGTTTGGTAAGTGTTTAAAATTCTTCAGTCCTATCCATAAAATGATCACCTGAAGGGCATGTAACTTTTTTTTTCTGAAATTAGTATTAACCTAAGCCTTTTTAATATGTTGGTTAGAAAATGTTGGATGATGCCTTTAGTTTAATTAGCCTCTAGTGCTGATTTGTTTTGATAATATAAATAATTAGTTTAACCACTAAATTGATGTAACAGAAATAATTGTCAAGCAATTAAATACTGCAATGATTTCAGCTCCGGGGAAATATATAGTGTGTAAGTATGGTAATAAAAATGAGATATACTTGGCTTGAACTCCAAAATATTCTTGTTTGATTGGTCAAAAGATTTTTTTTTATAGCCTTCATGTTCTCCAGACATACCAGGGAAAAAGAAAGTTCAATAATATGGATTGCATTGGAAAAAATCCGGGATGAATGTCCCTTGTTAGGTCATTAAATGAAAACCTTGGCAAATATTCTGTTCTAGACTTGACAAGGGCTAACTAGTCATTCTATTTAAAGCCCTTTAATATAATGAAAGGATATACGGATTATATCTGTAGAATAACATGCTTTTTTTTTTTTTTTTACCAAAGCAGATATTTGTTAACCAATCAACAAGCATTAATTAAGCATACACTGTGATAGATACTATACTAGTCTCAGAGCACACAGAAACAAAACTCTAGGGAAGCTTGAATTCTCTTAGAAGAGGTGACATGAATATATGTGTGTGTGTGTATACAGTATGTGTTGTGTGTATATATGTATATGTTATTACATATACACATATATAAAATGAATGCTAAATAAATACGTAGTAGTTAATTCTGAGGTTCTTACAGAGGAAGGGCACTAGCATCTGGGGGAAATGGGAAAAGAGTCAGATACAAAGTGGTCCTAGGGCTGCCTTAAATACCAAGATCCCCCAAAAGCAAAGAATCTATGATTTTATCAAGACAGGTCATACAAGGTGCCACTGTGGCAGATTATACCCTTTCTGAGGTTTCCTAGGCAAGTTTTAGGGAGTGGGCTGAGACAGGGAAATGTCGGGGAAATAGCGCTGGATTTAGAGGCAGAAAAACTGGTGTTGATTCCTGACCTACATGGTCAGTCAAAAAGCATTTATTTTGTTGTTATTTAGTTGTTTCAGTCACATCCAATTCTTTGTGACTCCATTTGGGGTTTTCTTGGAGAAGATACTAGGGTGGTTTGCCATTTCCAGCTCACTTCACAGGTAAAGAAACTGAGGCAAACAGAATTAAGTGACTTATCCAGGCGCAAATAGCCCGTAAGTATCTGAGGCTGTGTTTGAACTCAGGAAGATGATTCTTCCTGACTCTAGGTGGAGTACGTACACTGCACCATGTAGCTACATTAAAGGTCTGTGCTAAGAGCTTGAAGAGAAGGAAAGAAGAAATCATTAAGCGCCTACTTTGTGCCAGGCACTATGCTAATCACTTTACAGATATTATCTCATTTGATCTTCACAACAATCCCTTGAGATGGGTGAGCCTATTATTGCCAGTTGAAGAAACTGAGGCAGACAGAAATTAATTTACCCAGGGATCACACAGCTGGTAGGTGTCAAAGACCAGATTTGAACTGGTGTCCCTTATTCCAAGCCCAATGCCACAGAGAAAGGAAAAATAATAGCCCATGCTCTCAAGTCTAAATTACTGCCCATGTGATCTTGTTCAGGGCACTTAGTTTTCCTTTCTAGGACTAATTTTTCTTATTTATGAGCTAAATAAGTTGGTTCAATTTTAAGACAGACTCAAAGACTCCTTCCATCTCGAAACCAGTGATTGTGATCCATGATGGTCAAACAGATAATACATAGCACCGAAAGAATTTGAAGTCAGATCTTTCTGAGTCCAAAACCATAGTTCCATCCATTATGTCCCCATGTCTCTACAAATACAGAGATAATATGCATAAAATAGTCTGCGAACTATTTTACCTTTCATATTTTCAGTTTTCAGTGCATTTCCAAAAAGTACCTGACAGCAAGTGGCAAACTGTATTCTCCCATCTGACACTGTGAGAAGTAACCTTTTAATGATCCCATTATTGATTTAGACAGAAAAAAAATATTTATTTTGCACTGTTTTAGGCTGGATTGTTTTGGATAAGTATTTTTTATTATATTAGTGAGGACTTGTCTTTGTCTGACTATCACAATTCTCATCACATTCAAGATGTCTTATTAATGTTGGCTTTTTTCCCAAGTACATGTTCAGACTAATGTCAGGGTGTCATTAGACTTTTCAACAGGATATACAGCAAATAAATCTACTGGAAGAGGTTGACCTTTAATAACTGTAGTCTTCAAAAGGAGACATTACCATTGAAATATGGCATTATTTACTTATACTGCTGCTCTAAATTGCATTTATCCCAGTCATCAATAATATTACAAGGTCACTGACCTGTATAAGAAACACAAATCACAGTATGTCCTACATATACAAAAGGTGATCACATAGTCATGAGGCTGATTTTTATATATGACTTATAGATTTGACTTAATAGCTTAAAATTTCTATTATATATGCATATATTCTCCTATAAAAATAAAGTAAAATACAATATATTATGTGAAAAATGTGCCTGCATAAAATTATGTTATGGTAAATATGTATTATAATTTAAATATGTAAATAATTTGTTAATGTATATAATGAAATATAAATAGAGATTTTATACATATATTCATAAGATGTTTTGGTATATTATATATATATATATGTGATAATGCTACAATTATATATACACATATATAATTTCTTCTAACTAACTATGAATGCTACATAGGATCCCAAACTTAGGAACTACATAGAACCTTAGAGACCATCTGTTCCAAACAACTAATTTTACAGATAAGGAAACTGAGGCAGATAATCATAAATTGAGAATATGATATACTTGTTCAGCCACTGATTCTGAAACCACAGGCTCCGCATTTGAATCCTGCCTTTGATAATTGCTACCTATGAGATGTTAGGTAATTCATTTAATTTTCCTTTGCATCACTTTCTTCAGTTGTAAAGTCTGGAGATTTAACTACAAAGCCTTCAAAGTATCTTCCAGCTCTAGATTTATGAACCTCTCATACTAACTGCTTTACCCAAAGTCACCCAACTTTGGTACACTCTGTACTGAGATTCTAACCTAATCCCAATGAAACCAAATCAAGTAAAATGGAATAGTGAAAAGGAGGTTTGAATTGTAGTCAGAACACCTAAGCTTGAATCCTAGTATTTATTTAATGAGTGACTTAATGCGCACCAGTTAGTAATGACAGACTTATACTAGTACATATGTGCATACATGCATACAGAAATACATATATATGCATAAGTACTTATATACAAACACATCCATACATCTATGTAGGTATGTATATATTAGTATAAGCTTTTTCATTGTGGTATGGTGGATTTAGCTATATATCTAGATTATAGATAATATTTATATCTACCAGAATATTACTATTTCTTGGTTTTCCTTTTGCCTTTTATTCACTGGCACACATTTGTATGTATAAGCTCTTGTAATCTTTCATCTCAAATTTAAAAAAAAAAGATGAAACAGCAGTCATGGGACATGAGAGAAAAGTTTTACTGTTTTCGTTACTGTTAAAATTAGGACAAAATTTTCTCATGTAAAGTCATTTATCCTCCCTTTGCCTCCGCATCCTCATTTCTAAAATAAAGGTTTTAAACTCAGTGGACTCTACAATTTTTTCCATCTCTAAATCTATGATTCTCTGATATTAGTATTCTTTTCAAGAGAGATAGATCATGAAGTCAAAATGTATCAGTTTTCTATTTCTGAAGGTAATATTTATTACATTAAATTTCATATTTCATGGGTATAGCACAGTTTACCTCTTAGATATTTTTTTTTTCCAGACTCAGATCTTCATAGCAATTACTATGTCTTACCTTTTTCATCCATCAGCCAGAAACACAATTGGAATGATCATCTTCCAAATTCATCATTCTGGTCTTTAATCCAGTTTAATATCCTATTGAATGGCAATGAAACTTATTTTGAAATATACATTTCCATCTGAAATCTCCTCTGCTTTAAGTAGAAATAAATAAGTAGGATCTTTCTCTTTGACCTGAAGTAAATTTTGACTAATAGGCTTGCTTTGAGATTCCCACCAGGGACTGGTGTTGTAAAATCTCCACAACTTAACCCCTTGACCCTCTGTGACTGGGAAAAAGATTGCACAGGGACTACAAGGCAATGTGCAAAGGGTATTTGAAAAGTAGTATCATACTAGGCGTTTGTGCTACTTTTCATTTAATAACAAGCATCTCTTAAACATCTACTCTTTTACCAGGTTTTGAGAATAAACACACACACACACACACACACACACACACACATACACACACACAATGAAACAATAAAGGTTAAAATGTATTCAGAAGCAAATATAGATTCTATTCAAAGTAACAATTGAATTACTGGGGTAATTGTTGATGCCTTCTAGAGGGAGGTGGTGGCTGAATGAACCTTGGAGGGGGCTAGGGATTCTAAGACACATAAAGGTATAAAGACAATGCAGTCAAGTAGAAAGATTATTGACCCTGGAATCAGATGATTCATTCAAATCTTAACTCTGACATTCATTACCTGTGTGACCTTGGACATCTTAAATACAATTTCCTCATAAGTGAAATGAAAGGGTTGACCTACATAGTCCCTTTCCATATCCATGCTTTATGATATTTTGTTGATTACTATCATAAATTTTCCTCCCTAAATCAATGAGTTTAAGGTAAAGTTTTTTTTTCCATTCTCAATAACTGAAGAAACAGAAAAATAGATCAATGACCTATGTATTTTTAAGATGCAAAGTAGATGTCTTAAAATTGCCTTTAACCCCAGATAATAGTCTGAGTCACTCAATGATAAGAATTAAAAAAAACATAGTGTTGACACTGACTGGTCAGTGTCTTTTGTTGTTGTTTGATTTCTGATCAATCTTTAGAATATTTAAAATATATGTATGTGTACACATATATACATACATATACATATGTGCGTGTAATATTCTGACATATTCATACACATATGTACATACACACACACACATATATAGAAACAAAGCAGAGAAAGTTTGTATTTCATCTGGCCATATGGGGATGGGCACAAAATCAAAGTGATAGCATGTATAGGAATATCTTTAAAGTCTCAAAGGTGTAAGTGAACTTCCCCTAACTGCCCAGTCATTGCACCAATCATCTGAACTTAACAACTTTTATGGGGTGTGACAAGATTACATGAAACGTTAAGGTAATTGGTAATTTGTCCCTTTATTAAATATCTAAGGTAGAGTCTAGTCCATTATTCTGCCTACCTACTGGTTTATGCCTGAATGAAATATTTGTGTTAGGGTTAAAGAAGGAAACAGACTCCAGGAGATGAATAACAAGGACCTTTATACCCCCACAGAAGAAGAATATAACTTAGTATCACAGCAAAAAGTAGATTACAGACAACCAAACTGAGAATGTCTGGAGTTCCTCTGACTTACAGAATAGCCTTAGGCATATTACCCCCACACATATTACTGTTATATTGAAGATATTGCGGTTTTGATGTTACAAACTGTATTTCCAAAATTTTCCCGAAATACTACTTCTCAAAATTTCATTTTTGCATCTTTTTTTTTTCTTTTCATTCTATTTGAACAATTTTAAATTCAGGGGTCTGACCTCCCCAAAGGGATCACGATTGTCCATAAAGTACCTCAGTGGTTGAAAACTTGTTTTCATTTTAATTTGATAGAGAACAATGAAATATTAACTCCAAGAAGAGAAATGCCCAGATGCTGAGTGTACGTTACCATTTTTTCTTTTCATACCCATACTGTATAATATTTTGATGATTACTGTCATTTAGTGAACAGATTATGAAAATTTAGTTCCTCGGGGCTCCTGTTTAATTAATTAGGCAAATTAGTCTTTGAATTTTTGTTATGTTGTTTCCAGTGTGTGATTGTCATGTAGCTCCATGCTGCTTTTACCTCCTCTACTCCCCTACCCATGAGGAAAAAAAATACACTCAGAAGTCAGCTTTTCAATTTGCAGCTGACAGGTTAGGGTTAAGATATGATTCCAGGTAACAGAAGCCAATGAGAGTACACCCAGTTGATGTTTGTGACATCATCTTCGAGTCAGAGTACATAGAGCAGCTGAGGTAGCAAAAGCTCTAGTACCAGTGGCATTCTGATGAATGCTTACATCTCTTCATTGAGAACCAATTATCTCTCTTTTGTGTGAGGCCCAAGGATCACTCACGCTGCCCGCCTGCAGACAGCGCGGCTGGATCTAGCTGAGCGAATTGTTTTTCCTGCCTCTGGTAAGAAGCTCTTCTGATTTCCCTTCTCTTTCCAAATAAAGGTGATGTGCCTAACCTAGGAAACTACAGAGGAAACTGCTTTCAGAGTCCAACAGGATTAGCCGCTAGGGAGATTGGAAGTAGAGAGATGTTTAAAACATGTGGTGAGAGGAAGAGCGGGGTTTAGCAGGGTACAGTTTCAAAAGGGGGCATGCTAATAATGTACACCTGGAAAAGTCTCATTTGCAGTAAAAAGTAATTGGCAATGAAATCTAGGCTTTTCTTCTGAAATCGGAAAGTAATTGGCATGACAAGACCGTTATACGAAATGAAACTTGCAACATATCACTCAGCTGGAAGGTTTTGACATTTTGCTTAAGGAGAGAGGGGAGAGACAGAAAGAGAGAGAGAGAGACAGAAAGAGAGAGAGAGAGAGAGAGAGAGAGAGAGAGAGAGAGAGAGAGAGAGAGAGAGAGAGAGAGAGAGAGAGAGAGAGAGAGAGAGGAGAGAGAGGAGAGAGGAGAGAGATTGTAAAACGCTAAACGCTAAAAATGCACGAGTTGAACTTTGTTAATTGTGACTGTTTCGCCAAAGTTATTTTTGTGTTAGCAGAGGAAAGTCAATCTAGTGAGTTAAAGGTTTTCAGTTGTTAAATAAAGTTAAGAATACTTTTAAAGATTTCTTTTTGCTCCTAGTTCCCTTTAAGGATAAAGGAACAAGTATAGTAAATGGCTTCAGGGTGAAAATGGGAGGCAAGAAGTGGGAAATATTGCTTTATTTATTGTCTCAACTGCTCTGATTGAATGTGTAAAAAAAATATTCTATGACTCTATGCAGGATAGTTTAATGTTTTTGTTCAGTGTTTAATCACTTAGTGCTCTGGTTCTTTTACTGTGATGATTCTCCCAGTTTTGCTGCAAAACAAGTACATCTGCTCAGCTGCTGCTGTGGATGGGGAGGATTAACATTGACAGTGATACTGAAAAGTCAGATACAATAAAGGTTCTTAATTGACTTAGAGGACTCAAATACTGCCTGATGAAGGCTCCAGTAGCAAGTTTTACTAGTCAAGTCCTGCCTGTGATAAGACATAATGAAAAGAAGGATATTAATGCGAAAACTGGCAGCAGTGACTTGTGAGAGAGAGCAACATGGACTAGTAGTAAATGTTTACTATTTACGTCAATAGTCCTCAATTATTTTGATGCTGCATGACTGGAGGATATAATTAAACTTTGGAATGATGATCTACATGGACTACTTTTTGTGTATTCCTGTTATTCAGATTCATTTTCACTGTCTGGCAAGGTAACATGTTGTTGCATTTATCCAAACTGGCATTTTTGATCATTAGAAGTCAGGGTTTGGAGGTGTCCAAGTTGCACTTAGAGGCAGCAGGGGGCTTCTCAGTGATGTGGCACTTTTATGTCTTTGACGAGCCCAGTCCTGTCTCTCGGTTCTGAACATCAGGAGTGTTCGATTTTTTCCTTTCAGCCAATTCAAGTCCGAACAAAAATGTGTTTATAGCAAGTGTCAGATATATGCTAATGGAATTTTAGGATTTATGCATGCCTTCTTTGCCAAAATGAGAGTACCTCACCATTATAGAGCTCTATAACCTTTTGAATGCTCACCAAAAGTTGTTAAGGTGTATGCAAGTAACTTTTAATACCATAGCAATATGCATCAATACATCTAAAGGTGAGGACCCACAAGTTTTGGCTGTCAACTTTTTGACATTGTGAGATCTTTACAGTGATGCGCGCACATCACACACACACACACACACAGACATAGTGTGATTATGTATGTATGTGTGTGCATTGTGTGTATTTACATGTTTATACTATAGTGTCTATTTGCATATATATGTATGTATGCATATGTATGCATATATGGTGTACGCAAATCATTCTTTTCTGTAGGGAGGAGAATAATTTACCTGTGGACATAAAGATAATTGGTGCTCGATCCTGGTATAAAAGTCATTAATATCAACTTTTCTTTTTTCTCTAATGTTATCCTTGATATAAGAGGGAGCTAGGGTGTGGATATTTTATAAAATTAATTAATTCCCTAAGATTCCTCTTCAGATTGAACAACAAAAAAATAGCTTTATATTTTTAGTATATGTATTTTTTGCCTTAGCCCTTCTACTGACATGTTATTTTGACATTTTAAAGGGTAATGATAATGATAAAGATAATAATAATTAGTAGTAATAATTATACTAGTGATATTTAAATAGACTTTCAGGTTTGCAAATAACTTTGCATACATTACCTTGTTCAATAATAGGTTATACATTCTTACCACATTTTTTAGTACACGTACAATCTGATGTGACTAGAAAATGTTCCTTTAGCATTATTATTTTTTTGTTGCTTCATTTAGAGTCACAGAAATTAAAAAGCTGGATAGAACTTTAAATATCATGTAGGTCAACCCCTGACCCTAAACTCTCCATTTTATTGAGAGCACTAGCAGGGGCAGTGATTTGAAAATATTAGGTAGTGGCTAAACCTAAATATAAATTTCCATAAAGTGATTCTCAGTAAACTCTTTTCCATTAGATTTCACTGTGAGTGAATTTTGAGCATAATCCCTTGCACATGGTAGGTACTCAGTTATATTTGTTAAATTGAAATCTTGGCTCTGGGCTCTTCCTTTGATGGTCCTGAGCTTCCCTACTGTCTGATTACTAATCAAGGATTTAAACAGCTCTTGTCAGGAGAAGAAAGTACCTTTGAAAACTGATGTGAAACAACAATAACAAAATGCCCCAAATCCAAATGGACTGTACACACACATATGCTCACCTATCATGTCCCAAAATTTCACACTTTCAACTGTAGGCTGGTTTCTCTCATTCATTAATTTCTACTATCAAGATTTTACTTGCTATTTTTTTGTTTGTTTTGAGAGGGAATTGGTATGAAGTGACTTGGCCAGTATTACACAGCTAATAAGTGTCTGAGGTCAAATTTGAATTCAGATCCTACTGACTCCAGGGCTGGTACTCTACCTACTTTACTTCTGAACTTCTCTTTGATTGCTATTTTAACTGGACTTTTGTCACTGAAAATATTGAGTGGAAATATTATGTCATTTATCCCAGATTTTGACCAGCTACTTCTACCCCAACCCAGGTTGGTAATTGACAAGGAAAAAGTACCTGAAAGTTGATTTATCAATCCCATATTCATTTTAATTTATTTGTACATTTTTTATGAGTTCCTTTATATGTACGTATATTATGTCCCTCAAGAAGAGTAGATAGCAAATTTTCTGAAGGTGTTTGTTTTGTTTGCAAGTTTCAAGAGGACATAGAATGATACTCTCCCCTTGGGTGATATTACATGACCAGTAGAGTTGTACCTCCTAAGCCAAGTTTCATCACAATCACACTACTAATTTAACTTCTCCTAGTGCAAATAACTTTGTTAGGTACTGTTTTGTTTTGTTTTGGTTTTTTTAATGAGCAAAAATCTCTAGGTGTTATTTATTTATTTATTTAGAATTGTCTTTGTTATATTATGACTGTGCCTTTGCAATATCAAAATACTCTGGATATCTTGGCATCCTTATAATAGAAAAATGGTTTTTAAAAATCATAGTTTTTGCCCTTTTTTCTAGCAATAACTTGTAGCTCTCTTCCCTTTTAAAATTCATGGGAAACTATCTACTCTCCTTGACTCAACTTCCTATCTATTCATTCACTTATTTTTTTAATTAGTTTTTTTCATTAATATAGCTAAATTCACATTTCAGTATAAAGCTTGAAGCAGACATTAGAATACTGAGTATGGAGTTAATAATCCCTCAGTTTGGATTTTACAAGTTAGCTGTGTGACCTTGATTCAGTCTCTTAACTACTTTTTCCTCTGTTTCTTCATCTGTAAAGAAAGGTAGTAGCTCCTACATTCCAGGAGTGTTGGCATGATAAGATAATATCCATAAAGTATTTCTCAAAGCTTAAAGAACTATCTGTTTTTTAACTGTTACCATTAGTTTTGTTTCTGATAGAAAAAGATTATTATATATGAAACTGAACTTCTATTGGATACAGCTTTGAATAGTTGTTAAATTTCATAGAAAAGGAGCAGAACTTTGTTTTCATATGTCTTTTTCTGTTCTTTTCTGTATATTTTTAAAATATTTCATTGATTTTTCCCTTTTTTTTACATTATTCTACTCCTGCCAGAATTCTACCCTTTTCAACAGATAAATGTAGTGAAGCAAAACAAATTTACATATTGTATCTGAAAATAGATGTCTCATTCCTCACCTCCAGTCCATCATCTCTTTTCCAAGAGTTAGAAAGTAGGCTGTATCATATGTCTTCTAGAGTCATGAGCGTTCCCTGAATTGATGAGGGTTCTTAAGCCTTTCAAAGTCTTTTTTCTTTTATATTATTGGAGTCGCTGTAGAAATTACTCTTTTGGTTTTACTAATTTATCTCTATACTTGTTAATACCAATCTTCCTCTCGAGTTCCTTTGAACCTATCATTTTTTAAAAGTTTCTTGCAGCAAAATAATATTCCATTACACACACACACACACACATACATACATACATACATACATACATATATATATATATATATATATATATATATATATATATATATATATATATATATCAATCATACTTTGTTCAGTCATTTCCAATTCTGGGGAACCCATTCCATTTTCCAGTGTGTTGATACACAGAAAAGCATTGCAATACATATTTTTTGATAACATAACTATTTGTCCTTTCTCTTTGATCTCTTGGTAGTGCTATCCATGCAGAATTTGGTGATCTGTACTTTAGTGGTCTGAACTTTGTGGCTCTGTAGTTCCAAATTTTCTTCTATAATGTTTCAATTAATCTACAACTCTATCAGTACACTTTATTGTGCTTCTTCTACCCCAATCACCATGAAAATTTCCCTTTTAGAGGTATGTATATATGATTTTTGTTAGTCTCATGAGAATGAGAAGGAAACTTGGTATTGCTTTAATTTCCCCCTTTCACCTCTTTGAAATCTGTCTTCTAGCTATATCATTTAATTGAAATTGATGTAATGACATTTGCCAGTAATCTCTTAGTTGTCAAATCTGATTGGCCTTTCCTCAATCCTTATCCTTCTTGACCTGCTCCTACCACCTTCTTTTTATCTCTGTCTCTATCTTTCACTATACCTATCTGTCCCATCATTCTTTGGAGGTCAAGTACAACAATTGGTTGTCCTATAGATAGCCTAGTCTAGATATACACAACACCAAACTGTTATCATTCATAAGTAATTATTTGTTAAATACTTACAATGTGTTGAAGTATTGTACTAAGTGAGGGGGAAAGAAAAAAAAAGTGAAATGATTCCTACCCTCAAGAACAATATGTACGTATCTATGGGTAAATACAATATATTTAAAAGTAAATAATAGTTCAAACACGGGAGAGCTTAGGATAGGTTTCATGAAGAACATAACACTTCAGCTGAGTCTTGAAGGAATCCAGAAAGTCCAAAAGGAAGAGGTGAATAGGTTATGCTTTCTAGGCATAGGAATCAATCAGAGAACAGGCACCAAGAAGTACCAGGTGTATGAGAAGAAGGGAGGGAGGGAGGGAGGGAGGGAGAGAGAGGGAGAGAGGGAGAGAGGGACAGAGAGAGAGAGAGAGAGACAGAGACAGAGACAGAGACAGAGAGACAGAGACAGAGACAGAGAGACAGAGACAGAGACAGAGAGACAGACAGAGAGACAGAGAGAGAGAGAGAAGGAAGGAAGGAGGAAGAGGATGGGGAGAGAGAATTATAAGCATTCATATGGGAGTTAATGAGGGACTAAATTAAAGTAGTGGCTATATAAGTAGAAAAGGAATAGACAAAAGTGAGAAGTTGTGGAAATTGGCATGACAAAAATTGCCTATAAATCAAATGAGAATGAAGAGTTGAGAATGACACTAGGATGGCAAATGTTTATCTGCAATGTATTTTTAGAAAATTGTCCAGGACACTGAAAGAATGTGACTTTGCCCCTACACAGACAGTATCTGTCAGAGGTGGTTCATGAATTTCATGAAGTCTATCTACTGTGGCACAAAATTAAGAAACATGATCTTCATTTCTAAGGATTTTTTCATTTTTAGTCTAGATATCTTTTACAAGGCAATTTTAGTAGATTCCTCTCCTTTCCCCACCAAAAGAAAGGGTAAAAATATAATACCCTATAAATGAACTGAATATACTAATAATGTTAATACATAATTATCTAATCCTTTACAGTTTATTTTTAAAGTGCCTTCTCATCTACTTGTTCTGATAAAATATAATAACTAATATCATTTCCATTTTTCAGAAAAGGCTGAAATGAGGTGTGATTTGACCAGTTAATAATTGCCCAGCTAATAATCGCTAATAATTGCTATTGACTCCCAAACACAATATACTTTTTCTTCTGTACTGTGTTGTCTATTAGTATCACAGGAACCTTGAAATTCATGTAACAAAATTCAAAACATTATCAAAGTATCTCAATACAAAGAAAAATAATAGGTACTGTGATAGAATCTAATCATGAAGCTAAGTCTATGGCCATTAATCAACCACTGAGAACTAGATTTACTGTTTATTTTAGATAAAGTTTTGGATAATATTAAAGAGAGAAAGAATAGATACTAGAGGAAACAGATCACTTTTTAATCATTAAATAGGAATAACTGACTCCAGAAGCTCTAGGAACTGGGTAAAAAGACCAGAAGTTCAGTTTAGTATTTGAATTGATATTTTGTACTCAAACATTCAGGTTTTTTGACAATTGAACCTGAAGCTGATATTTACTATAGACAGAATTAATATTTATTATACAAAGAATTCAAAATATAGTTGTTTCAATGAATAAAAGTGCTTTCAACTGTGCCTTGCTCAGTGAAAATCAATCAATCTGTACACAGAAGTTATCGGTTTAAGATGAACTGTTTCTGATGTTATCTTTTAATTAGCCATGGAAGTTTCCAGTGTCACAAATATAAATCTTGAAATAATTAATAGTTCCTTTCCATCATACTAAATTTTCAGCAAAATATTGGTTGCTGATAATACTAGAGGAAGAGGAACTTTCTTGAACCATGACCTTGTATTTGTCACCTTTAAATGATATTTTCTCAAAATGAGAGGGATTCTCTCACCAAATAAGCCCAGTGTTCTCAGGAAATAACATTAGCTTTAATATTCTCTGCCTCTCAGAGGTTAACAAATGGTAATGTCTGCTCGATCCTTTCAGGTTTAAGACAGATAAAGATGCTAACACTGGATTTGTAAAGGATAAAAATCTGTCCTCAGGATCCTCATGATGCAGCTGTTCAGTTGTTTCAATTGTGTCCAACTCCTGGGGATCCCATTTGAGATTTTCATGGCATAGATGCTGGAGTGGTTTGCCATTTCCTTCTCCAACTCATTTTACAGATGAGGAAATTGAGGCAAACAAGATCAAGTGGATTTCTCTGGGGTCACCTAACTAGTAAGTGTCTGAGGGTGTATTTAAACTCAGGTTTTTCTGACTCCCAGTCCAGTGTTCTATTATACCACCCAGGTTCCCTAATACTCATTGTAATGGATTCTCCCACACTCCTCCTGCCAAGATGATCAACATCAATGATAGGCATCGGTTCTTGAATTTTTGACTCATTTTTCTTAACACAATAATTTTGATAATTATTTTGATGTATTGAATTCAGATGAAGATCCAGAATCCTTTTATTACTATATTCTCAAATAATATATTTGGTTTTAAACTAATATTTGTGATATTAAAAGGCAAGTTTTCTGATATCAAGCACAAGGAAATAAAAAAAATATGGAGCTAGATTTGGTCTATCTTTTTCCAGATTACCCGTTATATATCAGTCTTCAGGTGGCCTAAATGATATTCTTAAGTTCTATTACTTACGTAACTTTGCTGATAATACTGGAGGAGGAGAAACTTTCTTGAACTTCACTTTCCTCACTAGAAAAATCATGGAATTATATTGGGTCCTATCATGAGTAAAAATGCTGACAAAGTTTCCAAGTATTAAAAAATCAGTTTATTAACTAAGCTGGTCAATAATCAATAAGTGGATGATTAGTGGTTTCTCTTAGTAACCAAAGATATAGTTGCAGGATCTTGGATCATCTTAAATGCCCTGCTGTCTTTTAACAGGACATTATTAGGTCCTCCCCTGACAAGCAAAAGGCAACCTTAATTGGTGGACATTTAATGAGAAAGTGGGCTAAGAGCTCTCAACTCTTCCAAATTACTCATACTTTGGGGAATGGGTATAGAATGGGGCATAGTTGAGAAATAATACTTAGTCATGAGTTTTGAGCCCCATTTAGCAATCTGAGCATCTCAGTCAGATTCTTTCTGATTCTGTTGCTCACTGATGAGCCAGGCTGCCTAATAGTCTTATGAAGGTAGTAAAAATAGAAGCTTCCCCCCTTCCCCCTCAGTGATCAAACTCAACCTAGGGCATATTTATAGAGTAAACAGAACTCAGGTTCCTAATTGGGGGGGGGGGGGGGGGAGGGTGAGGGCAGTGCAATCTAGCTAAGGAGCAGATGCCTTGAGAAGATACTTTATAGTTTTATATTCCTTATCCTGAATTGACCTGGGAAGGGTCTTAGTGTCTTCTTAAGCTAATGTTAAGAGATGGACTTTCAGCAGAAAAGAGAATACTACAAATTAATACTGATAATCAAATGTCATTAAAATGAGTTATCCTTGTTATCAAATACACAGACCAAGGTCACATACAGCCCACAATATTACCCATTATGGGCCAGCGAACATTAAAATGTAATTGGAAAATATTTAACAAAGTATACAAAAATACAAAAAATTAGGTTATATTACATTTTAAATATAAAACCTTAATTTTTCTTTGGATTCAGTTTTATGATTATACAACGAATAATTTATTATTCTTTTATTAATTCTTGTTAGCTTTGATTAGCATCATGATAGTTGATCTTTTTTTTAAATATACTTAATTGTATTTTCTCAATTACAAGCAAAGATTGTTTTCAACATTCATTTTTGTAAGATTTTGAGTTCCAAATTTTTTCCCCTCCTTCCTTCCCTTCCCTTTTTCATCCCAAGATTGCAAGCAATCTGATATAAGCTATTCTTTTAGAATCATGTTAAACATATTTCCACATTAGTCATGTTATGAAAGAAGAATCAGAACAAAAGGGGAAAAAACACAAGGAAAAAAAAAAGGAAGTGAAAATGGTATTCTTTCAATCTTCATTCAAATTCCATAGTTCTTTCTCTGGATGCAGAGAGCGTTTTCCATTGTGACTCTTTTGGAATTGTCTTGTATCTTTGTGTTGCTGAGAAGATCCAAGTCTATCATAGTTGATCATCCCATAATATTGCTGTTACTGCGTACAATGTGCACAGATTCTGCTCGCTTCACTGAGAATCAGTTCATGTAGGTCTTTCCATATTTTTTTCTGAAGTCTTCCTGTTCATCATGTCTTCGAGCACAATGGTATTCCGTTACATTCATATACCACAACTTGTTCAGCCATTTCCCAATTGATAGGTATTCCCTCAATTTCCACTTCTTTGCCACCACAAAAAGAGATGCCATAAATAGTTTTGTCCGTGTGAGTCCTTTTCCCTTTTTTATGATCTCTTTGGGTTATAGAGATAGTTGATCTTAATTGTTTTTCTACTTTCTGATATGAAATTGTTGTTGGTAATTTTGCAAGAGGCAGGGAGGTGTGATAGTTGGGCATATGAGATAAGGAGATGGTTTGTGGGATAATTTGATAATAGGAAAGAGGCTTAGGGTCATGTGGTGAGGAGAAAAATGATAGAAAGGAGACCTTTGTAGTGGAATTCAGAGATAAATGTGTAGCACAAAGAAAGAAAAGGTCAGAACCTCACATACTAGGACATGAGTATAACAGCAAAAAGAAGTCTCAGAGTTCACAGCCAGTCTCTTGCTGTTGCACATCTCAATCTGTTTTTGGTGTAGAATGCAGATAAAGACTTAAGATAAAAAGCTTTGTGATATTTTTAATATTTGAAGAGTTATTAGTAAAAAGTAGAAATGTCCATATTCTTTAGCTGTTAATGTGGCACTATAAATGATAAATTTTCATTTGACTAAGCGCCTTGTGGTGCACTAAATACTTTGTTAAGTTTTTCATTTTTGTGTATTTCAGTGTTGCTCCTGTGCAGTATTTAAACTTGTTGTAGATTACATACCCTTCCCTATTAAGATGAAGTTTCACTCATGTGGGCAAAACCCCATGTTAGCTGCAGCCAATCTATCCAGGTTTGTATGGAACCTAAGCAGATGAGAGGTTGTTTTTTTGTTTGTTTTGGTTTAGTTTTGTTTTCGTTTGTTCATTTGTTTTCCTGAGAAGGTAAGAGAAGCCAAAAGTGGTGTGTGTGGGCTGTACCTCCTTTTCACCAATTATTCTTCTCATCCCATGATCTGTCTCTCTGGCACCATCATGTTCTAAAATTTTTCCTCTTTTAGTAGGCTAGTAGGGGAATGGCTCAAGCCACCTCTGTAGGTAAATCCAGACCTCAAGTTTCCTTTAAACATAGTTCATGCAATTGATCTATGGTTCTTATCCATGCACCACTGAAATTTGTTCTGTGTTCAATAGTATGCAGGAAATCATATTTTGTTGCTTCTAGATTCAATGAGTCTTTATGTAATGGAGGTTAAGGAAAAAAAGACTTTATTGTAGCTTATGCAAGGCAAGAAAATTACAAATATATTTAAAAATAGAAATACAAAGGTATAAATTATAACTAAAATATTAAATTATAAAGTATTTTTAATCTTATTTTATTTTACAGGAAATATATATGTCATGCCACATTTCTAAGAATAATAAATAATGACCCCTACAAGGACAGAATTTTTCATACAAAATACAAGATAGGAGCTAGATTATTTCTTTTCTAAACCTAAAAAAGAAAGATCACATGTGTAGTTTGTAGACACAGCAACAGTATCCCCCAAAAATAGAATTCAAAACATCAGAATTAAACATACTATTCTGAGTTTGAATAATACTTAAGTAAAATAAGAGAATATGAATCAAATAATTCATAATCCGTATTTAAAAAAATTAAAAATTCATGAAGACACTGAGGATACAATCAAAACTTGTTATATTGTTTTAGAACTCGTTAAGTATTGAAAATAATTTTTTTCTTGTTGTTTAGTCTATTTCAGGCATGTTCAACTCTCTGTTACCTCATGTGGGGTTTTCTTGGTAAAGATATCTGTTTGCCATTTCCTTCTCAAGCTTATTTTACAGATTAGGAAACTGAGGCAAACAGAGTTAACTGACTTTCCCAGGATGACAGAGCTAGTGTTTGAAGTCTAACTTGAACTCAGATCTTACTAACTCCAGGTGTTTCCTAACTCCAGTGCTCTATCCATTGTGCCATTTTGTTTTGAAATTTGTGAAATGTGAAATGGATTTATGAAAGTATGACATTTATGAAAATTATATGATGAAAGTAGATGAGATTCTTTATCCCAGAAAAAGTTTACACTTTTACAACATTTCGTTATTCTAAAACACTGTTGTGGAAAGAATTAATGAAATTGACACATATCAATGAGAGAAAAAAATGGAAGAAAACTGCCTGATTTTTTCAATTACAGTCAATAAAAATACGGGTATTAGTGGGGTGACTCAAGTGGTCGTATTTATTGGGACACGATACAAAAATCTTACAGTGAATAAAGATTTACTTGATATTTTTTCTTTTAATAGCACTACAACAGATGAAAATATATATAATTTTAGACAAGAATAATTAAATAATTTTTAAAATGTAGTCTAGCTACAAATTTGTATCTAAATTATTGACATAAGAGAAGAAATTGCTCCTCGTAGTATGTCACTGCATTGTACAACAGGAAGTATTCTGCTCAAAGTAGAAAAAGTGGAACATGTGCTAAAGTTTGCTAAGAAAACATTGAGTTGTGTATGTTCTTGAGGATTGAATCGATTTTGTTTTTCTTTATTGCTTTTGGAACTCAAAAGTGAACAAGAGGCATTATTTTATCATACAGAACTTCACTGGCTTTCCTTTCCTGAAGTTTTGAAGAAATTTTGGTAACATTGCCATGAAATCAAAGTGTTTTTAGAAATTAAAAGAGAATTGGTAGAAGAGTTTAATAATAAGAACTAGTTTCAGGATTTGACTTTCAGTACAAATATTACAAGACATTTAAGTGAGTTGAATATAGAATTTTCATGGCAATTTATAACGTTTACATAAGACTGCATTACAGCTTTTAAGCTAAAACTTGGTCTTGGGAAAGTCTACTAAAATTGTGATTTGACTCATTTTCCTACATGCAAAAATTATCAAGAGTCATTTTGCTCTTGTAATTTCGGCAAGTATGCCTCAAATATTCAAGAATTACTATTTGAATTTGAAAGGCATTTGATGGATTCAAAATGTGTGAAAACAATTTTTAACTATTCAGGGCTCCATTTTCTTTTGATGTTCAGAGAAAGAAAAGTAACACTCAAATGGAACTTTTTGAAAATCATTGTAACAAAGAACTAAAGAAACATATAATGAAGTTAGCGTTCAAGATTTTTAGTCTTACTTGCCAAGATATTTTGTTCAATTTTGCTGCAAGAATCCTAGCAATGTCTGATGGTCTGTACCTATGGAGAAAGTTATTTTTGGTCCTGAAGGATACTGAAACTTCACATTGGGAAAGTTCACAAATAAGCATTTGTTATCTGTATTGACAACTTTGTTATCACAAAAGCTTATGAGTGATATAAAACATAGTCACTGGCAAAAGATGCTAAGTTTTTAACAAATAAGATTAATTTTGAATTTTACTGTAGTGATTCAATATTAAAACAAACTATATACTTATTTTTATCTGTTGCTAACTTTCATCTGATTTGCATTCATTTATTTGAGATATAGCTTAAAGGTCACATAAATATTGAAAACATTGTCAAACTCATCATCATGTTTCTTTTTCAATATTAGTTTTATCTCGTTCCTCTCTGATGTTAATGTGTTGATATACACACACATATATACACACATGTATAAATACATATATGTGCATATACTCCATTTTCCAATTCTTTGCCTATAGATAGGAGTTGAGTGGTCATAAATGATTCCAATGCAATTAACAGTTGTTGAGGTACCCTGTGAAATCCTCCCAAATTTGAATGATAAAATTAATGAGAATCGAGCTCATCATTTTTTCCCATTGCATGCATAAGTTTGTCTAAATTATGTCTATCATCTTCATAATATACCTGTTGGGTTAATCTCATCATCCTGTAAAGGTTCATCATTGCTCTATCTCAGCACCACCCTCTTCCTCTCTAACTGATTGTTGGGACCCTGAACTCTGAAGATCATTTTTAAGGAGAGAGCCCAGCTAGGATATCTCATTTTTCATGAGGCTGCACTTTTAGGATTTCTCTAACTTCTCATGCATTTAAACAAGTTGAGTACCTTTTCTTACTTCCCACTCCCCAGCTTTTCAGCTTCCTTTTGTGTTTTGTCTTTCCATATTAGATTGTTATCAACTTGAGGGCAGGAACTGGCTTTTTGTTTTGTTTTCTTTAGTTTGTTTGTTTTCTGTTTTAATATTTGTAGCCCTTAAGTTTAGCATAGTGCCTGGCACATGGTATGTGTTTAATAAATATTCACTGTCTGACTATTCTTGGAAAGTAAGCTGGAAAGGAGAGGGACTGAAGGTAGGAGAACTCATCAGCAAGCAATTGCAAGATACGAGGTACATAAAAATAAACATGAAGACAACAAAATAAAAAATGCAGTCGTATATTTTTAGCAGTTTAAGGAATGCAACATCTTTTGATTACATTATCTCTTATGATCCTAAAAACAGCTCAAACAAAGGTATGTGACTTACTCAGGATTAAAGGTTAAGTAAATGAGGCAAAATTCTGAGAATTCAAACTTTTTCTTCTTGACCCCAAGTCCAGTGCTCCATCCACTGCCCAAGGTAGTTGAGCAGCCTGTCCTAGGGTGGTAGCAATAAAACCAGGGAAGAATGGACAGGTTCTGGAGATTTTATGGTGATGCTTTTAACAGGAACTGTTGAGATTCTGGATGTAACAATAAGAAGCAACATTCATATAGCACTTTACAAATGTTATGTCGATTGTGAAATAGGTGCTGTTATTATTCCCTTTTTACAGATGAGGAAATTGAGCCTGAAATGTTACGTTACTTGCCTGGGATCTTTCTGACTGCAAATCCAGCACTCCTTTCACAGTTCCAAGGTGATTCAATCTCAGAGAAAATGAAGAATTATAAAGGTAAAGGAGGAGAAAGGGGTATGATGTTTGACGAAATAAAAATGTAATAGGAATCAGAACACATGAGTTGAAATTCTGATTTGGCCACATATTTGTTATTTATCTGAAACTTGGAAAGTCGCTGAAACTTTCTGGGTCTTCATCCCCTCATTTGTAAAATGAAGGAGTTGGATTTGATGATCTCTAAGGTCCCTTCCAATTCTAAATCTGTGATTGTCATGATCCAGGAAGGCACGCAGGCAACATAGTCTAACTTTTATGAAGTTTCATAGAATCACTAAGAAATGAAGTCAGTAAGAGTGGCTAGCAAACTCTCATCCTCGATCAAGTGTCTGTGTGTACCCCAGTATTATAGTACCATTTACGTGAGCTAAGAACCATATTTAAAGCAAACAGGTGGAAAAACAAAAACACAAACACAACCTAAAGATTTTGGCAGGTAGTATACACTAGGCTTTATTATAACTTATAATGATACCAAACACTTACCTGCTTCAGTAGCCCTCTTCTTGGACTCATCCACATTTGTTTCAACCATCCCACCATTAAAGTAGATCAAATGGTCAGTTGTAACAAATTTGCCTGAGTTTATGACTCCTCTGACAAAATTGCAAATGTGAGTTTTTTGTCTGGTTTAGTTAAGACTTAGTAATAATGCCTTTAGGGAGACTGATTTAAAATGATGAAGGGGATGATAGAGAACCAGGAAAATGAGGGTTTTAGTTCTGATATTTCAGTCATGTCTCACTCTTTGTGACCCCATTTGGGGTTTTCTTGGCAAAGATATTGGTACCTCCTTCTTCAGCTCATTTTGCAGATGAGGACCTGAGGCAATCAGGATTAGGTGACTTGCCCAGGGTCACACAGTTAGGGCATTTCTGAGGCCAGATTTGAACTCAGAAATATGAGTCTTCCTGATTCTAGACCTGGCACTCAATCCGCTGTGCCGGCTTGCTGCCCAAAAATGAGGGACCAATTAGAAATTAATGGTTTTTAAGTGACTATTTTATACAGAATAACCCTATGCTGGGGGAGTTTCCAAAGTTTAGAGCAGGGACAGGCCCAGACCTCAAGGAATTTACAGAATCTACAATCTCTTTCATGCCAAAAAGCAGGACACAGATAGTGCAAGTCAACTGCTAAGATCAGCCAAAATATTCAGAAGAAAGAACAAGGAATTTCTCTAATTTAACTAAGTCAACAAATAGCCTCAGAGAAAAATTTTGGAGACTAGATATCAAGGTCTCCAGAAAGAGAATGATATTGAGAATTAGAACAATGTTCCTATAATATAGCTGTGAATGAGAAAAAAGAGATGACTAGAATACTGGAAAGAGTCTGGCATTGACTAACTATGTGTGCTTGTTAACTGCATTGAGACAGTTTATTCATCAATGAAATGGAGACTGGCATTAACATACTCTAGTGGATTTGCTAAGAGGGCCAAGTGAGATACAATCTTGGCAGTACTGTTATTTTGACACCTATAGAAATTGAAAAAAAAAATGCTACGATTCCAGGAGAAACAAAATATTCAGCTGGGTTTGTTCACATACAAATACCTTCGTCATTTGTCTGCACACGTGTGTAAAGAATTAACCTAACTTTTAATAAAGTAAGTACACATTATTATAAAGAAGTCATAGATATAAACAAAGGATCAGATTATTGCCTCATACCTCTTAATTGTCATATCTGCTGGTCTTTTCTAAATTCCCATCCTTCTTGAATTCCCTGGGTCAGTTGACACTTGTGACTAACTTCTCCTCATGGATACTCTATATTTTGTGATATCATTCTCTCTTTTGCTTCTCCTACATATTTGATTCTTCCTATAAAATTTCATGTCATTGATTGCTCATCTGTATCATATCCTCTAACTGGGAGTATACTCTGAAACTTTAACCTGGATCCTGTTCTCTTTTTTTATATACATGTTCTCTATGTGACATCATCAGATTTCATGTGATTAGTTATCATCCTTATGCTGATGACCCCCAGAACTGTTTCTAGACTTATATGCAGCCCTTTAAGGAGGGGATTCTGAACATGATTTAATGTTCACATAGTGGTTCATGGTTGTTATAAATAGTGGTTAATCTCTCTCTCTCTCTCTCTCTCTCTCTCTCTCTCTCTCTCTCTCTCCGTCTCTCTCTCTCCCTCTCTCCCCCTCTCTCCCTGTATATGTGTGTGTATGCATACATATTGCATATAATACTTTACTTAATACAATGATTCATTTAGAGAATAATGATATATATATGTATATATATATACATATATATATATATATATACATTTTTAATTTCTTGTGCCTTCTTTCTATCTCCTCCTTTGCCATAAATCAATTAGCTATGTTTGGGTTTTGTTTGTTTGCTTCTGTCAGTAGCTAGGCTCACTTTCTAATGTGTTACTTGAAATTATGTAAGCTGGGAAACTAGATGACAAAACGTGTTCAAAATATACCTAAAATATCAAGAAATGGACTTAGAACAAAGGCCACATGGATAATTTACACACTTGACCTTTTAGTACCTGGGAATTTGAAGTATTTCTTAGTTCCTTAAAGTTCGTCCCCCACTTATTTTTCTTAGTTATTCAGTGAGTAATGGGTAGTTGAAATTCCTAGATAACAGAACTTGTACCAATATAGAATGAACTCTCCAAATCCTGACCTTAATAGATATAGACCTGGCCTTATATCAGAGAATATAATACTTGGACTCTCTGTTGTGATCAAACTTTCTGATTTATCATGAATAGGAGCACATAAAAGAAACCAAAAGGAGAGGTGAAAAGTCCTCAGTTCTATTTTTGTGTCTTCATTTCTTTGCCACTCAAATATTCTTCCTATGCAGTATTTTACCCATTTTAAAAGAGGATTAATAACATTATTTTAATTGAGCTTCCTTGAAGATTAATGAGATTTTTTTTAATAGTGGTTCCTCTTTTTTGTGGGGAAAGGCTATGATATAAAAAAAATTTATAGGAAATTATATTATGGAAGATCACTGTAAGACAGACTTCTTTTAAATATTGGCAGCTATCAGTCAGAAAATAAGAAAATGTTTACAATCACTTTACTCTCAGAATATTTTTTTTTTATATATGCCCTAGTTGAAAGAGTGCTGACTCTGGAGTCAAACGACATGTGTTTTGTATCCTTCCTCCCCCATTTACTACCTGTTACCTTGGGCAACTCACTTAAAGACCCATTTGTAAAATGACTCTAGATGGCCTCTAAGTTTCATCCCAGCTTTAAATCAATGACTTTACATTGCACAGCATTCATTCCTGTGTAATTTGGCACTTTGACCAAGGTAAGCATGTTCCTTTTCTATAAGCTTCCATGGGAACACATTTCTATGCCGTCAAAGTCAGAATTATTTAGCCATCTAAAAAGTGACTGCTTTGGAGCAATTACCTTGCTGTTATTCCACTGAGATTGAATCCAAGTTTGTCATATCCTCTGACTGCTCTTTTGGACTTGGGCCTGTTTTAATAATGCAGTCTCATGGAACATGCCCTCAAGGAAGAAGACAAGAAAGCAAGCTGAATACTACTGCATGAAAACAAAGTTAAAAGACAGTGTCTTGAAAAGATTTTAAGGGTCAACCTTTAAAAATCAAGAAAGCATTAAAATTCAAGGTTGAAGGTGAAATATGGGCTCTGGGCCTTTTTTGTAGAACTGAATACTATGGTTCTCAATAAATTTTAAATACATATAGACACACATATATGCATACAATGTGTATATCTATATATGTGTGTGTATGCATATGTATGTTTACACACACACACACACACACAAATCACCTGTTGAAAACCTGTCAATCTGTCAGTCACTAAGTCACTTAATGTATGCCAGGTACTGTGCAAAGCACAGGAAATACACATGCACATACATATACATATATACGCACACATACATACATACACAAACATAGAAGCAAACATGGATCTGTAATTGCTCACTCTTACCACATGATTTTCAGAGAAGGTACCAGATTTGAAATTACAGAAACTTTCATTTAAATTCTAACTCATACTTGTTCACTTTGGGACCATCACTAAGTCACTTAAACACCACCCTAGCTCTTAGGGTTTTTTTTTCCTCTTTAAAATGAGAAGACTGGACTCAATGACTGATCTTTATGATCTCTTCTAGTCTCAAGCAGTGATACTTGTATTCTCTTTCAATCATAAATTTCCTACATAATATATTTTCTATCATTTTGTTTTTGTTTATGTGTGCATAAATCTTGGTTGGTGACCTGCTACAAGTTCCTTAAGATCAACAATGCCTGGAGAAAGGAAAACGTAAGAGGAGTATGATATGAGTCTTCCAGTATTGGAAAGACTTTTTCACAGAATGGGAGTACTACCGATTCTGTCTGACCCCGAAAGGCAGAAAGAAGATTAATTCTACTTCAATAGGGCAAATGTAGGCTTGAGGTAAAGACAATCTTCCAAACAATCAGATCACCAGAAGGGCAATGGGTACCCTAAGAAGATTATGTTTGTTCTCATTGGAGATCTTTAGGCAAAGGATAGATGACCACTTTTTAGGAATGATTGAGAGGGGATTCTTCTGTTACAAGTTTGACTAAATGACTGTTGGAGTCCCTCCCAACTCAGAGATTCTTTAAATACAATGAAAATAGCCAGAATTTATATAACGCTTTATGGTTTCTGAAGGGTTTTGCAAATATAATTTCATTTTATCCTCAGAAAATCCCTGGGACCTAGGTGCTATTATTTTTCTCCCTTTTACAGGTGAAGTTAAGTGACTTACCCAAGGTCACACACCTAATAATTACCTGAAAGTAGATTTGAAGTTGGGTCTTCCTGAATCCAAGACCAGCACTCTATCTACTGCATCATCTAACTGTTTGGTTGCCCTTAGAATAATTTGCAATTTTGATTCTTTGGGGGTTGTGGTTTCTCAGTTGTCCTAAATTTATGGCATCACCAGGAGGATATTGGTGTTTTAAAAATGGGATTTTGAGTCATGGAATTATTGAAATCTCTAAAGAAAACCATTACAATTTTGATTTTACTCATCACCCTCATAATGTTGACCTCCCAAAGTTATTGTGTATTCATTATTAATGAATTTTAATATGCATGTATATATATATATTTACTGTGTGTATGATATATTCCTCCCCTCCCCCCCCCTAACAGAATAGAAGTTTACAGAGGGCAGAGAATTTCTCCTTTCTTTTCCTTTTCCCCTTATCTCTTTCTTTTCTGCCTTCCTTTTTTCCCTTTATTTCTTACTTTGATTTTTTTCCTTTCTTTCTTAAGGTTCCCAATGACTAACACTATATCTGATCCTTAATAGGTACTTAATAATATTGGATTGATTACTGTAGAGAAACTGTAAAACACGAAATTTAAGTGATTTTTCCAAAGGTCAGACACCTAGTTAATGACAGAACTCAAACCTGCCTCTCCCCTCCTCCCAGCCTTTAAACAGGACATATTACCTCTCTAAAACATTTTACTTCTGTTAACAAATGAAAAATATCCATTCCCTATGGCCATAAAGAATTTTGTTTTATTATCATACAGCACAAAATACTGACCACTGAATAAAAGAGCTTGACAATTTGAAAATATCTCTCACTACAAATCTGAATCTGCTAGAAAGAAATATCAGTCTGTCTAGATTTGGAAATATATTAAAATAGATCCTTTAGAATTGCCATTGACAAATATGCCAACTTCATGGAACTCAGACGAATTGGAACTCTATACTCAGTGGATTATTTCAAAATGACACTATCTAATGAATGCTCCTCAGTTTATGGTGTAATGCATCTTTCGTGCTTTGGTAAACTGAAAGGCTGTCATGGAAAACCAGCAGATCACAGAGTGTTCTAAACAAGAAAGCCATCAAAAATGAGTAAAAATGGGTCTAGGAAACCCTGAAGACAACTAAATTGTTTCAATCACTGCTCATTCTTTGCAAACAGCTTAAGTATCATGTGTGCACCCGACTCTCTCAATGCTTGACTACACATTGGATGAGCAGCAGGGTTTACTGGCTGACATCTTTGCCAACTCTCACTTTGAGGATTCACAGTTTCCTAAATGCACTGACTGGTGGGAGCAGCAAAGGCATTAATTGGCTTAGATACTGACCGTTCTATTCTCTTCTCCCACCCATCATCTTATTCCCTCACTTAGCCTTTTAGGACAAAAAGAGAAACTAGCAAATTGCCATTATAACACCAGCATTACCCTTGGTTAGGCATTGATTTGGGTGAGATGTGATGGCAGAAAATGACCTAAGTCTTAATAAAAAATTCTGTGAGAGTTCTGTGATTCTACCTCTACACAACACTTACTTAAGGCATAATTATGCCCTTGAGATGCCAAACTGTTCAGAATGCAGAGGAGGAAGACAAAAGATTTTTGACAAAATTTTCATTTTTTTTAAATGCAGATGAATGGTATTGTTACCTTTTATACTTAAGTGGTGGTTGATGTTGCTGACACCTCTAACAGTGCAGATATTTCTGAAATGGTGAATATCAATTCTGAAGAAATTTTCTTGCTACATTCCTTGAAGACATATTCTACAAAGTGGTCTATGCTTTTTAGAAGCATTGTGAAAAATTGATTTAATTTAGGAATCATTTGATGAGATCATAAGCACCTATTGCATGCTAGATACCAAGCTAGAAACTGGGTATGGAAAAATAAAAAAAGAAAGAAAGAACTGCCTTCAGGGAACGTACATTCTGCTCAAGGAGTTTTTCTTTTTTGGGGGGTAGGGATAGATGACTGATAACATGTACTCATAATTAACTCATGATAACCTACATGTATCTAGAATTTTAATTACAAACTACTCTACATGCATCAAGTCATTATACAAGACTATAAAGTAGATAACTGAAATTTCTATATTTCTTTCAGATTTACAAAGCATTTTCCTTGTGATAACCTTGATTCATTGACATCTTTATTCTCACGTTATTTATAAGGATCAGTTGTTTCTGTTTGTCCTTTGTTTTTAAAGTGTCCCATTGACATCATGAGGTGATGTCTTGACTTGCTTGTGAATTGGATTTAAGTGAGAGTTGGGCAAAATCAACAGCTTCACTCTCTCTCTCCAGAGTCACTGAAGTCTAGTGATTGGCTAAAAGTCAAGATGACCAGTCATGGCCACTTGACCTTGGTGTCTCCAATGCCTGACCAGGCTATACCTTCCTGGCCATTGGAACAAATTTTTCTCATCTGCCCATTCTTCCAGGAAAAATCTTTACTACTTTCTTGAACCTCAGGAAGATTATTGCTAGTTAAGTCAGACACTGAATTCAGGAAAATATAGATAGATATGAGACACACACACACACACAGATCTTATGCACAATGGACTAACAATTATGATATTCCTTTTTGTATTCAAGAATCTTTCCTTTAGTAGAGGAGACAACATGCTTCTGAAGAACCATTGAATTTTGAGAATAAAATATGTGCAGAAGAATATGTTATTGATGTTGTAGAGGGAAGGAGAAAGAAAAGAATTCTCCAGTCATTATCTTCATTCACCGTTTCTGAAATTCTTTCTGCTTGACTAATGGAGAATGTATGCTACATCCAACTCCTTAAAAGACAATGGAATTTAAATGAGGCACAACTCCCACAATCAAAGGAGAAGCATTTATTAAGACCATACTTTGTAGAGAAAAAAACAAGCATGGGCTAGGCACTGCGCTGAGTACTTTACAAATATTATTCTCATACAAATATTATCCTTACTTGATCCTCATAACAGCCCTGTGATATAGGTTCTATTATTATCTTCCTTTTTATCGAGGAGGAAATTAAGGAACATAACTAGTAAGTGTCAAACAACCCAGGTCCAGCACTCTACCTGTTGCATCTCCTACTTGCTTCCTATATGTCAGACATCTTGCTGCAGGTTAGCGAAATAGAAATAAACCCATGAATATACAAATACATATATTTGTCTGATAGAATATAATCTCCTTGAGGGTAAGGGCTATTTCCTTTGCAAGCATGTATTATCAATGTATGTACTTATACATGAAAGTTTGTATGCTTTGTACAATGCCTAGTTCAAAGTGGATGCTTAATAAATGCTAAATGATTGACTGATAGAATGATGGTTAGGCATATTTATCTATACATAAGTATATGGTATTTTAGAGCTCTTCACCATATATTTATTACATGCCTTTTTAACCGTATTCAATATATTAGTCCCATTCAAGCATTCTCTTGTCTGGCCAGACTCTCCTTTTTAATATACATCCCACATGATTCTCATTCTTCCACCTCCATGCCTTTGTGCAAGCATCCCCCCTCAGTTGCATCTCTTAGAATCCACTGTTTCTTCAAAGTTCAGCTAAAGGATTTCATTTTACATTAGTCTTTTGCCTACTATTTTCCTATAATTTATACAAACAACACATATAACTTGACATATACAGGATAAATGCAGAGTAGGTGGAAACTAACTTTGGAAGGAAAAGTGGTAGAAGATCTGAGGAATAGGAGAGGCTTCCTGTAGGACACAATACTTAAAAAGAGTTATTTATAGGGAGACAATGGCTCTGTATAATAAAATAATCATGTTCACTTCCCTCAGAAAATAAAGAAAAGTGCATGCTCACCAGAGGCATTCACTTCTCTGATGGAGGGATCTCCTGCAGAATTCAGGTTAAATAGGGGATTCTTTGTGAATTTTGAGGTCCTTCTGATATCCCTGATTGCAGATTTTTTTTTTTATTTTATCAAGCCCCAAGACATTGTAGAACCTTCTGGAACATATGGGTAATATTAATGAAAATAGAACAAATACACATGGTTAGTGAGGTAATTAAGCAAAAAGGAGAGGGTAGAATCAGGAATAAACTGATTCATGAAGTAAATACAGAATATAAAGAAATAAAGAGAAAATAATATCTGGGACATAGGAACCCTTCCATCTAGGGGAATTATGAAGGACTTTGTGTTATGTGCATTGATTGAACTGAACCTGAAATATACACATAACCTTGTCTTCTATTTAACAACTCTAGGCACTCCCCTGGGTCTCCTCATTGTCTTTGTTGTGAAACGATGTAGCATTTTTGTACTGAGATATTCACTCACACATTATCCTATGATGCTGATGTCTGTCTAAGTTAACATTTCCCAGAAATCCTCTACCATCCTACATTGTTTCAAGATGTACTTGATAATGCCCTTGAATCATCTCATCTCCTTGTATATAATTGTTATACTTCAGCTGGCCCTTCTAGGAGTTTCTCCACGATCTCATTCTCATCTCTCCTATTCAGATGTCCCCAACAGTGAGAAAAAGCCACAGTAGGTGTGTAGTTATTCAGTGGGATCACAGTGTTCTAGAGCCTATGGATAACTTTCTTGGTATTTAATGTCAATGTCAGTGATCCAACTCTTGTTTTCCATCTTCATAACTGTTTGCTCCAGAATATCTTATTATGCTTAGACCTTTTAGTGTCATTATTGTACTTTGATAAACCATACAGTTTAGAGAAAGAGTGGAGGACTTAGGGCCAAGCAAGAATCGGGTTTACATCCCAACTCCACTTGTGAAAATATAGATAATCAAAGAATCTCTGATTTAGAAGGTAATCTAGAGAAAATGCAGTACAAACTGTACTTGACAAGGAATCTCGTCCACAACATATCAAACAATTGGTCATCTAGTCTTTCCCCAAAGAATCAAAATGAAAAAGAAATCTCTCCTTTCAGAAGCACTTTGGAAAACTCTAATTGTTAAAATATCAAGCTCAAGTTTACTTCTTTGCTGCATCTACACATTGCTACACATTCACAAAATGATGGAATTGAGGAGTTGTATGGAAATTCTAAGCCACCTCATTCAACTTGAAATTGAACAAGAACTCTTTTAAAGCAAAGCTAGCACATGGTTTTCTATCCTCTGTTTCAAGAGCTCTGTTGCCTTCTTTTCCCTCTTGGGTAGCTTGAATACTAGGGAAGATTATCCTTGCCTTAAGACTAAATTTATCCTGAAAATTCCTTTCATTGCTTCGAATACTGATATCTTGGGGCAGACAGAGCAGATAGATTCCTCTTCCCGTGTTCTTATGACAATTTCTTCACCCCTTTAGCCTCAGTTTCTGGATTTATAATATTTGTAACTAATAGGGCTGCTCTGGGAATCAAATGAGATCATGATGGCAATACACTTTTTGAAACTGAAGGTACTAAATAAGTGATAGGAATTCTTTTTTTGACCTTTAGCTTGTTTCATGATTCTAGGAATCATACAAAACAGTGACTTTTTAGATTTTCTTGTCTATCAATAGTTTTGACAGTTTATAATTTAGATAATGGAATCCACTACACACTTATTATCAGTCAAATAGTATTTTGAGAGTCCAAAGGACATTTAGAAAAGAGATTCTTACCTTGAATATTCTGTTTTTCAGGAACAGATTGGTAATAACTATTTTTTTTTTTGCATTTAGAGTGATTGTTGATCTATAGTTTTACTCTGTTGTCTCAGTTGAGCAAATCATTCTTGACTGCAAGTCTTTTACCAATGTACAACCAAGTTTACAGTCTTAGAAATCAGACAGATCTCGATTGAAAGTCTGAATCACTCAATAAACTTCAACCAAAGACTAGGTGATAAAAGTTTGTGTTTTCTGTTTGCTTTGGGGGTTTTGTTAATGTCAACTTTTTTAATATGTCTTAGATTTCTGGGCTTGCAAAATACCATAAATATTATAAATATAAAATGAATAATTTCAATGTCTGAAAAGTTATTATATTTGAAAAATTTCCTGCTTTCATCTGAATTCAGCAAATAGTTTATGACTTTAAACAGAGATATTTCACAATTGTGCTACCATGAGTTAATACAAGAAAACAATTCTAAATGTGGTCATTAGTATCTAAATAAGCCATTGCATAACATAGGAACACTCAACAATTTATCCCCCCCACACAGACATACACACATACACACAGTCACACACACACACACACACACACACACACACACACACACACACACACACCATTAGAAAACAAGTCACCGTCTCCTCAGGTCAAAATAAAATAAAAATGAGTTGCCTGATCTAACTTTAATTCATTTGCAAATTAAAAATAGAGAACAAATTAAAATAAATAAAACCTTGGATATGTGTGTATGTATGTGTGTTTGTACATATAGAGAACAAATTAAAATAAAGCCTTGGATATGTGTGTATGTATGTGTGTTAGCACACATATACACATACCTGTCTATGTATAGACAAATGTCTGTATATATACACATATGTATTCACACACATATATCCATGTGTCTGTGTAGACAGATAAACAAATGTATCTAAATCTGTATCTACATCTATATCTATATATACATTCACATATACATATGTGTATACATTTTGGTCTAAATCTGTGATTTCATATATAAAGAAGTCCCAGTGAGAAAATTTCCACCACTAATGCAAATCAGCACTGTCCTGCAATTCTTAATCTTGAAATGTTGCCTGGGGAAGACAAAGTTTAAGTGTGACCACTTTTGTTTATTTTTAACGTTATGGCTAACTTCCCTAACTTACCTCATCTTTTGTCCATTAATTTATTAGGAAATGATTGTTATTGTTTTTAAATAGTGTTTTTTTCCTAGTTACACTTAAAAATGATTTTAAACTTTTTTTTAATTTTGAGTTCCAAATTTTCTTGCTCCCTCCACCACATCCCTCCTCCCTAAATAGTAAATAATTTGATATAGGTTATATATGTGCAATCATCTAAAATACATTTCCATATTAATAGTGTTGTAGAAGTAGAAACAGGTCAAAATAGAAAAGCCATGAAAAAATAAAGAAAGTAAAAATAGTATATTTTGATCTTTCTCTGAATATGGATAGCATTCTCCATGTTGAGTCCTACAGTGATTGATCATTATATCATTGAGAAGAACTAAATCATTCATAGTTGATTATTGCACAATGTTACTATTACTGTGTACTATGTTCTCCTGATTCAGCTTACTTCATTCAACATCAGTTCGTATAAATCTTTACATATATTTTTTTCTGAAATCTTCCTGCTCATCTTTTCTTATAGCACAATAGTATTCCATTGCTTCCATATACCACAAATTGTTCAGCCATTCCCTAATTGATGGGCATTCCCTCAATTTCCACTTCTTTGTTAACACAAAAAAGCTGCTATAAATATCATGTGCATGTAGATTTTTTCACCTTTTACAACTGCTTTTTGATATAGACCGAGTAGTGGTTGTGTTCATCCTTTGTTTTTGAAGAGGACCATGACATCAGAGAAACGATGACATGACTTGCACTTGACTTTATTTTGAGTGAAGGAGGGCTGTGCAAGGTCACTAGCCTCACTTTCTCCTCCTGAGCAATCTGGATCCAGTGACCAGATATTCATCAGGGTAGCTGGACACAGCAGAGGATGCCTTAGCCTTTTAGGTTAAGGTCTTTTCAGGTACTCACTTAAAGTGAGGTAATGCTCATTCAGTGAATAAGCCTCTTTAAAAAGTAGTCAAGGGATGACTCCTTTAAATAGAAATAAATCAATCAATCAAGCTGGGAGGGGCAAGAGCCTCAGGGTTGTTGTTTTGAGCAGAAACAGGTTACATTTGACATTCATTCTAAGCCAGGAGGGTCCAAAAATAGCCATTGAGTGGAGCTTGGGCAGGGACCCACTGTTGTTCAATCTATGGGCTTCAGAGTACACTGTGTCTACAGTTTTAGGGAAGACAAGAAAGAAAGGAGGGGGAGGAAAGGAGCAAGGAAGGAAGAAAGGAAAGAAATAGAAAAAGGAAAGGAAAAGAAGGAAGGAAGGAAGGAAGAGGAAAAGGAAAAAGAGAAAGAAAGGAAGAAAGAAAGAGAGAGAGAGAAAGACAGAAAGAGAAAGAGAGAAAGAAAGAAAGGAAAGAAAGAGAGAAAGAAAGAAAGAAAGAAAGAAAGAAAGAAAGGAAGGAAGGAAGGAAGGAAGGAAGGAAGGAAGGAAGGAAGGAAGAAAGAAAGAAAGAAAGAAAGAAAGAAAGAAAGAAAGAAAGAAAGAAAGAAAGAAAGAAAGAAAGAAAGAAAGAAAGAAAGAAAGAAAGAAAGAAAGAAATGAGGGAGAGCTTCAGAGAGAGGAGGAGCTGGGTCACCATTCAGGCAGGGAGGACAATCTACTCACAAGCTGTATTTGTCCTTCATTTTCAAAGAGGACCATGACATCAGAGAAATGATGACATGACTTGCACTTGACTTTATTTTGAGTGAAGGATGGCTGTGCAAGGCCACCAGAATCATTTTCTCCTCCTGAGCCATCTAATTGTGATATTTAGAGGTTAAAGAGTCTGCACAGTTTGATTTCCCTTTGGGCATAGTTCCTAATTGCTCTCCAGAATGGTTAGATTAGTCCACAACTCTACCAACAGTGCATGAGTGTTCCAATTTTCCTATATCCTCTTCAACATTTAATGTGATTGTTATTTTTATAGACATAAACCACTTCTTTACATGCATTGTTCATTTTCATATTTATCAGAGGTATTTTATACAATGATTTTTCCAAGTCAACTGTTCTCCTTATAATTTTGCTTAGAATTCTGTTTTTGTTTTCGTTTGTGCAGAAATATTTTAATTTGTCTATCACAATTGTCCATTTTCTCTTCTCTGATCATTTTCTATCCCTTATCTTTGTCTTGAGCTCTTTCATCATTATTGATAGTATCAGATATATTCTCTTCCTTGTTCCTTTGTTTCTGACTTGGTTTTTTATAGCTATGTCATGTATCCTTTGAAATTCATTGTAATATATGATGGGAAATCTTGTCAAAATCAAATTTCTGAAAGATTGAATTCTAATTGGCCCAATTTTTTTTTGTTTGTTTACTTTTGTCCAGTAAGTCTCAATGACTTCCATAAAGGTATAGATGGTATGCTTACCAACTTAGCAAACGACACAAAGGTTTAAGTGGTAGCTAACATGCTGGATAACTAGACTTGGGATCCAAAAGGACCTTAACAATCTAAATAATGGAGATGAATGTTATAAAATGAAACTAAAAAGGGATAAATGTTAAGTTTTATCCTTGGGCAAACAAAATCAAGCCTATAAAGATAAGATAATAGAGGCACTGATAGTAAGAAAAGGGAATCTAGAGTTTTTAATAGACCGCATCTTCAATGAATCATCAGTGTGAATTAGCAACCAAAAAAATTTATTTCAAGTCTGGGGTACACTAAGAAGGGGAGGACATCAAGGAATAAAAAAATGATGATGTCATTGTATCCTACCATTATCAGATTTCACCTGGAGTGTTGAGTCAAGGTCTGGGCACCGCACTTAAACAAGGATATTGACGAGTGTTCTGAGAAAGATAACAGAATGTTGAGATGATATGGAATGTGATAACTGATTGAATAAACTGCATATATTTTGCCTTAAGAAAAGAAGTCTCAGGAGGGCCATGATAGATAGAAATGTTCAAATTTTTTAAAGATCTGTAAGAAGAAGGAGGAAGTATATTTATTCTGTCTGGTCCCAAGGGATTAAACTAAGAGCAATTTGTAGCCTGTTCAAAGAAGTTAATTGATAGATAGATAGATGATGATGATGGATAGATAGATAGATAGATAGATAGATAGATAGATAGATAGATAGATAGATAGATATTGGGGTTTATATTATATAAAACTAGAAAAGGAATTGATCATAATAGTGATAGAAAGAATCAGTTATAAAAGTTATGTATAACTTTTCCATTTGTGCCTCAGGACCAAGATAGATGGATAGACAGATAGATTTCAGGATTTATATAATGTAAATTTAGAAGAGGGATGGCTCATAAAAATGATAAGAATCAATTATAAAAGTTATGCACAGCTTTTCCATTTGTATATCAGGATCAAGAATGAATAACTCATTCTTACCTTTTCTTGCATTGTCATAGAAAAGACAAATCAGGGTAAAATCCAGCAAAGCATTGGAGCTGAGATGACATGTTAGGCACCCTAGCAAGCCAAACAGTAGACTAGGAATAGACCTGTGGGAGCACAGCAGGAGACTCCTATCACCTATCAAAGACTCCACACTTCTATGTACTCTGCATTACAATGTGAAAAGAGTAACCTAATATACCATTAACATCAAAGCTTCTTCTGTATTTTCCTCTTAAATAGGTTGAGTACTCACCAGTTGGCTTACTTCCAGCTTCTTAGCTTAGTATCTCTTGAGTAAGTAGCATAATACCGTTCTAGAAACTTAGCTCAGGGAAGAGACACTTGAATATTATATGTTTATTCAGCATTATGCAACTTTCCTCCTTATGCGTTGTTATTTGATTTCGTGTTGAATGACAGAAATATTAGCCACTCAAAGTTCCAGAAACTATAAGGTCATGGTCAGGGACAGAAAATTCTGTTGTGACATGGTTATCTCTTCCTCTACTTGAATTATTGTGTTGCTTCTTAAAAAACTAATGGAAACCAAAATGGTGTACCCCGGTTGGGGGAAACAAGGACTTTTCTTCAGGTTACTGACATCTATAGGGTATATTCATAGGGAAAGTAAAGTTGTCCTCCAAACTAGAAGTGTCAAACACATTCTTGGTTGGGTGAGGAGAGCATGGAACCCAAAACATTCCTGAGTGCTGGTCAAATCAGTTTAAAATGTAATTGGGAAATGTTTGACAAAATGAAATAAAAATATAATAAACTATAGATAACATTATAATTTGAAACTAAGTCAATATGTGTTCTCAAAGGATCCTTATGTATTGTTTAGTGACCCCTTTTTCTAAGTGAGTTTCACACCTCTGCTGTAGGCCTTTGTTTCCAGATGACAATCTTCAGGTCTTTGGCACTACTAATCCCAACTTTCCAATTATCCTTGGGTTACAGCCTTCAGTGACACACTGACAATCTTGTATCTTTCCTAAAACCAGTCTTTTCCAACTGCTACCCACTCCACTACTTGACACCTTCTACAGCAAGGGGAGCAAAAAAGGGTTGGAATTAGGCAAATAGATTTATTTTTTTTAGTGGGGGAGCTACCCAAAAATTATAGTTTTGTCTCTAGAGTATCTCAGAAACTCACAAAAATTTTAAATTCTAGGTGTAATATCTGCTTTGGGCTCATTCCTTCTGCAACAATTTTGGAGAGGGGCCAGGGGTACATAAATTGCTACCAGTACTTAAGGGATAACCACAAGGGCCTAAATTTTTGAGATTGTCACTCAAGTACTCCTACTGACATGATTTCTACTAAATCAGCAAAAAGCCTCAATTAGCTTTTAACAAAGGTATTAACTCAAAAAGTATAACAAAAACAAGACCTACAAAATACCATCCTTACCCATTCCCAAATTCTTGTGCGCACATTCCCAGAAATACACACAAAGTTCATGAGACTCAAATTCTTAATATTTTAGTAGTAATGAATACATTTAGAGAATGTGTGACCAAAGGAAATTGTGTGTGTTTGTGTGTATTGTTTCTGATGGGGTGGCATTCCTTCAAACTTCTTCCTTCCTCAACTGGTTCACTAATAATAGAGTACTTCAATATTTACAGAGTATTCTACAAATATCAGCTAATTTTATCTTCACAGCTGACTTAAAAGGGAAGTGCTATTATTATTCACATGATACAAATGAGGATAGTGAGGTAGATGAATCTTAAGTGACTTGACCAGGGTCATTCAACTGAGGCAGGATTAGTATTCAAGTCTCTCTGATTCCAGGTCTGACATTCTGTCCTCCGCACCACCTTGAAGCCTGTATCTTTCTGCATCTCTGCTTATTCTTAGTTTGTCTTCTAGAGGCATTATCTACTACTACTACTACTACTACTACTACTACTACTACTACTACTACTACTACTACTACTACTACTAGAGATAGAGAGACAGGGAGACAGACAGTGACAGAGACAGAGACAGAATGAGAGAGAATGAGAAAATGAGAGAGGTTAAGAAGGAGGGATTTGCATTGAGAAAGAGAAGAATTATACAAGCTGGCTGAGTACTCAGGGAAGTCCTTTACTAACTTTTGAGACAACAAGACACACACACACACACACACACACACGCACACACACACACACAGAAATATAGAGAAACAGGAGGAAGAAAAAAAAGAGAGAGGAGGGAAGTGGAGAAGGAAGAGAAGAAGAGGTGGAAGAGGGGAAAGAGATCTCGAGAAAACAACAAAAGCACCTCTCTGAGAAAGAACGCTCCACCTCCCACCCTTGCCCCAAGATCAATTACTTCTCCGGAAACTAAGCCTAGGGTCTGCATTGATAATACATTTTTTTTGTTTTAGTATAATCAAGTGCCTCTGATTGAATAATATGTCTAAAGAACTGCCCCACCCATTAATGGGGTTGGGAAGATTTGCAGGAAGGCCCATACCTTTTGTTAATGAGGCACAGGTTGTCAAAGGGTTGTGATGCTCCCTGATTCTAAAAACTGTATAAAGACTCTGAGGTGAGGTTTTACTTTGGGGCTTACCAATCGTAAGTGTTTGTTTGGTGTGATGAGACTGGGCAGCTGCTAAGGAGCCCCCATCTTTGAAAACCCAGATGTTGGTGCTTCTCTCTGTGGTAATTATGTATGTATGTATGTATGTATGTAATCTTCTCACAGTTGGATCTGTCTGTTGATCTGTGATGTATGTATTGCTTATGTCAAACAGTTAGAAGCCATGCCTGTTGATTTTTGATTTCTCTGTATTTTCTCTGAGGTTCAGGGTGCTGACATTTCCCATGAAGTAAGTGAATGATACACACGCTTGATTAAAGTGATTGTTGATCCCCTAAAAGTTGCCTTTCCTCTTAAAAATGCAGATCTAAGAACCCTCCTGTATATATCGGGGTACTTGTTTTTACCGGGTCTTTCATGACTGGCTGGTCCATAAATTGACTGACTAAATGGCAAAAAAAATGTTATTTAAAGCTTCTAAGGTATGCAGACTTATTTGGTTGGTTGATCATGTTGTTCCTTTCTTAGACCAGTTACAGAGGAACTTGTACTTAATCAAGTGATCATAAGAGTATAGAGAATGTTGTTTACACATTTTTAGAAACCATTGTCTATTGACTGATTTTGTATATGACTGATTGAATTGGGTATATGGAAAAAAATGCCTCACATCATAGATAAGAGTAGGATGTTAACGGAATTAGACAAATCAAGTCAAGAAGTATTTATCATATACCTACTAAGTGTCAGGCACAATGCTAAGAACTGGGCAAAATCCTTTAATCCCTCAGCACCATTTCAGTATCTCAATGTATCAAATATATTTCTAAAATTCAAATATTTTACAGATGTACAAGATCTCAGAGGCCATCTAGTTGAATACATCTAGGAACAAAAATTCCCTGTCCATATATGTGGCCATACATATATTGCCCAAAGTCATCTACTGAGCTGTAGCTAACTCTTTCATAATGGAATCTTTTATTAACTTTTGTACTTTCTAAGAATTTCCTCTAGTTCTGAGGAGGTTCAGGGGTGATGGGGATCCCAAAATACCGACAGTCCGGGTCGTTCTCGAATAAATTCGTCTCAAGTCTTCTTAAAGCCAAAGAAAACAAAGTTTATTAAAGATTCGCCAAATTGAGTTGGCTTTCAAGGAGCGTAAGCATTTGTAATGCTTGTATTCACAAGCAGGCCAGATAGAATCCCAGCTAGACTGAGTCTGAGCTGGATTGAATCTGAGGGCATTCATGGAGGCAAGATGGAACTTAAATACAGAAAAGAGTATAGGAGGGATCTGGGGGGTGGTCTGGTAGTCCAGAGTGCTGGGAGGAGGGGTTTAGGAAGGGTCTTGAGGAGAAGTCCAAAGAGGGAATCCAAGGAGGGTCTAAGGCTGGAAACAGCTGGAGGCTATCAGGAGATATCAAACAATGGAGGGTTTGGGTGGGACGCAGGTGGAGTAATCCAGAGATCTTGATAGGGACAGTATGGAAATGAATGCAGATCTTGATGGGCTTCCTGAGACTGCCTGAACAAATGGGAAGATTAGATTTGAGTAAGAAAGGCCAGATTAAGTGATTCAAGGGGAGCTCAAGGAGACTCCCAGAGTCTGAACCCCATCAGTTCTGTCCTTTGAGGACAGGCAGAATGAGTCTAACTCCTCTTCCAAATAATAACTTCCCAAATTCTTGAAGACAGTTATGTCTAAACTAAATATTCTCTTCTCTGGGTTAAGATTCTCAGCTGCCCCTTGATGGCAGCCTAGTGGTTCTTCTCTACTTGTTTTCCAGTTTCACAATGTTTTCCCTAAAATATGATGTACCTAGTTGAACATAGTACTATCCAGATGTGGTTTGGCTAAAGCAAACTATGTGTAGCAGGTTGATAACTCTTTTAATCTGACTACCATGCATCAATTCCTGCAATTTGAGGTTATATTAACTTGTTGGTAGCCATTTTCAAATTTCAAGTAATATTAAGATTGTTGTCTGTTGTGGTTGAGTCATTTCAATCATGTCCAAATCTTTGTGACCTCATTTGGGGTTTTCTTGGCAAAGATCATGGAGTGGTTTACATTTCCTTCTCTAGCTCATTTTTCAGATGAGGAACTGAGTTAAACAGAGTGAAATGACTTGTCCAGGGTCCTACAGTTAGGAAGTATCTGAGGCTGGATTTGAACTCATGAAGATGAGTCTTCCTGATTCCAAGCCCAGTGTTCTATCCAATCTACTCTCTAGTTGCCTATATTGACATTGAATTGTACTAAAATCTCAGATAATTTTCAGGTAAAATATGGTCTATCCATGCTTCTTCCATTTTAGACTTTACTAAAAAAGCAAGCACAGGCACAGAAAGTGATAGAGGATTATATAGTAGATGTCAGCACGCTATGGCGTATGATATAAAAATAAGGAACTTTGAAGAAGAAAATGGAGTGAAAGATGTCATTGTGGAAATCTATGAGCAAAAAAAGTAAAGTCCTTTAGAGAAAGGGTTGGATAACAGCCTTAGGGGATCCACTTATGTCTTTGAAGAGTCAGCAGAAAACAAAGAACCTCGCCCCCCTCCACTGGGTGTGCTCCCTGAAGTGAAATTTTACCAAGACTTGGATGCGAGCCATGCTGGATTGGTAGATATGAGTAGGTTGTGATTGGTATCTTTGAAAGGAACTTTGGAATCTATGAGAACACAAATCTATCTAAGTATTTTTGTCACTTTGATTGGAGGTTATTTTATTTTTCTAGTGGCTCATTTAAAACATATCAATTTTATTATCATCTCTCCTCCATCTCACCATAAATACAGCATATCCAAATGGACAAAGGTCTTTTTCCTCCTTGTAGAACTTACCAAACTGAGACTGGAAATTAGCATCCTACAGTTTCCATAACTGTGGGATCAATCTTAGGGGATTATAAACCAAAGAGAGGGGAAAGAAATCTTAAATAGAGCTATCAGACTTTCAAAAGAGACCAAACACACAGGTTCTGACCTTTTCAGCTCCACTCATCTCTTAGACACACAAAGGTATTATTTATTAGCATTTAAATTATGATGCTTGGGTAATTGAATTCCAGTCCCGGATTCTTCTTGTTTAATTTAAGATTCTTTGCAGCTGAATAAGCTAATTTCCTTTTAAACATTTTTTTCTCCCTTCATATAGATTTTGCTTGCAAGGTCATATAATGAGAGTAGAGAGGGAAGTGAGCTTCATATCTTTTAAACAAGGTACACAAAAATTCACAGAAGCCTTTTTAAAAAATGAATCCTACCTTAATCTACTTACCTTTATATTCAGTATCTCTTTTAGCTTCATAACTGATAGGTGTCAGAAATATATTTCTTTCTCTATATAGGAAATGCAATCCTTGACTTCCACTAGAGCTCATAACTTGTTAAACAGGAAAATTGTCACATGTTTCTTTCTGGTGATGTTTGGGGAGGGGGAAGGAGAAGAAAGGAAAGGTCTGTTTTATAGACTTCCCTGATTTTAAACCCAGTCTATCTGATTAATGGAACTATGTGTAAAATGGAAAAAATGACACTGGGCATTAAGTGGTATGGGTTTCATCCTTCGTGGCTTGTTCTAGCACCTCCACTGTACCCGTTATCCATTATGTCTTGTGACTGTGTTGACCCTGAGGAAATGCAGCAAGGGAGGGGATGACCTGCTCATAATGTAATGGAAATGTCTTTTTCGCCCATGTCTCACATAAATTAGAAAGAAAGTCAAAAGAGGTTGTCTGAAGCCTGCAGTTACATGAGAAAGGTCAGCCTTCCAGAGATGCCTTTGCTACAAATCTGGCAAAAAAGCAATTATTCTGTACATTTTTGCTTCAACATGATGAGATTTCTTCAATATTGTCCATGTTTCTTGGCTTCTCATAAGGTGCTCCATGTAAACAGGTGGAAGAATTGTTTGGTGTATAATTTAGGGATGTGATTTTTCCATATCCCTTCCAAATTGGTATAGAACTTTTCCTTTAATTTGCTTCTCTCCTCTGGAGAATAGGCTATTTCTGTTTTTTGTTTTGTTTTGTTTTGTTTTTGCTTTCCCAGCACAGTTTGCTCAACGAAGTAATCTAATTTTTATTTTTTTCTCAAAGATTTCTAATTTAGCTGAAATTCATTTTTATAAGTACAATGATTTAAATGTTATTAAAACATTTGCATTTTGTCAACAAACACTGAACTATTGAAATAAAACCTTTTGGTTGCTATTACTTTATCTGGATAACTAAAAATAATATATCTAGCAGAAAATGATGAAATATAATGGGTTCATTGGGAGTGAGAGATAATTAAAAGGGAATATTAGAATGAAATCCATCAAAATTTATACATTTTATTTCTTTTAACAGTTTGATATTGATTTAATTTATTTTTGAAATGTTCTTCATAGTGGTGGGGGACTATGTGTGTAGAACACCACATATACTGTGAGACTTGGTTACTTTTGCTGAATTTTTTTTAAAACTCTTTTACTCTTTATTACTAAAGATGACTCATAATAAGCATAGTAAGGGAGAAAAGAGAAAAACTTTTTGAAATGAATGTGTTATTAAAACAAAAGACATCAATACAATTTAAAAATATCTTTTATTTATTTTTCTTTGTTTTAAAATCCTATTCAGTTCAACTCAATGAACATTTAATAAGTTGTCCGTACGTGCCAGTTGCTGTGTTAGTGGTACAAAGATGAATATAACACATCTACCCTCAAGGTGATTATTTTCTAATGGGGGGAAAACAGGCAGATAGATAAGTAAATATAATGTACACATAAACTTTTAAAAAATGATAGCTGTTAGGGTACCAATATTTGGGGGAATCAGGAATGGTTTCTTGTAGAAGATGAGATTTGAGCTAAATCCTGAAGGAAAATAAAGATTTTGAGAAGTGAAGATAAAGAAGTAGAACATTCTAGGCATGGGGGACAGTCCTTGAAAAGACCTAAAGATGGGAGATAAAATATTATGTGTAAGCAGGGCTGTGCTTATAGGACTCCATCTAAGCAAATCTAAGTGTTAGTACTAAGCAGCTCGGGTGCTAGCTGGATAGGTGTCAAAAGGGATGCCTGGATAGCTTACGCACATTTGTCCCAAGGGCAAAGGAAAAAAATTGTATAGGATTGAACATGATTGTCAAATAGATATGGCTTTGCTGTGACATGGATAGCTATTTCTAAAATATGACCTTGTCTTTTCCAATGGAAGACAGAAATTTCTGACTCAAAAGGAACAGGACTGACTGGATGGTTGATCTTATCCCTAATCTAGACACAAGAAGGATGTTGAGCTATCATCTTGACCTATTTCTTGTCACTGGACCTTTATGACTCTGAGAGTGAGGCTGGTGCATTTGCACAGTACTACCTCACTTAAATCCAATTCATTTGCAAGTCAAGACATCACCTTCATGAGATCATTGTCCTCTTCAAAAAAAAAGACCACCACCACCAACAACAGGGTTGAAAGGCATGGAGACTTTATTCCAGCAATACTACTACTAGGTCTTTATCCCAAAGAGGTCATAAAAAGGAAAAAGAACCAACACGTACAGGAATATTTATAGCACCTCTTTTTTTGTGGTGGCAAAGAATTGGAAATTGAGGGAATGTCCATCAGTTGGGGAATGGCTGAAGAAGCTGTGGTATATGAATGTAATGGAATACTATTGTGCCATAAGAAATGATGAACAGGCAGATTTCAAAAAAACCTGGAAAACTTACATGAACTGATGCTGAGTGATATGAGTAGAACCAGGAGATCATTGTACACTGTAACGGCAACATTGTGCAAGGATTAACTTAGCTTTTCTCAGCAATGCAATGATCCAAGGCAATTCCAAAAGACTCATACTGGAAAATGCTGTCTGCATCCAGAGAAAGAACTATGGAGTCTGAATGCAAATCAAAGCATACATTTTTATATTTACTTTATTTTTTCTTTTCCATAGTTTTCTCTTTTGTTCTGGTTCTTTCACAACATGACTAATGTGGAAATATGTTTAATATGATTGTACACATATAATCTTTATCAGGTTGCTTGCTGTCTTGGGGAGGGAAGGAGAAAGAAAAAAATTGAAAACAAAATTTTACAAGAATGAATTTTGAAAACTATCTTTACATGTAATTAGAAAAAAAAACTATTAAGTAGAGAGGGAGGGGGAAGACATAGAGAGAAAATCCTTTTCCATACAAGGCACTCTATCTCCTGAGCATGCATCTGTGCCAAAAGTACCCCCCATTCCTGGAATATAATCTATTAACACATGTGTATACCTGCTCATAACATTTATTTATACTAAGCAGTTAGGTAACACCTTGGCATACTAGATCTGAATTCAAATACTGCCTCTATAGAAGGTAGTATTAACTGTTGTGTCTCCGAGGAAAAAAGTCATCTGACAGATTTTAAGTTAATTTGCATTATTAACATTTTCTCTTTCACTTTCTTTGGTCTAGACAACATAAATCAAGCCCTGAATTTAGGATTTGCCAATTTCCAATGTATAAGTGCTCATGCTAAAAATTTAACAATCTACTCCCTTCTACCCATTCCAAGGTAGCACTAGCATAGGTACAGGGAATAGCAGAAGATGGGTTGTTTTGTTTGGTTAGTGAAGGGGAATAATGTATAATCAGCCTAGAAAGTAGATTTCAATCCAATTCATAGTAAATTTTTTTTTTAAAGTTGTCCTTATTATTGTTGAGTTGATGAAACAAAACAAAGTGTCCAGTACAAAATGGTTAAAAATAATTTGAGGTTGATTGTTCTTTGTAGAAAGGAAATTCGGATAATTAGAAGAAAGCTGTTTTAGAATAAAGCCCATGAGATTTTGTACATTTGACTTCATTCAGAGGTTTAGTAGCTTATTTAATATTTACTCATATCTCTTTTTAATATTTTTATTATGCTCTATTAATACAGCATTAATTAATAAATAATTTAATTAAAAATAAATAAATTCATACAATTAATATTTTAATATGCTCTGTTTAATATTTACTTATATCTTTTTTAAATCCAATAATCTGCCTTACACATAAATTATAAGATATGGCTATATCATTTTGTCTGTCTTATGGTTATGATAGCATGTGTACACACATGCACACAAACTCACAGACATTGATGGAGTCTGGTGCAGATGCAGGCAAAGGAATACTAAAGGAGAAATAAAGTGATTGATGAATCCATGGGAACAGTTTTCTACCCTACTCCTACCCACAAAACCAGATGACTACTGCTTATCTAATTAGCTCCTGGTTCAGTGTGTTGCATTGGAGTCTATGATCTATTGGTGCATTTGAAGAGGGATCCTTGATTTATCCCCCTCCTCCAAATATGACTACCCCTGATCTTTGTCACTCAAGCTTAGCCTATAGTCTGGATAGTCTAGAATTTCTTGGTCCTACCATATCAAACTCAAGGTTCAACTCCCAAGGGTAATCTGAATGAGATTAAAATATAATTGGGACATATATGATAAAATAAATGAAAATGCTATACAACATAGAAAATGTTAATTTGTGATTTTCTAAGTCAATATTTGACCTGTAGGGGTCCATTTCTAATTTATTTTGACACCATTGATCTAGTCCAATCCTACCTCCTATTTGACAGAAGAGGCCCAATGAAGTTAGTAGACTTATCAAGATCACATAGGTGGGCAGTACCAAGCAGGGGTGAGATTTTAATTCAGATCCTCTGAATCCAGAGCCTATGTTCTTTCCACACTCCTAGGTTTCTTGAGATATAAAATGAGACTAATTTATGCATACATATAAAACCAATACTTTAGTAGAATAAAATGTTCATATGTTCATAGAGACCCACCACTATGAAGGATTTTTGTGACTACAACTCAAGTGCACCATTTGTATAACAAAAATGAGAGATCATCCCATGGTCCATTGCTACCTACAAGATGACAAATGAACCACAGGGAAGGTATCAATTGTATTGCTTGAATCACGTACTGTAGAGGTTTGACCTCAGGGTGAGATTGAAATTCATGGAGAAATTGCTAGCTTCTGACCATACTAGCTTTCCCTCTGTTCCTCAGAAAAGATATTCCAGTGCCTATTTGGGTGCCTCTGAACATGATTTCTTTTATACCCAGAATACACTCTACTAATACGCATATATAGAGACACATACACACATGCAGAAACACATACACATGTATTTATACTAAGCATTTAGGTGGTCCAGTGGATAGTGCTCTGGACCTGGAGTCAGGAAGATCTGAGTTCAAATCCAGCATCAGACCATAGTTGTGTGACCTTGGACCTGTCTGCCTCAATTTCCTCAACTGTAGAATGTAGATATTAACAGCACCTATCTCCCAAGATTGTTGTGAGAATCAAATGGGATAACATTTTAAAATCACTTTACAAACCTCATAGTATTATATAAATGCTAGCTATTATTACCACTGCATACACATATGTATACTCTACATGAATATCATGATGTTTAAAAACTTCAAAAGATATAGTTTTTGGTCATAAGTAATTTTATTAATAATGATAATACTTTATTAATAAAAGGAATGATCATTTGACCATCTCTGTTAGACCAATGGTCTAACCATGGTGTGGGCTCACAGTTTATATGCCCATGGAAGAGGGCATATATATCCCTGAGGGTTACAATCAACTCTGATTGTTTAACAGTTAATGAGAAGAATGAATAATATGAAGAGAGGTGGAACCATTCTAATGAAGGGTTGGAGGACGTACTTGTACATTGTCTAACCTTTAGCAACCTAATCAAAGATTTATCCCCACCCAAACTTGAGTAGAACACAAGGGACTCCCTCACCTGCTTAGGGTCTGAGCAAGATTGCTGAGGAAGTTAATCCAATTTCATTATCAGCAATGACCTTCACAGACTAAACAACCTACAGGCTTTTGAAAAAATCCTGGTCTTAATTGAATAATTGATTGTTAATATGAAGGAGAAATAGTCACTTTTCTCAATATGTACACATAAGAATATATGTATATTCACTTATGAATGCACAAATGTCTATACACATGTGTATACATAGACATATAAGTATGTGCATGTATTTACACATACATCTATGCATACATACACACAACACACATTGACAGTAAAATTACATATTGGGACACTTGTTTTGTGCCTATAGAAATGCTGCTAAGATTACAACAGTCAGCTTTCCATGGAACACTGTATCTTACTTACATGACCAACATATTCAATAGGAACTTCTTGTCTGAAAATGATTTGATCTGGCAGAAATTATCTGGGCATCTGTAGCATCTTGTCCCCTAGTTTTGTTTCCAAACCCCTGCACCAATTGGTTAACTATATAACTGTTCTTGGCTTATTTGATGAAATTACATGCAGCCTCTGTCAATTCATGGAATATTATCTAGGTGGTGTATTAAAAGTACCAGGGAAACCCACATGGCATGCATAATCATTCCCAGAACTCCAAGGTAGCCAGGCACTCAGGACTTTGAATAGAGTCGAGAATCACATTTATATGATTGCTGAGTTAAAAAAAATATACTTGCTATTGCTTCATAAACCTGTCTTTTGACTGGGAGACTTTTTCAATATCAGTTTTCTTTGATTATGAATGGCAGAGTCTCTGAGGCTGCATTGTGGTAATTGATGCCTTCCATGGTGGTCTAAGTAGTGTTCTGACAATGAGTTTTTCAGTAGCCATTGTCTCTTTTATCATAATGACTTCCTTTTTTGTGACTTACAAGGACCATCTACAAAGTAATGTCACCTTCTATGTATTACATTGAAATATGAACCAAAGAGATATACTCCCTGCCCTCAAGGAATCAATCAGTATGTGTTTATTAACTCTACTATGTGCCAGCTGCTGTTACAAGAAAAAAGAAAAAGAAAATCCCTTCCTAGAAACTTAGATTCTGGCATGGAACGAACTCAATAGATTTAAAAACTAAACATTTACTCACAACTGAGGGGAGGAGGGAAGACAACACAATGTGACAGGCAGCATAGTATAAATAAACAGGCTGAACAAAAAGAAACCTGGCTTCTAGTTCAAGTTCTGGTGGCCCACTAATTAATTATTTGGCTTTCAGTAAGCAATTAAACCACTCAAGAACTCAGTATCCTCAGCTATAAAATGCACAGTTTTCTGATTCTTCTTTCTTATACATACCATTTAATTGGAGCATGTATGAACAATTGATTGGGACAGCAGAGTAGAGGTGTTAAGTTGGTAAAAAGCCAGGAAAGGCTTTCTGGGAGAGCTGTCTTTTGAGTAAAGTTTTCTGAGGTGAGGAAGGATGTTGAGTATGGTGGACATTGGGCATTAAAAGACATTCCAGATTGGGAAACTTTTCTCATGAATGATAGTCCATGTCCCATTTAGATGCCTTTCCACTGATTTTCCATGCCTGTGGTATACTTCTGCCCAGCCTCCTGCCTCTACACATCTGCTAGGTGTCTTCAAATGTCAGTTCAAGTAGGACGTTCTCCATGAGATATTTTCTGATTTTCCCAGTAGTTGGTGCTTTCTCTCTCAAAATCATTGACATATACATTTTTATCTACATGTTTCTTTCTTTGATAAGATACAAATTCCTTGAAGTTTGGAACTGCTTTATTTTTCCTTTTGTTTCCTTAGCTTCTGGTACCTTCCCCATATCTTTCCTGGGGAAAAGATCTGTGATTTTAATAATATAGTTTAGTCAGTCATTTGATAAACAAACTCAACTTTCTTTTATTTTCATTTATTTATTTATTTATTTTTAAATCTCCAATTACATGTAGAAACAATTTTAACATTTGTCTTTTAAACATTTTGAGTTCTGAGGACAGCTAGGTGGTATAGTGGATAGAGCACTGGTGCTGAAGTCATGATGGACCTGAGTTCTATTCAAATCCAGCCTCAGACACTTACCAGCTATGTGACCCTGGGCAAGTCACTTAACCCTGATTCATCAAAAGAAATTGAATTTCACATTATCTCCTTCCTTTTCCTTAAGAAATCAAGCAGTTTGTTATAAATTACATGTGTGCAGTTATACAAAACAAATTTCCGTATTAGCTATGTTGCAAAAGAAAACACAGACCAAAAAAGGAAAAGAAAACAAAAAGAAAATTTAAAAAGGTGTGCTTTAAGCTGCATTCAGACTCTACCAGTTCTTTCTCTGGAGGTGGATAGCATTTTTCAATGTAAATCCTTCAGGAATTGTCTTGGATCATTCATTGTATTGCTGAGCACAGCTAAGTCATTCACAGTTGATCATTGTATAACCTTACTATTACTCTGTATAATGTTCTCCTGGTTCTACTTATTTCACTTTATGCCAATTTATATAAGTTTTTCTAGGTTTTTCTGAAAGCACGTTGTCATCATTTCTTGTAGCATAGTTGTATTCAATCATTCACCAATTAATGAGTATTCTTTCAATTTCTAGTTCTTAGCCACAGTAAAAAAGAGCAGCTAAAATATATTTGTACATTTTTTTTTTAATATTCCTTTGGGACACAGTGGGGGCATTTTCTAGATCAAAGGGTGTACACAGTTTTGTAGCCTTTTGGGCTTAGTTCCAAGTTTTAACAAACATTTATTGAGGACCTACTATTCCCCAGGTTCTGTGCCAAGCACTGGAGGCACAAAGAAAGGTAAAAGATGATCTTTTAAGGAGTTAGCAATCTAATTGAGGGTGTGGGGATTTGGGTGGTGACTATGATGAGAAACTATCTATAAGGAATTCCCAGTAAGGAAACTCTATCAATGAGACTTACTTGGGGATATTGAGAGATTAAGTGACTTTCCCAGGATGATGTAGCAAAGATGTGTCAGAAATTAAACTTAAACCTAGGTCTTTCTGACTCTAAAGCCTACTCTCCATTGACAAATATTTGTTGTCTCTCTTTCTGCAACATGAAAAGCGCTTCATAAATATTGGTTATTTGATGAATGGTAGATTAAATAAGCAAGATTTTCTTTTTTTTTTCCATAAAAGAACATGGAATCTCAAAAAGTTACAAGTATGTACCATATGTCAGACAACTAGTAACCACTCAATTTTCAACTCTTAAGCTAGAGTTCTTTTTACACTATGCTAAATCCCAAGCCCACAAAAGATAGAAAAGGGTTCATAATTAGCTATAGAAAACAAGTATTTCATTTCACCACTATCTGAGAACATGTACTTAGAAACATCAAACAGCTATTCCGGAATATAGTAGAAAGGTCGACAAGTCTTAATTTCTATTTAATTATACTCAATATAAGTATATATTGAGATAGATGCCAGGAACCTCAGAGCTAAAAAAGATGTGTGAGACATAATCCTGGCTTTCAAAGATCTTAGAGTACAGATGGAGAAGGAATCCATATGGACAGGAAATAGTTATAAAATAACTGATTAAGTTCCAAAATGTGGGATACAGACATAGGTAAAACTTTTTTTATTTCCTGAAGAAAATTACTATGAGTATGTTTGCACCTATCAGTCTTTTCTTGCTATTAGCTTCCTTTGGATGCATACCAGTAGTGGATTCTCTGGGTCAAAGGACACGAGCAATATTATTATTCATGTCTGCTCCATAGTGTTGTACAGAATGATAGAACCTGCCCATTGCTTCTCCAGTGAAATAGCATAACTGCTTTCTCAAAGCACTTCAAACCTGTCTTCCTATCATTTTACATCTGTATAAGCCTGATGAGTATAATCAGTTAGTCACTAATAATTAAAAAGTGCCAAATATGTGCTAGCCACTGGGCTAAGTTCTAGACAAGGCAACATTTAATAATTGTTTCAAATTGCTTTTCTCTGATTATTCATGATTTTGACAATGTGACCTCACAATATGCCAACACTGTGTTAAGAGCTAGGGATCTAAATAGAAGTAAACAGAACAACCCCAAATCTTTGAGAGCTTACATTCTTTAAATGAAGGAAAACAGCACATAAAGGGATTCTGGAAAGTGGTTTTCATGGGTGGGAGAAGATAACTATATAATCCAGAGATAACGGGGGAATGAGGTTACAACTTAGATTTGGGCAATAATAGGTGAAAGTCCACCTATCCTGTGGCACAGTATAAGTTTTCAACAACCAGTAATTGAGGTAAAGGTCAGTGTCTGAGATAGATAAGGCAAAAAGTCCATCTATCATAAGTGATCCCTGGTTTCCTGTCAAGTTAATTCATTGCTGGGCTGAGTTAAGCAGGTCACTCACTCCTGAGGACAATGGTAGCCAAGGTTGTTGACAAACTTTGATGGCTCTTCTAATTTTTGGAAGCTCACGCTATCACTCAGTCTCCAAACCTCCTTCATCTAAAAACAGGAAAAAATAAACAAAAGGGCAGAAGCCAGTCAGGCACCACATGTTCTAGACTATGTGGATTCCCATTGATAAAGTTCAGAAAACAGTCTATCTATATACTTGGCCCTAGCCAAGCAAAACAAATCCAAACTTTTTTCCATGTCCAAAAATATATCTCTAATTCTGCTCCTCGAGTCCATCACCCCTCTTCATCAGGAGCTATGCATCATGTTTCCTCCTCAGGCACCTAAAGTCCATGGATGGTAATTAAATGGAAAGATTTCTCATAGTTATTTTTCATTTAAAATGATGTCCCTGTATACAATGCTTTCTTGGATCCAGATCTCTAATGCTTTCCCTGGTTTTAAATAGATTTAAATTATTTTGCTTTGTAGTAGCTTTTAAATAGCATAAATAAGTGCTACATTTTGCATAATTGTTTCTATGTGCATAGATACAATCCTATTATTTTGTTATTAATATAATTCATATTAACGTTATTTACTCTTTTCCTAACATTTAATTTTACTTGTCTTACTGTCAAAAATGAAAACTTATTGTCAGGTCAATTAAAGATATAGATAGATAGATAGATAGTGTATACACATATTGTTACATTTGCAATATTATTTTTAATATATTTGAATCAATATTCATCACAAATATTGCTCACTTCTTTCTCTAATTTCTTTTCTTCCTTATTCAGTTATTAAGATGTTCTTTCCATAATATTTAATATTTGGCATATGTCTACAAATGGAGAAATATTTCTTGCCAGAAACGAGAAGCAAAATATTTAAAACAATGGTTTTATGTCTTAACCCAGAACTATTTTTTCCTTCCTATCAATTCTTTCAGGACTGATTTTTTTCATGTGACTGATTACTTCTTTCTTTCTAGTAGTTATTTATAAAATATTATTCTGCCCTTTGTCACTTGAGAAATGATTGGACAACTAAAATTGTATGATAATATTTTGCTATGACACGATTGTTATTTTTTTCATAATGCAAAGTCAAATTATTGTCTTTGCTTTCTATTTACTGGGCATATACATGACCCTGAGTCCTTAGCAATTCATATTCATTTATAGAGAGCATAGTTCATAGCCAAAAAAACACGAGGAAGGAAATATCAAGCTCATTATTTTCTCATTTCAAATATGCTTACGTCTCATGGCCCCATCGGACACAAGGAACCACAAGTTCACATTTTCTTGACAGTGGCTTTGGTAATCATTGATAACACTTACTTGTTGGTAGAGGCTGGTTCCCTAAAGAGTTAAACAGTGGACAGTATGTTTTTATACTTTGACTTGGCTGATCCTAATATGAATTCATTTTTCCCAGACTCAAGGAATACAGTTTATAAATATGGTTGTGATATGAATCAAACTTGGCCTAGCATTGAAATGCTGAATAGATATGTATATATATGCACATACAAGTTCATACATGTATATGTTTATAAATACATGTTTATACAAATACACATGTACATATATAGTTATGATTAACTTGGAGCCCTTACATATATTAACAAGAAAGCATTAGTTTAAAGGAAATGTGTGTGTATACATATATATATACATGCATACATACATGCATATGCATATAAATAATTAATTAGCTCTTACATATATTAGCAAGAAAGCATTATCTTTAGTCAAAAGGAAATGTTTCATAATCACATTTTTTCTGTCTCTGTCATAGATAAAACCTAAGAAGTCATATTCTAGTTGAAGTATTAATTTTCCAGAGATACAGCAGAATCCTGAAAATGTGAGCATTACCATGGCAGTTCAGTCCTTTAATAATTTAATAAACATTACTGGTGGCATTGAATTGGATGAAGTTATTGTTTTCTTACAAGTATTTTGTTTTATCAAGCATTATATTTTCAATTTATTATTTAAAAAGGCATTACAAATTAGGCATTAAAAGGAATTTTGTCTGTTTTCACTAATTGAAGATTGTGAAAACTCTCTAGTGGCTCTAAAGTATAGTGGAAAGGTTATTGAATTTGGACTGAACAGCTTGAGGTTCAGAATCTGAGTCACCCTTGTGACTTGGATCAAATCATTTCATCTCTCTGGCCCTCAAAGCCCTCCACTTTAAAAAAGACATTGTTGGACTAGATGAACTTATTGGGACTTTCTAGATCCAAAATCTCTAAAATTCCATATGTAGATTTTTGTGAGCTAATTTTAATCACAAATATTCATCCCACTGGTTTATGACTCTGGACCTTGATCATTTTACTGATCTTAAGACTTTCATTTTTTTTTAATCTTCACAATGTTGATGTCATTATAAAAAGAATTTCTGCTGGCTTTTTTACAAGTGTGCTCCCAAAGTTACTAAACTTCACATATGCTTTTGACCTAGTTATATCATTACTGGTCTGTACCACAAAGAGATAAAAGAAAGAAGAAAAGGAGCCCTTAGGTAGCAAAAAAAAAAATAAAAAGCATTAGTAGCTCCTTTATGGTGGGAGTGATTCAGGAACTAAAGAGGAGAGGATGCTTATCAGTTGAGGAATGAATAAACAAATTGTTATATAATGATATAATGAAAAAATATGATTTTTTTTCAATCCCTCTTCATTTGGCTATTTTGGAATTAAAATACTAACTACCTTTTGCTTAAGCTCCCTGCCCCCCAAGCCCAGCAATTTTTTCTCAGCTGTTACTGTATTTCCTTCTAAGATTAGTCAGATCTGCTCTGGATATATTTTGCATGTACTCTTATCATGTCTGAAATTCAAATGCTTTCACAACATATTTAAGTTCTCAGTTTAGTTCAAAATTTGGAAAAAACCATATAGCAATGGTATGATAGCACCAGTCCCTTTTTCTTTTTGCTGTCCCATTTAATACTATTCGATCTGATACCAAAGCAGATATTCATTTCCTAGTCTTCCTGACAGCCCCAGCTTGACTTCACCTCCTAATGGCTTCATCTACACTCACCTTTTTTCACCTGGAATGCAAGAACTGCTCAATCTGTTCTCTTGACTCTCAGTGGGGGTGACCTCAGTTAGGCCGAACAGCCACGAAGGCATGCTATGGCTCAGCCTCACTTCTGGTCAGACCCACACAAGTGCAGGTTTCTGTAACCTGATTGATCTGTCAATTTAGATTAGGGATGCCAGATACCAGAAAGGCAAGGCTATCAGGAAATCACAAGTAAATTAGAAAGATATCCTCCAGCCACAAATTTATCTTATTCGCCTGCTCACAGAGCTAATGGTCTGATAGTTTAGCTATTGAAAGGACAAAGGAGATGGCACACACACATGTCTATGGGGAGTTGTGTCAAACTGATTCCCCAGAACAGAGCATTTTCTGCTTTTTAAAGACACAGGTCATGGGAGAAAATTTCAAAGTAACTTGCAAAAAACAATGAACTTTCAGTGACAGCAAGTATTTTTTCCTTATTTTTAAATGGGCATAGATATCAATGCATTCATTTGTTAACTTTTTTTTTTTTTAACTACACTGTTTGCTGTCTCAAAGTATGGCTGGGACATTTAATATTCAAAAAAAGGCTCTGACTCCTCCTTTGTGAAGTGACTACAGATGGGAGATTTACTCACTTTGGGAAATTACTGATATAGAAACTCCCTACCCCAGTAAATAACTTAGAAGGTAAGTTATAGAGAATTGTTTAAGGCACATAAAGATTAAGTGGTTTGCCCAAAGTCACACAACTTGCATGTAAATGTAATCCAAATCTTCTTGAGATTGATCCCAGAACTCTATCCATTATACAAGTTCTCTTGTTTATGTGTACCTGTTTAAAAATTGGTATATATTTTATTTTAATTGAATTTTTAAAGGAAGGGAATGCATGGGGCTATGTATTAAAATTCCAAGTTTAAAAATAAATTGTCACATGCCTTCAGGCACTTCCCTTCAGAAATTATTTTTAAAGCATTAGTAAGTAGATTTAATGAATGACATAAGGATTTCAAATACCTTTGATGGGGAGGAATCTGACATGTGTTCTATGAAAGGGTGGGGAAATGAACAGAAGGTGATATTTCAAGAATATGTCAGATTTCAATCATAGTAGTGTGAGGTGATGATAGTCCTGTCATTGAAGCATAATGAACTAGACAGAATCTTAGAGACGATCTAGTCTAACACTGATTTATAAATTCAATTCAGTTGGATTCAGCAAATATCTATTAAGTGTATACTATGTATTGTGCTAAGTGTTTGGGCTACAAAGAAAATAAATGAAGTTGCCCTCATTCTTAAGAAGTTATGTTCTTGTGAAATGCTATATCAGGTTAACAATCAGGTAATGATTAATTAACAATAATAATAGCATCTCTATGGTATAGAGATATGTCAGGTATTATACTTAGTGCTTTTCAAATATCATCTCATTTTATCATCACAACAACCTTGCAAGGTAGGTGCTATTATTACTCCCATTTTCCAGTTGAGAAAACTGAGGAAGACAGAGGTAAATGAATTGCCCATAGTCATACAGCTATTAAATGTCTGAGACTAGATTTGAACTCAGGTCTCCCTGACTCTAGACCCAGCATTCTATTTAGAGTACTATTGAGGAGAGATCACTAACAAGTTAGGGAATTATGAGAGAAATCTTCACAAAGGAGGTAGCCCCTAATCTGAGACATTATGAAAGATGAGAATTCTGAGAGAAACCATGAAAGGTTTTGTTCCAGGAACAAGAGATGGCTTGTGCAAATGTCTCTGAGTATAAGATGGTTTGTCAGGATTAGGGCAGAATAGTAGTTCAATAATGCTGGAATGTAGAGTTTGTGAAGAGGAGGGATATTATGTAAGGACAGAACTTTATAACATCCTTTGTGTAAGTCCCCTTGAGAATACTTTGGCACTGGTGCCATCCTAGTACAAGTACTTATCACCTTATGCCTGAATTATCACAATAGCTGCTAGATACCCTCTGTGTCTCACCTCTCCCCAGTTTAGACCACCTACAACTCAGTTGTCAAGTTGATCCTGCAAAAGCACAGTTCTGACTTATGGACCCTCTATTTAATCAAATTGAATTGTTCCTGATTACTTTCAGGATTAAATATAAGTTGAGTGCAGGGGTGCATCTTCTATCTGTGGAAGAAATTTGGAGAGCCTGGAAATTTCTGATCTACTCTCCCATATTCCCAGAATATAATTGAACTTTCCTAGTTTAAATGGTAACTTCTACATAGGTCTTTTACCTTTTTTTGTATCTTATTCCCCAGTGATTAGTACAGTGTCTGGTACAAAGTAGGAACTTAATGAATATCTGTTGATGACCTGAAGTTCTAGAATGAAGCTTTAAGTTCAAGTAGTCCAACTCTCTCATTTTATAGAAGAGTAGACTGAGGTATAGTCAGGTTAGGTGACTTGCCTAGTACTGTAGCTACTAAGTATCTGAAGCAAGATTTGAAAGCAGGTTTCTCTACTATAAACCTAGCACTTTATGTGCTTTGCAACCTAGATTCCAAATGTTAAAAATGGAGATGTAAAGCCAGGTTAGAGGAGGTTTTTGTTTCCCCTTAGGACAATAGGAAGGCACTTTAAGTTTTTGTGAATAGTTGAGTACCACAATGAGACTTCCATCTTAGAAAGATTGTGTAGTTGCTGTATGCAAGACTGATTGATGAAATGAAAGGCTGGAAGCATAGGAACATGTTAGAAGTCTATTGCAACTATATAGGTGAGAGATAATGAAGGCTAGAACTGGAGTGGTGAATATTCCATGGGAAGAAGTGGATGGATGTTGAAGAAGGAGGGTGAATTGGCAAGGCTTGGTAACCATTCATGAGTAATGGGAGAGAGAAGGATAAGCCTGATATTTTCAACTTAGGTAACTGGATAGTAACCCTCCAATGGAAATAGGAAAGTTTGGAACCTAGGTTACATAACATATAGAGTAGGAATAGTCAGATTAGTCGGAAAGATGGTAGGTTTTGTTTGAGATAAGTACAGGACATGCATCTATCCATCCATCCATCCCTCCATGCATTCATGTGTCCATCCATCCATCCATTTGTCTGTGTGTATACACATATATGTGTGTGTATGTATGTATATATATATATATATACATATGTGTGTACACACACATTTTCAGGCAGCTGTTGTATATACAGTACTGTAGCAAGATGATTAGGATGGATCTTGTAGATTTTGGAATCATCTTTTAAAATGATATTTAAAGTGAGGCAGATAGGGAACAGATAATACACCAAATTAAAAAGTCCAGAGAGAGAATCAAAGAGGACCTAGGACAGAACCTGGGAGCCAGTCATGCACAGGGAGCAGTAGTGATGAAGCAGCAACTGTGGTGGACAAAAAGTAATCATATGTATAAGAGATGTGGAAGGATCTAAATGATAAATCACAAAAAATAAGGGACAAGAGTCTCTAGAATAAGAGGTGAATAGTAGTGTTGAAATTTTCAGAATGTTCAAAGAAGATGAGGAATAAAGAGTTGCTACTGGATTTGACAACAAAAAGGGCATTGATAGCCTTAATGGGAGCTTTTAGTAGAGTGGTCAAGTCAGAAAACATTTCATAAAGGACTGAGAAATAAGTGGGAATCAAGGAAATGGGGAGAGCAAGTGAATGCTATGTGAAGAATTATGGAAGAAATTAAACATGTTTCAGTTGGAGAAGATAAGGTAGGGGATAGGACAGGACAAATGACAGCTGTCTTCAAGTAACTGAAGGGCTGTCATGTCTAGAAATGTTTCCTGTTGACTCCAGAGAACAGAATGAGAAGCAATGAATAAAAGTTGGTGACAAGTAAGTTTAGGCTTGAAATGGGGCAGGGGTGGGGGGAGTAGGGGAAGAGAACATTTTCTTAAAAGATGGAGCTCTCCAAAAGGGTTAAAAGGTGCTTTCAGTGGTAGAGGGTTTCCTTTAATTAAAGTTTTGTTCTTGTTTTTGTTTTGGTTCTTACAAGAAAGTCAGATAGTCAATTGTTGGAAATATTGTACAGGTGATTCCTTTACAAATACAAATCAAACTAGTTATCCCTTTAGTTTCCTTCTGAATCTGAAACCCTGAGATTCTGTGATGATTAACAAGGCAGGTGGAAAAGGGGAGGAAAAGGAAAAAAAAATAGTGATTATTGGAAGGTATCAAGCCTGGAGAAGTGAAAGAATAATGAATGGTATGATCAAGAGATATGTTGAGGTCCAGAGAGAAATTGGTTTTGGGAAAAAGTCAGAGATTCAGTCTTAGAAATCAAAAGACCAGCCCCAATCCTGTTTTGTTTTTTAAATATATCTTTATTGATATCTTTTGTTTTTACATAATAAATTTCCCCTGTATCCCTTCCCTTCCTGGACAGACATCCCTTATGAAAATAAAAATTTTTTTGTTTAGAAATATAACAAGGAAGAAAAGGATAAATCTATAATAAAAACAGTCAGTTCATCTCTCTCTCTCTCTCTCTCTCTCTCTCTCTCTCTCTCTCTCTCTCTCTCTCTCTCTCTCTCTCCTCTCTCTCCTCTCTCTCTCTCTTTCTCTTTCACAGAGAAATGCAATGTTCCACACCACTGGGCCAGTTTCAGGAAAGGTGCTTGCTTGCATTCATAGAGGGAGTTTCTTCACCTAGGAATTCTAACGAAATCACAGGTCCCTTTCCAGTGCCTTTCCCTGATTTCTTGCTCAGCTGTTTCCTCATTACTTTTGTCTCATTAATGTCATTGGTCCTGTTACCTGACGCTATACCAAAAGTCTAATAATAATATCACTTTATGCTGAGAAATTTAGTTTAATTGAAAATTATCAATTTTGTTTAATTTAATTAAGGTGCTTTAATATATTGTGAAAGGAACTCTGTGCCATGGGATATGATACCTGATTTATTGAGTATTAAAAAAAATTGAACTATCACTGAACTTATTTTACTAAATCCAAATAATATGAAATAAAGAAGTTTGTGACAAAAGTTATAGCATCCATCTATTCATGTTTGTTTTCCATGAAGAAAAAAAAATATCCATTAGGCTAAGGAATGCCAAAATGATTTTGCCTTTGTCACATGACATTACTGCTAATGGGAAATCACAATAGAAAATTATTTTTACCATCATTTATGGGATTTTTTGGCCAGGAGTATGATATCTGTCTTCTATAGTTATAATACTTAAATTACATAATTTCCATACTGCTAATGTTCTAACTTCCATTAAGATCTATGTTCAGAAAAAAAATAATGTCAAAGTTATTAATATAATACAATGACTACAATAGGAACTGAGAACTGTACTAAGCCCAATATTCACAGCATGTCATCAAGCTTTCATAAGCCATATTTTCAATAACTATAGGAAGTAACTAAGAAAAGTCGATTAATGCATGTTCCTGTACTATAGGTATGTACTTAGACTAATATCCTCATTGGAAAATACAATATATATATATATTTTTTTTATTCTTTCACATTTGGGGGAAAAAAGAGAAATACAATTGGAAATATTATAGACAAAAGAAAAGAAGTGGAAATACGTTTATAGACTAGTTTTTAAAGATATTACAGAATTCAATAATGTTAACAGGCCAACTTAAAAGTGTATTATATATGTATGTGTATGTATATATGTATGTGGCATAGTGCATAGAGGCTTAGTGTCAGTCAGACTCATTTTTGTGAATTCAAATCCGGCCCTAGATGTTACTAGTTGTGTGACCCTGGGCAAGTAACTCAACTCTGCTTGTCTCAGTTTCCTCATCTACAAAATAAACTGGAGAAGAAAATGGCAAACCATTGCTGTATTTTTGCCAGGAAAACTCCAAATGGGGTCACAAAGAGTTGGGCATGACTGAAAAACTACTTAAACAACAACACAAGGAAATTAAGTCAGTTTCTTTAGTGCTAAATTTTTTTAAACAGTTGTGTATACTTGCTGCTTCCAATCCCTTAGTGTAATTGTACTCCTAAACTGATTATAATTTGGCTCCCAGCTGCACTATTCTCGTGGGAGTTTCCCTCTCCAGAGTCAATGGTAATGTTTTCATTGATATATCTCAATCTTGATCTGTCTTGCTTTCATTTGGTGAAAGGAAGTATTTATATAGTTCATGGAAAGCACTTTAAATATTTTATTGAATCCCTTGAACCCTGTGAACTATATTGTTTTCCATTCCATAAATGCAGAAAATGAGATTGAAAAAGATTATGCGACGTGCCCATGGCCACAAGCTTAGTCTGAGAGAGGATTCCAACTCCCATCCTCCTTTACTCTTGAATCACAATACAAAATGCTTAGTTCATTTCCATGACAGTGTGGTTTCTCCCATTACTAAGTGGATAGTTCTTCAGTTAGGTTACTTAAAACTCCTTCTAGGGTTTGTTTTGCTTTTGTTTTGGTCTTTTGTTTTTTGTTTAATTTGCCCATTCATTTCTTCTCCCTAACTCCCTAGATCTTGGAGGATCTGTCAGGTTTGTTATTTTTTTTTAATTTTATGTACTTTATATTAAATTTATGAAATAAAATAAGCATTTCCATAACAGTAAAATTTTAAAAAAAGATGATGCCACATAAAACTGCAAATCTATTATGTGCAACTTGCCATTCCTTTTAAATATAAAGTTATTATACAAATTTATTTTTTCACCCCTTCTTTTCTTCCCTCAGTCTTCCTGCTGTCTTGCTGATACCCAAGCATTTTGTTAGGTGAAAGTTCCTGAGGCTGTGAGGTGAAAGATTGTGAGGTGAAATTTCTGTGATGGAACTGCCCCCAGGGTCTTCTTGCTGTTGATTCAGTAGAATTGGCCTGGAGGTGTCCACAATTCACACTAGCCAAACCTCAGTCCCTATAGATTTTGTCTTTCCTGAGATCCTCTCAAGCTGTCTAAGGACCACTACTTTATCCCTTTATGTTTGTTCTAAGTTCATTTTGTGGTGATCTGTCTGTTTGTGGAGACAATTTGGAGAGCCTGGAAGTTTCTGATCTACTCCAACATCTTCCCAGAATACAATTACACTTTCCTGGTTTAAATGATTCTTTGTTGAGAGTTCCCTGCAATGTGTTCTTGGTTAAGTAGTTTTTCAGTCATGCCCAACTCTTTGTGACCCCATTTGGGATTTTCTTCACAAAGATACGGCAGCAGTTTGCCATGTCCTTCTCCAGCTCATTTTGTAGATGAGGAAACTGAAGCAAGCAGAGTTAAGTTACTTGTCCAGGTCACACAACTAATAATGTCTAGGGCTAGATTTGAACTCACAAAGTTGAGTCTTACTGACTTCAGGTCCGATTCTGTATGAACTAGGCCACTTAGTTATCCATATTCTCAATGACCTGTTGATAAAAAGTAGTCAATCCTTTTAAAAATGCACAATAGTTTTCTTCAAATCTCAGTTCAAACAATGCCTTCTACGTAGTAGCTTTCCAGATCCTAACAGCTACTAGTGTTTTTCCTCCACAGTAACTTAGTATCTATTTTGAATATTCCTAAGTAAATTCTGTCCCCTCCAGTTAGAACTATGCCTCCAGTACAGTACATGGTACATACTAGTGCTAAATAAATAAACACTTATTGATTAGGTAGTTCATTACCCATATGATATATAATTTTGTATGATACATATCTACAAACTATTCTCCCATTAGATACAAACTCCTTAAGTATGGAGACTGTGTCATTTAAAACGATTTTATCCCCAGTCCCCTGTTAGTATGTCTCCAAATCTAGAGATGTAGTGATCAGTTTCAGGAGCATTCCATACATAAATGAGGACATACAGAATTTATAGACATGCTCCCTTGGAGAGAAAGAAGGTTTACTTTCTTAATAGGTTCTGTGTGCAAGAGATCACATGTAAAGGGCCTTAGATCAAGCTCAATGAGTCAATCAATGGGCATTTATCAAGTTTTAATGAAGTGTTGACACTGTGCTAAGTGGGAATGTATATATATACATATATGCATATAAATACATACACACATGCACATGTATATAAAGACAAAAACATGGTCCTTGGCCTCAAATAGTTGACAGTCTAAAGATAGAGACAACCTGTGAGAAATTAGCACATACAAACTATTAAGAGCCCAGATAATGTTTAGTCCACATAGTATTTGTTCTACCCTGCAGTCTAATACTAGGCATATTCTTTAGATGGGGTTGATACATACAGAACCAAAGAAACTGTGATAACTGATTGGAGACATGTCTACAGCACAAGTGCAGGCTATATTAAAGAAGTCATAATATCCATGATGTTGATGGTCATTAGCCAAATTTACCTTGCCATAGTCAGATTCCTAACTGAAGCATCGTACTCATTTTTGCCTTGTAGCTTCTAGATAACAAAGTAAGAGTGTCCCAAAGACAATAACCAGTATAATGAGGGTCTTGAAAATATATTCTAAAATATCAGATGAAGTGGCAGAGGATGTCTAACCACTAATCTGTCTTACATTTGTGGTACTGTCATGTACTATTATTTGCTGGGCGTCACAAGTTCAGAATTAGGAACAAATTCCAAAGAGGCACATTTTGTGATGACCGCCTTTGATAGACTTAGCTCTTCTGAGCAATGCAAGGATCTAAGACAATTCCAAAAGATTCGTGATGGAAAATGGTATCTGCATCTACAATTGCTCGGTTTTCTGGGGTGTAAAAACATCAGCTCATGATTCAATATCCCTCTGCCTTGAAGGGTAGCCCATTGTTGTTTGAGTTACCATAATCACCTGATTCATTAAACTCTGCTGAAGAGAATATGATTCTATATGGAGAAAATGGAAGGGAGTTTGTCTATCTAAATCAGTGTTATCTTGATGAGTATTCATTATGTGATGTGTTACATAAACTTTCTTTTTAAGGGGCAGATGGCCTCTTGTTTTGTTATAATTCTATGTCTGAACTACTGTTGTGATGTGAATCAGTTCTGGCCTCAAATCATATGTATGTATATATGTGTGTGTGTGTGTGTGTGTGTGTGTGTGTGTGTGTATACATATATATATGTGTGTTTTGTTATATAGATATATATGCATATGTATATGTATATATGTATGTGTGTGTATAAATGTATGTGTGTATTCTAGTATAAATGAGAATTTTATTACCAGAAAGATTGGTATTCATTTAATTTTGAAAAGTGAGATAATGTGGTAAGAGAGGAGAGCAGTGGTCTTAGAGTCACTGAATTATAGATATAGAGGTATGAGACCTCAGAGTTCATTTCTTCCAACTCCCCCCTTTCAGGTATGAGCAAGCTGAGGGTTAAGGAACTTAACCCAGATCAAACAGCTCTAAAGTGTCAGAGATAAGACTTGAACCTTCATCACTTGACTCTAGAGAGAAATTCCCATCCTTTTTCTCTCTTTTAAAAATTTAATTATTATTTTAATCTATGGAAATAAAAATATAGACAAGATTCTATCTTTTCTGCCTCTTTGTCTATGTTTCTCTCATGTGCAGAGATACACACATGTATCTATTCACAATGCATATCCACATTCCTTTGCACATATAAAAATATGGGCACACTTCCAGATATAGCTACAAAAACAATCAAAATATAAAGTGCTGTTGGAGCTGAATGTTGCAAAACTATATTTTACCAAGAAACTGAATTTTTAAATATAAATATATTCCTGTTATTAAACAGTTTAAAGTATAATCTTGAAGTTTCAAGCCTACAAAAGAAAGCCTTTTCAGCGATTATTAAAAGGCTGACAATGGTCAGACCCGATAGGATGTAATCCTATTTTGTTCTCACTTCTCCAGACTCTTGAGTGAAACAATGCAACATTTCATTAAGATTCCATCATTTTCAGCACCGGTCTGGGGATTTTCCTATTAGCTTCCATGATTTTGTACTTTATGCTTCTTTGACAATCTTCATTTTTCACTTTTTCGTTTTGATTTTTATCTCAATAAATAAGTTGATGCTAGAGCCGGCTTAGTGTAATGGAATATGCACAAGGATTAGAGCCGAATTTTTGTGTGTATGTAGTGGGTTTTTAATTTTTCTTTTTACTTTCGTGAATGTTTTTTAGATAACTTGTGTCATTCAATTATTCGAAGCCTAAGACCAATTGCTTATGATCCATAATGAATTATTTCACTTAAGAATGAATTCATTCTCTCTGTCAATGAAATCCTCTGATTACCCATTTGTTGCTGCTAAAATTTTGGCAATATTTACACCCTGGTCTTTATTATTTTTCATTTAAGAGTTTTTATAAAGTCTATATGTTCTTACCTGACTCCCATTTAACAGTATCTACCATATTCTAGCATCCCAAATATCATTTCCTCTGCCAAAACCTCAGGGGAAAACATTATGAATTAAGAGTTCTTTCTTTTTTCCAAAGAACTCATCAAATCTCATTTAGTTTATTTCCAGTTGTACATTTGTCATTACTTTCTACATCCTTACTACTATTCACAAATTGCAATGTCTTAAACATGTAATACTTGCTGTACAAACTAACTATGGAGACATAAATCTCAAAATTTCTTAGCTCACAGAATTATAAAACTAGAGCCAGAAGGGACCTACCTTAGGGACCATGTGGTCTAATACTTGCATTTTACAGATGAAGGAACTTAGATATCAGCTTTCCCAAGTTCACATCCAACATCTCTCAGATCAGCATTCCTTCTACTGAACCATAAAGTATGTTATCCAATGCTTTGTGTATGTGATTAACAATTGGTGTAAGACTTGGTCTTTCAATTTGCCATTGGTAATCATCATCATCTAAGAAGCTTTGGCATTTCTTTGGGGGCTTCTCTTAGTATTTTATCCCATCACTTTCCCTACACCAAAAAAAAAAAAATATGGCAGATAGGGATTTTTCTAAAGAAAATTTACTATCTCTTCCATGTCAATTACTTCTTAATTTAATGAAAAAAAAAATAGGTAGTTGCATGATTTCTCTGGCATATTTTAGTGTGATAGCCGAATCAACTAAATTTTAAGTTTTATCCATACTTGTTTGCTTGTTTGGTTTTTCCTCCTTGGTAATCATGGCATATAAGGAGAATAAAAAGGTAACCCATGACTGTGCCCTCACTTGTCGATTTCCTTAAAAGTATGTAGTTCTCCATCTTATAGTGGTTCTCAGACATGATATGGTAGAAAAGAGTGCTGTATTTGGAGCCAGAGCATTTGGGTTCAGATAGCAGCTCTACAATTTACTTTCTCTGTGACCTTGGGCAAGTGATTTCTCTTCTCTGGGCCTGAGTGTCCTCATCTATAAAAGAAAGAGATAAAATTTGATGGCTTGTGTGTTCTAGTCTAGCCCTAAATCTATGATAGCATGATTACGGCAGCCTCATCTTTCCATAATAGGATCTCTAGTGCCATTGCTTTCATGACTTTTAATATCATTGCTGCTGTTATCTTTGTTCCTAAAATCCCTTATTTGTATCCAGAGATGCAAATGCCATAGATACCAAGACAATTGCTCACATGAATTTTTCCTTTCCGCTCTGTGGTACCTGCTGCCACCATCATCACGAAGTAGATGCAATCACTGATGGTTTCTTCATTAATGGTAGTGATAGACTGAAGTAAGGAAGGTCTGGTTTCTAGTACCCACTCTGACATTTACTAGCTGTCTGATCCCAGGAAAATCAGCTAACTTCTCTAAGCCTCAGTTATTTTATCCATAAAATGAAGCCGGCACATCTCACAATGCCTTTGTGAGGCATTATCACATGTGATAATGTATGTAAAGTGATTCATAAAATGTAAAGCACTATACAGATGTTAGCTATTATTGTTGTTATTAAATAATGATAATATGAGAATATCTGAAGAGGCTGAGTAAACAGCAATAAAGATTACCAGGGGAATCAGTGAATAAAACATTAAGAGTGATAGTGGCAGGAGGATGAATACTGATGGCCGAGGAGACAATATGGTACAGTGGAAAGGAAGCTGGAGTTGAATCAAAGGAACTGGACTGTAGTTGTAAATCTGCTGCTTATTACTTGTATGATCTTGGGGCATGACTCTTAACCACCCCAGATCTGCTTTCCTCGTCTCTAAAATGAAGAGGCTGGACTTGTTGGCTTTTGGGGACTCTTCTATGAATTGCGGAACAGGATGATTTAGTCCAGTCATTAAGATACCTACTTTGAAGGATGAATGAATCTTTCAATTATATAATGGTCACAACACTGAACTGGTAGGCAGGAGATCTTGATTACAGCCACATACCTGGATTCAATAGTATGCCCTTTGTTAAAACACTTCTCTCTGAACCTCTGTTTCTGAATCTGTAAAATGGTTATTTTGGTCTACATGATTTCTAATTTCTTCTTGGTCTAAGAGTTTATGGTTCTATTTTTTTAATTTCTTCCATATATACTGACATGCCTATTAATGTACAAAATCCATTTAGTATTCTCAAAAATGGACTGTAAAGTGAGATAGGACAAAAGTAGGAAGAATGTACTCATTTAGAGACAGACAAAAAAGGGCACAAGAGTTGACTAGGAGTTGTCCAGTGTGGCATGATGAATGGAGCATCCAGAACTTGAGGCCAATTTTCCTAATGTCCTTTTGCCTCTGCAGTAGACTTAGAGTGAAACTCAGTCTGCTTCTTAGATAGAAATGTGATGTACCATCACAGTGATAGTAGAAGCCAACAGAGGAGAGGATAAAATCCTAGGTGTGCAAGGGACAAAAAGGTAGGAAACGTTTCACATGGCATATATATTGGTGGTTGTTGTTCAGTTGTATCCAACTCTTTGTGACCCCATTTTAGGATTTCTTGGCAAAGTTACTGGGGCAGTTTGCTGTTTCCTTCTCCAGCTCATTTTGCAGATGACGAAACTGGGGTAAACAGGGTAAAGTTACTCAGGGTCACATTAGCTAGTAAGTGTCTGAGGCTAGATTTGAACTCACAAAGATGAATCTTCTGACTCCAGGCCCAGCACTCTGTCCACGATGCTGCCTGGATGCTCATATGCATCAGGGAACATACTAAAAATGTTTAGGTTAGAAGTTTGCAATGTGGTTAGTGTTCACATGGTAAAGTTATACATGTAACAATTCAACTAGGTGTATTTTATAATAGTACTGATGTGCCTGGAGAAAATAGTGTTATGCTATTAGTGTCCTCATGACAAAAAGAAACAACTTTGGTTGGAGGATATCATGATGGGCTACACAATTCTGTGCATGTTCTCAGAGCATATAATCCAATAAGTGCTGGCTGATTGAGTCTGTACCCAGCACAATGACACCTTCATTATGTGCTCACATGTTTGAAAAAAAATCAGCAAATTTAGATACGTTAGTCAGTGCCTCTGATATGCACATTTGCAATAAAAATTTGCACAAAATAACTATTTCATTGAAATGACACATGATGGCCTTTATAGAGTTTTCAGTTACAGTTGCCTATGGCTGCAGTGTTTTGACTTAATTTCCTTTTTTTATCTTTGTTTTTGTTGTCAAATAATTTGCAAGTCCTCTGTTTCTAACAATCAGTCATCTATAGATTTTACCAGATTCTATCCATCCCACGGTAGATCATAGTCATGGTTCTTTTGCTTGGGGGACATGGTGCATTTAAAATAAGAGGCAACAGCCTGCTGAGCCCAACTGTGATTCTATTAAGAATCCACCTTCTCTGTCAAAACAGTGGAATACAAATCAACATCTCCACTTATAGACTGCTGCGTTTGATGAGAGTCTGGGCTCCATTTAAAGGAAGGAGAACAGGAACCAAGGATCCTATCTTGGATAATTTTCTAATTAACCTTGCTTTGAAATGAGCTCACTTCTGGAAAGACCAGTCCTCAGACTTTAGAATTGTGTGAGTTTGGTGTTAATGATGCAATCAAATGCATTTTGTCTCAGTTCCAGGTCCTCAAATCAAATTTGAAGGGGGGAAATGTAGCAGACACTTGTGACCTGCAAAGTGATGTAACATTTTCAATTATTGGGAGAAGTACATCTTTAATATTTGCAATATTGTAGTTTGGGTGTTTTTGAAATGTGTGAGTTAGGAACAGAGGAAGCATGTGGGTACTGGGTATAGATATAGATAAAATTGCTATGTACCCCTCCTTTCTCATTCAATCAAAGATTTAAAGTTAGATGGTTCATGGGAGACAAGAGTCCAGCTCCTTCATTTTACAGATAACGAAACTGAGGAAGAGATAGCTTAAGTGGTTTACGTAGTCATCCAGTCAGTAACTCTGTGAGATAGGTCTTTGTAAATATCATTGGAAGAACATTTCTATTTATATGATAGGGTATTGGGCCAACAAATCCCTTGGGATACTTAAAAGTATTTCACACTGTCCCATATGCAATCCAATCTGCTTTCTTTCTCCTCCCCCTTCCCATTTGCCATCTACGATTCTTTTAATTTGCCTGTCATGGATATGCATTTTTACACAATAACTCAATGGACTCATTTATGAATTTTTAACACAGGAGTTTGCCACTATCATGGGTGATGTCCTACGTAAGGTTTAAATGAAAAGGCAACTGTATCCTATACAGTTTGTAACAAACCCCAGAAGGTTTCTAGGCTAGGTCTCACCCCCCTCTTAAAAGGCATTAAAACCATTTGTGAGACTTAACTGGTTCAGGGGTTATTAATCTATTTAGAATACTAGAATCGAATAGAATAGAATCTATTTAGAATTTAAATGATTCTAAACATTCATTGATGGTTGCAGAAAATTTCTTTGTGGAAAGTTAAAAATAAGGGTTCCCACACATATGCAGAATGTTGATACCTTGCTTATATATACTGTCCAAAGCAACTCTATATCTTTACTGAAAGGAGGATTATTTCATTATAATTGTATGGAAGATTCATATTTTAATAAGTTAGACACATATAAGGAGCTCAATTCCTTAACCATGATGGTCCTTCTAACATCATGAGATCATAAAACTTTGAGATGAAAGTACCCTTAGAGATATTAGTAACACCTTCACTGTACATATACATGAACTAAGGTTTTGAGAAGCTGAGTGATTTGTCTAACATTAGAGAGTAAATATCAGATTAAGAATTTGAAATATGGGAAGTCTTTCTCAATTGAATCCTCATTACAAGGCCAGTGTTCTATCACTTCTCACAAATGAATACTATTAAATATAAATTGAACCAAGCCAAAGAGTATGAATTACCAGTGGAAGGAAGGAAGGAAGGAAGGAAGGAAGGAAGGAAGGAAGGAAGGAAGGAAGGAAGGAAGGAAGGAAGGAAGGAAGGAAGGAAGGAAGGAAAGAAAGAAGGGAAGGAAGGAAGGAAGGAAGGAAGGAAGGAAGGAAGGAAGATAGATGCTGTGGGGCACTAGTCTCATTTGTAAGAAAGAAGAGAAGCACACATAATTTTCTTGGAAGTCTCTCATTTCTATTTATTGCCATTTGGTTATTGATGATTTGTGAGCATCTAATTTGTTTCCAAACCGAAAGAGTTTATGGAGGAAAGTAGGGGAGAATGAATTTTCCCCAGGTGACTGAAAGAAGACATAGGAGGTAAGCTTTTCTCTTGGTTTTTCCCTTGGGAAGAAGAAAGAGTGAATATAAATTCTCTAAGATTTTTAGATTATTTCCCCTGTCTCTGGTCCTATTTCTGAATGCATTTCTTTCAAAGAGGCTGAGGTTTAAAATTGGGCTCCTCTGATGATAAGGTATATTTTGGGAACAGAAAGAGAATAGTATCTATCATCATAGGACTTTTAAAATCAGAAATAAAATGAAAAGAAATATTTGAAGTGCTAAGCATCCAGCCTGTTTCTCTGAGGTGTATAAAATGTTTATGGGGCCAGCTATGCACATAAATCCAATAAAAAGTGTCAAAAGGACATGAATCTCATGAGCATCCTTTCCCCTTTTTAAGTTCCTGTGCATTGGCTTTGGGACTCCAGGTAAAGGAGTTAGGTTTAGGAAAGGATATTTTGAGGCTCAAATGACATAGTTAATGTAAAGCACATTGCAGATTTTAAAAGGGTTACATAAATTCCAGTTGTTACTATTTCTAGTATTATTAATTATTTTCATTAGGCTACAACCACCAAGCCTCCAGTCTAGGGATGACTTCATTCCCTGAGCCTTCTAGTGCATTCTTGCTGAGCTTAAGCCATGTTTCTAGTCCAATGCAGAGGTAGTCTACTAAATGTTTATTTAACACCTGAATTTTCTGTCCAGAAAAAATAAAATTATATGTATATATATATACATATATATATAATATATATATAATATATATACTTATGAGTTTACAATGCATTAACACTTTCTTTAAAGTTGACAATTAGGAAAACAGAAAACCAAGCCCTGATCTGAAGCAATTAGAGATTTCTGAGGTATAACTGAAAATTTACTGAAAATTTAACAACAAACTCTCCAAAGTTAGAACTGGCTATAGCATATGCTTGGATTTAAATTTCAGATCTAAATATGCATGACCTTTGACTAGTTCTTTTTCTTGTGTTCTTCTGACCTCTCCAGGTTCTTATGGGGATCAGGTTGAAATATTTAACGTGAAAAAATAAATTGATCTGTAGAATGTTACAAGTCAAATCCCATTTAGCCTCTGGCCAACATGGTACACAGAGTACTTAGGGAAGGAGACTATTATAGAGCTCAGAGAAGAATACGTTTCTCTTGTGGCTATTGTGTACTCCCTACCACATGGTCTCTGGGAGCTCAAGTAATTCACCCATGAATGAATGAACTCAAGTGGTCAATGTGACAGTGGAAAGAAGGGGACAGATATGAGAAATCTTGTGTAAAGGAAGAGAGAACAAGAAAGAAAGAAGAAAAGGAAGGAAGAAAGCAAGAAAGAAAAAGGGAGGAGGGAAAGATGATTAATGAAATACCTACTATGTACCACGCATTGGGGATATAAATCTAAATAGAGGGACAGTCTTTGTGATCAAGGAACTTGTATCCTAATAGGAGGAGGTATCATATGTTGGCTAATGGTTGCCAGGGAAGAAAATTTTGATCTAAGGACTTATCAGGATGGTGAATGGAAATACAGTTCACTTTTTGGTTCTATGGTTATCTTTCCATTGCAAGTGTTGTATGGCTTTAATCACTGTTATTCTTAGAGCAAGAGGTAGAAAAGCAGCAGATTTATGTAGCATGTATATGTTGGCAGATGCTAGATGTCTGCAAAGGCCCTGATTTTCAGTTCAGTCTCTTAAGAGATGGATAAGCATGATCTATGGATTTCTAAGCAGAGTGGGTTAGGTGAGGATAGACTCACCATTCTGGAGAGCTAAGCTTTAAATCAAAGATTGAAGAAACATTTGCTGTGGTTAAGCTTTATGTGAGACACGTGCAGGGCACTTTATTTGTAAAGATACATAGAGAAGGATGTTAGTTTCATTATTTATAATACAGAGGTCATATTTTTAACATATGTCAGAGTTTAAACCCGTTTCAATCATTCATGATTTCATGGATGTCAACATTGCCTCTATGCATGATGATTTCAACTCCTCTGTGCTTTTGTACATGCTCCCCATGAGTTATTGTGTCCTCCAAATTCTTCACCTAGATAATCTTTTGCTAAACAAGAATCAAGAAAATACTTTCCAGTAAACAGAATGTTTTCAAAATAATAGCATTAGGTAGAAAAGAAACATCTTTTGAGTCACATTTCCCATGGGATTGTAGCATCATACAGTTGAGATGAAAAAGACATTATATTCCATTCCACTAATTAATAGGCAAGAAAACTGAATCTTGGAAAAGTGGGGGTATTTGCCCAAAGTCATCTAAGTAGTTAATGGCAAAACAAAGATTTGAACTGAGGTACTTTGGCTATAAATCTAACTCTTTCCAGTTCCTCACTTTGCCTCCCGATATATGCTCAAATAATTGATAGTGGAAAAACAAAGCCCTCCCCGCCATGAAAAAGATGAGTCAACAAACCCTTTATCTCAGTGTCATATATATATTCTGATTTTTTTCTACCTCGGTGCCACCTTCCTTTTAAATTGATATTGCTGGTTGTGATGCCTATTCATAAGTGGGCAACCACTGGAAACTAGTCATTACTTTATTTGTGAAGTGTTGTCTTGCAGGTTGGAAATGAATACATTAAGCCCTTAGGAATTGTCAGCTACCTTGCCAGACCATTCATTCTATTTGTAATATTTCTGTGAGACATCAAGGCCAAAAACAACCACAAAAAAATCTCCTCATGGAAATCATTTTTATGAGTAGTTCAGGATCTTCTGACAGACCAATTCTCCTTGTTAGAATGGAATGGAAAGATGAATAAAGGCTCAGAAAGGGCTGTATTCTCTCTGTAGAGGGAAATGGCTAAAATAGAGAACAAAGCCCAGTCCAGGATTATTTGGGTAATCAGTTCTGATAATCATAAAGAATTAAGTTCCAAAAGAGCTGTAGCAAGAAATTTGTGAATATAGGGCAAACTCCATAGAGGAATAAGCCTGCTTTTCAGAATTCAGGCCATGTACCATATGGACTAGCCATCATTCATAGATTCTACTCCTGGGAGGAAATGGAAGGCAGATAACAAGCAAGTAAGGGGTGGAGTTACAGGGAAAATGGCTCTAGGTGCCATGCTAGGCCAGGGTAGTGAAAGAGTGTGAAGTCATGCCCCATGGTTCATTTCTGCATGGGATGTACCTTCTAAGTCTGAAACTCAAAAAAAAAAAGTTCTGATTGCTCCACCCTTGTTATAAGTATAAGTAAAGTATTGAGCAAAAATTAGTTTCTGGAGCATAAGTTGATGGTTCTTCAAAAGTTCTTTATTTCATAAAGTCTAATTTTGTTTCATGAATACTTATATGATCACTGTATTTTGATTCTCTGCTGCAATTTTTGAAACACTATCACAGATTTATATCTGGAAGGAATTTTCAACATTGTCTAGTTCAATCTCTTTGCTTCTTATATCTGGAAATGTTGGCCCACAGAGGTGGTATCCAAGTTCAAAAAAGTGGTGAATGTCTGAGATACAAGTCTTAGACTCCAGATCCAGTAATCTTTCCACTACACTGAACTGATTCTCACAAGATCACTGAATCACAAAGTTGATTTTTTGAGCCCTTTTCTATTTTCCTTTTCTAAAATTTATTTTAATTAATTTATTTAATTACATTATTTTTAGTTTTAGTTTTCAATATTTATTTCCACAAGATTTTGAGTTCCAAATTTTCTCCTCATCTCTCCCTCTCCCCAACCTCAAGATGGCATGAATTCTGATAACTCCTTCCCCCAGTCTGCCTTCTCCTCTATCCACCCCTACCATTTCCCCTCCCCCTTCCTTTCTTGTAGGGAAGATAGATTTCTATACCCCATTGCCTGGATATACTATTGCCCAGATGCATGTAAAAACAGTTTTTAACATTTGTTTTCAAAACGTTGACTTCCAAATTCTCTCCCTTCTTTCCTCCACACCCACCCCCTTGGAGAATGCAAGCAATTCAATATAGGATACTTATGTGTAGTTATGCAAAACACTTCCATAATAGTCATGTTGTGAAAGGTTAACGTATTTCCCTCTATCCTATCCTACCCCCCACTTATTCTATTTTCTCCTTTGATCCTGTTCCTTTTCATGAGGGCTTGCTTCTGACTATCCCATCCCTCACTGTGCCCTTCCTTCTATCACCCCCCCCCCACCCTCCTTAATCCCCTTCCTCCTTACTTTCCTGTATGGTAAGATACCCAGTAGAATATGTATGTTATTCCCTATTTAAGCCAAATTCAATGATGGTAAGGTCCACTCATTCCTTCTCACCTCTCCCCCTCCACATTGTGAAACCTTTTTCTTGCCTCTTTTGTATGAGATAATTTATCTCATTCTGTCTCTCCTTTTCTCCTCCCAGTATATTCCTCTTTCATCCCTTAATTTTATTTTTTTAGATATCGTCCTTTCATATTCAACTCACCCTGAGCCCTCTATCTATCTATCCATCCATCCATCTATCTATGTATCTATCATCTATCATCTATCTCCTCTTCTTCTCCAACTACTCTAAAATCCATAAGTTACAAATATCATCTTTCCATGTAGTAATATAAACAATTCAACTTGAAAAAATCCCATATGATTTTTCTTTCTTGTTTACCTTTTCATGCTTCTCTTGATTCTTATATTTGAAAATAAAATTTTCTACTCAGCTCTGGTCTTTTCAGCAAGAATGGTTGGAAGTACAATATTTCATTGGATGCCAATTTTTTCCCCTGAAATATTATACTCAGTTGTGCTGGGTAGGTGAATCTTGGTTTTAATCCTAGCTCTTCTGAACTCCAGGATGCCATATTCCAAGCCCTTCAATCCCTTAATGTAGATGCTGCTAGATCTTGTGTTATCCTGATTGTATTTCCACAATGCTCATCATTTCTTTCTCATTGCTTGCAATATTTTCTTTTTGTGGCTGCTACTACTACCACTTCCGCCATCCTGGGGCTGGGACCAGTTCCCAGTCAGACCACTCCTACTAAGATTCAACAGAGTTTTCCCACTGACCTTCTATGCTGCCTTTGGCATTTGTGGGCCACAGCTGCCAGTGTTTCACTTTTTTGAGGCCAGCTCTGGCACCATCTATGCCCCTGCAGCCTATATTAGACTGTGCTCTGCTCCCAGCTAAGTGTGATATGCCCTTTCTGTTGACCTTCCAGGTTGTCTTAGACTGGAGATTTATTTTACTATGTCATTTTGTGGGTTCTGTAGCTTTAGAATTTGTTTAGTATCATTTTTTTACCGGTATTGGGAGGGATTTGGGGGAAAACTCAAGCAAGTCCCTGCTTTTGTTCCACCATCTTGACTCCAGCCCCCTTTTTCTACATTCTTAACCTCTTCCCTTACCTAGTCTAACCTAAAACTAATTCCCTTTGAGCCATCTTATTCCATTTTGAATGATGCAGGCTGCTAGAAAGTTTACCTCCCCTCATTCATTACATCAAGGTTAAATCTCCCTCTTTTCACTTTCTAAAAATTCCTGGTTCTGATCTCTAGAGCCATTAAAATGAGTCTTTATATCCCTTTAATACATACATATATGTGTGTATATATAATATTCATTATATGATATCATATGTTAAAATATATCATATTTGATATTTCATATGACATATAAAATATAATATCCCTTTAAAGACTTGAAAATAGATATCAATCCTTCCCCTATCTCCCAAGCCTCTAAACATACTCAGTTTCTTCAACAAATTCTCATATGGAATTTTACCATCTATTTTACCATGGAAATTTACCACCCTGATTTCTATATTCTGCACACTCTATAGTTTAACATTGTTCTTCCGGAATATAACACAATACTCAGTGTATTATGAGCTGGGAGAGTAGAAGAGAACGTGGATCTCCTTAGGTCCTAGAAATGATTCCTCTCATTTTAACCAGATGTTGTATAAAGATTTTTTTGATTTGCATTTATTTCAGACTATATTCCTTCCTTCTTTCTTATTTATTTGTTCATTCATTGATTCATTCATTCAATGACTGTTGATTCCCTACCGAGAGCAATACAGTTTGCTGACTGTTGACTCATATCAGGCTTGTAATTCACTGAAACCTGACATCTCTGAGGCAAATTTCTATTTAGCCATATATCCCACAGTTTGAACCTTCAGAGTTCATATTCTAAGTGATATGTAAGAAATTTACATTTATGCTTATTAAATTTATTCTTCTTAATTTCCACTAATCTAAGCCTGTCAAAATCCTTTTAAAAAATTGTGATCACTTTTCATTTTAGAACATTTACTCTTTGCTATTGTATTAAAAGTAGCCCCATGTCTTCCACTTATCATTCAGATTGTTATGTATATGTATGTACTATATGTGTCTTAAGAGTATGCATTGGTAATCTCAAGTCAAGGGCTGAGATTTCTTGAGGTCTTCTGTTCTGTAGCAATCTTCCATTAATAATGAATAATAATGATAACTGAAATTGATATGTCACTTTAAAGTTTTACAAATCACTTCCATCATGTCATTTGATTCTTGTAGTTTCTTTGGTAGTTGTTATCTCCTCTTTTAAGATGAAAAGAAAATGAAGGCCACAGATTGTAAGTGACTCACCAGAGTCACTTGTTCATCAATATTGCAAAAGTTTTGAACTCCAGTCTTCCTAATGTTAAGTCTAAGACTGACCATTTTCCAATTCTGTTGGGGGCAGGGGTCCTGCTCATTCCTGAAGTGAACTAATATATGGGAATATTTCATTCTTTACCATGTTACCATATAGTCATCTTGGAGTCAGCCACATCTGGATTTGTTTCCTGGCTTTGATGCTTCCAACCTGTGTGACCACAGCTAAGTCACCTAAGCTTTCTTCACTTTCCTCATCAGTGAAATGAATGGGGTGACTGGACTCAATGACCTTGGAAGTTCTTTCCATCTCTCTGTGGATTATCCTAAGGTCCTCTGTTATACCATCCCCCCATCCCTTCCATCTCTTTAAGAACATTTGTCAAGTTGATTTCCTTCTAACTTCAGTCCCCAAATCTGTGACTTCCCTCCCCAAAGACTCTTCTATGGCTATCATTTCCCCATATATGTTGTGTTCCTCTACTAAAAAGTAAACTTCACAAAGGCAAGTGTTATATTTTTTGCTCATATTTGCACCCCTAGTATTTAGCACAATATCTAGAATATAATAAATAATTAATATTTTTTAAATTATTCATTTGCTCATTTTAGTTTCCTAAAGTATCAGTTTCAATACAACATGAAAGAGAATTATTTTCAGAAGGATAAGTGAATTCCATTGCATTTATTCACTCATAAAAGAGGTTCTTCTGATCCATAGGATTCTCATATAGATTTCAGAGGTTTCATAAACTTACAAAAGGAAAAAATGGCATCTTTATTTTCACTAATGCCCAATTGGAATTTAACATTTCCTTCAACTTTATGATTTTACTCTGAGATAATGTGTCAGCTCCACTTGAAAGCCACAAGTTTCCAGGACACAGAAAATTTTAAGAACCTCTCCCTTGGAAGGATCATTTGGGATCCTTTTGAAGTGGGTTTATCCAAATTATCATAGTTATGGAATCTATGTTTTGTTGCTGAATCTAATTCCACCTTGGTCTGTAGGGAGAACCATACCTGAGAACTCAGGGACCACAGTGGGACCACAGAGTGGGAATGAGTATGTCCCCTCTATTTGATAGCTGTTCTTTATATTCTATCAATATCCCATAAGATAGGAATATCTTGCAAAAAGTCAGAAAAGATATAACATTTTCACTCCCTGATGACGATTTTTAGTGTTGTGGCTAAGGAAATCTTTTGGATTCTACCAGCAGGCCACTACTACATAAGCAATTTTCAAGTCTGTTTTCCCCCATAGAAAGCTCTTGTTCTGCTTGAGTTACTCCTATAAACTCCAGCCCACAGAAATAAGCAGGATTTTCAGTCACTTCACATCATCATCCCGTTAAGTGAATTCATAGTTTCCTTAGAGAAATCCTCTTCCTTTGTATCTAGATGAAACTGAATAGCAAAACCACTATCACTTATGGGAAATCTATGCTTTCAGCCTGTTGTTTTTTTTTTTTTTTTCCAAAGGAAAAATGTACTTTCAACCATACACAATCAGCACTCCTATCACAAACTGGGCAAGTGTCTAATCTCCTGTCCCACAGCCTGCTCATTGAATCCTCCCAACTTGCCTGATGTGATTGTAAAATACAAGGGTATGTGACAGACAATAAGAAATTAAGTATATGGCCCCTTTCAGATGAATAACAGTTATTTCTTTCAAATTTGGAGTGAATACTGTTAATTAGTTGTTGCTTTGATCTGCTACCCTTATATCCATTTGAAAATCTCATTTTCTGAGACTTATCTTTTTATAACAATTTTATATCAGTTAGAGGGCAGCAAGGTTAAAAGGGAAATAAATGGTAGTGTTTTTTCAGATTAATACTATGTTATGCTATTTATTCAGGGTTACTTATATTCTATCATTTTAGGCTATTTTGTGACAGGGGGTAAGCAGCACATGTACTGTTCACTTATAGAATAAAGATTGTGCCTTTATATCCCATCTGAAATTCTTAAAAAAAAAAAAGAAAGAAAGAAAGAAATTGACCTACCCTTCTTCAAATTCTCTGAGTTAATTTGGATGTCTAGTTTTCCCAATCACACAATGCATCGTCACTCGCTGATTTATTTGAAGTATGGTTATTTTGATCTGCACAGAGTAGATTTTAAGCTCCTTGATAGCACCATTAAAAGAAGAGAAACACTACCTACCCCCAAGACACTCAGCGTCTCACACATAGTAGGTACTCAATAAATGTTAAACATGCATCAAATTGTTACAAAGAAGGAAAAAAAAACATCACTTTTTTAAAAACTGGGAATATTTTATCATTCTAAATTGTGTTTCTAATTATTGGAGTAACAGCATGGAAGAGAATTCTTTATTTAGACCTAATTAAAAGGTGTCAGTTTTCTTTTAACCTTTGATCCAACCAGTCTTTTGACACCCTGAGAACAGATTTGAAATGAGTCACATTTTGGGATTCAGTCAGTTCCTGACTATTGAATTATAATTAATGTACTTTTAGCTTCATTTAATAAAATTACCAAGTTTGTGTCAGTAGGATAGGATAGAATTCAGTATATATGATGTTGTGACATCATAGTAAAAATGCTGACATATAGATCATATATACACATACATATATGTACATGTGCATGTAGTGTTCATACATAAACTTCTATACATATTCTTTCTTAAATGTTGCAGGCAGTGTGATATGGTTTCTAGTGCATTGGACTTAGAATCAGAAAGATCTAACTTCCAATCCTTCCTCGGATTATGTTACTTGCTATGTTATCTTGGGCAAACCATTTGATCATTGAGAGCTCAGGTTCATTATCTCCATCAATAAAATGAAGGAACAAATGACACCTATCACTTGAAACTTTTGTAAAACTTACATGAGAAAATCTGTCAATAGCAATTGCAAATCAAAACATTTTTTCCCTGGAGTTTTACTCTGGGGTAGGTCACTTAACACAAGGCAAAATACAAAACTTGATCCCTTCTTTGGAGTTAACCCCTCTCCCTCTCATGAAGCTAGATCTATGTGGGCTTAGATTTAGAATCCTTTGTGGATAGGAAGACATTCATGTTGCATGTCACATCTATAAATGTAAGCTGTTATTCTTAGGTATGTGATGTAATTCTGACAGTGATATACTTTAGTAAAGTCAAGGAAGAGTATACTTTAGAGTGAGAAGCCCTAGATTCAGATCCTGCCTCTGATACTTAGTACTCATGTGATCTTGGGCAAATCACTTAATTTCCACCAGGCCTCAGTTTTCTCATCTATAAAATGAAGAGGTTGGATCAATTGGTCTCTGAGATCCTATGCCACTCTAAATCTATGATCCAGTGAAAAGTGTAGCTTAAACTAAACAAATTAAGATGATGGGAGACAGAACAGTGTTTGCTGGTATGCTACAAATATTTTAATAATTGCTTCCCAGGAGAACCTACCCCTAAATGAAAGTAAACTTTGGCTCAAGAAATCTAAAATATATTTCTTCTATATTAGGCAATCCCTGATGGAAGAAACATATCACAGTGAAAAACTATTGTATAAAAATAGCTTGTAAAAAGAGAAAGGACTATTGAATATATAAATGAACAGGTAAAATGGGCAGTATAAAATGCATATATGTGTCATATTGAAAATTTATAGTGATTTGAGGGGATAATCCCTCCTTTCTGATTTCTTTTTACATAGCATGATAATTCTCTTGGTTTAGAAAATTGAATGGGAGAAGAATAACTTTATTATGAGAAACATGGCATTGCTGCATGCACACACACACACACACACACACACACACACACACACACACACACACACCAGCCTTCCCCCCTACCCTACTATGTCAGGAATTTAAATTGCTATTTGTTATACGAGGATTATGTCTACCATTTATGCAATTGTTAGATTCATTTCAAAGAGACTAAATTTTTATATTTCCAATATGTATATGTATATACGTATATATATATATACGTATATACACACACATATATACATCTATACATATACATCTACACATATACATCTATGCGTATACATCTATACATCTATCTCTATCTCTCTCTCTATCTATCTATCTATCTATCTATCTATCTATCTATCTATCTATCTATCTATCTATATCTATCTGGGAGCCAGCTCACAAATCTCCCATATTAGTAATATTTTTCTTTGTCTTCTGCATATACTGTCCTTTGTATATAGTAGAAAGCCATTAGTAGCTTGATGGATTTAAAAAAAGAAAGAAAGAATATTTAAAATGGCTTCTAACATTAGAAGTTTGCTTTGGATTAGACTCATAATTGTGCTACTATGGGGAACTCAGTGAAGAATCTGCTTATTCCATTGCAGAGCAACAAGTTAGTGGCCCATGACAATGAAAAGTTAAGGGTCATGTCCAGGGGGTCACACAGCCCTTAGGTACCAACGGTAAGACTTCAACACAGCTGTCAAAGGCTCTGTAACTATATTTCTGTCTATTAAGGCACCTTGCCTCACTGAAAGCAAAAGTGATAATTGAAAACATTTTGTAAATTGCGGAAGTTTTAAACATAAACTCACCCAAGATTTGTGTGCATTTTTACTGATTTTCTTAACTCCATTTGCATAGAAATAAAGAACAAATGTTGTGATTCTGTTCAGTCTCCCTGGACCAGATTCCAATCTATAAAACAGAGACATATAAAATGAACTAAAATATGTAGCCGTTAATTTCCCAGATGACACCATATCTTACAAGGTGGCTAGAACCTGGAGATCAGCATTATAATTACAAAAGACCTTGAAAAATGGGGGAAATGATCAGAAACAAAAAAGTTAAGTTTCTTTAAGAACAGTTGGTTTCCCAATAGAAATCTTAAGGGAGAAATATTCAATATACAAATATAAAACTAGGAGAATCTATGTTTGTACAACTATATCAGAAAGAGTTGTAAATCTTAAAATAAGTTAAAAGATGGCAGTAGAGTAACAAGTGAGTTCAATTTCCCAGATCCCACAGATTGAAAGAATTTATACTGCAGTTGAAAGAATGCTGGATATATTCAAGCAGACTGGATTTGAACCCTAACTCCAACACGTACTAATTTTGTGACTGTGGTCAAATCAATATCACATTGCTAGGCTCATCATTCACAATGGTGCTATATGGAAAATACTTTGTAACCCTTAAAATGCTATAGAAAGGATAGGTCTTATTATTATTCAAATATTATCACTTATTTATTTCAAAGAGGTTCATATAGAAACAGTATTATCATAAGTTCCTGTTGTAGTATTTTGTACTAATTACTAAGTGATTGTTTCACTTAATGGCTAAATAATAATTAAAATAATTTCATTTTGAAAATTGAATAAAAGTATTGTGCAATAAGTTTATACTCTTCAGACTCATTGAGGGTATCTTTGAGTCAATTCCAGAGGTAGACAGGATGATAAGGTGACATAAATTTCATCGTTTCCCAGCATTTTAACTCTTTTTTTCTGGATTTTTGAAGTTTGGAATCTTTTCAGTCAACATAGCTTATAAATTATGAGTATTTGCCATGGTGGCATTTATATTGTTATCATCCTCACTAGCATCATCACCAATAGAATGTGACTGGTAAACTATTCTTGGTGATACCTATATGTATATTTGTACATATATATTTTTATATTTATATCACATGAGGAAAGTACCACAAAAATGGTGTTAGGTTGATTTTCAAAAGGGAAAAATACATTTTGCCAAATGTATTAAATGGCCTTGCATATATTTTTGATGAAATATTAGGAAGCATTGTTAAAAAGTTGGTTTGTGAGGACTTAGAGAAGCAGTGGTCACTACAATGAATTAATCAATAATTAGATTGGTAAAGTAACTTAATTCTCTTTTGAAAGCATTTCTTGATATATAACTTCGAGGAAGTTGAAAGAAATAAATCTATAGCTAAGATGCATTTTAATTTCCATGTAGCTTTTGTCAGCTGTATCTCAAAAATTCATCTTATATAGGTTAATGACATATTAAGATCAATTAAGAACTGAATGAATGTTAAGAACACATTAATTAGTGATCAGTGAATTATGAAAATATCTAAGGAGGGGTGAGTTCTGGTAACATGATGTTCTGTTCTTTTTGCCTTGTACTGTTAAACATTTTCTTATTATTACTAATAATGTAGTTGAAGATTAGATAAGCCATTTTTGCAAGTTTATCCCATATGCCAGGTATTGTACTAAGCACTGGAACATAAATTCAAGCAAAAAAAAAAAAAAAGATAAAGGGTGAGATTGGTGGAGTAAAAGTAGGGACTTCCTTGAGTTCTCATTCAAACTCCTCCAAACAGCTGTAAAAAATGACTCTAAACAAATTCTAGAGCTACAGAACCAATAAAATGGCAGAATGAAAACAAATCCCCAGCCCAAATGGGAACATTGGGAAGAAGGGTTTGTTACACTGGACTTTGAGCAGAGACTGAATCAATGGCAGCTGTTGTAGGTTCCAGACTTCTCCATTCATAAATGCCAAAGGAAGCATAGAAGGTCAGTGTGAAAACTTTGTGGGACCAGGGTGAAAGAGGAGGATGCAGTCCGGCTGGGGTCTTGCCCCAGCCCCAAGGCAGTGGAGATGGTAGTGGTGGCAGTAGCAGAAGGAGAAGCAGCAGAGCCTGCTTCTGGAGCTATGGGCCTTCAGATGGTGAGGTATCAAGCAGCTGATACAAAACCCGTGAAAGTACACCTGTCCCCACCCCCATCCTCTCTGGAAGCAGTTCACAGAAGGCAGCTAGATGGTGCAGTGGATAGAGCACCAGTGCAGGAGTCAGGAAGACCTGAGTTCAGATCTCACCTCAGATACTTGACGCTCACTAGCTGTGACTTGGGCAAGTCACTTAACCCCAGTTGTCTCATTCTGGGTCATCTCCAGTCATCCTGATGAATATGAAGTCACTGGATTCAGATGACTCTGGAGGAGAAGTGAGGCTGGTGACCTGCACAGCCCTCCCTCGCTCAAAACAAAGTCAAGTGCAAGTCATGTCATTATTTCTGTGATGGCATAGTCTTTTTCGGGCAACAAAGGATGAACGTACTTTTTACCTACCTTCACCAAAAGGTAGAAAGTCCAGTATTTAGTTGGGGACATGAGCAAGCAGCATAAAAAACTCAGACCATAGAATCTTGCTTGGTGACAAAGAAAATCAAAACATACAACCAGAAGACAATAAAATCAAAGTTCCTACATCAAAAGTCTTCAAGAAAAATATGAATTGGTTGTAGGCCATGGAAGAGCTTAGAAGGGATTTTGAAAATAAAGTAAGAGAAGTAGAGAAAAATTGGGAAGAGAAATGAGAGTAATGCAGGAATATCATGAAAAAACAAGTCAACAGCTTGCTAAAGGAGAACTCAAAAATACTGAAGAAAACAATACCTTAAAAATAGACTAATCCAAATAGCAAAAGAAGTCCAAAAAGCCAATGAGGAGAAGAATGCCTTAAAAAGCAGAATTGGTAAGATGGAAAGGGAAGTCCAAAAACTCACTGAAGAAAATAATTGCTTAAAAATTAGAATGGAGCAAATGGAAGAAGAGGACTTTATGAAAAATCAAGAAATCATAAATCAAAACCAAAAGAATAAAAAAAAGAGAAGATAATGTGAAATGTCTAACTGGGAAAAACAACTGATCTGGAAAATAGATCCAGGAGAGAGAATTTCAAAAATGATTGGACTATCTCAAAACCATTATCAAAAAAGAGCTTAGACGTTATCTTTCAAGGAATTATCATAGAAAACTGCCCTGATATTCTAGAACTAAAGGCTAAAATAGAAATTGAAAGAATCCACCAATTGCCTCTTGAAAGAGATCCCAAAAGGTACATTTCTAAGAATATTATAGCCAAGTCCAGAGTTCCCAGGTCAAGGAGAAAATATTGCAAGCAGCCAGAAGGAAACAATTCAAGTATTGTGGAAATGCAATCAGGACAACAAAAGATCTAGCAGCCTCTATATTAAGGGATTGAAGGGATTATATTCTGGAGATCAGAGGAGATAAGATTAAAATCAAGAATCACCTACTTGGCAAAACTGAGTATTGTACTTCAGGGGCAAAAACAGTCATTCAATGAAATAGAGGACTTTCAAACATTCTTGATGAAAAGACCAGAGCTGAATAGAAAATTTAACTTTCAGATACAAGAATCAAGAGAATCATGAAAAGGTAAATAGGAAAGAGAAATCATAAGGGATTTATGTTGAACTGTTTACATTCCTACATGGAAATGTGATATTTGTAAATTATGAGAGCTTTCTCAGTATTAGGGTAGTTGGAGGAAATGATAGATGGATGGATGGATGGATGGCACAGGGTGAGTTGAATATGAAGGAATGGTATCTAAAAAATAAAATTAAGGGTTGAGAAAGGAATATTGGGAGGAGAAAGAAAAAGAATGAGATAAATTATCTCACATAAAAGGTGCAAGAAAAAGGGTTCACAATGGAGTAGAAGAACAGGGAGGTGAGACTGAATTAGTGACTTTTTACTTTCATCAGTAAATAGTATACTGAAGTGACTTATTACTTTCATCAGATTTGGCTTAAGGAAGCAATAACGTACACTCAGTTGAATTATCTTAACCTACAGGAAAGTAAGGGGAAAGGGAAAAAGTGGGGGGTGGGAAGGATGATACAAGGGAGGACAGATTGGGGGGGAGTAGTCAAAAGCAAACACTTTTAAAAAGTGATAAGGTCGAAGGAGAAAATAGAATAAGTGCAGAGTGGGATAGGATGGAGGGAAATATAGTTTGTCTTTCACAACATGACTATAATGGAAGTGTTTTCCATAAGTACACATGTATATCCTATATTAAATTGCTTGCCTTCTCAATGAGGATGGGTTGGAAGAGAAGAAAGGAGAGAATTTGGAATTCAAAGTTTTAAAAACAAATGTTAAATTTTTTTTTTTTCATGCAACTGGGCAGTAAGATATACAGGCAATGGGGTATAGAGATCTATCTTGCCTTACAAGAAAATAAGAGGGAAAGAAATAAGGGAGAGGTATGATAGAAGAGAAGGCAGACTAGGGGAAGGGGTAATCATAATGCATGCCATCTCAGGAATGGGGGAGGGGAAAGATGGGGAGAAAATTTGGAATTCAAAATCTTGTGGAAATGAATGTTGAAAATTAAAAATTAATTACTTAAACAAATACAAGCAAAAAAAATAGACATCCCATGACCTCAAGGAGTTTATGTTCTCATGATTAAGGGAAAAAACAGCAACAACAATCCAAGAAGGAGATGAAAAGGGGATGGATTATGGAAGTGAAAAAGTCTTGAGAGATAAGAGCTAGTTTAGACATAACCATGACTGACAGGGTTTCTTCCTCAAAAGAAGAATGCAATGGGAAAATCATCATCTGGAGGAAAATGCAGAGATCAGCATCTCCAGAGTGAGAAGATGGCTGAGGAGCAGATAGAAAAAGTCCAGAGAAAGCTTAGAGAATATGTTTAAGATAAATTAAGTCAGTATATGTCACAAGCAGAAGATGGACCCAGACACTCCTGGATTCAAAGTCATCTCTCTATTCACTAGGTCACATTGTCTCTTATACCAAGTTGGATAGAACAGAGATTGGTGGGTTTATGTGCAATGCTCTGTTTAAACCTTTTATATACAAGTTATCTTTGAAAGAACAAACTGTTTCAATTACTCAATTTATCAATAAGCATTCATTACATAATTACTGTGTATAAGGTACTGTGAAAAGCACCAGGGATACAAAGAAAGACAAAATCTACAGAAACTTGCCCTTCTCTAGAGTTTATATTTCAAGGTGGGGGTGTAAGACATATACATATATATTTAAATACAGAATAGATACAAAATGTATAATAATATGATAAAATTTATTTAGATATAAAATAAACTTAGATTTATGCAGAATACATGTATATACACATGTACATATGTGTATGCATGTGTCTGTACACCCATACCTACAGTAGAAGGAATGTATCTTTAGAAAGGGCACCTAGGTGGTGCTGTGGAGAGAGCACTGGATTAGTAATCAAGATGACTCATCTTCATAAATGCAAATCCAGCCTTAGATGCTTACTAGCTTTGTGACCCCAGGCGAGTCACTTTTCCCAGTTTGCCTTGGTTCCTCATCTGTCAAAATGAGCTGCAGAAAGAAATGCCAAACTACTCTAGCATTTGCCAAGAAAGCTCCCCCAAAATGGGGTCACAAAGAGTTGAAGAAAAAATGATTGAATGCTAACAATAATAATAATATTATAAAGCTAAAAGAGGACGATCTCATAGCAAGACAAATAAGAATGACCTGAGGTAGATGGTGATATTTGACTTTTTTTTGTATCCTCCTGGAAGAAATATGACACATGCCTCTGACATATACTGGTTTTATGACCCTGGGAAACACACTTTGAGCAGGGAAAGGGCCAATGTGACTTTCCTCATCAAGGAAGTTTCCTATAACAAGAAAATCAGAAGAATGGCCCCAGTCCTTGTCCCTAACATTTAATAGTGTCTGACATATAGCTGGTTGGTGGTTGTCCTTCGTTTTTGAAGAGGATCAAAATGACATCACCATGATAAAGTGAAGTTTCTGGTGTGTCCGATTATGGCTGATCAAACCAATAGGAGCTTGGAATGCTCTATCACAGACTGGGCACAGATAGTCCATATGAATATTTGGTTGGATACTTCAAATTTGCACATGCGCATTTACATTGTGCTGTCTCAATTCTACTTTGCTCATAGAGCACAGCACCCTTTCTGATGTGGGCATGCCATGCTGAGAGGTCCTGTGCCAGTGTCTCCCATGTTGCACAGTCAAATCCAAAGTTCCTGAGAGACCTTGTCCTTGTATCACTTCTTCTGATCACCGTGTGATTGCCTGCCCTATGTGAGTTCTCCATAAAATAGTCTTTTTCACAAGTGTATGTTTTGCTTTCAAACAATGTGGCCAGTCCATCAGACCTGCACTGTCTGAAGCATAGTTTGAATACTTGGCAGTTCAACTTGAGCAAGGACTTCAGTGTGCTGCCAGGTGATCCTCAGAATCTTCCTAAGACAGTTCAAATGGAAGCGATTCAGTTTCCTGGCATGGTGCTAGTAGACTGTCCATGTTTCACAGGCATACAACAAGGAGGTCAGCACAACAACTCACAAACTTTCAGTTTGGTAATTAGTCTAATACCTCTTCTCTCCCAAACTTTTCTTCAGAGCCTTCCAAACACTGAGCTAGCTCTGGCAATGCGTGCATCAACCTCATTGTCAATGTGTACATCCCTGGAAAGTACACTACCAAGGTAGGTGAACTTATCCACAGAATACAGAACTCCTCCATTTGTTGTAACCATTGGTTCCATGTATGGATGGTATGGTGGTGGCTGATGGAGCACCTGTGTTTTCTTGGTGTTCATTATTAGACCAAAATTAGCACAGGCAGCAGAGAATCGATCCATACTTTGTTGCATCTCAGCTCCAGAGGGTGCATTGTAATCATGGATTGATTGATTGATTGATTGATTGATTGATTGATTAGGTGAATAGTAAAGGTCTAAGGAGACTACTGGTTCTTAACCAGGGATCTGTGAGCTAGGATGTAAAAAATGGTCCTTCTTATCACTGACCTTTGGTGTTCTTCATAATCTTTATGTCATCTTGATTCATTTGGAAACCTTATTCTGAGAAGGGTTGGCTATCAGAGTAATTCATAGCATAAACAAAACAGATTAAGAAACCCTGAAGTAGATACATTGAATCGAAAGTTCTAGTATATCACCAAAGGCAGAAAAGAAGACATGAGCAACCGACCAAGTTCAGGAGGATCATCGTTGTTGTTGTCTGTTCTTTGTTCTTGAAGAGCACCAATCACATCAGCCAGATAATGATTTGCAAGCAAACTATATTTAAGTGAGGCACGACTGTTCAGAGTCACCCCCCTCACTCTCTCCTCCACAGTCGTGAGAATCCAGTAACAACACATAGGTCAAGATGACCAGTAATAGCTCAGGATGCAGTGAGGAGCCCTTAGTCTATTAAGCTAAGATCTTTCCAGGTCTTGGTTTGTCTGAGGTAATGCTCATTCAGTAATTAAGGTTACTTAAGAATTGAAGCAAAAGATATCCTGGTTTGCCTTTATAAAATATTCAATTTGGGAGGGGAAGATCCTCAAAGTTTCACAAAAAGGATCGTTAGAGCAATAGGGATCACAGAAAAATGAGGGAAAATATGGGATGGAGACAGGAAAAGAAGGTCGGACCCCAGGCACAATAAAGGGCCTGAGCAGTGTGACTAGCATTCAAACTCAGAAGAAACTATGACTCCAGGACCAGGGAAACTGAATAGCATAGGACGGACAAACTATTGGCATGTCATATGGGTGGCAATAATAAGACTCATCAAAAGAGAAACTTTTATATTGAAAAATCCTCTTATAAGTCAGGCACTCCTTATTTGCTCCCTGGATGAGGTCAGAAGTAGAGTCAGAGTAGGTAGGAAGAAATCAGGGTCAAGTTGGTATGCTAGAAAGTTAAGGGGCAAATAGCCGAATCAATCTTGCCTTCCAGGAGAAACAAACTGAAAGTACTTCTGACTAAAAAAGGGGATGAAAAACATCACCCAACAAAGAAATAGGGCAAGATGTGTCACTTCAATCTTCTGAGATTCCCGAATGTGAAAGGGAGAAAAAAGTCAACAGTCAGGTGTTAATTAAATTCTCAACATGACTTCTAGTTTTCTTCCCTCAAAACAAGGAGAGTAATCAGACTCTCCAAGCCTGCCAATATTACTATCAATGACTTTTCAAGTGACACCATTCTCAACCATCCAACAGTTTACATTTACGTATGACGTATATTCCTGTCCTTCAGATACCCGAACCAAGATGATGCTCCACTTCAGGGAGAAAAAACAAAACAAAACAAAAAAATCCTCTTTAGTGCTGTTAGCCTTGATTGAAAATATAATAAAAGATAACCGTTCTCAACTGGGTGGAATTCTTCCCTAGAATATAAATTACATATCTCCATCCAATAGTCTAATCATAGCATATTAACTATCTTTCCTGATAAGCAAGAAAATTGCAGAGGAAGATTTAGATAGATATAATTAATAGACCTTAGACATTCCCAAAATGTATTTTCTATGGGCTTTATAATCATAGGGTGTATTTTGGGGGGTAAGCTTTTTTTTTCAGGAGATTAATTATTTTGTGAAGAATGGTTTCTTATCCATCATAATATAGGTTTGCAACATGTGCATGCTGTTATTAGTGTAAATACCAGGGTGCTACAACAATCAGAAAAGAAACATGTTTATTGTGGGAGTCTTAAGATGCAAACAGAATTTATGGCCCACATTTGCTGACAAATTCTAAATAAACAGAAACTTTTGAAGCATTTCTAATGATTATAGCTATTATATTTCTGCTCTGCAAGTTTGCAAGTGTACTTCAAAGTTCTTTGCTGAATGTCTTCAAAAGTCACCCCATTTCTAAAAACATATTTTCCTTGGCAGTGTTTGTACTCAAACTTTGCATATTCCTACCCCCATTTAGTGAGAGTTATTGAGAGAAATGTTGGATGTAATTATAGGGAGGTATCGTGGTGCAATGAAAAAGACCATCGACTTGGGAGTCAATGGATATGGGTCCAAATCCTTCCTCTGACTTTTATTGGCAGGGTGACTTTGGACAAGTCACTTAATCTCTGGAATTCAATGAACCTGTCTGTGAAATGAAGGCTCTGGAATAGCAAATTCTGAGGTCCCTTCCAGCTCCACATCTGTGACTCACTGATTCTGCCATCGTTTTGATGAAAATAGTAAAAAATTGTAACCTTCTTCAGATGTGAAGAGGATCCTTTATTCGCCATAATATAAAACTGGGGTCAGCCCATGTGGATGACTTGAGGTGACTGCTAAAGAATTTTGTGAAAATCTAAATTATTTCCTCTCTTCTTCTTGAGCTTGTTGCATCCTTAATCACCTAAGGGAGGTAGGACATTATCATGCCAGTTAGGAGCTCAGGACAAGGGGCAGCGGGAGGGGTGTTGTTTGCTGAAATTTTGAATAAAATTATCCTATGATTTTTTTTAAATAAACCCTTAAACATTTCTAAAAATATTCTATATTCTTCTTATGCCTATGGAGTAGGCAAGGGAATCTGGTTAGAGACAAGGCATGTAGAATTGTTTATTTCTTTTTCAAGCCTGATTTAAGGTTAATTACTGGCACAACATCATAGCAAAACTAATATGCCTATTCGTATAATTCACAGCAACTTAGTGTAAGCCTGGAAGGGGAAAAAAATAAAGGCATTTTCTTCATTTTTTTAAGTTTTGTTAATTAATTTGGTTCTTCCCTATTAAAGGACAATGTTTGGGTTTAAAAATTTTACCCCTTATGTTCTGTTTATTGAAGTATATCTTTTTCACTGATTATGAAGTTCATAACAAAACATTTAAAACAAAAATTTGCAAAATTAAATTGATATTAAATAAAATAGATCAGTATTAAGAAAATAATTCGCAGGAATCAAAGTACAGATTGAATAGATACATATATCCATATGGACACATATCTGTACTATTCCACATATCAGTCATTCCTCCAACTCTATCCCTCTCCTCAGCTATCTATCCCTGAGGCACAGCAATGTCAAATTTGGCCAATTAATAACCTATAACGTCCTCTAAGGGTTCAAATGAAGGAAGATTCAATCGATGAGCAAGCTTCATTGTGGTCTTATTTTAAGAAACTGCCACAGCTACCCCAGCTTTCAGCAATCACTACCCTAGTCAGTCTGAGCAGCCATGAACATCAAGATAGATCCTGCACCAGCAGAAAAGGTTATGCCTCACTGAATGTTTAGAAGATGGTTAGCATTTTTTTTAGCAAGAAAGTATTTTTAAATTAAGGTATTTACATTGGTTTATTTTAGATATAATACTACTGTGTATTTAATAGACTACAGTATAGTACACACGTAAATTTTAGATGCCCTGAAAAATATTTCTGTGTCTCATTTTGTTGAGATATTTGCTTTATTGAGGTAGACTGGAACCATGTCTGCAGTATCTTTGAGGTACACCCATATTAGAATCATTGATCTAAAGCTGGAGAAGATCTCAGAGCTCATCAAATAGTAATTCTTCTTCTACAAATGAGAAAATGAGTCACACAGAGAGATGAAATGACCTTCTTGAGGTCACCCAGGAAGCAAGTGACAGAAATGAAGTCCAAACTGAGGTTCTCTACCTCTTAAGTCAATGTTCTTCTTACTGTGACTTAACACATCTTCAGATAAGATATGTATCATTATATATGGAGGTAAACATGTATCCAGTTAGACTTGTTGATGTATTTATCACTTGCATTTTTTTTTTATCAAAGAAGAGGGATAGGTGCTGGACCTGTGATTTTGTTGGGATGGAAATTTGTTGGGATGGTGAAGGATTTTCTTCAATCAATGTGAGTCAGCACCTTCTCAGTAACTAATGATCAAACCAGTCTCTAATGTATACCTAGACAATTATTGGGGCAGCTAGCTAGTATGGTGGATAGAGTGTTGGATCTAAAGTGAGGAAGACTTGAGTTCATAGGCAGCCCTATTTACCAGCTGTGTGACCCTGGGCAAGTCACTTAACCCAATTTTTCTCATTTTTCTCATCTGTAAGATGAGCTGGAGAAGGAAATGGCAAACTATTCCAGGATCTTTGCCAAGAAAACTCCAAATGTAGTCACAAAGAGTCAAATGAAATAACTGGGCAACAACTGCATATGAGTATTGTGATCAAGCAACTTATTCTGAATTGTTATAACAAATCTTTCAATGCCAGCAAAGCTATAGAAAGAAATCTGAACAGCAATATTAAAAAACTTCATTTTAAGCTCAGATATATCAGATCCCTTATATCTGGGTCTCAGTTTCTTCATTCAGATGGTTAGATGGTACAGCAGCTAAGAATATTGGACCTGGAGGCAGGACGTTCTTTGTCCAGATCTGACCTTAGCCATGTACTATTTATGCAATGATGGGCAAATCATTTGACTTCTCTCTGTCTCAGTTTATTCTTCTGTAAAATGGGAGTAATAGCACCCACTTCCCAGGGTAATTGTGAGGATAACATAAGAAGTGCTTTGAAAACCTTAAAGTGCTATATGAAATGCTAGCTATTGTCATTAATATTATTGTTAACATAACATCATTATGTTATATACATATCTAATAGCATTATGTATTATATAACATTACATATTACATGTTACAATGTTATAAATTATAATGATATGAATATATACCATCATTATATATAGTAATATGTAAAACTAAAGGTCTAAGCAATTTTGTATCTATGACTATGGATTTACATAATTCATTTACTTCTTTGCTCTCCATTGTAATTTTGACTGGTATGACACTTGGCCAAATTAACGTAGGCATTTGAGTTTGATGCTGGATAAATTTTATGCCTTTTAAATTCCCTCAAGAATTCAATATCTTGAATCTGCTATTTTTACTTGTGTAAAAGTTTATATAAGGATCAAAATTAGAATAATAACTCGTTTGCTGTAAAATAACAATGATCGTTATTCCAATGTTTCGATAACCTTGTCACTTACCCAAACTAGAATTATCAATAATGGTTCCCTTAAAGCTACTGAATTAATCTGATTTCTAAACATATTGTGACTTGATAATTACACTTTTGAACTCTTTTTCCCCCTTGTTCAACTTTCATTTCTAAAATAATAAATCCCCTTCAGTCTTTCAAATTAACAAAATTAATGAGATTGTTTTCCCTAAGGCTGGACTTCTATCATGTAGCACTTTCACTCATGTTTTTAGGAGTGATCAAATTGAAGGAATTCATGACTTAAAAATGATTTTAAGATAAGGGTTGCTTCATAAGGCCCCCTGTAAAGGGTTTGCAGTTGATTTGTTTCCAGCTCACCTTTTTGAAAATGCAACTGTGACTTGATAATAGAATAAAAAATTTGATTTGTAGGACATAAGAGCTATTTTAAAGAAAGTGTGTGCTGGTGTTTATTAGTTGGTCTGTAAGTCTAATAGTGTACTAACAGTACAGTTGTGGATCATATTGAATGTTTGACTGAATTTAGACCCTGAACATTTATTAAGTGCCCACTATATACAAATCATTGTTCTAGGCTTCAGAGATGCAAAGACAAAAGCTTGCTTCAAGCTATTTACATTCTAAAAGAGTAAAACAACACATTTGCAGATGGATAAATACAAAGCATATGCACAAAACACAAAACATATTTACCAGAAATAAGCAAAAACTTAAAAGTGGGGGAATCAACCAAATCTTCCTAAAAGAGCTCACAATTGTAAGAGTACAGTAGAATGTGGAGGCCTGGATTAAAAAAAAAAATAACAACCTTAGTTGAAATTAGAACTCAGATATTTACTAAGCCATGCAACCTTGGGGAAGTCACTTAACCTCTGCTGCCTCAGTATCCTCATTTGTAAAATAGGGATACTAATAGCATTTACTTTCACATGATTATGATGAGGTTTAAAGGAGATTATATTAGTAAAACATTGAACTCAGTCCCTGGCATATAGAAAAGGCTTCATACATGGTTGCCCCTTTCCCTCATCCCTGTAGGTTATAGGAGGTAAGAAGGGAGAACATTCAGGATATGTGCGATGGACTATGAAAATGCACTGGGGTAGGAGATGACAGTTGTGTGGAAGAGGAGTTGGATAGAGGAGAGGATGGATATTAGGAATGGAAATTCGATGCATTATCTCAGATGAGATCAGGAATTGAACTACTATGGTAAATGGGTGAGTAGAGAACAGAATTGTAGAATGAACGAATAAATGAATGAATGAATGATGAATAAGAACTTACTGTGTATTATTCAATATGTTATATGCTGTGCTGTTGTTATTCAGTCAACCAGTTATGTCCTATTCTTTGAAACCCCATGAACTTGTCCATATGGGGTTCTTTTGGCAAAGATAGTAAAGTGACTTTCAATTTCCTTCTCCATTTTATTTTACAGATAAAGATACTGAGGGAAACAGGATTAAGTGACATGCCACATAGCTAGTAAGTCTCTGAGGTCAGATTTCAACTCACAGTGATGAGTCTCCTTGACTCTAGGCACAGTACCTATCTACTGTGCCACTTAGCTAACTTACCAAATTTTCAGTATGAATATTGGCAATTCAAAAATTGGCAAATGTTACATATCAGGTCTTGATTTATTGTTTTATTGCTTGTCAAGGTGTAAAAAATATGGCTATTTACCTTTAAAAGTGTGTCTTGAATGCATTTTTTGAGAGTGATTATTAAAACACTTTGCAGCACCTCTCATGGTCTACTTTATCAACACCATTTCTCTTTATTACCTTGGTTATTCTACAGAAACAGTAAATGACTATAATCTGAAATCATCTATTCTTCATGACAAATAAGAAAAATATTAATAAAAGAAACTGATTGTCATATACACTAGTAGAGACTCAATATGTTAAAATTAACCACATAATAACATAACTGATCTTTTGCTTGGGTACAATTTTGTACCCCTTTTTTTTTCCTGAGCAACTAAACTGATTTATGGATGTTTTTAACATTATTTTTATTAGTAGTATCTTCTGTTTTTTATCACCCACATTTTCTTACATATACCTCCTGCCTCTTCCAGAGAATAAGTCCTTATTATAAAGATAAAATATAGAATAAGATGAAGAAAAGGTAACCAGGATGCAACATATTTGACAATAATTGTACCTTTCCTTACCCAGAGTTTCCAACCATTGTAAAGAAATAGGGAGAGATACCTTCCTTTATCTAAATAATGCTCTTTTCCCCTTTACCTTTCACCTTCTAGTAAGCCACTTCCACCACCAACTCCCAAACAGAAATCTTTCAAGGCTTACAGGGTATGTCAGCAAAATCTAACTTTTGGGAGGTTTCCATAAAATTGGAATGATTTTGAGATATTTTCCAGATAAGTCATAGATTCCGAAAGAAAATGGAAAGATCATCAATAGTGTTTTATGAATGATCACAGGCTTATAAAGTACTAGTAACCCATAAGCTATCCCATACCCATAATATCATTATGTCTTTGATCCTTAATGAAAGTCAAAGGCAAGAAGTAGGTTTTTACACATTTTTCCTAAAGTAGGCTTACTCTTAATTGCTGGACAACTCATTGAGAAATAGAGACCCTATAAAATCACAATTGTGTGTATAAGACATACACACACACACGCACACACACACACACACACACACACACACATATATATACTTACAAGTACATATATGAGTAATATATAATGTGTATGTCTCTTTAACAGACGTTAAAATTATATAGTAATCTAAAGTGGTTGGCAAAAGCAGGTTTCTTCAGTGAACGAAGAGTTGTTTCTTTAGTCTTCTTCAAGGATAAAAACATGCTGATGACATCAAGATCTAGAATATTCCATGGTCTTTCAAAATGGATTGACTTAGGCATCTACTCTCAAAAAACTGAAGTGGACAGAATTGAATATTGTCCTGGTTACAATATGTAGCTATATAGGGCTACTGTTTTATCTATTGTCTGTCTATCCATCTGTCTATGTATCTCTCTCTCTCTCTCTTTACCTATACATACATACATAAACGTATAGATAAAAAGATAGGGGGTGTGTGTGTGTGCATGTGTGTGCATGTGTGTGTGTGTGTGTGTGTGTGTGTGTGTGTGTTGCTTTTAGTCCACCAGTAAATATCCCTTGGGCAGAGACAGTAGAAGCAATATGAACTGGATTCATAAATGAATAGAAAGAGAAGATTGAGGTAGATTTTGACAAGTGGGCGAACATTTTCAGTAGCCCCAAACTGTTCATTATCCCAATATTCTGTTTTTTTCAAAACCAACTTTTTTTGTTTGGATAATTCTGTGTGTTGTCAAGTCATGGAATAGAAATTTCAGGTGATCCAAAGGCAATGGAAAGATAAATCATGGGTATAAAAAGATTGAAGCATATTGTCAATATCACTATCAAATAGAATGTAATGTATCTTAGGAGGGAGATAATTAAGTAAGACAAAAAAGTTTTGATTCAGCACTTGGTTATGTGCATAACAGTGTATTGGGTATTCTGGGAAATATCCATCCAAAAAAATAAATTTTGGAAATTAGTAAAAATTATTTTGATTACTAGCTTGTTCTATATCATTTTAAAAAAGAATGTACATTTTGTTGCCTCATTTAATCAAAATTAAATAGGCAGTTGAAAATATTAAGTTTTTAAGTGAACATTGCTACTTAAGTTTAAGGAGTTAGTACACAATCATCGTCACCATTTAAAAATATATGTCTTGCTCATAGGAAAGGCTGACGAAACTGTCATGCTGGTGATCTTCAGAATATATATAAGGTCTCATATAATAAATTCAGCTGTGTAACATGAAAGTTGCTGATGCAGTATTGAAGTGTTACTAGTAATAAAAATCATGATTAAGTAAGATTGTGGCTGGGATTTATTTAAAGAGAGGGTGAATTCCTCTTAAGTACTTTTCTTCCTTATTTTCACAATTTTGCTCCAATCACAATTCATCCTTCCCTAATCCAAGAGTTCTCTTCAATGTGGTTATATTTACATTAGTGTTGAGATTCTAAGCCAACATTTGTTTCCTTTCGACACACATAGAAACCAAACTGTATTTGTGTTCCCATCTGCAGATCTACTTTTATGGTTTTATTTTATATTTTTAAAACTAGCCATGATGTATTTTTTTCATTCCTAGAAAAAGCTTATGGCTTCTAGGAAACTTAAATAAGTATTATGTGATTTTAAGATCATTTCTAAATGATAATTTGGAGACAATCATCTCATTTTATATTTGGAGAAACTGAAACCCAGAAATGGGAAATGCCTTCTTTAAAAGCCACATAAATAGTGAGAATGCCAGAACTAGAAATTGATCCTAGCTTCTCTGATATCAAAGTCAGTTTGTTTATCATCATGCTATGATTCATTTAATTTTGGAAAAGTGATCATGAATAATGAAATGAACTCAAAAGCAAGCAGATAGAAATATGAATCAGCGTTAGAGTCACTAGTATCAGAAATCTGCAATCATTGGCATTATAATATCATCAGTCCAGACCTAGAAGAGAATTCAGAATCTAATCCAATCCTTTCATTTTACAGATGAAGAAATTGAGGTCCAGGGAATTTAAGAAACTAACCCAATGTCACACAGGCAGTAAGTATCAGAGGCAGAATTTGAACCTAGATTTTCTGACTCTAGAGTCAGAGCTCTTTTCAGGGTACTGCCACTACTGTTCCATCATCACCATCATCTTCATCAATATCATGACTGCCATTGTCTCAATATTAACATTATCAAAGTTGTTTTCATTATTTAATTGCAGCTGTATTTGTGAAATGTACTTTATATATGGGTAATATATATATATACATATATATATGTTATATAGTAGAAATAACTATAGATAGGATATAAGCATCCAACATGCATAAATGTATATGTATAGTCCCAACAGACAAATGTGTATATGTTAAAACCTGAGACAAATATAATAATATGGAAAATGTATGTGTATATGTTAAATATACATATTTAGATACAAACATATATCTCAAATCTACTAATAGATTATTAATATTAGTAACAAAATCATAACATGGCAACATAAATATTACTATATGTGTATGTATGATGCTTTCATAGATCTGTAGGCATTTGTGTGCGTGTGAAAAAACACAAGATTTACAAAGCACTTTACAAATATTACTTTATTGTATCCTTGTAACAACTCTGGGAGGTAGGAGCTATTATTATCTCCATCTTACTTAAACAGAAAGCAAATAGAAGTTAAGTGACTTGGCCAAGGTTTCATTGCTAGTGAGTAGTGAATTAATGGAAAGTAAAGCATCTATACTATGTACAAGCCCTTGTTCAGCACATTTTTGGAAGAATGAGGGAGAAGGATGAAAGGTTCATTTTTGTCATTATTTATTAAGCACTTAACTTAGTGTCAGACACTAGAGATAGAATCTACCTCATATAATTGTTATGAGGATCAAATGAGAAAATATATGTAAAGCTCTTTGTAAACCATAAAGAGCTATATAAATGCTACCTATTAGTATTATTAGAGAAAATAAAATGCTCTCTCAAGGAGTTACTTTGGAGGAGATTGGAATCTAAAACCGATTGGAGCATATGTTTAATCTCATGGAATTCAAGGCTAAGTGTATTGAGTACAAAGACACAATCTAAGCAAAATGCCCTGAGAAAATTACAGGTAGAAAGATCGCTTTCCTGGGTAGCACAGCAATGTTTTCCTGAAGGAGGTGTTACCTCCCCTGGCTCTTGAAGGAAGTCAGGAATTTGAAAAGACAGAAGAGGAATCTATTTCACACATTTTGACACTATACATGCAGGCACAAAGAAAGGAGAGGGCAGTCAGAGAATGAAAGATGGCCAGTAGTTCATTTTGCCTTGGATTTAGAGAACATCAGTGTAAGTAGTATAAAATATAACTGGAAGGGTAGATTGGAGTTTTAACAGGATAAGCATTTGCATTTCATTCAGGATGGAGTGACAGGATATTAAACTTTTTTTTTGTTTTCTTTTTAAGTAGATCCCACTGGCTAATTAGAGGCATTCTTTGGGTCACTCAATGAAAAATGGATTTATAAAGGAAAAGACTAGAATGAGGAAGAGTGGCTAGAAGCTTGTTGCAATGGTGCAGCAAAAAGGTGAAGACCTCAAGTATTTGAAAGCAGAGGAAGAATGAGACAGTATATGACAAATTAATATTCCCCAAGCACAAGTTTGAATGTGTCAGTTCCCTACTCAAAAACTCTCTAAGACCCTCTTACCTCTAGGATAAAATATAAGCTCCTCCAGTTGACATTTAAACCCTTCCTAATCTGGTCTCACTCTACAGAAGAATACAGAAATAAGATCTCTGTATACACAACATGCCACTAGCTGTTTGGACCTTTGCACTAGCTGTCCCAAATGACTGTAATGCATTCCCTCTTTGCCACTAACTCACAGAATTCCTAACTTCCTTCAAAGTTCAGATAAATTCTAATAAATTGTAAAGCACATAGATTGAGCAGGGAAGGGTCCCTGCCCAACCTCCACTCAATGGCTGCTTTTGGACCCTCCTGGCTTAGAGTGAATGTCAGTACTAACAGTTTCTCTTCTAACCAACAGTGCTGAGGCTCCTGCCCCTCCCAGAGTGATTTATCTATTTATTTTCCCTTTCTATTAAAGGGGCCATCCCCCAACTACCTTTTAAAGAGGCCTAGTCACTGAATGGGCATTACCTGACTTTAAGGGAGTACCTGAAAAGGCCTTAGCCTAAAAGGTCAAGGTCTCCCATTGCATCTTAGGCCATCTCCAGTCATCCTGAGGAATATCTGGTCACTGGACCCAGATGGCTCAGGAGGAGAAAGTGAGGTTGGAGACCTTGCACAGCCCTTCCTCACTCAAAACAAAGTCAATGCAAGTCATGTCATCATTTTTCTGATGTCATAGTCCTCTCTGAAGACAAAGGATGAACACAAGTTCAAATTACTAATAAAATACCTTGTCCCTTCACCTCTCTACCTAGAAATTACTTTATACATATTTTGTATTTCCTTTCCTATATTGTTCTAGAAGAACATGAGTGTTTTGAGGGTAAGGAGCTGTTTATTTTTGTCTTCGTATTCCTAGTACTTAAAAGTATCTGAGACAAAGAAGTCCCTTAATTAATATTTGCTGAATGAATAAATAAATGAATAGATGAAATATTTGCTGAATGGGTGGGTGGATGTTATAAAGATCAAATAAGGAAAACTGTGAAGTGATTTATTTTTTGGTGGATGAGTAAAGCTGAGAAACCTAGGAAGTTTAATTGACCTAGAAAATGATGGTGGTAAAAGCAGTGATGGCAAATTGAGGGGTAGGTGCAGAATTTTGAGGGAATATAAGCTTCAGCTGTGTCTGAGATTCTGGAATTACATTCAAGAGAAATATTTAATGGGCAGTTAGCAATACAGAATTGGGGTTTAAGGGTAAATATATATTTTTTTAAGTTATCCAAATTAATGTGATAATTGAAGCCAGAGGATGAGATCATAGTAGGAGAAACTCTAGAGAGTGAAGAAAATAGTGCAAAGAAAGAGACTTGGAAAATATTTACATATTCTAAATGGCTACAGGAAAAGTGAGAAACAAGAAAAAAGACTGTCAAACAGCTAGGAGGATTTATAGTATGTAGGGTCATGGAAATTAGGAGAGAAAACATGATCAAAAGAGCGGGTTTGGTCAGTGGGATCAGATAGTATTAAACGGTGTACTGGAGTCAAAGAAGATAAAGTCTAAGAAAAGGTCTATGGATTACAAGACTAGGAAGTCAAAGTAACTGCAGAATTCACTTAAAGAAGCAAACAACAGCAATGAGAATGCTCAGTACCAGTAGGATAAGGAAAGAGAAAATCATAAATTTTTCCTTGTTCAACCTAGAAAGGCTTCTTGAGGACAGTTTCAAGAATTATTTGAATTTTTAGAGCTAGTTTGACAGAATATAATTCTAAGCATATGTTACTGTTGTAAATTAAATGACAAATTAGAGGTGGGTCTTTGCGTGGGCAAAAAAATGTTTTTATTAGCAGCTTTGTCTGAAAGAAATACATGAACTATGGGAGTCCAAAGAGTAATTTACAACAATTTAGTTAAGGGCTTCAAACTCAAAATAAGGTTCTGAAATTTTAATCGCCAGATGGTGGGGAAAAAATATCATATTTTAAGGGGATATGTAGCATAATACAAACAAAATTTGAAGAATGTTTTGGTAGCAATAGGATAAATGGGAGGGCAGGGCATTAGAGCATGGACAATATAGAAAGGAGGAATCTTCCAGAATTCAGAACAGAAGTTAAAACAACGATGGATTGTCAGTGGTGACAATATAGGCAAATAGATGATAAGATATGTATGTCAGATGTCTGGAAGAAAGTGAAATGATTAGGTAACTATTAATGAAGAAGATTAATCAGGTAATGCTCTAAGATCTAGGTTTGAATTCATCTTTGTCATTTGCTGTCTATAGGAACGTTAATGTCTGAATTTAGAGCAAGGATATTTTCTTTTTAAATTCATTGTCAACTGCCTCCCACTAATGTGGCAAAGACTGGCATAATAAACAGAGAGGTGGCTTTGAATCCAAGGAGACCTGGGTTTAAGTTCTGATACATGATAGCTTTGCAACTCTCAACAAGTCATTTCAATCCTCAGATATCTAGGTATTGTTTTATTAGAGAGAAGGTGCTTACCTGCATTTGTAGATGAAATTCCATCACCTGGGAGTTCCCTATACCAGTAAAAGTTCAGGTTTAGTTCTTATCCTCTATTACCTTTGGCATCCCAAAAAGTTAATGAACTTTAATTTCCTTGTGTGTATGAAGAAGTGGTTGAAACTGGTGATACCTAAAATCTTTTTCAGCTTTCTATATTATGATGTTATGGTACTTAGTGAAACTGTCATGAAATTATACTTAAGACTTCTCAAGGCTGAAGATACCAATTTGTTGTCATCCATAATGAGTTAATGGAGATCATTCCAGTTGATAAATGGTTAAAGGATATGAACAGACAGATCTCAAGGGAAGATACAACTTACTAGAGTCCTACAAAAAGAAGACTATGTCATACAAGAAGAAAAAATGCAGATTAGTAATAGAGAAATGCAAATTAAAATAATTCTTAATTTCAACTTCATATTTAATTTTGTCAATATTGGCAAAGTGATCAAAAGGGAAAATGGAATGCTGGAAGAGCAGTGGGAAAACTGGTACATTGATGGTGAAACTAAACCAGTCCAGTAAAGTGTAGCTAGGTAGTACAGTAGATAAAGCACCAGTGCAGGAGTCAGGAGGACCTGAGTTCAAATCTCACCTCTGACTTGTGACACTCACTAGCTGTGTGACCTTGGGCAAGTCACTTAACCCCAATTGCCTCATCCTGGGTCATCTCCAGGCATCCTGATGAATATCTGGTCACTGGATTCAGATGGCTCTGGAGGAGAAGTGAGGCTTGTGACCTGCACAGCCCTCCCTCACTTAGAACAAAGTCAAGTGCAAGTCATGTCGTAATTTCTCTGATGACATGGTCTTCTTCAGGCAACAAAGGATGAACACACACACAAACCAGTCCAGTCATTCCAGAAAGCAATTTGGAACTAACTCTCCCTCCCCAGCCCATGATAAGTTACCAGTTTCTGCATCCATTTTCAAAAGTAATAAGACTATATCCCAAGGAGTTCAAAGGTAGAAGAAAAGTTAACATGTATTCATAGGTATTTATATCAATTCTATTTTTGTGATGGAAAAGAACCAGAAATTAAAGGGGCACCCATCAACAGGGAATGGCTTAAAAATTATGTTAATGTATTGAAATAATACTGTGTTTAGAAATATATAATATAATTATTATTATATTGTCATATATAATATATCATATGTAATAATTACTAATATAATTAGTCTATATTAATATATAATACATATATAGAAATATATAAATCTATCTATTTATCTATCTGTCTACATGAGGGAAAACTTGTATGGTCTGAAGCACAGTGAAGCCAAACCAGAATAATTTATAGTATAACTTCAACAGTATAAAAATGAACAATTTTGAAATAAAATAAAACTTAAGAATTCAGATCAATGTAATATATAACCATGATTCCAGAAGATGAAGAATTCTACCAACCTCCTGAGAGAAGAGTGAAGAATTAATATGCAAAATGAGATTTATTTTTACATATAATCAATATAGTGATTTTTGTGTTAACTATTAATTTTGTTTGACTATTTGTTACAAGATTATTTTATTTCTTCAGTTGAGTGAAAATAGAGAAAAAATAAATGTTTGAAAATTGGTGGAGGGGATTAAAATTTAATTTAAAATTTAAAAAGTAGCCATTTTATTATTTTAAGAAGTTATCGAGATCACTGAGTAGGAGAGAAAAGAAATAGTTAAAGATAGCACCTTTCCTTACTTTTCATTTCCTTTCTGTCTGGAATAAATTAAAATATAATAGATCTGGGAAATATAGAGTGAATAGAGATATTACCATGTGCCAATTGGGGATGAATCTTCTTTGCGTGCTCCCATAGATTTCAATGACACCTGAATCAAGTAAAAGCTGATAATGTAGATGTATCCTCTGCAGTGTTTCACACTTGTGTGTGAAAATTTTAGATACAGAGATTGGTTATATTTGGTGATCTAAAGTGGGTTCATCAAAGTATGGCACTAGTTAATATTGTAAGGTATTTGGTGAGAATTTTTCAAGTGTGACGTTGAGGACTTGCAGAGGCTCCACTTATGTGGTTGTTAAGATGTTTATTCCTCATTTTTCACATTTTTTTTTCTTTTCATAGTGATATCTCCCTTCATAGGTTCTTTGTAGTTAATTTGGGTATTTATAAGTCAAAATGACTTAGCTGTTCAAAGTTGTTCTTTAAACAATATTGCTGTTACTATATATAATGTTCTCTTGATTTTGTTCATTTTACTCTCCATTATTTCATGCAAGTCATGTCATCTTCTGTTTTGTTTTTCTAAAATCTAGGAGCTCATCATTTCTTATAGCACAGTAATATTCCATCACAGTATTTTTGTTCAACCATTCCCCAGTTGAGGGATATCCCATCAACTTCCAGTTCTTTGCCACCCCAAAGAGAGCTGCTATGAATATTTTAGAACATATATATTCTCTTTCTTTTTTTTCCTAATCATCTTTGGAAACAGACCTAAGAGTACCATTGCTGGGTCAAAGGATATAGACAGATTTTAAAAATTGGCATCATTTCAATGTGGAGATGTTCACAGGTATTTAAGTCCATATTGAGTTTGCCCTGAGGTGATTCCTGGTATTTACCAGAATTCATTAATATGAGGAACTCATAGATGATAAATTTTCATCTACCCATTCAAATCCTAACACTACCTTCTCTTCCATTTATAGTTTTAAGGATTCATTTCTTTAAACCAAGAGGTTTAATGACTTCTATGAGTCTGACATCTGGTATATATCAGAAGTAGGATGTGAAGCCAGATCATCCTGCCTTCAGGGTCAGTTCTTTATCTACTATACCTTTTGGCTTTTCAGAATTAGGAGCAAGAGATAATCAATATCTCATATCAGATTCTGCCTAGCACTATTTCTCTGAAGGATTCTAGCTGAGCTCATTCCTAGTTACTGTCCCTAGATCCAGATATTTGGAGGACAATAGGCAAAGAAAGGATGTGTTTCATAGTTCCACATTTGCACTTATGTTTTCTGTCACCACGAAGAGGAGAAAAAAATACAGGAGAACCAAGTAGTTACTTAATTTCTATAAAATGAGTATTTCGACTAAAGGTCTCTAAAATTCCTCCAGCTCTAAATCTGTGTAATGCTGTGAGTCAGAGATACACAGTAGGTGATGAATTAAAAGAGTTTGAATTGTATATAGCTCTCTGAAGTTGGGAAAAATAAAAAAGGCACCCTGCCTTAAATACACCACTTCAGCTTGGTTCCTCTGTCACCTATTTTAATTAGATCTTCTGAATTCGAGTCAATCAGCAAAACTGCTGTTGAATAGAAAGTAAACCCTTGTTCCCTATACATGCATGGGGTCCCATGGCTCTAGACCATAGAAGCAAATGGAACCCTAAAATGTGAAGAAGGACTAGAGAATGAGACAACTGGCCTGGGAGTGGGATTCACTCCCAGAAAGACTCAAAAGGGAATCCTATTCTTAAAGCAGCAGGATAACTTAGCCGTCAGTCCGGCTAAGGCTATGTCCTTCTCGTTATACAAGATTGTTCATGTTAGCATTTGAACCAACGTAATACATCTTTTTTTAGTGAAATGGAGAAAGAAGATTCTTAAGAATAAAGCATTTTGAATGAGAAGTCTGAAAGTTAATATCTCAATTGATATTTGGGTTTATAGTGCTTATGCTTAAGAAAAAAGCTGGTATCAAGAAATAAAAACTAGTGGGTCAGATAGATAAAAGGATGCTCCAGTGTCCTTCTAGACTTCTTGTGTGAAGTAGGAGGTGATAGATAATTCAATTCCTTATGCATAGCAATGCAGAGAATGCCCTCTGTGGACTACTGAATAGTTAATGAAGTATTCATGGTATCAAGAGTTGTTGATCATTAATAACCTGGCCGCTTATAAATGTAATAAAGTTGAAGGGTATTTAACTCTGTCTTTTCATGGACTTCTGAACATTTCATCTCATCTATTCTTGAAAAGATGGTGAAATTAAGTGATTATAGTCCCTTTTTGTGTGTGCCTTGACTCGGCTCACAGACTCATTGATATAATAATAATGGCTAATAGCTAACATTTATATAATTCTTCTACGTGCCAGTCACTATGCCAAGTGCATTACAATTATTATCTCATTTGGTATTCACAACAACCCTAAGAATTGGGTGTTATTATTATTTGTGAGAAATGAATATTTCTCTCTTATATTTAATAACTAAGAGGACCAAGGATTTCCCCCCTTTCTACTTCCTCATACAACAACCAGTCACTGTGGAAAAGCTCTCTTAGAGATTTACCCAGGCCAAGATATAATCAGACAGTGAAATAAATTATAAATATAGGCTAACGGGCGTACTCCTGCTCATTGCATTTGCTGAGACAGGTTTGGGGAAGTGTTGATTCTCCCTATAATTAAGGCAGGTGATAGGAAAATTGACGACCTTTTGACCAAGATTTCAGTGACCTAAATCACATACCCCAAGATAGCTCGTATTCCATTTTGTTAACCAATCAGAGGTGATTAGGTATCCTTCAGAAATAATTCCTTTTTGAAGGACATATCAGCTGTGGCGCCACTACCATTAGGGGTCTTTGGTCTAAGAGAAATATCCAAATGACCATCCTTTTATTAATAACCTGCTATCTTTATTAATAAAATGATTAAATTACCCAGAAACTATGTCTCTTGAATCATTTTAGACATCATCTATTGATGATGATGATGGTTTTGTAGTTCAGCTGTGTCCCCTTTACTATTTTCCCCCCATAGGGTTTTCTTTTCAAAGATATTGGAGTGATTTGCCATTTCCTTCTCCAGTGGATCAGCTTTTTTTATGTCAGAGCTTTCTACTCTGACCTGTCTTGGCATGGCTCACAGTTTCATTAAACTTTACAAGCCTTTCTGCTACACCAAGTCAGTGAACCTGGAGGGACTTTTTACCCAAACAGGGGTTGAGTGACTTGCCACACACCTAGTAATTGCCTGAGAATGGATTTGAAATCAGGTAATAATAGCCAAAATCTTTATAATACTGTATGTCAGGCACTGTGTTAAGTGCTTTGCAATTATTTTCTCATTTTATTTTCATAGCAATCCTAGTAAGTAGGTGCCATTGTTACCCCCATTTTATACATGAGGAAACTGAGGCATATAGAGATTAAGTGATTTAGCCTCACGCAGCTAGTAAGTGAACCTGTATTTGAACTCAGGTTTTCCTGACCCCAGTTCCAGCACTCTGTCTATTGTACCACTTTACTTTTCCCCTGTAGAACTAGAAGGCAATGATTTCATAAAGTTCAACTTCGTTTTACAAATAAAGTAAGTAAGGCTGAGATCATTGACTTTACCAGCAAGAACTTGTAGAAGTAATATTGAAAACCAAGTCCACTAATTCTAATTTAACTAATGCCCCTTCTGCTATATTAGATTGTACATGTTGTCATTTGAACCAATACAATATTTCACATGAAATGGAGAAAGAAGATTGATTTAGAACAAAGAATTCTGAGTCCTACAAATGCAACCATCAAAATGTGCTTGATGCTTTAAAAATGCATTCCAACATAGTTTACTCATCTTATACTCTCTGTCATTGAGTCATGGATATAGAGCTAAAATGGATGTTGAATATCATCTTGTCCAAATATTATAGATGAGGAAAATGAGGCTAACAGCTTGTTACTGAGTTATAAAACACTATAATCTCCAACTAGTAGAAAATAAACACCACTCAAAAAGCCAAGGAGAAGTGCATGATGGGCATGAGCAGCCTCCAACACAGAGTAGAAAGGAATTATGAAGGAGACCAGGAGTATGAGATGTCTTAAAAGTATATGAAAAGAAGTGGATAGCTCAGTGAGAGTGAGGAATAAACAATGGATAGCTCATATCCTTGACAAGTATTCTTATGAGGTCAAGAGAAAGGGAAAAATTCCATCAGGTAGCTACCACTGTGCTGAACTTATGGGAGGGCAGGGACTGGAGGTGCATTGGATAATTAGATAAAGATGGATTGTGATTTCTTGGTTGGAGGGAAAGCTCAAATGGATAAATACACAGTTTGTTTAGGGCACTCAGTGCTCTATTGGCTTGTATAATAGATAGAGTCAGATGCTTTAGTAAAAATAGCACCTTAATTTTAATCTTATATCTGTGACTATCATCAAGCAAGTCAACTTTACAAGTTTAATTACTTAATTTATAAAAATAGGGTTGGACTATATGTCTAAGGTCCCTTAAGTGAAAAACAAAACAAGACAAAAGAGAAACACAGGTAGGATTCTTTGATGAGTTGATTTCTTTTTCTTGGCATTCGTTTTGTAAATAAAAATACTATGGTGGGAAAATTAGGAAAAAAATATTGTAACCTGAATTCAAATCCATTGTTTTTAAAACGTGAAACACATAGGTCTCATTTATAACACAATATTACTGCAAAATTGCAGGTTCTAAATTAACCACAGGTGTTGAATTTCCAAAACAACAGGGGTTAATTTAAGGAGACATTAAAAATTACTGAAAAAATCTAATAAAAATAGCATACTAAGCAGTGTTAATATTCATGCAAAGTAGATTTGTAGTTGATACCAGTACTTGGGAAGATGGAAATTGTAAGCCTGCTGAACTTTTATGGGGGGAAAAAATAAAATTTTTTCCTTTGAATTCAATTTCTATGTACATGTGGTACCTAGTTTACTTAGGCAAATGCATCTATTCAAGACTAAATATATTATGAACTAATTGCTGTAGAATTTATGGGAAGTATGTAAATTAAAACAATTAAGAAGTTGTGACAAAAATTTTCCTAAGTAAGTTAACAATGGAAACAAAATTACAGTAAAAACTATTAGCCACTCAAAAAAACCATTTTGAGTGATTTGGGAATACCATTTTCAAATGAACAGTATGTCATGTATGTCACCCATGACCCAACTCTTCTGTCCACTTCGTCTCCCAACTCCTCAAAGCCCTGTTTTCATAGGCAGCTATGTTCAATACTAGGAGTCTAACCTCTAAGAAGGTAAGTAACTCTCTCTACCTTTGACCTTCCCTGAAGAAAAATCTCTAAAAAGTGTGATTAGAAATGGGCTTTGTCCATGGTTTCCATAAATTTGGGTAACAATATCCATTCCAGCAAAGGTAGTAAATGAATGATGTGAGCGTAAAGTATAAGATAGCTGTTTATTGCCTAATAATCGACTTTTAAATCCAGAATAAGAAATACAGAAAACATAAAATACTCAAGTAGCCCAATTATATACATTTACCCAGAAAGGAAAGATAATTTATACCGAATAAATCCTCCCCATTCATTTCAAACACACAGCATCTGAGCAAGTTACCCCAGTGTCATAGAGACTTAACAAAGCTCAACTTGCCCAGATACATCATAGCTTGAAAGAAGAAAAAAAATTATTAACTATTTACTATATTTCAGACACCTTATTAAAGTGCTGGGTATGCAAAAGAAAAGAAAAAAGCAATGCCTTTCCTGCCCTAAAGGAGTGCAACCCATGTAGGGTAGTGGTAACAACAGAGGGATGTTTTGATTTGGAAAGTTATTCAGCTGCTAAGAAGACACATCGGAGAATAGATATCCTTTCTGGGGATAATGGCAGTACTCCATAATGATGATGACAATGATGATGATGATCATGATGACAGGGATGATGATGATAAATAATGATAATAATGATGGCAGTGGTTCCCGAATCAAAAGCAACGTGAGCGAAGGGGGAAGTATGCAACATAGGTGAGGTGACTACTCAGAAAAGGGATCGTGAGTCACACCCCTGGAGGTGGAAGAGTTAGATCCTCAAGGGTTGATTTCTCATTCCTGTGAAAAGACAATTGGATAGACGGTTCATTGGACTTTTGTCTTTAATGATTGTTCCTTCTCTTAGAGGTCTTTGTTTCTTCTCAGAGACACACTGTTAAAGTATACTTTATCCAGGAAAAATCAGAACTAAATTGTCAGAACAAGTAACTCCTGAGGTAACCTGAAAAAAAGGTAATGCCAATCTTCAGCCTATGGCCTCTAACCTGTGCTTGGGAGAGGAGATAGAAGATGGCAGTCAGGAATGAGAAGGCCCAGAACCTCCAGGTTCTGACTCATTTTGACAGGTATATGGCATACTTGTCATGTGCTGGCTATTTTTCTACTGCTATGTTCTTTTTCATATCACTCCTATTCAGAATTCGAGGGAAGAAAAGAGGAAAAGGGAATAGGACGACATTGTGGTTCACTCTCAAAATTACAATGAAGCTTGTTCCTCAAATAAGTATCAATCCTCCTGGATCTAAATCCAAACATTGAGAACCCAGTCCTAAAGAGAAGATCACTTGTCTTCTCTGCAAGAGAAAAGACAACATGTTTCTCAGAAGTGATCTATGGCCCCATGTCTAGTTTCATAGAAGGTACACCCTTTCAGCAAAGTGTGCATCCTTTTATCTCATATAAATGAATGAGAAACTGAGCACATTTATCAGAGAACCTTCTGTTCATGCCTCCAAAAATTATGAATCCTTATTTACTTATTAATAGTGAATATTGAGGGGTACCTAGTAGGCAACACTTGGTTTAATTCACTTTGAAAGTAACAAAATAGTTTTTCTCTTAATATATCTAATCATTCAGCTTCATCGATGAAGTCAAGTTGTGTTGTGGTGGGATGCCTCTAAAGAATTTCAAAGACCCATGCTGACCCCCAAGTTACTTAGAGAGATTTATTATGATTTTAAGGTTTTGTACTTTGGTGAGTGGCTAAGTTCCTTAGAGTAAATAGTAACTTCAATAAGGCAAGACAGGCAGTTTTATAGTACATAATGCTGATTACATAATCAAAATTTACATAGACCATAATAACATGCTTAATATTAAAATGGAAGGAAGAGTAATAGGGAAGGGATCCCAGCCTTGATGGAATTGTTTATGTAGTTACCCACAATGCACACAGAAAAACTCACTTGGGAGGCACATGTATGTATGTTAATAATATTATAATAAGCTTCTCTAAGTCTAGGTCAGTTCTTTACTATTACTGCATGGGTGCTACCTCAGTGTGGGTTCCTTCTATGGTCTGGTAGTCAAACATCCTGCTCTACATCCTGGTAGTGCTGTTTACTGAATGACTAGCTATCATAGTCCTTTCTGATCAATATGGATGAGGTACTTGTGATAGAGTCCATGGATCCTCCTGTTTCTGTGGGAAATATCTGAATTGGATCTGAGGACAGAGACTAGCTAGAGGATTGAGTCTGGAAGCAATGCCTAGCTAGAGGCAGTGGCTATATTGAGCCTAGGGGCAGTTACTAGCTAGGGACAGTGGGTCTCCTGTTCAGGGAGGCCTATGATAGACTTGGGGGCCTGTGATGATGTTAAAGCCTGATAGTATGATCAAATCAGGGCATGCCTCCTATTCAGTTGGGTCCATGAGGAAGTGAGATTATTAGGACTGAGGGTAGCTTTGTTGGGATTCCACCATTATCACTAATTTAAGTGAGCTTTCTCTCCCTTCCCTTCATCATAATCTGAATTGATAAGGATTTGCTAAACAGATATTAACATAGCATTTTAGAATCTCAGAATCTGAAGGAACTTCAGAAACCATCTTGCCTAAAATTTACTTAATTCCTCCTAGTCTTCCATTAGATATCTTTCTTTATATATGGAGTGAATAAGCTGTCCCTTGGTCAATGTTTCCTCTTTCACTCCATGACTGACCTATATTATTTTTCAGTCATATAGCTCTCTCTGAGCATCTCCTTCATGCCACTTCTATTAAATTTTCTCATCATGTTATAAAAATAATTGGACATAAGTACAAAAATCAAATGGTAAAACAAATACAAACAAGATATTTAAGATTCTATGAGTTTTTAAATGTCTAAGGCAGTTTTATATATCTAAATGTATATTTTTTTGTTTTTCCTTTATGAATGTACAAGAAAAATGGTTATTTTCTAATAGACAATTGGAAAACACATTGATTTTGTAAAATGTCTTAGTTTTCTGCTTTCACTTGGAGTTCAACTTTATTTTACCTAAAATAAAATTAGTGTTTTTCCCATTGGAGCTTGTTATGACCAATACAACTTGTATTTTCTTATCCACTTACCATGCTTACTTGAATTTCAGATAATAATTCAATGCTATGATTCTATGATCTCTGACTTTTAGGGTTCCCAGATCTTTAACGGAAGTATACCTAGATGAATAGGGAAGATTGTAAAAGTTGCTGTTATTAGTAACAGGGGTGGTATAAGTATCTGTCTCTGTCAAAATGTTCCATGTTTCCTGAGCCCAGTAAATCAGTTCATAGGGTGGTTCAGCATACTAGTCTTCCCAAGAACGCATATCATGAGGAAAACAGACATGCAGGGAAGATTATCTAGCAGCAAAAGAAACAAAAATGAAAAAAAATAAATGAAATAAAAACAAAGAAGCAAACCCCCCTAGAAGGTATTCCTCTGTATCATAGAGATCTTCCAAAAGAGTAAAATCCACAATACTAGTTGGACGTACCAAGCTGGCAAACACAGATCCAGACAGTCAGCTTCTCCTTGTTTTTGTGCTTAGCATGAAGGCTGTCCAGTAGTGCAAAAGAGCCTGATGTAGTCCTCAGGAAGACTGCTTGCATCCCCAGAGTTCAACTACCCTGGTTTCTGTATGCTAATGCATTTTGCCTGCATTCTTAAATCAATATTAACAGAATCATTTTTCTCTTCACATATAAAAAACTGATTCTTGATATTGTTAACAAATACTAACATGCTGGCATTTAATATTCAGTTAGACTGGATGTACTTATTTTTAGCTGAGCACATAATCTGTCAGAGGTGACTAGGGTGCTATGGATATATGCCCTTGGTTCTTTACACTGAATAGATTTAGATTATTTTGGTTTGGACACAAATGGAATGAAGAAAATAAAGAAATTGTAATTCAGAGTGATGCCTTTATCTAAGGGTGTTTTAAATACTTCCTTTTTTTCATTAGATGTGGAATTTTGTTTTCCTTTTCCTCTTATTGAAGCAGCATGATATTAGCAGAGAGTAGAGGACAGAACTGTATTGCAGTTATATGGCATTTTTCTTACTCTTCTGCAGAAGGAAGATAAATTCAAGTCAACAAGCATTTTTAAGCACCTACTATGTACAAGGAACTTTCTAAGCTCTGGGGATACAAAGAAAGGCAAAAGATAGTCCCTGTGTTCAAGAAGTGGACAGATTAAAGGGGTAAATAACATAAAACAATTAAGTATAAACAAGATATGTGTAGGATAAATTGGAGTTAATCAACATAGAGAAGGCATTAACCATGAGGGTCACTGGAAAAAGGCATTTTAGAGGAGATTTTAGTTAAGATTTGAAGGAACTTAAGTGCCAGACATAAGAAGGGAGAGAATTTCAGGCATGTCAAACATCCTGAAAAAAAGATGGAATCTAGAATGGGATGCCTTGAGGGGAGGAAGGACAAAAAGGGCAGTGTGGAATGCAGAGGACATAAATTTTTGTGCTTTTGTAAGGAACTGGTAGTAGTAATTGTAACAGTAATAGCAGTAGTGGTAGTAGTAGTAGCAGCAGCAGCAGTGGCAACAGATATAGTAGTAGCAGTAGTAATAGCAGTAGTAATGGTAGTAGTAGTAACCACTGTGACATAATGGATATAACGTTGATCTTGAAGGAAATTTTGGAGTCAAGTCCTGCCTTTCACATGTACTACTTGTTCTTCTCTGGACAATTGACTTAATCTCTGAGTGTACTGAGAAACTCTCTAAGACTCTGAGTTTCAGAAAATATAAGTAATAATAATAGCTGCGATTTACATAGCGCTTTAAGTTTTGCAAAATACTTATGTTATCTCACTTGATCCTCATAACAATCCAAGGAGGTAGGAGCTATTTTAATCCACATTTGATAGTAAAAATGAGACATACAGAGGTTAATTGATTTGTCTAGCAGTCACACAGCTAGTAGGTGCCTGAAAAAGAATTTAAACTCAGGTCTTCTTGACAAGGATTCCCATGCTCCAGTCACTGCATCACCTACCTATCTATCTACCTTTAATAGCTGAGATTTCCCTATATTAATGAAATCACGTCTAGTACCAATTCTTATAAGCAGATGATATCATGAGATTGTACCCTAATAAATTCATCACTACTCTCACTTACCCCAAGTAGCATGGCTTATACCAGGTAATAGATAAATAGTTAATTTTGTGTATTCGCTTTGTGTTTATGTATTTGTATTTCGTTAGAGTTAGACATAAAATGAGGCTGTCCCTCTACAAAGTTAATTCCCAGGATCATGAACCTACTTCAGCTCATTTGCTTGACTGAAATCATTGAGTTCATGAAGTCTTTAGAGCTGTGTCATAGAAATTAGTTCACTGAACTAACAGCAGAGTCAAACAAGATGAGAAAGACAACCTAACTGAATAGGGAACTAAACTCAGGAGAAGAGAAAAGATTTACTCATTGTAGAATGAATGAATGCTGAGGGTCACTTTACCAAGAAACTGAATAGAAATAAGCAAAAATGCACACGAGATAAAAGCATTTCCTTGTGACAAAGTTGCTTTTATCTCTTCCAGAGACTAGTTTTTTGAAAGTCCCAAAGGAGAAGCCAATCAGAAAAGGGTAGAGATGTTCCTGACTTTTGCTGTTTTCAAATAGAGTAGTGATCAGTGACCATTGGAAATCTACTTTTGAATAGGTCATGACTGAGAGAGAAAGTGTATCAGAGTAGACTGGTTATAACTTAATTACAAAAGACACTGATGGTGTTGAAATTTTGCTTTCACTTAGCTTGGTAATTTTGTCTTGTCTCATTGGGCTAAATTAAGATAGCTTGTATATATTTTTTTTTAATAAAATATTTAACTAATATACTTTTTTTTTAAATAAGTTAACTTACTTTAAAGTAAAAAACATGAATTTGGTGTTTAGGCAGTCTTTTTAATTACCTTTTTATAATTGCCTTATAATTTGCATACATTTATAAGTACATATTCTGTTTAGCTTCCTGAGGGTATATATTTGTATGTATGTATGTATGTGTATATATATATATATATATATATATACACATATATATATATGTGCATACACACTTAAATACATATTGATACACAATACACATATACACGTATATATGCACAGATATACATATACACAAAATAAATGTGTATATATACATATGTATATATACATATAAATGTGTATCTGTATAAATACGATACATATGCCTATATGTGTGTAGATAGATTGTGCGTGTGATTGCTTTTCTAGTATTTAGCACAATTCCTGGCACCTGTTAACTTCTCAATCAACAGTTATTGACTCATCCAAAGTTCATAGTCTAGGTCTATCCTTCCCCACAAGGTAGGACATATAAGATAAAGCCCAGATTCATGAGCCTAACATTCAACATTTTCTCTCAGTCTGACCCCAACCTATCTCTTCAACCTTTTCACAGTATACTTCTAAGAAAAACTTCAGCTTAGGTCATAATGACCCACTCACTTTTACTCACAGGGGTCCATTGGATTCACATACCCATGCCTTTACTGTAGCCATTTCCTCTACATGTAGTACCATTCCAATGTCCTGTCTTCAATGTAGCTAATTATTCACTTTCTTTTAAGGTCTAGATGAAGTTTCACTTCCTCTAAGACAATAAGATACAGATGGCATATTAATTAAATTGTTGAAATCATGGTCAAGAAGGCCTGGATTCAAATCCTGCTCCAAATATTTGCTTTTATGTGAGTCTGAGCAAGCCCCCAACTGTTCTGGCTCTCAGTTTCCTTTTCTTTACAAATGAAGGAGCTGGACTCAGCAGCCCATAAATCTGCAATCCCAAAATCTTTCTGACAGCCACAGTAAATAGCAAAAACTTATTAGATGGTATTTTATTCATATTTGTTGATTAGTGAATTATCATACAGGAATTAGGTCATGGTTAAAACCACTGGCATAAGTAAAAGTCCCAAGCAATTCCAGGATCTCTAAACCTTGTGAGTATAAGAATCAATTAATCTTGATTCTGTCTGGATTCCTAGAATAATTTCCATGTTCATTACAGTAGTGTCAATATCAATGATCATGTTTCAAATGTTACATGGATTTTTCTGACTAAATGAGTTCATTTTGTTGTTGCTGTTGCTTAAATGCATTTTACTGATGACCCTTGTTTGTACATCACAGTCATGTCAGGGTATACCTAATCCACTTCTATCCTGCCTTAAAATTACACCAAAGTCAGTTTTTGTAAAAAGCCACTTAATACAAAGAACTTCAGAAAATATGTAAAATATCATATCCCTGTGGTCTTCTACCTATGACTGAGGATAGACGTGTTTCACTCTTTTCTAGAACCAAAATTGATTATTGCATTTGTTTAGAATTAAATATACCTTTAATGTTCTTTTCAGTTATATTATTGTAATTCTTAGGCATAATCATCTTCTGGTTTTACTTATTTTATTTGGGATTAGTTCTTAAAGTCACCATGGAGTAGTGGATAGAGAACTGGAGGCACGAACAAGGTTGAAGGATATACAGTGTTACTCTAGGGAAAGCATTTGGCTTCTCAGTGTACTAGGCAACACTCTACATTTATAAGTTGCAGAAAAGGCAGTCAACTAAGATTTACGAAGTGCTTATTATGTGTAAGCAGTCCTTGACCTAAAGGACAGCAATGGAACAGAATAGATAGAGAGTAGGTCTTAGAGTCAGGAAATCCTGAGCAGATCCAACCTCTGATATTTAGTAGCCTTGTGGCTCTGGGCAAGTCATCTAACCTCTGTCTTGTCTCAGTTTCCTCTTCTGTTAAATGAAAACAATAACATCACACCTATCTCAGAAGGTCATTGCAAGGATAAAATGAGATAATATATGTATAGCACTGTGCAGACTTAAAATGGTCATATAAATGAAATCAACTGCATAGAAGTGATAAAACCATATGTGTAGGAGTTGATGAGTTCAGCAAATGAGATATTGTAGGAGATTCTTGGGACACAGGGTAGTTAGAAGGCATGATATGGATGAGGAACAAGAAAAGTAGACTAAGTAGGAGCAGTAGAACAGATGGGAGAGGAGTCAAGAAAGGGCAATGTTATGAAAACAAAAAAAGGGAAAAAATATTAAGGAGATAGTAATAATTTCAAGTGCTATAAAAAGTTCAAGGATGATCAGGATTAAGAAAAAAAACCCTTTCCACCAGTTGAGGCAATTAAGAGGTCATTAATAAATTGGGACAGCACATTTTCAATTGAATGATGAGGTGAAAAGCTAGATTGTGGTGGTTTTAAAAGCAAGGGAGAAGAGAGGAAATGAAGATACCAATTGTGTAGATGGCTATTTCTAGGAGTTAAACAAAGAAAGGGAAGAGAGTTATAGGAAGATAAATAGTGGAATAGTGGGGCAAAGTGAGGGGTTTTTAAAGTTTGGTTCAGAATTTGGCATGTGTTTTTCAATATGGATGGAGCCAGTAGAGAGGAAGAGAGAGAGAGAGAGAGAGAGAGAGAGAGAGAGAGAGAGAGAGAGAGAGAGAGAGAGAGAGAGAGAGAGGAGAGAGAGGCTTCAAATAAGAGGAAAAATAATGGGGATGAAAAGTAGAGCAATCTGTTAAGGGCATGGGATTAAGAAAGCATATAGTAAGATTTACGTTCATAAGGAGAAGGGCCACTTCTTATTTTGGATGAGTTGAAAAGGAGGTTGAGAGAGATTATGTCTAAATTGTTGGGAATGAGGAGGAAAGAAGAGGAGGGAGTTCTTGTTGAATGGGATCAATTTTCTCAGTGAAGTATTAGACTAGAGGGTAGGAAATGAAATAAGAAAGCCAAGGGAAATGTGAGGATGTATGAAAAGGTTTAGAATACTTGCTGTGGCAAGTCTGATAGCAAATTAATTATGAAAAATAGACTGCTTTCCTGGTTACATTGAGAGCCTTGTTGAGATTACATTGCATAAATTTTCAATGGTTTCATTCAGCTCAGTTTCATGATCTCTCCAGCTCCATTCAGCATTATAAAATAAAATAAAAGAAAAGGCGGTATGTGGTGGGAGCAATGCAGGTTTGAACTTGGCAAAGCATAATTGGAAAGAAAACTGGGTTGCAAATGAATTAAGGTAAACAGTGTAGAACTGAATCAGTTAACCCAAGAATTGGAAAAGAACACAAACGGTGTAGGGGTGATGTCATGGTAAGTAACTGGGAAGGTAGAGAAGGAATAATCATAAGAATGAAAAACAAAAGATTAAGAGTAATAAGGCTGGAAAGAGAGAAGTATAAAAGGTAATATCAAATACAGAAATTTTCCAATTCATGAACATGAAAGTGGAAACATTCATGGATGATGGAAAGGTCAAGAGTATGGTGATCACTGTAGCTCAAGTAGAGTGGAAGAATAAGTCATATAAATTGAGTATTTTGAGGGATTGGGAAGTTATGGTATTCGAGACAGCATAGCTATATATGTTGAAGTCTCCTTCCCTCTCCCTATGTGATCATAAAAGGAGTTGATGATGAGAGAAAGGTGGTGAGTCAGGCACTGCACTAATTGAGGAAAGAAGGAACATTTTTGAGGTTCATATGAAAAAACCACCTCCATCTGGTTTGAGTGATGAATTTGGACAGAAAATGAACCTCAAAGGAAGAGAGGTTGGTTAGTGAGGATGGTCAAAAAAGACTTTACAAGTAACCAGGAATATCTTGCCTTCTCTGCCATGGTCAGAGAATCACAGGATATCATAAAGAGTGTAAGCAGCACTGGAAAGAGTGACAAAAGACACCATGTTGTTGAGAGAGACTCTTATCTCAGCGATGGCTGATAATAGCTAGCATTTATAAAATGCTTGAAGATTTGCAAGCACTATATAAATATTATCTCATTTTGTCCTCACAACAACCCTAGCAAGAAGGTGCCATTATTACCCCCATTTTATAAATGAGAAAACTGAGGCAGAGGTTAAGTGACTTGCCCAGGGGTACACAGCTAGCAAGTGTCTGAGGCTGAATTTAACTCTGGTCTTCTTGATTCTAAATCCAAAGATCCATTTTTATGCCACTAAATTGGGAAATGGAGATATGTAAAAGAGGTTTAACATAAACATATTAATTATGTGTCAGATATTCAAGAGGGCACAGTGTAAGGGGTGAACAGATAAGTAAGGTAGATAAGTAAGGACAACAAGCTCAGTAATTCAGCCAATGGGGTTCACAATGCCTGAGATCAAATGAGAATGAGTCCAACCATAGTATTATTTATGCTTAGAAAGTATGATAAGATTAGACTCTGAGGTTCAACCTCCTGGCAGATGGTTATGTTTGCCCTTTAAAACAAAGGGGTCTAACATCACAGAAGGCAGGAACAGCCAAAAAGATAGGAATTTGGTCAGGGAGTCAGGAAGCCTTATTTGTCAGGACCAGGCCCTAGGGAGCAGAAGATGGAAAAGATTTTGTCTTACAGTTCAACTCTGTGCTGGTAGACAAAGTGTTGACCTGCATTAACAAGGACAGATTCCTTTCCTAGGGGAGGGTGACCTAAAATTACTGTTCTAGTCACATCATCTATTAATTCATAATATTTTTTCTTAAAATGAAATATTTTAAAATTTGTATTCTGTTATGGTAAATGAATAAAATTACACAGATCAAAAGCAAAAGCACATGTGTTCTGTATATCTATATCTGTTCAGTTATTCTGAATTTATATAGTGGTTAGGCTGTAAAAAAGCCCCCAATTCTTTTGTATTTTAAAGATAGCAATGACTTTGAACAACCTCATAAGTAAACAGGGCAAGTTTTATGCTCATTTTACAGATTAGGAAGCTGAGGCTTTGAGAGGTTAAACAAATTGTTTATGAAAACACAAACTTCTAAGGAACTGAAGTGATACTTGAACTCATGTATAGTGATTCATCTCTAGCACTTTATCTCTGAGTCCACAGTCTCTGTGATAAACTGTACGTGAGGGAATACAGTTTAAAAATCCCAAGACATATTCAAAGGCTGACAGCTAAGAATGTTCATATAACAGAAGGCTGGTCTTAAACACAAGTACGGAGAGTTATAGGCAGGCCATGATGTGAAGATCAACCTAAGACTTTGCCTGACCTTCAAATAACTCTTCCACTGACCTGCTATCCATTCTTCCAATTGAGTCTGAGAGTCCCAGCATTGGAGTTGCTCTCTTTAACAAAGGTAATGTATGATGTCTTTAGGTAGTCAGCCTATTTCCATTACATTCTGCTCATATTTACTGGTATAGGAGGATGGATAAAAGAATAATTGACAGGAGAGAATCTCAGAAACCATACAGTTCAACAATTATTTAGGTCCATAGATATTACGTAACTTCCTCCAAGTCACTTAGATAGCAAGCCTTGTAGAGAGTATTGGAACTCAGTCAAATTCCAGAGAGAGTCCTCTTTTCTCTCTCTCACTCTCCCTCACTAGTCTTTTTTTATGCTATCCCCAAGACATATATTACCAAAGCCTTGACAATTTGTTCCTCTCGAAAACAAAGTAAGGCCTTTAAGAAATAACTCGATGTATCAGGAATAGTTATGGATATGAGCAGGATAAACCTAGGTATTAGTCCTGGGTTGCTGAAAAGGGAGGTGGATGCTGAGAACTGTCTTCATTTACCTTCTAAGGATCACAGAAACCTAGATTTAGATCATGAATGAAACCTTCATTTCAATGATTCCAATCTGCTCATTCCAATATGAAGACACTAATATCGAGTAGGATAGTAACATGTGTAACAGATTTTTAAAACACTTCACAAATATTGTATCATTGGATCCTTACAGCAGCATTAGGAGGAGAGTGTTACTATTATTCTGATTTTTCAGATGAGGAAACAGAGGCTGTAACCAGTAAGGTGATTTTCTCAGGTTCACACAGCTAATGAGTACAGGAGGGAGGATTCACATTCAAATCTTCCTGACTTCAATTCCTATATTTTTTCCATTAACTGCCTCTATTCGAGAAAAGAAATGATGAAAACCATGTGATTTATTCATGATCCCATACTTTTTCTGTTGTCTTGAGTCTAGCACCTGAATAACTCTTCAAATGATGGAAAATGCAGCAATAATTTCCTTGAGTCACTTTCATGATTACTATTTTTGGTCAAGGAATTTTGAATTTATTCATTTCTTGTTAACTAGAAACTACTGTTTCATCACTGTGGCATATGTATGCTCCTCTCCTTTAATTATTTCTGTGCATTAGAAATACCAACTTCAAAGCATCGTTTGATTTCTAATTATATTCTGCCTCTTTCCCCCCCTCACTATTCTTCAGCTATTTCACATATAGAGAAGTTCTAGTACATAAACTCCTTCAACATATATAAGCAATCTATCAGTAACTTATCAACTTACCTCGATATTTACAGGTTTCATGATCTACTGTACATGATCAGGAAGGCATGAGCAGCAAGTCTTGTATCCTGCTCCTCTCAAAAGACAAAACCTCCAAGACCAATCTGCTACTTTTTCTTATGTCTTTCTCCTTCATTGCGTCATCTTCGTAGGCCTTTTAGAAATATTTTAAACAATTATTTTATATCATTTTAATGTCCTTCCTTCTTCATCTCCCTTGTAACAAAGAATTTTTAAAAAGAGAAAAAACAGTCAGTTCAGCAAAACTAACCAATAAATCAGATGAGTCTGATTTTATATACATTTTTGCACATCCATAGTTCATCTACCTCCTCAAAGAAAGGAGGAATGTGCATGTATGTACATGTGTATATATGTACATATTCATGTATGTATGTATATGCATATGTGTATATATTTATATATAATATTTGTGTGTTTATATTATACTATGTGTGTAATCCTTGGTCATTAAAATTTTCTATTGTTCACTTTTATTGTCATTTCCATTGATATTATTTCCAAAACTATTACCTTTCTTTCATTGTAGAACTTATGTTAAGAGAATAGAATGATTACCACATATAATGGAAAAAAAAATTGGACCCAGAGACAAGAGAGACCCAAACTAAAGTCCCCCTGCTGGTGCTTACTAACTGCATGTTAGCAGCCATGCATCTTAACCATTCTGTTTCTTGCTTTTCTTATCTATAAAATGGGAATAAGAATGCTTGTTATTACCTGTGTCAGTGGGCTTGTGACTCTAGGAAGATAATGAATGTTGATTTGTTCCAAGATGATAATCACGATTCCATGAAAAATGAAGCCTGATGCTAAGGTTGCCCAATCTTTATTTGAGGAGTGCAAATTATCCAGCATTTGCCTTTGTATCATAACGATTGCTTTTGGCTAAGAAAACCTTCACGTAATTTGCATTCCCTGAAGACATTCCTAGGTCTGCAATAACCTATAGAATCAAAATGATTTTTCAGTGATAGTCTTCTGGGATTTTTTTCTTTCTATAAGATTTTCAGATATTCTTGCAGCAGTTAAATTTGTGTAGCTACATTAGTTCCAAGAGTGCATTTCTCCAGCTGTCAGTGAGTATCTGTGTGATCAGGAGATATCCCACAGGGTAAGGAAGGGCAGAGTAAAGGTTATGTACATGTTGATTGTACCGCACCGAGAATGCTGTTTATTTTGTGAAGGCTGAGCATTTTGTGATTTTTTTTTTTCCAAAAAATTCTCCTTTAGCACCAGAGGGGAATCTCCAGGATCCAGCCCACTATTTCCAGAGTATCCCCTGCCCATAGTGAGGTGAAATGTGTCAGACAAAGAGTAGAAAGGCAAAATGAGAATCATGAACCAGAAACTGTGAGATGTGAAAGCAGCAGTTTGTCCATAAGGAAGTTGTGTAGGAAAGGGCAGGGCAGGGAGCATCTCTTGGAGGATTTGAATCAAGCTGTAAACAAATGGAGTCACATTAGAGAAGATACTCTTTGAAAGAAAGATGTGATAATCATAGGATTGACTATAGGATCATAGGATAATAAGAAATATTTGTACCAGACTTGAAAGCTCACAAAGAACTTCATACAAATTGTGAGGTATCTGTGTTATATGTTATTATACGTACCTTATGAGTGTGTATATATTCATATACAGGCCAGCTAAGATACTCCCAGTATTGTCAACCCCATTTTTTGGCTTTAGGAAACAGAGGCTTAGAGAAGTGAATTTCCTTGCCCAGGGACACACAGTTTGTTAATATCAGGATCAAGACTGAATATCAGAATCGGGACTGAAACCCGTGGCTTCCTGAGTTTAATGCTAGAGTTCCCCCTATTGTGTCATGTTACCATTTTATAATCTAGAAATGTTGCCCCAGATTGGATGAGAAGTAGTTATCACCGCTAACTAGGTGGTTATTATGTAGAGGGGGGAGATTCACCAGTGATGTGATGGAAAAGATTAACTGGCTCCGTGAGAAATAAAGATATAATTATAGATATGATAGTAGATATGGATATATAAATACATGTATACGTAGATACATACACACATGTATCTTTATGTATATTTATAAATATAGGACTATACATATAAATGTATATACACAAGCACATACATGTGCATAAAGGGTTGACATAGAGCTACAATTACACACACATACAAACATACACGCACAAGTATATACAATTGTTGTGTAGAGGGGTGAAATTTGCCAGTAGGATGATGGAAAAGATTAATTAGTTTTTTGAGAAAATAAAGATCTAACTACAGATATAGATATGACTATAGATGCGGATATATATGCGTGTATATACACATACATGCTGTGCATGTGTGTATAATGTGTGTATGGTGCATATATATACACATACATGCATGCATACATCTATCCACATATACACAAATAAAGGACTATATATCTACAAGTATGTGTGCATGTACATATGCGTTATATATGCACAAACATGCATATGTACTTATATATGGTGTTAATATACATTGACAATTATGTATACAAATATACATGTATCTATGCATGAATACATATATACTTGTATTTTCAAGCATGTGCTTATATATTTATGTATAAATAGTTTTATCTATGATTACAGCTATATGTTTGTACATCTGTATGAAAATGTGTATACACATATGCTAACATTTATATATATTTCATGTCTATATATACATATATGTGTGTACTTTGTACTTTTAAGTTTAATTTTCATTATTAATATTTTCTCCATCACTTTCTTATGTCTACACAATCAGCAAAACAAGAAATCCAGCTCTAATTTGCAATAATTGCCCATTTCCAAGGTATTAATGCTTATTCTGAAAATGTAAGAATTGACTCCCAGTTAGAGCTGGGTTCAGCACACTCCTTGAATTAAACACATTACACTAGACATGATCATTGTTTTCTTTACAAAGAACCAATTTAATCAGTGGAGAAATATCTAGTTTGTACCTACTGTGTTCCAAATTGTTTGGTGAAAGTGTGTAGCCTTCGTTCTTCAGTAGTTTACAATCCTTCGGAGAGAATACGTACTTATACATAATATATACCAATCCACATGGTTTCAAGCATAATTGAGAAAGGGGTTAAGTTTTATTTTCTTATCTCTTTTTTACTTATAAGCTTGGACATCATAATTAGAGAATTTTTAATTTTGTATTTTTTTCTTCTATCCTCATTTACTTTGAACAAATATTTTAACACTAGAGGACCAAGAGTGTCAATTAAGGTAAAAATTTGTTTGGTCCTTAGGGGTCTACCTAAATTCCAGTCCTTCTCTCTATTAAATGCAACACATTAAGAATACAAAGATAAACATTAAATTATACCTGCCCACACTGAGTATGGTGTTAGTGGAAAGACCACTGTCTCTGGGGTCAGAAGAAGTGGATTAAATCTTTCTTCTGGTGCTGTCTTTGTGACCTTGAGCAAGTTACTTAAGCTACCGCCATCTCAATTTGCTCAGATGTAAAATGAAGGGATTGTACTAACTATCCTCTGATTTCCCTTCTAAATATACATCTGTTGTAAGTAAATATAAAATTAATGAAAAGAAAAAGTCAGCTTAAAAGGGAGAGAATTCTAAAAAAAAGAAAAAGATGGAGGAAACCAGGAAAGATCATATGTGAAAATATGTTTCACATATTTTTGCTTTGAAGAAAGATTGGAATACAATGAGATGGAGAAGTAAGTGGCGACTGAATTTCAGGAGTGGGAGAGATCATGGGATACAAAAAAAAAGGGAAACATTTCCATTAAAAAAATCTCAGTACTAGGAATCACTGATATCTATATTATGGGCAAATAGGATGATGCCAGGATATCATACCTATTTAATAGTTACATTTCAGATCTAAGAGTCAGTGAATCATTGTGCATTGGGTATTTCAGTGGGAGTCAAAAGATCATCAATCAAAAATTATTTGTTAAATGCTTACTATATGCTAACTACTGTGTTAAGCTCTGGAGAATAAAGAAAGGTTAAAAAGGGGTGGAAGGAGCCCTGTCTTCAAGAAGCTGACATAAAAGAGGGAGTAACAGTAAAATAACAAAGTACCTACAAATTCCTGCTTCTCCACTACTTTTAAGCAAGTATGTGCCATTGAAGCTACCAAGTTCAAAGCACATGAGGGCAATATTAAGAAATGGCATATTCTTGATTCTTTAATATCATATCTAAATTTTAGTTTCAGAATCATGCCAAGAATAAATATTTACTATTTTGACATCCAAATCATAATAAATACTGATAATCATGCAATATTTTAAACCTTAAAAATAATTTTGCATTTTGCATTGCTTTTTTTTTAATGACAACCTCAGGGGAAAGGTCCAAAGATGTTATTATCTTCATCTTATCAATGAATAAAACAGGTTTAGAAAGCTAAAGTGACTTGTCCCTGTCCCAATAGCTCACGAGTTTCAGAGGTCTGCCTCTCCAAATCAGAAAATGAATAAAAATATTGATAGCTCTAAAAATCATCATTTCTAGATTTGTTAGATATTAAAATAAAACTATATTTTCAGATGAAAAAATTAACCCCATTAATGTCACTCATCATACAACTGTTTTGTTAGCCTCTTGTTCTGCTTGTGAAAGCCATGAATATATTTTAAAAGAAAGTGTATTCAAAATTATAAATTAAAATTGTATTTAAAATACTCCTATGACATGAATCATGTGAAGCCTTTTTTTTTTTTTTACCCTTCTGGAATCTATTCTAAACCTACATTCTGGAGGCTCAGGAGCAGGAACAAAATGTGTCATGTATTGTACCACTGTATGCCACCCTTCCTTTGATCTGTCATTTTCAAGCCTAAATTTCCTTTCCTTCTTATTTTTAATATAATAAGAGATCATAAAATTAAGGATAAATCAACATTGCTTGCAAGAGAGAGAGAAAAAATTCAACATTAACTTTATTCAGATGAGATGATTTGTATGCAAGCTGATCAGGCTGTAAGCTTATCTCATTACAATCTCAAGCCTGTGAGCTTGCCACCCTTTTTCAGATGCTATTAAGTTTAATAATATGACTGCCTGCATTGTGTATTAAAAATGTTTCACTGTCCTGTGATTTCTGGGTAATTGTGACATGCTTGTGAATATTTATCGCTAGATCCTCATGCTCTCTGATTTCTACTTAGGTAACTGATTTAATTGTCTGTCTTGGACTAATTGCAGTATTTAGAGAACTTTCTACAGTCTTCTGTAGATTCAAAGATAATAGACATTCAGAATTTTTTTAAGTTTAATAATTGGCAGGAAGAAACTTGCACAGACATGTAATTGTGGTGAGAATGGAAACTCAGTGGGTACTCTTGGGCACCTGCAGGGTCAATTAGCTGTTCGTCCTTCATTCTCAGAATGTAACTGGTCAGTCCTGCTCATCATTAAACAGTTGCACAGGCCATTATTTGCATTTCTAAGTTTGTGTCAAGAAATGACATGCCGACGAGGATGTTTGCTAGAATCCCTTGATAAATTGGTCTATGCATGGATTTGCCATTTTTTCTCTTCTCCATTTCAGTAAATCAGCAGGAAATATAGCAGCTGAAGGATACAGGCCAGAACAAAATAAAATATCAGAGTCAGAGGATCTGGGTTCAAATATTACTAATACCATTTACTCTGTGTCGAACCTTGTTATTACACATCCCCGAACTTCTGTTCCCTCATCTGTAATGAAGGGGGATTGGATTGAATAGCCTCTGGGATTCTTTCTAGCTCTAAATCTATAATCCAGTCACCAGAAATGACTTTACTACTCATTTTTTTCCCTTCTATTCTTCTTCCTTAGAAAAGTATTATAATGAAGGACCTTACATATGTGGAAAATAGATGAAGAAACTGGGCTTTTTTTTTTTTTTGCTAAAAGTAAGAAGACTTGGTAGACACAGCAGATATGCAAACATTTAAAGGTCTGTCATATGAAAGAAGGATTAGACCTGGTTTGTTTTACCCTGAATGAAGGGGTGAGGAACCTGTGGTCTCAAGGCCACATGTGGCTTTCTATTACTCAAGGGCAGTCCTTGACTGAATCCAAAGTCCACAGAAGAAATCCCTTCAATAAAATGATTTGTTATGTAAAACTTGGAGTCAGTCAATGACTTCACCCAAGGACCAAGAAGGTTACATGTGGCCTCGAGGACACAGGTTCCCCATCCCTGCTTCAGGACATATTCGAATCACTAGGTCAAAATTACAACAACAACAAAAAAATCAAATTCAGATTTAATGTCAGGGACAACTTAAAAATAAGGTAAAATGGAGTGCTTCAAATGTGGCAGTTTCTCCCTCTGGAGTTCTTCAAGCAAAGGGTGTTTGATTCTCTTGTGGAGACCTTTCTAGGGTATAGGTTAAAGGATACAGCAACTGAGGCCATTCACTGTATTTTGTAATTCTATGAAATCACTAAGATTTGATCATTGAAGAACGATCTTAGAAGTAAAAGAAAAGGTTCCAATCCTAGTTCTCTTCGTTTGAGCACATCATGCTCTAAATTCACTCTAAGTAAATGAGTGAATGAAAAATGCATTTAGTCATTACCATATGTGAAACGTTGTGTTGTGCAAGGCATTAAAATATAAATACAAAAGTAGAATTAGTCCCTGCCCATAAGGAGCAAGATATTCTAATCATTCTAATGGAGGAAATGAAATGTATATAGGAGTGGTAATCTGGAAAGTAACTTTGGTCCGAAAAATTAGAGGAATCATAAGAAGGACCAGAAGGAACTAGATTGATACAACCCATCCAGGAACAACGACAAAGTTGGTTTGATTTTGGTTTATGACTTTAGAATTAGGGAAAGGGGCAGTAAAAGTGAGATCTAGAAAGGAGATGGTTTCAGAGAAAAGAGTAAAGTGAAACTTGAATGTAATATTCTCATCCAAATAATAATCTGGGAGAAGAAGCTACCAGTCAGGGGAAGGCACCAAAGAAGAAGTTAGTTGTGCTTCTCTGTATATATTCTAAGTAGTATCCATAAATTCCAGTGTTTGCCTACTTTATAGTTGTGTGGTTAGTACTTCTGACAATAGAGTTAGGGATATAACTGAGCATTTTACACTCTTCATATTATTTGTTTATTTTCAATTAGAACCACAGATTGCAGAGTAGTCAGTCAGTAAGCATTTTTTAAGCACCTAATATGTGTCAGGCATTGTGCTAAGTGCTGGAGATACAAAATGAGAAAACAAAACCAAACAATTGCAGATTTCCAGGAACTCACAATTGAATGCATAGAATGTAATCCTGGAAATTATTTATTTCAGCCACCATCCAAGGCAGGAATAATATCATCCAATATCATTTGTGATTATTCAGTATGTACTTTACTGAGAAAGCCCATTCCATTTCCAAACTGCTCTTAACTGTCATGATATTTTTTCCCTTAAATTAAGCCACAAATCTGTCTCCTTTTCACTTCCTTCCAATCATTAAACTCATTTGCCTTGTGCAGCCAAGCAAAATAAACATAACCCCTCTTGAATAAGAAGTTTTAAATATATGAAAATGGTGATGGTAGGCTCTGTTCCACCAAATCTCCCCTGTCTGAAGCTAAAGACCTCAAGCTCTCTCAACATTCCTGTGATACAGTCTTGATTCCCCGGTTCATTCTCTTGTTGGTGAACATGCTCCATTTGTCAATGTACCTTTGAATATATGGTACCCAGAAATGGACACAGTATATCAAGAGTATGCTAAATAAGGCAAAGCAAAGAGAAACTATACTCTCTCTTGTTTTAAATGCTATACTTATATTAATGTAGTATGAAATCTCATTAACTTTTTTTTAGGCTACCATGGTACCCTGCTAATTCAAACTAAGCTTGGAGGCCATGAATGCACTCAAATGTTTTTCATGTGGAATACTAACATGTAAGATTTTTTAAACCCACATTAAGAACTTTTTCATAGTTCTCTCCCCAAACTAGGCTTCTACTCTATGTGACATTATGAAATTTGTCAAAATTTGTTTTCTATGGTCCTTTATAATTTCCCATATATTCTGCTCAAATCTCTACCATCCCAGATATCTCATCATCTTATATCTGTCTTAAACTAGACATATGTTGCCATTCTCCTTCTCCTCAGGATTCTATTTATCTTATCATTAGATGGAATGTTTATACTGGAAATTCTCTGAACCAATGAAACACAGAATCAGAACTCCTACCAAAAACAAATGGAAGAAAAGTGTACTCTGATAACATGATCCATTAAAATACAATGAGCCAATAAAATATTCCAACTTTAAATCGTTAATTGTAAAATGTAAGAATAGAGTCAAAAGCATTCCATCCCACCCAGTTCCTATATATTTATTTAGTGAAAATACATCCCACTTGTTCACTAGTAACTGGTTAAGTTACCTGGACACCATAGGTGAGACAGGAAATTTGGTCAGATTAGCTGAGAGACTTGTTCACACTTTCTGTGACCTGAAAAAACAAATGAGATAGTTGGAATACAAGATTCTAAAGAGCAAAGAATAAGGAGACCATTCCATTGAAACCTTTGGGAATGATTCACTTGGAGGCAAGAAGAACACTTTGGCTTTAGTCTCTCCTGTGTATTCTTGTTCAGAAGAGAACCTTGCTTCAAAGAATGTAAAGGATTTTGGACTTCCCATCTTTCATCAAGCATCTTAAAGTAAGTCCTTAGATCTGCTGACAGCACTGTATGTATTGGGAATCAAGATGTGAAATTTAAAGCTCAATCTAGAGCCCAGAAAGGGGGAGGGGAAAGCAAAAAAAAAAAAAAGGCAAAGAACCACAATGATAAAACAAAAAACAACAAACAAAAACAATAAAACAGAAAAAAAAAAAACCAGTTCCAAAACCTACACCATACCTAATCAGAATATCTTGAGGACTCCAGTAAAAGAATTTCCAGGATGGTGTGCCATCACATTGCCACATGTGCCCTCCAAACTGGAGCCCATTTTCTCTAGACTGTATGTACTTGAGGGAGAATGTATCAAAGATTTTTGTGGAAATGTTTATATGAACCATTCTTACTATACCACCTTAGTAAATGCCCCTTTCAAAATACTAATTTTCTGCTGACTTATCAGTACAAAATGATAATCATAGTGAGTATATTATTAGAGCCTCATGAACTATATCAGTAGTATCAAAATCAAGCAGAAACAGATACCTGTGGCCACATATTGAATTAGAAAAACACATGTTAACATTATCTGTGGTATACTGCATTTTTATTAATTTTGTTAAACATTTCCTAATGACAATTTAATGTAATGCAGGCTGCACTCTGGAGTTTTGTGGTCAGCTTGAGTCAAGAATTTGATACCTCTGATACCATATTTGAAAAGACCATCTCTTCATACCCCCAAATCCTCACATTTCCTTCTAGACTCCAATGGATAAATGTAATAGTCATGTTCTGGGTACTCAAAATTGTTAATGCAAGTAGGAATTGAGATGGTAACTTGAACCAATAGTGGGTTTTTTTGGTGAATGTTCTACTTGACTAAATGTATATTCCCCTCCCCCCCCAAGTATTTAATTTATGTCATAATTTACTATATTCTTTAAGGATATATATATGTGTATACATATATATATATCCATATATATAAACATATACATGCGTATATACATACACATGTATATGTGTGTATTTGTATGTGTGCATATATGACATACATGTCTACTATAATCCCTTAATAATGCTAGTTATCCATATAAAGTTATTCCATCCTAATAGCATAATATGGATGTGATAGCCACCACATTATCAAAGCTCTATGCATTACCTTTCATTATTTCCATCATTTTCATTAATCTGTATTATAAAATCACATTTTATTTCTTGACCTGATAATCTGTAAAGTACCCACATCTGCATGAAACAACTCAATATGCAAAAAAAATATTTATTTGGAGCAATAGAAGGTTTTTCAGACTCTGTTCTACTAAGCAATTAATGTCTAATTGTGGATAATCATCATGTTTAGTAATGTGCACTACCCAATTTATTTTTTTCCACCAGAGCCCATGCCAATTATACTCAGGCCACAACTGTCAAGATTATCAACAAATTAGATACTGATTGCCAAGACTGTATCATAATGGTTTCCTACCAATTTGAATAAAGCAACCAAGTGTTTAAACATCCTTTGTTGCTCTGCTAATTATCTAGTTACTGGTAGCAGAGACAGAATTAAAGAGAACTTAGAGGAAAATGATAAAATTTCTAGAGATGTGTGCCTAATTTTTTTTACTTTTAATATATGTTGAAGGTGCCTGAAGTACCAATTTCACACACTTGATAGGATCATAGACTTAGATGTTTAATCTAAACACTTCATTTTACATATCAAGAAACTGAGGTTCAGAGGGATGCTAATTAATTTAGTCAATAAGCATTAATTAACTAATCACTTTCTATGTGCCTGGCATGTAGTATACAAATACAAGTAAAAAGACAGACAATTTGGCCCTCTGGGAATTTATATCCTAATGTGGGAAGATAATGCATAAAAAGAATGTGAAAGGGGAATGGAATGGGAAGACATGTCATGGGAGTCCAGTAGTGTAGAGAGCGCAATGAGTTAGCTCCTTGGGCCAGCTTCCTTAAAATGAAGATACTGGGGGAAGAAAGCAAAACAAAACTATCCAATCAGAGAGAAAGGAAGCAAGGATGGCCAATTGGTGGATTCAAGGACTGGAGTGAGGCTTCAGGATGAGGAACAAGGGCATGGTAAAAGAGGTCTGGATTGCGAAGAGGAATGATTTAAATGACATCCCCACTATTAAAGAAGTAAAAACTGGCAAAGCCCAGGTTGTTGTTTCAAATGAGGTTATAGATTTAAAATATTTTTCAAACTTTGAAGTATTACATAAAGCTCATCTATTTTGTGATGATTCCAGTATATGAGAAAGATTAAAAAATGATTCCTGTGAAAAAGATTCATTTCTTCAGTAGATCTCAAACTTTATAAACATTTTAGTATATAAAATAACCTGCAAAACCAACAAGTGAAGAAGTTAAACCAAAAACCACCAAATCAAAACTTGCCAGGCCTAGAGGCCTGAGGGCTACCCGAGTCTTACCTTACCTCTATCGGAGGTCTTCGGCTGGCCAAACTGGATGCTCGTGTGAGAGAAAGGACATTCCAGAGTCGAACAAGGGTTGAGCTTTATTTCAGGGTCTGGTTACAAGTGCAGGGGAATTCTTCCTTAGGAGGGAGAGAGAAAGATCTCCCAAGGAGGCAAAGATCTTACAATAAGAGATTGGAAGTAGAAGTATAAGTGGGGAGAGAGGGGGAGGGGAGAGAGGAGAGAGGAAAAGCGGAGCCTTGTGTCCTCACATGTGGCCCCTCCGCCCAAGAGAGCTTTCAGGCTTTCCTGATCCTACTTAAGCTCTCCCGTCGCGTAGTTTATACGTCAATACCGAGCCTGTTAGGTAACAACAGGTGTGCCCCAATCCGGGACAGCCTCCAGAGCAGGGATGCTCCACCCATCACATATCTCACGGGAAGAGGCGGAAATACAGGAGATAGCTCGGTCTCCTCCTCAATTCCCAGTCGTTTCCTGGGGGACCTCGTGAGAACTCTAAGATTTAGAAGTTCCCACCTTTACCCGCCCGAGACTGTCCACACGGAATTGAGCTTCTAATCCCAGCAAAAACTAAAATAAATTACCTTTTGCCAATATGCCAACCATTTGTATTTTTAGTGGGGGTACCTACTCCTTCTGTTGGAACAGATTTTTTTTAAGTGTAAATCCTTATAGCCAATCTTATAATATACGTCTTTGAATTTAGCTAATGTGATCTGAAGATGACAAAACACAGGTTTTATCAGATCTAACTCAATATATTTCTATCCTAGTTGTATCTACCAAGGGTTAAGCTCTTTGAAAGCCCAGGGTAATCTTTCTGACATAATTTGGCATCAGAATAAGATTTTAGTTGGGGAATGCTATCTTATACTACATTAAAAGGAGCACAATTTCCAGATCAAGAGAAGTAGTTGTGTCACTATAGTCTTCCTTGATTAAATCCCTTGTGGAGTACTGTATTCCATTCCTTGCACTGCATTTCAGAAAAGAAACTGGCAAATTACAATGTATCTGAAGAAGGATTATTAAGGTCTGTAGGAGACTCAGATCAATGTTATTGGTGGATCGATTATAGGAACTAGGAATATTTGGCAATATCAAAGTTGCCTTTGAGTACAATGTATCCCCAAAGTATTAGTGCAGTTTTACTCTTAAAACTCACAACTGCACTAAAATGTTTGGGGCACATTCTGTCTGAAGGGGTGATACGTAGAAGAGGAAATAAACCTGTCTTGCTTCTCCCCAGAGAGCAGACTTAGGGATAAATACTTCAAAATTCAGAGAGGCAGATATTGGTTTAGCGTGAAGAAAAGCTTTCCTGATAATCAGAGCTTCAACAAAGTGGAATGGTTTTCAAAGGAAGCAGGGAATTTCCTGCCATAGGAGGGGTTGTAGAACTGATTCTTACTCTAGTATACTTTGGACCCAATGACCGCTGACATCTTTTCTATCCCTTATTTTTTTGTAATCTTTATAATTATTCTTTCTTTTACATCTCATCTTTTTATCTCATCTTTTACAAAAAGCCTTTCCCAACACTTTGTCATTCTGATGCCTTCCTCCTCTTAATTGTTTCCTATTTCTCTTGTATGTAGCTTGCTTTGTATATATTTGTTTACATGTGGTCTTCCCCCATTTGATCATAAGCTCCTTTAGGGTACTGTCTTGTATGTCTTTTTATATACTCAGTGCTCAGCAGAGTGCCTGGAAAATTAGTAGACATTCACTAAAATTTATTTATTGATTGATATCTTTTAACGGATCCCTATGCAGTAGCACTTTTAGTTATAAAAAAATAATCATTTCACACTTTTACCCATTTACTCTGAATCTTTCCTCTGAGGTTTACTTAAAAAAACACAGATAATGTTTACAAAAAGAATGACTTTTAAATTCTAGCCCACTCTTGCCTCCCTTTTGTGTACTCAGCAATTGTGACCACATTATCATACAAAGTGGAACTCAATCAGTATAGATCAGTATTCATTCTGTAACTTATCATCTTAGAGAGTTGCATGACATCATAAGAGTCTAAATGACTTACCCAGGGTCACATATGCTAGTACATATCAGAAATGGGCCTTGAACCAAGGTCATCCAGACTGAGAAGTCACTTCTCTCACTACACCACACTGACAATAAAGGCAGCAAATGAATGAGAGTCAGTTCAGTGATACCCCCAATATGGGATTACCCATGGTTTGCTATGAGGTTCCTGACTTCTAAAAAGGCATATCATACAGCAGATAGAATATTGACTTTGTAAGATTATTGTTCATATCCCACTTCTGAGATAGAATGGCTGTGTATTTAATAGAGCCATAGATAATGAAATAGCGATTTTTAGCTACCTGGAATGTGTGAGAAAACAATGCAGCATGGTGAATGAGAACCCAGCTTTGAATACAAGCCCTGCCTTTGACATATCCTGGCTGTGTGACCCTAGGCAAATTATTTAACCTTTCTGTGCTCCAGGAAACTCTCGAACATAAATTGCAAAGAAGGTGCTGCCCTGCATCTGTAGAGAGAGCATTCCTATGCCAATGAAATCACAGATGGAGTTGCTGATTGTATCTTTAATACTAACTGGAGGGGTGGGGGAGAGCAGGAGTGAGAGGGAGGGAGGGAGAGAGAGAAGGAGGGATGGAGAGGGTGTGGGAAAGGTAGAGAGAAATGGTGAGGGAGAGGGAGAGAGGGAGAAAGGGAGAGAGAAGGAGAAGGAGGAGAAGGAAGAGAGGGAGAATGAAGAGAGGAGAGGGAAGAGAGAAAGAGAGCGACACACACAGAGAGTTCTGGGGAAAGTCACTAAATTCTCTGATACTGAGTTTCCTCATCTGTAAAATGAGAGTTGTATTCGATGACTTCCAAGGTCTCTTTCAGCTCTAAGAGAGCTAATAAGCCTTTGTTCCCCTGTGTGATGTATTTATTTAAATTTATTTTTACAGAGGAACACCTTAGGTCACTGAAACTCCATGAATTAAAATGTAGAAATCCACAACGTTCTATAAGAATAATTACCATATTCTAGACAATACCATATAGCGATGCCTTTGAATCTTTGGTGTCCATTGACTATGCTGATACATGAGTCCTATTTGAATGGTTTCTCAGAGTGAATGTGTCTGAGTTTATAATTCATCAGAACAAAACCTCCTAGAGTGGAGCAATCTATCACCCCTGTGGCAGCTTTTGTAGTGATAAGGAATTCATGATCTCCTCCCTCACACATAGCAGTTCTCTTCTGAACTGAAGAATATTGTCTTGCCATTTTAATAATAGTGCAATGATTCTTGTCATCATGGTTCAAACAGATATAAGACCCACACTAAGGGCTATCGCTGACAACATAGTTTGTATTAGGAGAAGAAATCAACACCTCTATCACATACCAGCTTCCCTGGCCAAGGGAATATTTCACTTTCTGACATCTAAAATCATGGTTTAGCATACTCTGCAATACTATATAATGATGAGGAATTCTATTCAATGTGCATTTATTAATCACCTACTATATGCCAAGTACTAGCGAGAAGAAGACAAAATGGAAATAACATCAGCCACCAAGGAACCTAGATTCCATTGCTGAGATATAATATGTATGGACAAGAAAATAGAAAGTAATTTGAGAGGGAGAGGGCATCAACCAGGGGGTTCTAGAAAGATCTGCTCTATAATGTGGCACTTGAATTGGGGTCATAGATTTAGATCTAGCAGAGACCTTAGAGTCTCTCAACTTTAACTCTCTTATTTTATAGACAAAAAAGCCAAAGCCAAGAGAGGTTGCCCAAAGACTTACCCAAAGTTATGAAGGTAATAAATACTCGATATGCAATTTGAAAACACAAACTATGAGTGTCGAGTTAGGTCCTTCTAGCTTGAAAGTAGTTAGGGATTCAAAGAGGTAGAGATGAGGAGCATGCCTTTCAGACATGAGTGACAATTTAGAGCAGGGATGGGGAACCTGCAGCCTTGAGGCCACATTTGGCTCTCTAGGTCCTCGCTCACCACATATGGCTTCAAGGCCGCATGTTTCCCACCCCTGGCTTAGGCAAAGAGAGAAGATTGCAAAATTTGAGGGAGAAAGAATCTAGTCCAGTCCAGCTCGAGCAAAGAGTGTGTGAAGATTACTGACATAGAAATTATAGATGGAAGCCAAGACATAGAGCATTTTAAACACCAGACTGAGTTTATATTTTGTCCTAGAAGCAATGAGAAAAGGGAAATATGATAACTGAGGCATAGCACTTGAGTAATGGAATGACTCCTAGACTAAGTAGTGAAATAGGTGAAGTTCATTTCCAAGGCTACTTCCTTCCCTATCCCATGTCCTTTGCTCTTGTGCCCCTTTCTCAGGGCCTACCTTAGATACCCACTGCCTCCATGCTGATTTCTGATTTCCCAGGGCATCTCTCTGCCTATTTCCTCAGCAGAGTTTCATGCTTCAGACTTTCATCCTCCCAAGTAATTCAACAAGTCATCTAAGTGTAGAATTTGTATTCATATAAAGATTGGAAAAAGATGGGAATGACGAATGTAAAGCAACCTTCCCTATCCCTTCTTGATTCTAGTGTTTTTCCTCTTTTAATTATTTCTACTTATTCTGTGTATAATTTACTTTGTATATATTTGTTTATATGTTTTTTCTCCTATTTGATTATAAGCTCCTTGAGGGCAGGCCCTATCTTTTGCCTCTTTGTGCATTCCCAGCACTTAGCATAGTGCCCAGTACATAGCAGGTGCTTAATGTTTATTGAGTTCAATAGAAATAAAATTAATTTGGCCCTAGTTAATTATTGTCAAACATATAATAGAACTCAAGTCCCCTTTCTCTAGTCAGCTTCATCTATATCATGTCACCTATATGTATTTATGAAAATGTATTCAGGCAAAACAAACTTACATTTTGTCAAAGTGTCCTGTCTTGGAGTCTTTTCTGAATTGGGATGGTAGGAAAATAGAAAGGAGTCTCCAATGACATTTAACTCTGTCCTCCTGAGGAAACCATGTCCCAGGGAGAGTGAGTAACTTTCCCAAAGTCATGTCAGAAGTAATAATAGGAGACATCAGCGGTGAGATTTGGAAGAAAAAAAAAAAAAAAGAATTGTTGATCTCACTTCTGGAGAACAATTTTAGGTGGAGATGGAGGAGGAACGTCCTGACATTGAAAATCAAATAGCCTAAGTGGTTGACCCGTCACCTTCTCTTTTAGCAAATGCCTAGAGGGAACAATAACTAACTGGAAAGTATTATAACAAGAACCTAACACAAGGGCATCAGAATCCAATAAAAAGAAACTAGGGCAAATGGATCCTGAGTGGTTTGTTCCAGCTAAGCATCAATTTTAGTGCAGGACATTACAATAAAACCATTCATTTCTAGGGATTTTAACCTAAGGCCTTCTCAGCTGCCCTATCTTAGCTTTGAGTTGTTTTATCTGTGTGACTCAGATTATACGTTTTTAGCTATTAAATATTCATGACATCTGAAACTTCAATCTATTCTTTAAAACTGTGAAGCAAAAGTTGACATGATAAGTGCAACTGATTATTGGTTAAGTGTATTTTAGTCTTCTGATTTGAAAAGTGTAGGTCATTCTGGAAAAAAAGCCTAAAAAGCCCACTGAAAGCAGCTAATGGAAAATGTTCAGTTCAAAAATGGTCCTTTAAAAGTTAATTGAAATCATCATTTTGAACTGATAAAGGCATAGGGTGCATGCGGGCATGCTGCATGTATCCAGATGCAGGAATGTGGCCTGTAATTCTTGTAATTCAGAAGGACTTTTTCACCGCAATGACTAAAGTGATATTGTATTTACATATAACTTATAAGGAAAATTAACAGATTTTCATACTCTTTTCAAAATGTTGTAACTTGAAGCATTTATCCTACAAAGAATACCTCTTTGGAAAACGTCCTCATTTTCTAGAATTGAATCCTTAACATTTACCTCTTACAAAGGCAGCATGGGATACTGGAAAGTGGAGAACTTGAAGCAGACACACCTTAGTTCAAGCTACTGAAGGCTGTAGGAACCTTTCATTTGTCAAATGGATCTTCTTTGAGGACTGGTTTAACTGTTTCATTCTCCCCACCTTCCTATTCATTCAATAAATGACAGTGTTTACCCATGACCTATAAGATCAAATCTAAAATCCTCTGTTTGACTTTTAAAGCCCTTCATAATTGGACCCCTTCCTACTTTTCCAGTCTTCTTTTCCCTTAGTCCTTTACACATACTCTGTAAAGTGATGACACTGGCCTCTTCATAGTTGCTCATACAATACATTCCATCTCCGGACTTCATGCATTTTCACTGGCTGTCCATGCCTGGATTTCTCTCCCTGTTGATTTCTGTGTCTTGGCTTCCCTGGCTTCCTTTAAGTCTCAGATAAAATCCCATTTTCTTCAAAAATCCTTTCCTGATCCTCAATTTGACTGCCTTCTCTCTGAGAATATATCCAATTTACCCTATATGTAGCTTGTTTGTACATCTTTATTTGAAAGTTGTCTCTTCTCTTATGCTATGGGTTTCTCAAGAGCCAACACTGCTTTTGTTTTGGTTTGTTTGTTTTGGTTTTGGTTTGCTTTGTTTTTTGTCTTTCTTTGCAGCCCCAGCACTTAGCCTAGTGCCTGAGACACAATGGACACTCAACAAATGCATATTGACTATGACACACAGCAAGTAAATTACTTTATCTCTGCTTTAGAAAACAAAGTTATGTATGAACTGTTGATCTGAGTTGGAAAAAGGAATTTTCCTTTTTTGTGAACACCCTCCACCAAGGTTTGGTTTGTTCAGTAAAACAAACAGAAAATGACCTTGAGTCAAAAAACGGGAAGTACCATGTATACATAGAGATAAGATTCTCTGAAGTACATTTTTATTTTCTCCAAGATCTTCATTACGGATCAAACTGGCTGATAAGTAGCTAGCACTGAGAAATATGAAACATATCAGAACACTAAAAATCAAGATACAGTTATAATGACAAAAAGAAATGAAGCTAATTTAAAAGAAGTCCTGGATTCATTAAAATGCAGGTCTCATGAAAAAGAACTCTGAGATATTTTATTATGCTCTAAAAACTGTCCAGTTGAAAGGTGTACTATGAGAAAAAAAGACAGTTTAGATAAATGGTTACAGTTTTTCAAATGAATGTTCATTTTCCAATTTTTTGTCATGGGTGGGAAAAAAGTAATTTATTTTTCAAGTTATGTGTTTTTATTATTTTTCAAGTGTATGTGTGTGTGTGTGTATGTGTGTAATCATTAAAAAGCAGATTGATATAGGTGGTTCAATAGATAAAGTGTTGAACTCAGAGGTAAGAACTCTTCAGTTTGAATTCTGCCTCCAATACTGCTAGCTGTGCTACCCCGGGCAAAGCACTTAACATTTCTCAACCTCAGCTGCCTCATTTGTAGAATGAGGAGTTTAGACTCCAAAGTCCCCTCCAGCTCTAAATCAATGATCCTTTCTTAATGTCATATCTTATAACATATTATGCCATCTATATATTAAGGTTTATGGTAACTCACCTAGTTTAATTATAATAAGGAATCTTCATTTATAAGGTTGGTGCCTAAAGGGACCTTAAAGGATTTAGGAAACCCAACTCTTTTCTCTCATTCTTCCTATAATCTTTTCAATCTCATTCCACCCCTCAATACATCTTAAAACTCCAGGCTTCAGAACAGGGCATATCCTCCTTGTTAAAAATATTTAGAGGTGTTAAGGATCATTAGCTTGTAACTGAGCCTTTCTTTCTAATTTGATCAGAAGAACAGAGAGAGCATTGAAAATGAGAGAGGTTTGAAGAAAAATGTTCAGCTGTTTGAAATCTTCTTATATAAGAAATTCAAGGACTTGTTCTTTAGTGAACCTTTATGTGGGTTTAAGATGGGGCATGATACAGCTCTAGAATATATTATTTATAAAGAGAAAATAAATTAGAGAATAGCTTGTTTGTCCAACTCACACCTGAAAAGGTGTTCCATCTACAAGAAAGTCAATAAATGAGCCTCAAACTATCAACCCAGTTTATAGTTGGGTACAAAATATGGAGATATGCTATATATATATATATATACATATATACATATGTATATATATATAACATATGTATACATATACATATATGTACATTTATATCATGTACCTGTAATTTCTTGAAGCAAGGCATTTTAGGCATTTTATTCCTCCTATACACTGTAGTGCATGGGAAAGAAAGCACTGGATTGAGAGTCAACTAGTCAGTTCTGGTTGAAAACGTGCTATCTCGTTGTCCCTTTAAAATAAAGTCATTAAGTAACCAATCACTGATTAACCACCTACTATGTGCCAGACAATGTGCAATGTTGGTGATAGAAAGGTAAAAACAAACATCTCCCTAAGATCTCACAACTTAGTGAACATCAAAAAGTTCAATAAACTACAATATGTCAACAAATAATGATGGTAGAGATAGTAGTGATTACAGTAAAAATCCTGAAATCAAAGAGATTGAGCCCAAGAAGAGATGAAGAATCTCAAACTGATGAAACATCAAGATTATCCAAAAGCCATGCATGGCCACTGATCTGCATTTTGTACATCGGTTGGTGTATAAGCGTTCAGTGTGCTCTGGCCTTAGTAGCGAAGTTCACATGATATAATGAGGACATAAACCCAACTCTAAAGTCTGCAAATATCTTGCCTGAAGTATTTCAATAGCTTCCAATTTAATCTCCCTGCCTTGCCTCTTTGCTCCCTAATCTATCCTCCACACAACTGCTAAAGTGATAGCCCTAAATCATAGGTCCGACTCCCTGACTCAATCAGCTCCTGAGGTATCCATTACTCATAGAACTAAATACAGGCTCCTATACTTAGCATTTAAAGTAATTCCCAACCTGTTTCTAGCCTATTTTTCTCCTTATTTTGCATTATTCTCCTATGTGCACTCTGGGTCCCACTAAATAGACTTCCTTGATGTTACTTATGTATGACAATTCTATAACTCATCTCCATGCCTTTGCACAGGCTGCCTCTCTGCCTGGCATGTACTTTTCCTCCATCTCTTAAATGTCTGGCACAAAGTAGGTATTTAATAAGAGTTTATTAATTGATTGATTGATTAGAAGTTCTAGTTTCCTTCAAAGTTCAGCTCAAGAGTTACATCTTTTCCTAGCTACTGTCTGCTTGTTTTAAACTTTGTTTATATATACATTACATATAATACACATACATATATATACATGTGTATATGTATATATAGTCTGTACATATCTAAATATATAAACACATATATCTGTATCTACACAAACACATATACATGTGTGTGTGTTTGTGTATGTGTATGAAATGCGTACTTGTTATTTCTTGAGAGCAAGAACTGTTTCGTTCCTGTACACTGTGGTACATGGGGAAGAAAGCACTAGAATCAAGAAGTTAATCAGTGACCAACTCTGACATTTACTACATATATAGGTAAGTAATTTGACTTCAGACAAGTCTATTTACCTCTCTGGAGTAGTTTCCTTATTTGAAAAATAAAGAGATCAGACTAGATAAGCTGTAACATCTCCTCTATCTCATAATCTGTGATTCCTTTGAATAAATGTAGCAAGAATGAGGGATAATTGACACATAGCCTTTGTGTTCCATTGGTACACAGGCAATATTAGGAAAATATGAAAAGGGTCTTTTGGACATTGGATGGACATCTTATGCCAAACTTATGGGAAGGCAAGGATAAAAAAAATAGTTGCAGAAGATGGGCAGTGGAGATTGGTGGAGATCTTGATGGAAGGAAGGAATATTTATGCCAACATGAGGATGGATGTTTTGGAGTATGGGATTATTAGAACCTTTTAAGAACTCTAAGACCAACCAACTGTCAACACCAGACAGGGTTAGCCCAAGAGCCCTAGGAATGTCAATCAAGCCCTTACCCCTATCACCAAGCAACTAGGTAGCCACAGTGACTACAGTGCTGGATCTGGAGTTAGGAGCACCAGAATTTAAGTCCAGCCTCAGATACTTACTATCTTTATCACCTTAGATGAGTCTGTGACCTCTGTCAGCCTCAGTTTCCTCAACTGTAAAATGAGGACAATAAATAGCACCTACCTCTCAGGGTTGTTGTGAAGATCAAATGGGATATTTGTAAAGTGTGTAACACAACACCTGACATATAGTAGTTGTTTAAGAAATGGTTGTTCCCTTCCCTGTCCCCACTCAAGACCAACAATCTCTCTACCTAGCTATTGTTCAGGGGAGTAGCATTTCTGGAGAGGTAACCTGTCAACTGGTTCTATAGGTGCTTTGGTGCCTGTTTCTCTCGCTACTGAAAACTAAGCAAGTCAAATGAATGTCAAAACTGTCAAATGAACTAACACCAGAAACAGAATTTTATCAATGATAATGACATTGAGAAAAGATGGTTCAGCATCTGGGGACCATTAGGGCTTTGCATTTGACTAACAGCTGAGACTTTCTATATGTGTTCTCTCCTGTTGTAGGCCAATACGTAGGTAGCACTGGGGAGCCTTGAATTAACTGTGCATACTCTCACATGATTCCTAGGACTTTTGATACCAGAGAAGTTATGTGGAAGATCTGGAACAGTCTGAATTCATTTTGCCCATAGGTGAATTGATCTACTATTCAGCTATAGACCACTTGCTCAAGGAGGATGGAAAATCAGCTCCAGGAGTCTAACAATGGGCTCTTGAGTTCCCAGAGGTCTTTTTTATCATTGCCTTTAACTGCTTTAGTAGTGGCTTTTATGTTCCTGAATTTCTTTTAAGTGTCTTGGAAATTGCTTTTTTGTGGGGGCATTTAAATGCTTTATTAAGTATTTTACTAAATTTTTTTGAACCCTCAAGGTTGCAGTGATCTCATTTCACCAGAGTAATGAGCATTATTAGACAGCCCCCATTCCCAGTCCTTAGAAAGTAAGCTTCTTACTTTGTGTTTGTATCCCTTTTGCTTAGCAGAGAATTTTGCATGTGACTTAATTGTTTTCATTCATTCATTCATTCATTCATTCATTCATTCATTCATTCATTCATGGGTTAGAGGTGCTCTTGATGGCTCATTATGGTATCAAAGTAGTAGAGGTTTCTCAAGAATACTGGAATACAAGCTTTTTGTAGTCCTATCCCCCCTCCCCCCAAGATGGAAAGGCTCAGACTATAGATTTGGTGACAGACTGTATACCATCTGAATCTTAGCCTAATTCAGTTTGGGGAGGTTCATCCCAGGATTACTCACAGGGTGATCAATGTTTTGGCTACACCTCTTGAAAGTCATCTGTTATGTCATCAGTTATCATAGATTTAGATCTAAAACAGCCCTTAGAACACATGGTATCCAACACCCTGATTTTACAAATTGAGAGCCAAAGAACTGAATTAACTTTCTTAGGCTCACAGCTTATAATCATCTGAAGTGGAATTTGAATTCAGATCTTCCTGACTCCAAGTCCAGTACTCAATCTACTATACCACACTGACTTTCAGTAAAGTTCTGCTTGAATAAAAAGAGTACTAAAAGCAATTATCATTTTATGAAGTTTTAGAATATTGAAATAAGTGAGAAAAATAACAAAAAACAATAACCATGATGATAATGTCATAATGATGATAATGAGGAGGATAATAATGATGGTGGTGATAAAAATAATAGTAATGATGAAAATGATGGTGATAATGAGAGCTTACATTTATAGAGTACTTTAAGTTTTGCAAAAAACCTGTACATGTATCAATTATCTCATTTGCTTCTCCATGTTATCACCATACAAAAAGATAAAAATGTTGAGCAGCGTTGAAGAAAGAGACAGTTGCCTGCCAAACAGAATTTTAATGGAATCATTCTCATAAAGGTTAAATAAAAAAGGGCTGAAGGAAAACTTTACTTCCTCTTTTCACTTAATAGCTCTCTCCTCCGTTAGTGAATTAGAGAAATAACTGGTTGGCTGTTACTGTTTTAATTCATTGGAGATGACTATCACTGAAGCAGAAATAAGATATACCCATTAATATTCATGGTAAATAACTGGGGTGATGACTGCTATGAAAATGAGTCAAATTTACCTAAAGGAAAATAGGACATGAAAGGAAGCAAGAATCAAAATGAACTGTTAGGTGACTTTCTAAAGCCAGGTGAATAATTTCATTGGATTTCTACCCATTTCAAAGCTCCTCTGGGATGTATTTTCAGTCAAGGACCCCCCAAAGCTGTGTCTGACTTATTTTAATCTTTTATAGCTTATACTACCCACCTTCATATGGTCTAATTTCTGCTACAATTGCCATCTCTGTTCTTGTCTTTCTTTTTCTTGTTGGCATGTATAGATAATTCCCTCTTTCAAATTTTGTTTATGTCTTTGCCTCCTCCTCCATGAAGTCCTCTTTGATCCCATCCAACTGGAAGAGCCCTTTCTCTGCTTAAATTTCTCATAGTACTTGGATCCCTCATTTTCACTTATCACATTTCTACCTTGTACCTGAGTTTTTTATTTCGCATGAGTTTGTATTCATATGCCTGTCTTCTTTCTATTAGTTTGCAAGCTAATATAGGGGTAGGGACCATGGCATTTTTGGTTTTTGCATCCCCCTTGCCTAGAATGCCATGGATTTATTGGCTGACTTATTAGTGTTGGTTGAATTTAATTCAATTCATAGAATACATGCAATATGCTTATAGAAATTATCAGAGTACTGGTTATCATAACATCATAGCATCGTGAGTAGAATGCTTGACTTGAAATCTGCATGAAGCAGGGCAGGTCACTGAAACTCTCTGACCCTCACTTTCCTCATATGAATAATAAAATTAATAGTACTTACTCTACAAATCTCATATAGAGGCTTGTAAGGAAAGCTCCTTACAAATAGTCCTAAGCAAATGTGAGTTTCTATTATTACATAATCACTGGAAAGAAAATATTTCTGCCTAATAAGGGAGGAAGAAAGCGTACTCTTGATCTTTATGAGACAGTTACCAAAAATTAGTTGCCAGTCAGAAATGCCAATTGGAGAGTATATATAATTCTAAAGGAGCATGGGGGCCAGTTAACTTCCTCCTATCCTGTGGCTACCGATCACAAGCTTAACCTCAGCTTTTTCTGTCAAGTGTCAGCCAAGAATATTTAGAATTCATCATGTGCCCTGCATGATGACAATTATTTTTATTCATAAGTGAGATAAGCAAACAAAGAAGGATCAGCACAAATCCTTCCTTGCCAATATAAAGCAACACCAAGCCTATGTCTTGCTGATGATGGGTAATATATAACACTTTTATTTATGTAGGTTGAAATATTATTAATGTGATACAGTTTCAAGGTTAGAATGGACATTCCATAAGATGCTGTCTTCTATCAATCTTGTTATTAAAATTTTTAGTGCAATACTATTCAGGAAGCATGGCACACAGAAAAAAATACTGCCTTTGGATCTAAAAGCCAGGTTCATGTGCCAAATGTGATGATGACTATCTGCGTGGCTTTGGGGAATTAACCTCCTTGGGTGTCAATTTCTTCATCTGTGAAATGAGGAGATTGGGCATGATAGACTTCGAAGTCTCCTCCATTTTGAGATATATGATCCTAAGATAAATGTTTACTTTTAGAAATCCCAATTTATATTAAAAAAAATTTCTAGAAAACAAGTTTTTCTTCACTCTCTATCTGTTCACATATCTTTTTACCCTTACTATATTATAATTGCTACAAGAGCAAGGACTGTGTCTTCACCACTTTTTAATTTCCTCTAGAGTTTAGCACAGTACTGTACACATATTTGGTGCTTATTACACATTGAATGCAAAATTGATCACATTCACATTTAAATCATATAAGTTGAACTTGATTTAAAAAAATATTTAGAGTCTTATAGCCTGAAATGCCAAAGTCCTACAACCTCTGATTTAAAAATTCTGATAGGAATAAGGGAGGGATCAGATAGAATCCTAAAATGTATCTCTGTCATTGATGTTTCAAGAAAGATTCCTCACAAACAAATCCTTTGGTGTTCTTTCTGCCTGAGACCTCAGGGAACTTAGAAAGCAGTTCACAGAGCCTCCCTTGAGACAAATACACAGAGTGGAAAACAGAAACATACAAGAAAGCCACACAGGAATAATGCCACTGGAGAAGCTATGCTGTCACACAACTCTCACCCTATTCTCTCCCACTTCATCTGTCTTTCAAGAATAAATACCTTTTGATATCTAGAATAATAAGCCTAGCTAACAAGCACTAATTCGTATGTCTCTGGTCTCCCTACACAGAGTTGATATTTAATAAATCTTTACTGAATTGAATTGGATTGAATTCTACAACTTCTAGGCATCTTCAGAGTCTGAGAGTCTGATGCCCCCTTTAAGATTGTAGGCAATAGGTACAACTTCCTAATCCAAGAGCCAAATTGTTCTGCCTCTCTATTGTGGCATCAACAAATAATGACTATGTAATGATTATATTACATAATTATTATACATATAATATACAATAATATAATTACTATCATATAATATTATTACTGGCGAATATTTGGTCATATGAGTTAAAAAAAGGAAGTCATCCAAAGTTGTCTTCTTGACTTGTCCTTGTGACTTGGAGGTATCTGGAAAAAGACTCGTGTAAGAAGAGGATATTTTTTTCCCTTTTTAACTTCAACTGAAATTTCTCATGGCAGGAAGGCCTGGAATTAGGCCTCACCTGAGACAAACTGCTTTCCCTTGCAGCATTCTCCCTTTTTGCTGCCCATCATCACATCCTTGGAGATCAGCAATCTTCTCCTTTGAATGCATTAGTCATTTATGAATAATGACATGAAAGCTTAGCGGTGGTAGAAAGAGAGCTTTTTATTAGATTTTTCTAACAACCATTAATATCTATAACACTCAGCAGTTTTCTAATTTTCTTTTGTGAAAGGACAAGCTGTAACTACATGACAAAATGGCATGGGGTCCAAACTATTACCATTTTCATTAGTGTAGGGGGATAGAAAGAAACAGAAAAAATGCCATAGTCATATAAGATAGCAAAATGTGCAGATAAAAAAAATAAACTTTTATCAGTAGTTGATTTTTAAAATATTAATTAATAAAAGTAGCAGCCCTTTCTGGAAGAAAATTATTCCCCCTTCTCAAAGTCCTGCCAAAATATAAAAATGGAAATATACTTAAATCAAAGTTACAAAATAGGTAATGGTGACCTTAGATAGTAAAAAATATCCTCCATCAAAGTCAGATTTCAATGTCTCATAGCAGTGAAGTTAATCCTGAGCTTTTGGAAATGGTGCCATCAGAATTTATATTCTGATAGGTTCTACCCAATGGGAAAGGTTTCAGGTATGTCATCAGAGATGAACTGTTTTGTTATCTATTGATCTAAATGACCATAAGTTTGTCACAAGAAGGTTGTCTACTAGGTGAAATAGATTGTTTTTCAGTCATAATGATTTGTGAAGACCTCTGACTAAGGGCTGTACTTAACATTGGAGAAGAAAGCAGCCATAATAATGAAATCAGGGATTCCATGTGGCCACCATTACCTGGGGCCACCCTACCTTTCCAAGCGAAGGGGTGCAATGTGGAATGGCAAAATACATGCAGGCTCTGGAATTAAATGTCCACTGTTATAATCCTTCTTCTCATGCTCACTGCCTTTGTGGCTTTGGGTTAGTCATTTCAGTTCTCTGAGCCTCACTTTCCTCACTTGTAAAGTAAGGGGGTTGAACTAGTCAACTCCTACAGTCCCCTTCATTACTAGATTAATGATCCTAAATGTGACACTACACCTGGAATACTCTCCACTTTACCTGTTGATCCTGCCAAATATCACAATTTAAATAGAAAGCACGCTCTGCCAAGCAGCTTCCTTTGCTGTTCAGTCTTGTGTTCTTTCCCCTCAAACCTCACAAACTATCTTGTTCTATAACTTTCTGATGCAGTTATGTAATATTGTATAATGTGCTAGATTGGTGACATGTTGGAGCAGAATCTAAGTTCCTTGGGAGCAGCGATTATATATTTCAGACTTTCTATTTAACACACACACACACACACACACACACACACACACACACACACACACTTGTTGATATTGCTTATTCATTTCAGTCTTCTCCAACTCTTCATGCCCTCTCTTGGGATTTTCTTGACCAAGACACTGGAGTGGTTTCATTTTCCATTTCCTTCTCCAGCTCATTTTACAGATCACGAAAAAGAAACTAATGGCATCTCCCATAGCATAGGAAAACTTTGCTGTTTTGCATTATAGCACATTTAAAGAAGCATATATTTGTTTTAAGAATTTAATTTACCTATGGTTTTAATCTGATATGCAACTGAATGAGGAATTCTTTGAACTGGTTCAAGAATCTGAACATCTTGGTCAAAATAAGACAAGCCATTTGAAACAAGGAGAGAGCAGGCTGCATTTTCTATGGAATATTGTATATTACTTTCACCAAATAAGCTGCATTTGAAATAAATGCCTGTCTTTTAAAAATAATATTGTTCATATGATTCTATATGACTGTAGATTTTACAAAATAATAATCCCTGAAGAATTAATATTTTAGGCAATTCAGAAGGCAATACAGAGACACATGATGGGTATAAAGTGAATTGCAGCTTATTTTCAGTGTTTATTTGTACATAAGAGATACTATAAAAATATATTATCCAGAAAACTTATATATAATATGAGATAGGAGTGGGAAGATCATGTAGCAAGAGAGTTAAAAGTTGGGTGGTATGAGTGCTATAGTGATATCCACGTAATGGTAAATGGCAGATGTTATTGAAGAAGGATGGGAAGGAAGAGGAGGAGAAAGAAGGTAAGCGACAGAATAGAGAAGAATATGAAGGAGGAAGGGGAATGGAGGAGGGGATAAAGAAGAGGAAGAAATGAAAGAGGCATATAGGAAAGGAAGCAGGAAGATAGAGATATAGAGAAGAAAAAGGAAAGGGAAGGAAAAGGGAAAAAGATAAGGAATAAAAGGAGGAAAGAAACACAGATAAGGAGAGAAACCTGATCTTGATTTAAAAAAAAAAAAACAATCACTAAACAGATTAATGTTTTAAAATAAAGAAAGTCCATATTTCCCTTAATTTTATCTAATATAAAGCTGCATTGCCTGAAATTAAAACTCTAGTCACTATTGTCAAGTTTTCAAGAAATTACTTTATTTTTGAATGTAAGTGGGGAAAAGTACTCATATTTGTGAATGATTCATTATAAACAGATAGCTATATATAACAAGCGGAATTGAAAGTAGCTGTCCTCACTGTCTTTAATTCCTCAGTCTTCTTTTACTTAAACACAATAGATAATGCAAATCCAGTATACTCCTAGCAAGTTTTTGGATTTTTAGTGGGGTTTTTCTTTCTAGGGAACAAGATTTTGCTGATTATTAATCTTTTCTTCCAATTAGAAATTAAATACGGATTTGAGAAGCAAATTATTCTTCATAGATCTGTTCCAGATTCAGAGAAATTCTTATTTTGTAAGCTCTGATCATTCAATCCTCATATTCTACAGAGATGGTACTCTGACATGTAAACCTGTCTCTATGTGAGCAAAGCTAAGCTCTATCTTGCTTGGATGTTCCTTGTATCCCAGAACTAGATTCCAGCATTCTTCTGGTTTCTTGCATTTGTGTAACCCCAATTCATTTTGAAAGGGTTGAGAGTAGTACCAGAGAACTCCAGAATTTACTTTTATTTTTCCCCAGAGTGTCAGTGGTGAGAATGGAGGGAAAAGCACTGATCCAAAGCTACTTCGGGCAAACCATAATGGCGTTTGTGCACTCAGAATGAAGAGCCTCTTATTTTTAAAAGGAATGTTTTGCCCCCTGGGCATTTCAATTTATAATAGCACTCCATCTTCTTTCACTGTCAGATGGGGCATCATCACAGAATTTACCATTCCTCCTAAGTTCTCTGTTTCTGTTGAAGGCACTACTGTTCTTCCACTCATCCAAGTTTGTACTTTCATACTCATTTTTGCCTGTCCTGTGTCCTAACACCTCATTTCCTTTCAATTACAAAATCTTGTGGATGCTAGCTTCATAATATAGTCTTACATCCATCCCTCTGTTTCACTTCCACAGACCCTTTCCAAGTTCTGGGCCTCATCACCCTGCATCCAGGAATGCAGTGACTTCCTAACTGGTTACCCAACATCCAGTCATTCCCTTCTCCGTTCTTTCTTTCTCACTGTTGCCAAATTGAAATGCCAAAAGCACAGGTCTTAACCATATCCTCTCCACTCCCAGGCCCTGCTCAAGAAGATGCAGTGGCTTTCTCTTTTCTAGAGAATAAAATACAAATTTGTGAGATTAGTTTTTTTAAAAATTTTTTTCCAAAAATGATGTCTCCCTCCAGCTCCAACTTCTTCCCTTCCCTCACATCCAATTGAGAAAGCAAGAAAAAAAAAATATTGCACAACCATGCATGATCAAGTAAATCACATTTCCCACATTCACTGTCACTCAGTCACACACACACACACACACACACACACATACATACACACATACACACACACACAAATTATCTTTTTCCACCCATTCAAGTTGTCTGACTTCCTATTCCCCATTCACAATGGTCCATCTCCCATCCCTCTGTCTTTCCATAGGATGTCCACTATGTCTGAAATGCATTCCTTTATGGAATCCCTGCTTTTTGATCAATGTTCATTTGGCTAGTGTTGGGACTGGAAGCTCAATTCCGTGTGGACAGTCTCGGGCAGGTAAAAGTGGGACTTCTAAATTGCATCTCAATACCATGCTGTTAGGTAACTAGGTGTGCTCCAATCCGGGACGACCTCGAGGGCAGGGAGACTCCACCCATCAGGTATCTCCGGGGGAGAGGCGGAAATACCCGAGCTAGCCGAGCTAGCTCGGTCTGACCTTCTCGAACCCCCGCTGTTCATGGAGGGCCTCGTAAGACTCTAAGATTTAGAAGTCCCACTTTTACCTGCCCGAGACTGTCCACACGGAATTGAGCTTCCAGTCCCAACAGGCTAGGGCTCTGCCTGCATAAGAAGTCTATCTTATTCCCACCTACCTCTCACAAACAGTTGATCATCTCTGCCCCCACTCCCCAAGTTAAGTGGAATCTATTTTGAATTTATTTCTGCATATATGATGTCCCTTTGTCCTTTCATGAAGAGATGTGTGTGTTTTATTAACAGTTCCTGATACTGCCTTCCTTACTGTAGGCATTTAATAAATGTTTGTTTTTATGATACTCTGTAGTGTTAAGAAAGTAGAATTTTGCACAAATTATTGGTTTGTACTACACAGCATAGTTTTGTGATTATTTTTAGCATTTTACAACAATGACCAAGAATAGGTGTGGACTGTTATAATATTATTTTTAGTCTGTTAATTGACACATCTGAAATCAGTTCCATAATTAGGGAGGGGTGGGTGGGGCTCCGTTCTGAAGCCTCCACATTTAGAGGGACACTGGCAACACTTACACACCCTCAGCATTAGAAATACCTCCACATTTGCACCTGGTTGTCAATAATTAGTTTAAATTGCAAGCCTCAGCTGCCAGACCTCCAGGTGAGCTCCAAGCTTATCTCCACTCCCTTCTTCGAGCAGACCCATTGGCCTTATGGTGTCCTGGGCACTCTCTCTCCAGATACTCCTACTTTCTGGCTGCCAAAATTGTCTAAAACATTGAGCTGGCGCTGAAATTTGACTTTTCACGCTGCCTGCTCAGAACGTCTCTTGTGAAACTGCTGCAGCCAAGAAAAATGTAACTGCACCCTCTTTGTGGTTGAAATTGTTTATAAACTTCTCTGGCCTTAAAGTATATGGAAAAAATGGTATATAGTATTTAGTGGGAGGTATAGTGATAGTCATACAGGTTGGTAGAACTGTAGCACCTATGACCAACGATAACTAACATTTACATTGGAGTGTTCATTTCATCTTATTTTATTTTTATGACAGTTCTATTTGGTAGCTATTATGAAGATTATTATCCCTATTTTTTAGATGAGTATACGGAAGCATCAGGAAACAAAGTGACTTCACAAAGCTAGTCTGTATCAGAGGCAGGATATGACTTGAGGTTTCCTAACTCCAAGTGTAATGGTCTTTCCACCATGCTGTTATCTTGAGGTTGCGTTTTGCTACTTCCTTCCTGAAGATTGCTGTTATTTTAGTCTGTGGGTGATTCAGAGTAGCAGAGGGTGAATTTCAGAGCCAATTATGAATGATTATTTAGGTCTGACAATATATGACAAATTATCATTTGGTGAATGCTGCTTACCAGGTGAGACAAACATTTTTTGGTTAGTTACTTGTTTTATGCCAAGAATTCTCCTAGGCATGCAAAGAAAATGCCTCATTTATGAATGATACTTACCCTGTCTTCATGGATCTTAAAGTTTGGAAAAACTGTTTTCTTTTTTGGAAGTTCCATTATATTCTCTTTCAGTTAAAAAAAAAAAGTCAAACTTTGGCCACTATCAGGACACAGGAAAAACTTTTACCATAAACATTATTGTTTGTACATAGTGTTAAATTTCTTCAGTGAATATATAACAATTGTTCTCAAAAAATCTCATTATCCTTTTTTCCATACATTACCATAAAATTAGCTAAGAGCTAATCAGATAAAACAAGCAAGAAATTAATAATCAATAAAATTATATAAATATCATCTGCATTACATATACACATACATGTGTATGTACTTAGTGGGCATGTTACTTAACCTCTCTATCTGCTTCAGTTTCCTCATCTACAGGAATAATAATAACACCTATGTCATAGAATTATAAAGAGAAATCAAATAAGATATTTGTAAAGCACTTTAAAAGCTTGCAGTGTTATATAAATTCTATGTGTTTGTGTAAAGGATATGTAATGGGCATATGTAAATGGCTCATCTTCATTGTTTACATGATATCATCCATCCATCTCATCCTCTACATTCCCTTTCTCCTTTCAATCTTTCCAAACATCAGGGTCTCTTCCAATGAGTCCTGTCTTTACATTATGTGGCCAGAGTACTTAAGTTTCAGTATTTGACCTTCCAATGAGTAGCCTGAATGTATATCCTTAAGTAATGGCAGATTTTAGCTCCTTCCTGTCCAGGGAACTCTCAAAAGTCTTCTTCAACACCACAGTTTGAAAGCGTTGATTCTTTGGTTACAATATTGTACAAGTGGCAGCAACAACAAAACATTCCAAAGAAAAAGAAAAGCAAAAAAAAAATAAAATGACCATCTGATGAGACTTTACAAATAGCTGAGGAAAAGGAGAAGGAGAAAGACATACCCAAATGAATATAGAATTCCAGAGAAAAGCAAGATGAGATAAAAAGGATTTGTTAAATGAGCAATGCAAAGAGATAGAAGAAAACAATAGAATGAGAAAGATGAGAGATCTTTCCTTATACTCCAACTTTTACAGCCATATATTTCTATTGGAAAAACCATGGCTTTGACTTCATGGACCTGTGTTGGCATGGTGATGTCTCTTCTTATACTGTCCAGATTTGACAAAACTTTTCTTCCAAGGATCAAACATCTTTTAATTTCAAGGCTGTGGCGGTTATCGGCTATGATCTTTGAGGATAAGAACATATAAAATGATACTGATTGTATTTCTACCTCTATTTGACAGGAAGTGATAGGACTAGTTTCCATGACCTTAGTCTTTTTTGATGTTAAATGTGAAGCCAGTTTTTATACTTTTTTCTCTCACTCTCATCAAGAAGCTGCTTAATTCTTCTTTGCTTGCCATTAGAGAGGTATTATCTGCACATCTGAGAGTGCTGATCTTTCTCCTGGCAACCTTAATCCTAGCTTTTGATTCCTACAGCCTGACATTTCATATGATGTATTTGGCATTTGTTGGAAATTTGATCTCTAGTTCCTATGCCTCTTCAAAACCAGATCGCATTTCGGATAATTCTCAGTTCACATATTACTAAAGCCTAGCTTGTAGAGTCTTAAGGATAACCTTCTTGGCACATGGGATGAGCTCACTTGTTCAGTAATTTGAACATTCTCTGGCATTACCTCTTTGGAATTGGGATATAAACTGATATTTTCAAATCCAATAGCCCTTGTTGTTGTTTTTTTTTTTTTTGAATTTGCTGTTATATTGAGTGCAGCATTTTAACAGCATCATCTTTTAGGATTTTAAGTAGCTCCACTGGCCTTATCGTTAACAATGTGTCCTACGGCCAGCTTCACTTTGTTCTCAGGATGTCTGGCTCTAGATCAGTAACCACACTATCGTGGCTTTTTGGTAATGTTAAGATCTCTCTTGTATAGTTTTTCTGTATATTCTTGCTACCTTTTTTTTTTGTTAAGTCCTTATCATTTTTATCTTGTATCATGCCAATTTTTGCATGAAACACTCCCTTGATATCTCTAATTTTCTTGAAGAGATCTCTCATCTTTCTCATCCCATCCTTCTTTTATTTTATTTATTTTATTTTTATATTTTATTTTCATCCTTTTTTCTTCTTAAAGGAGCATTGCTCCTTTAATAAAGCCTTTTCATCTCATCTTGCTTTTCTCTGGAATTCTATATTCATTTGGATATGTCTTTCTCTTTCTCCTTTCCCTTTTCCTCAGCTATTTGTAGAGTCTCATCAGACAGTCATTTTGCTTTCTTTTTTTTTCTTTGGAATGTTTTGCTGTTATTATTGCCACTTGTATAATATTATAAACTTCTGTTCATAATTCTTCAGGCCTTAATCTACTTTATCTAATCCCTTAAATCTATTCCTCATTTCTACTTCATATTTATAAGAGTTATTATTTAGGTTATATCTATATGATCTGATGATTTCCCCTACTTTCTTCAACTTAAGTCTGAATTTTGCAATAAGAAGCTCATAATCTGAACCATAGTCAGCTCCAGGTTTATAGTAACTGTATTGAGCGTCTCCACCTTTGGCTTCAAAGTACATAATCAATCTGATTTCAGTATTGACCACCTAGAAATGTACATGTGTAGAGTCACCTTTTGGGTTGCTTAAAACAAACTCATAGGTCAGTTAAAAAAAAAAAAAAACAACTACCAAATATCTAGTACTGTCACAAAATTGCTTTCTTCTTACATCTTTTTTTGCCTTCTATTTTCTGGCTTTCATTGAGACCTGGCTCCCTCATGGTAACACACCTCCCTGACATCCCTTTTCAGTGGAGGCTGCGCTTTCACTCAAATCCATTGGCATTTTCTTAATCTTTCTTAACTTCTCTTTGATCTATGACACTGCCAATTACCCTATTCTCCTTGATGCTCCTCTCCCTATTTTCATTTTTCCTCCTATCAATTGGACCACTCCTTTTCAGTCTTTTTTTGTCAAGCCCACTGACCAGAGGTGTTCTAAAGTTTCCTGTCCTGTGCCCTCTTCTCACCTTAATGCTTCTTCACTTGTTAAATTCATCAACTCCTATAGTATCAAGTGCTATCTCTGTGCTGATGATTCTCAAACCCACTTATCTAGCCATAATCTCTCTGCTGACCTCCAGTTTCACATCTTCAAATGTATATTACATTTGTCTCACTAGATGTCCTGTAGAGGTCTTAAACTTGCCATGTCAAAAACTGAACTCATTTTTGCCCCTGCAAAGTTCTCTGTCCTTCCAAATCTCCCTATTATTCTCCTAGTCTCCCAGGCTCATAATCTAGGTATCATTCTTGAATCATTAGTCTTTCTTATCCGCCATATTCAGTCTGTTGCCAAAGCCGATTGATTTTGCCTTTGTATCATCTTGATGAGAGACCAGGAGCAAACCAATAGACTTGGGTCAGAATGGTTAAGGGCATTTGCCTAGAGTCACATATGTAACAAATAACTAAGACAGGATTTGAACCCAGTCCTTTATAACTCCAAATCTGGAGCTCTATCTAGTCCATCGTTTCACCTCCCCATCATATATACCTGAGTACATCCACAAAGCTGGTTAACACATACACCTAGATGTTTGCATGTGTATGGACATGCATGTACATGTGCTTTAGATAAATATGTTTTGGTTGATTTTTATAAATTAGAGAAGATTTGAAGATAAATTTAATGCTATTGATTGCCAATCTATTTAAATAAAAGCATTATTTTAATGCTTTTTTCCTCCTTTTAAATCAGGTATGTATTTTGTCCAGTCATAAAACCATACTAGTTTCATGACAGCTAAGACTCATAATTTTCTTGTAATGTTGTACATCAAGCTAAACTCTTCAATTCCCATTATCTCATTTGATATTTTTGATAATTTACATTTAAATTTCTTTTCTTGAAGTATCACTTAATATTTACATGGCATGTGTACGGCAATTTTTGATCTTAAGTAATTCCTGAGCCATCGAAAAAGCAGTGCCAAATGGAGGATTAAGTGCCAGGCTTGGAGTCAAGAAACCTGGCTTCTCAAAGCTCCTCTAAGGTACTTAACGAATTTTTTTTTACAACTTCTTTAATAATTTCCTTGGGCAAATCCCTCAACTTTTCAGATCCAAAGTTATATCACCTGTAAAATAGGAATGATACTTGTAATATCCCTCCAGCAGACTTGTTGTAAGGAACCTTTTTGTCAGTGCTGAAGGGCTTTATGAATGGGAGTTAGAATAACCTCAAAGATAATATGATTCCATTGTAATTCCCCCACCCTGCCCCTGCCATTGGCTAGATGCATGACCTTGGACAAGTCACTTAACCGCTCTTGGTCTGAGTTTCCTCATCTGTAGAGTGAGAGGAATGCCTGAGGTGGGACTCTGAGGTCCCTTCTAACTCTAAGTCTTTGATCCTAATCAGATGTAATGTTTGATTATATGAAGGTAGGTAGTTTAGCTGATTGGGAGACAACAAGCACAGAGCTCAAATTCTGCTTTAGCAGTTAGCCAAATGGTGCCAAACAAGTCACTCAAAGTCTCTGAGGGTTAGTTTCCTCATCTGTGAAAGAAGGCTAACAATAGCACCTTCTACCAGGGCTCTTGTGAGGATCAAATATGCTAACATAGGTAAAATGCATTGCCATTCTTACAATGCTACATAAAAGCACTATGAATAATACATTATTGTTATTATCATGGTATCTGAATGATGACGACATTCAGATTTTTTTAGTTGTGACTAGGCAGTTATATACGTTTAATGATTCCCCACGAGCATATCTGTAACCTCAAACCTGTCAAGACCTACCTGTGTGGAAATCCCCTCTACTAACTGACATCTGTAACTTGGAGGGTTAGGGAATTACCTGAATCATGGAGAGGTTAAGTGACTTAGCCAACCACAAAACCAGTATGTGCCCAAGGCAGACTTGAACCTATGGTCTGTTTTCTAACCTTTAACATTGCCTCCAGTTGTGATTTACTCTGATGTGGCCACAACTTCAAAACTGTAGATTATAGGATTAATTAGGAAAATAATCATTTAAAAAATATAACATGAATATGGTTACCTGTTTTTTGTAGAGAATTAAGGCATTTCTGATTGTGTGTGTGTGTGTTACAGCATATGTGGTCTTCTTGAGCACTAGTAAGTAAAGTTAGAATATTTTATATTATACTTAGGGACTGAATCTCTCATGTGCTAATTTGGTGATTATTTCTTTCCCTGAACAACTGCCTCACCTGGAAAGTATCTTCTAGTGAAAAAACTCTAGGAACCAGACCTGGGAGGCAATTTATTAACCAGGGCATTTCTGGCAGAGAGAGAAAAATCTAAGACCCAACCATAAACATAATTGCCTTCTAGGCAAAATAATAATATTAATAAAAACTTGCCTTGTAGGCAGGTCACCTTGTCCTAGAGACCTAAAAAATGTGTAGAGCCATAAAACTGCTGTCAAAGAAGCTGGGAACTTCATGACAGCAACCTGGAGGAAGTAACAATATTGCACCTGAAATAAAATATATCTTAATGTTGACCTTAATTTGGAAGGAGTCAGAAGACTTTGGTTTAGTCTGGCAGTCAAAGGAGGTAGTAACTAACACTGTGATGACTTGACTACCAGCTTCCATTCTGTTCCAGCGAGATTACATTGTCTAAAAAAAGCTGCAGCCTTACTTTTGTAATTGACTCAGGTAGTGGTTCTGTATAAGATTATACAATAGAAGGAGCTTGCATTAGGAATAATAATTGACATTTATAGAGCACTTTAAAGTAAGCCATGGATCTTAGATACATGATAAAATTTAAACCTGTCCAAAAAACCAAACAAAACAAAATAAAAACTATTGTTATCACCTCCATTTTTCAGATGCAGAAATTGAGACTCAAAGAGGTTCATTGAAGTCCTGGTGCCCAGTACACATGGCTCACATGTTGTAGCAACATGATCACTGACTCTGGAGTCAGAGGTCCTAGGTTTAAATCCTGCCTCTGATGATTACTCAGCATTTGACTGTAGACAGAACACTTAACCTTACTAAGACCTAGTTTGTTCATGTGTTAAAAAAGAAGAAATGAAATATTCAATCTTTGTCCCTTCCAAACCTAGGTTGATGATCTTGAGTTTCAGAGTTAGCATTTGCACTCAGATCTTACTGACTTCAGGACAATCCCTTTTATACATTGTATCACAATGCACCTCAATAAGAAATACTGGAAAGAAAAAAGTGCTATTGAAGTTTTAAAATTTTTTCACACAGGCTAAAAAGAGAAATGTTTGTTTCTTTGTTTGTACTTTGTTTATATATCCATACAAGAAATATCCCAAAATGAAGTGATTACTTCATACATGGTCAAGTAACTCAATTAAAAATATTCCTAGAATATTAATCACTCAGAAAAATTAAGAATTTTAAAAGTACATACTTCTTTTAGGAAAGATCAATTTCAATTTTTTTGGAATAAATTCCATATATATACATATATATGCATATATGTGCGTGTGTTAGCTTTTCATTAAAAAAATAAAAATTATCCTTAAGGATCACAAACATATTCCCTCGATTTTATGACAGTGCAATTAATTTCAATTGTTTTTACCCTTTAATGCATCAGTGTGCTAACTGGTTAATAATTGTAAATGAACAGTAATCACTGTAATTCCTTTGGCTGGATTGCTTGAACAACTGACATATAGGAACCTATCAAGAGTCTCTTTCAAATATAAAGCATGGCTACTGCAGGTCTAGAATTTTAATTTTCATGTAATGCCTCACAAAATGGAAAAATCTGGCATGGACTGAGAACAGGATCTGGGTCTAAGGGCAGTATTCCAGGGTGAGGAGTCATCATGGATCATTGATTATGTCCCAAGCAAGCAGCAAGTCTAGAAGCAGCTAGCAGAGATGAGACTCAGATCCCAGGAATGGAGCAGCATCTCAATTTTAAATTTAATTGGAAGCCTGCAGAGGAGTAAAGAGGGCAGAAATCCCAGACCAAAGGGGAAACTGCAGTTTTATCTTTATGAACCAGCTGGTTCAGATATTGGCAAACAGTGACTGAGTCCAGCAACAATCTACTGAAAGTATAAAGTGGCAACTCCAAAGGCCTGTTGCTCAAACCTAAAAACATGTCAGAAACTTGCAGAGCTTGTACAAGGGATGCAACAATCAGAATTTGTCCCAAATCAGACCATATTACAAGCACAAAAAACATGTAGGTACTGAACCTGAGCTGTCTCAGAGATCTAAGAAAAGCACAGCACTCCATACCCCAAGAAAACAGCAATAAGACCAGACCAGCTTTTGCCTTAAGAAGTACATAGAATCAGGCCCTGACATAAATTCTAAAGTCAGGAAGTAGGATGGGACAATAAGCAAGCAAAAAAAAAAATTCTACAAGGAAAAATGGAAGGGAGGTGTTCAAGACACTAACCTAGAAGAGACTGACTCTAAAACAACTAGAGGAAAACTTTAAAAAATAAACAAAATACCTGCCAGCCCTCTCCCCAGAAAACAAACAAAAATTCAACTAGAATTCATGGGAAATCTAAAAAGGTGTTTTTTAAAAGAGACTTAATTTTTTAAATAAATTATAAATTTTTATAAGTTATATATCAATTTATATTTTATTAATTAATATAATTTTTTAATAAATGAAAGAAACATGCAAACATTTGTATGGATGGATGCATGCTAAAATAAGCAGAACCAAGAGAACAGACTATATAATGACATCCAAAATGTAAAAGCAAGCAACTTTGAAAGACTTAGGAAATCCGATCAGCGTAATGATCAATGATGATTTCAGATGAAATATGTTGCCTACCTCAGAGAGAAGTGAAGGATTCACATATAGATTAAAATACTTTTTTTTCACATTGCCAGTGAACAAATTAGTTTTGCTTTGTAGCAGTGTTTTTTTTCTCTATTTTTGTTTTTAGTTGGAAGGAGGATTGAGAGAGAAGATATTTTTACTGACTGAAAAAAATAGAAAGTATTTAAGGGAAGTTCATTCAAATGCAAGAAGATACCTTTTAAAAGTCTGCTATAAAAAAAAAAAACAGGAGAATGAATCATGTAGAGACATGGTGGCAAAGCAGAAAAGGACAGAATCACAGTTGGGAGAAGCAAGTGGCTATGTGGCCAGTCATGGCTTGTCTGGTGCAACTATGCTTTTTCTACCTTCCATCCAAGTATTATTCTCTATATACTCAATTCTCCAGCTGATTGAATGTGACCTTATTGAAAGAATTTTTTGTTCCATATTTTCAGTCACGTCTGACTCTTTGTGACCCCATTTGGGTTTTTCTTGGGCAAAAGATACTGGAGTTTTGTCATTTCCTTCTCCAGCTCATTTTCCAGATAAGGAAACTGAGGCAAACAGGATTAAGCACCTGCTCATTGTCACACAGCTAGAAGGTGTCTGAGGCCAAATTTGAGCTCTGGAAGATGACTCTTCCTATCTTTGGGCACAGAACTCTATCCAATGAGTCATGTAGCCACCCCTATTGAAGGGCATGGACTCTTATTCTTGTCCTTGTGTGCTCAGAACTTACACTGAAGAGCTTAATAAAATATTTGTTTATTGACTACCAGGCAAACTGTACTCCTCTCTGTTCTCTACCATACATTTTCTAACTTCTATGTCTTGCTTTATTCACTTTGAGAGTAAACACAGTATTCTCCCTGATTGGCCTTAAAGTCTTCTCTATCCTCAAAGTTAAACACATCTCTCTATCCAGGAAGCCTTCTGTGACTTCTCAAGTTGGTAATGACCTTTCTCCCATTAGAGTTATTATGCTTTTTTTTTTTTTTTTGGCATTTAACAAATGTTTATTGATGGATGTATGGATGTAGCAATTTCTTTCTCAGCAAAACATCTGAATTGCAATTGGCAACTGATTTATATCCCCAGTTCTAGAAAAGTCTATGGACTCCTGAAGAAAATCAAGCATTGCCCGTTCAAGTGCCTCTACCAGTGGCAAGGATTAAAGAATCACTTAGTACTAATGGTGCAGTTCCCAAATGCTCCTCAAATGCCAAATTAAAATAAAATAAAAACAAAAAAGGTCCCTAAAACTAAGTTCTTTTAGGGGACAGCAGTTAGACAATCCTAAAATTCCAAGGACCTATTACACAATTTTCTGATGCAAATCTCCTAGAACGATAAAGGTGAAAGAGACATAGAAGTTATCTAATGGGCATATGATGCCTTCATTTTATAGGTAAGAAAATTGATCTCTTTAGGAAAAGAGATTATGAGTTACTTCTGAAGGCTACAGCAGCAATAAATGAAGGAGTTGTTATTCAAATTTAGTTCCTGTGACTCCAAGTTAAGCATTCTGAGTTAGACAATCCTTCTACACTGTTACACCCTGAGTCATATAAAATAAATGTAGTTATCTGCATTTGGCTCTTAGATATATATGCTACAGTCTAAATTTCATCAAGCCAGGCACTATGTCTGAACTAAATTTTGTTCTCTAGGTCCTAGTTTAGCTTTCTACTTATTGTGAGCATTTAGTAAGTGTTGATTGAATGAATGGATGATGAATGAATGGATGTATCCTCTTCAGTATGTGAAAATTCTCATGGTAGGGGGTTCTTTCCCTTTCTCCCTTAAGGGAAACAGTTCTCTCTAAACCTTTGATTTGTGTCTTCTTCATCTCAGTTTTTTCATTATTCAGATTGAGTACTGGTGAGGATATCTTCAAGGTGAAGCGATACTTTTGGTAATCATCTGCATGACTGACAAACCCTTAGGATTCTCTTCCTTTCCTAATCATCATAACATAAATCACTAGAATATCTGATCTCTGGTCCTGTCCTTTAAAAGATGAAAATTTGGTTAGGTAACCCATAAACTGAAATTAAAAATATACATTATTATTTGATAACACATTAAACACAGTGAAAATTATTGAAAATGATTAGTAAGAGAACAGTCATTTAATGAGGAAGATGCATCATTAAACATAGTCTCTTGTACTTTTGACTACAAGAATTTCTTATGCTTCCAATGAGAATGTGTTACAACATTTCTTGTTACTATTCGGCTGGCTTACTGAAGCAAAGAAAGACATGATAGAGCTGGAAAATCTCCAAGAAGACTAACTAAGATCAGTGGGATGGAGATAGACAGAAAAAAAAAAAACAAAAAAAACCCCCTCAATCTGGAAAGATAAAGGCTGAATGAGGATGGGATTAAATTTTGTAAAATTGTAAAAGCATTAATTAATTAACACATGATCTCTATGAATGTGCTTGTTTTCTACTCAAATATTATAATAGCAATAATAAAAGTAGTAACAATAATAACAAAATAATTTATATAATGCATAATAAACTCCAGGTACTGTGTTAAGTGCTTTATAGTATGTTCTCCTTTGATACAACCTTGAAAATTGGTTTCTATTATTATCCCCGTTTTACAGGGGAGAAAACTGAGTAAAGAGAAATTAAATGCCTTGACTAGAGTAGTCATACAATTAATTAGTGTCTGAGGTCAGATTTGAACTCAGGTTTCCTTAATATAAGCCAGGTGCTTTATAAATATTTTCTCATTTGATACAGTAACTCTGGGAAGCAAGTTATATTATCCCTATTTTACAGAGGAAAAAAAAATGAATCCAGCAGAAGTTAAGTGCCTTGCCTAGAGTCATACAGCTTGAGAATCTCTGAGGCCCTATTTGACCTTGGATTTCTTTATCTCTAGGTCCAGTGTTCTGTCTCCTGAGCCATGTACCTAATACTTAAACATGGATTTACTAACCGAGACCTAGATTAGGATGATTTAAATGGACTCCTTACCTTGAAGCAGTGCTTTTAAGATAAAAAAAAAATGAAAGTTCTTCTGGTAATTGCATGGGTGTATGTATGTTTTGTATGTAGGTATATGCATAAGTACGCATTGACATTTATGCGTATGTCTGTAACTTGTGGATTTAGCAGTGTATAGACCTATATAAAGTTCCTCCATAAGTGTAATATAACATTTTGTCCTAGTGAGTTGCCTATAGCACTGAATGATTTGTTCACTTTTTTGTAGCTATTGTGTATCAGTGTACATATTTGAATCTAAGTTCTTTGAGATTGCAAGATCCGTGAGTCCTCTATGTCCTGACTACAAGGCTTTTCATTTATTTGTAAATTAATTATAAACCTAAGAGCTTGCACCTGGAGGACTGATCATGGTGAGATGCAGATGACTCAATGTTCTCAAAGGCTTTATCAGCGAAGGATCTCACATTTCCTACCAAAGTGAAAAAGTTGAGATCACAGCCCTATGAAAAGATTCTACATCCATTGGTTGAGGCTTAGCCCAGTTAAATTTGGAGAGGGCTCATCACCTAGCTGCCTCAAGGAGAGACATTTTTAAGATATAAAAATTTGTGATAATTACATCAGCATAAAGTGGTTAGAATTAGCATTAGTGGAAGGTAGTATACACATTGATGAAACCAAAAATTATGAAAATATGAATTCTAAAGCTAAAAATACAAATGACTGAAAAAATGGTCTCAGAAAACTTAATTGTTAACAGATAGCTCTTTCTATATGGAAGTGTTGTTCACAAGTAATGCTGAAGCCTAGACTAGAAAACTTAGTTTATTGAGTTTTAAACTTTAAGTCAACTTTTCAGAGGAATGATGGCTCATCTTTCCTCTAGGGTCCAGCTTTCTTAGTTATAAACTACTAATATTATATTCTGTTACTAGGATACATCTTCACCTTGTCCGTATAATTTTATTCACTTATATTCTGGATTAAAAGCTTAGGAATTTTGTTTGATCCCTTAACTAACAAAAGAAACTTTGACTTGTTAAAGAAAAGCATATTTCTACAAATAAGCAACAAAATCCAAAAGAAATGAGTGATCAATAGGAATATGAGGAATTAAGCAGCACAGACCTTTTTTCCCCTTGTCTTTCATCACTTCATCATTGTGAGATGTAGGCAGTAGTATCCTGGAGTCAATTCATACTGGCTTGCAAAAGCCAATTGTTAAATTTTCAGTGTGATTACATTTCAAGAATCAGCAATGATATAAATCAGGGCTTGAGTTATTATTGTTCATTGGATTCTAAACTTAAGTGCTGGGAAAAAATTAATAATGCAGGTCAAATGTAAAATTTTATTAAAAGCATATAATTTATGGGGCTCAGTGGGGGGTGGAAGTGAGTTGTTTGACATTTACTAGCATGCCCTTGGATTCAAGTATTGAATCAGTCTTAGTTTTTTAAAATAAATTAATGTTATAGTCAGAATTTGGTATGGAATGAAATATCAGTATAATTGAGGCTGAAGATGGAGTTTGCTTTTAATGTATTGCTTTTTTTTAAGACTGTTAAAATAGCTGTAAGTGTGATTATCACTTCAAATGATTTCTCTTTGAAAAATGTATTCGCACAAAGTCATGTGTTAATTTCATTTGTGAGAATTCACAATTTAGATACTTTCATTTTTTCTTATTTGGTATGTTTCTTCTTTTACAACAAGACTAATGTAGAAATAAGTTTTACATGATTTTATATATATAACCTGTATCAAATTGCTTACTATCTTAGGGAGGGGAGAGGGAAGTGAGAGGAGAAAATTTAGAACTCAAAATTTAAAAAACAATGTTAAAAGTTGCCTTTACATGTAACTGGGAAAATGAGATACTATTTTAGAAGAAAGAAAGAGAGAAGGAAAGGAAGGATGGAAAGAAAGGAAGGAAGGCAACGGACAGGGAAAGGAAAGAGAAAGGGAAAAGGAAATGAAAGGAGAGGAGGGGACTTGGGTCATTCACATCCTGGCCCTCAAAACAAACTGACTTTGTTATCATGGACAAATGACATTACCTCTCATCAATATAAGCGATCCTATCAGAGCAAAATGTCATTAACAGGGGAACCTACTTCAGTAGAAGTGTTCCTGAAATTACAGGTTCTATCCCTAATAGATTTCATATACTTTAATCTTCATTATAAAACCATTGCTAGAGGCATTTGGAGTTTGTGTGCATGGCCATATAGGTAATTGCATCAGAATCAAACTTGGTATTAGTACATACTGTTTGAATTTGGAATCAGGAAGACTTGAGTTCAAGTCTTGCATCAGAAATTAATAGCACTGTGATTGTGAGTAGTCATTTAACATTTGTCACCATTAATTCCCTCATCTGTAAAAAGAGGGTAACGGTAGAACCTTCCTACCAGGGTAATTGTGAGGATAAAATGAGATAAAAGATGGAAAATGTTTTGCAAACTTCAAAGCATTGTTGCTTCAACTCTTGTTTAGTTGTTATTTAGCTGTTACTACAGTTGTTATTAATTGAGGTTTTCCTGACTCCAAGACCAGTTCCTGTCCATGATTCCAGGATTCCTTAAAAAATTGTATTTTCTCTTTTAAATTTGCATGTCCACGAAAAATTTCTAAGATTATATGAAAGAAAATATCTGTAATTAATATATGCCAATTTTCAGATTTCTTTATAAAATGCATGTTTTTGTTTAAGGAAATATTACCCTTTCCCCATTTTCATGATATAATATCCAGAAAGATTATTTTCCCCAAAGATTTTCTTTTTTTTTTTCTAGATTTTATTATTTAACTAAAGAAAGCATTACTCCTAAATTCAAATGCTTTGGGAGGAAATGCTTACTTTAAAAAATGCCTACTCTAAGGTAAGGTAGGAAAACTCTTGTATTTGTGTTGTTTGCACTTGTTTTCAATTTCAAGGTGGTGAGAGCTATTTAAGCTTCTCAAGGGTATGTATTATAGTACTGTATTCTTCACAGTGTGGACACATAATAGGTGCTTAGCCATATTTGTGAATTAGTGAAATGTGGATTGAGGAAATGTGTCATGTACTCAACTAGCATTCCTTGAGTATTTAATAAATGTTATGTGCAAAGCTGGAAATAGAGATAAAGTAGAAAGACAAGTTCTGCCTCCAAGGAATTTACATTTTAATTGGGGAAGACAATCCTTATAAGTAAGATGTATGGAGATAAGGGTACCTAATGAGAGAAATGGGACATTGCTGATCTGAATGCCCCCAACCCCCATGGAGGTCCTGGGAAGAGTCATCCAATCAGAGAAGGGTGCTTCAGGGCTGAAAGACACTTCCAATATGTAAACTGGAGAGGAAGGAAAGTGTGAAGCTCCAGGTTGAAGAGCTGGGGTATAGTTACACTCCAAGTCTGGAGTGTAAACCAGAGAGGAATGAGATCATATGAAAGTCGATGTCAATTTCAAGAAATCGTCATTGAATATTTTGTTTTCAAATAGGAAGGTGGAGAAAAGCAAAATGTTAAGGGGAACATATTTATGTGTCCTACTGTCTGATGGTCACCATGGGAAATGGGAACTTAGACCATTTTCCTATCTTGTCTAGAAAATTCATAGAGTAGCTAAGGGAAAAGTGAAACTATCCCTTCCCATTCATTAATCACATAATCTCATATTTGCAAGGGAATTAAGGGGCCATCCGGATGAACCAGAACTGGAAAAAGAATCACCTCTATGACTTTCAAATATCTATTTCTGTGTTGCTCTGATTTTTAGGGAAATTTGTTATTCTTATAATTGGTTTCTTTTCTGTAGTCAAGTTTAAATTTGCTTCTTTGCAGCTTATATCCATTATTTGTGGTTATGTTCTCTTCTATACAGAAGCATGAAAAGTACTGTAGGGCAGTGGACTGGGAGCTGGACCTGGAGAATTGACCTTGTACAAGTCATCTAGCCACTATATGCCTCAGTTTCTTCAACTGTGAAATGGGGATATATACTAGTACCTGTCTCCCAGGGTTGTTACCAGGATCAAATCTTCAATTATAAATAAACTTTATTGTCTTATATATGCCACATTGTATACTGAGTATGTTGGAATACATATAGGAAAAAGGAAAAAAATATTACTGCCCTAAAGAGTTTGCATTCTAATGGGGAAAATACACAAAAGAAAGCTGAGAAGGAGAGGAGGAAGGCAGAGGTGGGAAGAGGTAGACTGGGATGATGAAGCAATCCAATTTAAGGAGTGCAGCTAGTGGGAGAGTTGAGATGGGGGCTTTGGGTTTTTTACCCCTTACCCTCTAGTCCTCCAATCTGAGGAGGAGAAGCTACTGAGGGTTGTGATAAGGTGTAAAGATCAAAGCTCATGAAAAGCTCTGGGAGGCTGACTTTATTTGTTGATGAACTTTTTCTAGAAATATGAAGATGTTATAATCAAATTCAATGAGTTTGATAGAAAATAGTTAGGATCAAACGAGATTTATATTTGTGAAGCATTGTAGAAACTTTGAAGTGCTAGATAAACACTAGATAAATATTTTGTGTTTTTCTACAAGTCTTCCTTCACTCAGCACAACAGCAAGATCCTTTACCATTCCAATTGACTTCCCTCTGCTTTGACATTTTTAAATATTCTCTTTAACTTCTAGTTCATAGTACTGAATACAACAGTCCAAATGAAATTGACCTGGGGTAGAATATAGTAAGAAGATCCTGTCCTAATTTCTGGAGTCTCTCTAAGAAAATCAAAATTGCATTGCCTTTTTGAGTTGTCATATCACAATATTGTAGGGCAGCTAAGTGTTTCAATGAATGACCTGAAGCCATGAAGCCTTGTCTTCATGGGTTCAAATATGAACTCAGACACTAGTTGTGTGACCCTTAGCAAGTCCTTAGCTCTGTTTGGCTCAGTTTACTCATCTGTAAAATGGAGAAGAAAATGACAACCCTCTCCAGTATCTTTGCCAAGAGAACCTCAGATGGGAACATGGAGAGTCAGACATGACTGAAAAAAATTACATGCTTGACTGCTCTTAAGCTTAGAAATCATTTGGAGAAAGTCTCTATCTGTAATTTCTCTTGGAATTAATTTAATTTCCTATGGATTTTAACCTGAGTGCACCAGATAGAAAGATTAACTGAGAATGTGGAATAAAAGAACAATTTTTAAATCCTAGAATTCATATAGCACTTTAACATTTGTAAAGTGATCTCCTTCGGCCCTGAGAACAATTCTGGGACATAGGTCTCGTGGATGGGCACCATAATTTCCATTCTGTTGTTGTTCAGTTGTATTCAACTTTTTGGGACCCCATTTGGAATTTTCTTGGCAGAGATACTGGATTGACTTGGCATTTCCTTCTCCAGAACATTTTACAGATGAGGAAACTGAGGCACACAGGATTAAGTGACTTGCCAAGAGTCACAAAGCTAGCATCTGAGGCAACAACTCAGAATAAAGTTGGACTGGCACAAAGGGTGATAAGACCATCTTCTCTTAATTACTGGAGTTAGATCTTCCTGACTCTAGACCTGGTTTATCTACTCGCTGTACCACCTAACTGTCTGTGTAATTCAGTGCACTGACTACAAGTATACTCAATGATGTAAAGAAAATATGTAAAGAAAATAAATAAGCATTTATTAATCACCTACTATGTGCTAGGTAGTCTGCTAAGGATTTTACAAACTTCACCTTATTTAATCTTCACAACAAACAAAACAAAAAAGTAAGTTATTTTATTATCCCCATTTTACAGATGAAGAAACTGAGGCTTACTGGAGTTAAGTGACTTGCCCAGGGTCCCATGAATAGTACATGCCTGAGGCTGGATTTGAACTCAGGTTCGGGCCACTGTGCCACCTCGTTACTTCTATGTGCCAAGAACTAGGCTAAGCACAAAAGATAAAAAATGCAATAGCACGTATCAAGAAGCTTATATTCAAATAGGAGATACAATCCCATCTCATATTGGGAATGGTGATCGAAGAAGACCATTTTTGCTTTGGCTGTTTACAGAAATGTTGAGTTAGGTCATAATGGAGCAGATTGGTATTCTTTAACCAGAAACTATGGTAGAGTTGCTTTGATCCTGATTAATTGTTCCAGAAGTGAAGAGGGCTATGGAAGGCCTAGAGGAAAGGAAGAGAGGATAAGTTGATAGTGGCAAGGTTGTAGAAGAGAGGGCCAGAGAATAGGGAGTGGAATGAAACATGGAAGATGAATGTTCCTGAACTAATGGTCCAGGAAAGCCAAGAAGGCAGCAATTGTGGGCTATGGGCTAGTACTTCAAAGGGGTAGGATTGCTGACCAAGTTCTTTTTAATTTAGCAAAATATGGAGCAACTGTCAGTGGCAACAATGTCTAGGCCCTTATTTTACCCTTTGAAACTGTACCCTAAAGCAAGGTAAGCTCATACTTCAAAACTGCTTACATCCGATGAATTATTGGTGAATTCCTTCAATACCCAGGCTAGGACTTGAGTTATAAAGAACCTGAGTTAGCAAGAATTTAGTATAGAATTTGACTTCCTGATCATCAATGCCACGTCATTAGTGACAGGTCAGTCAGTGATCCCCAAAGGTGATTTTATTAAATATGACTTAATGTGCCATTTCTACCTCCATATCTGTGCCTTTGTATATAGACTGTGCTATGTGCCTAGAAAAATTATTTTCTTCCTCTACTAACCTCATTTTAATCAAAACTCATATCTATTGCCACCTTCTACCTAAGGCCTTTCTTTAACCCCTGAGTTATCAGGGCCTTTCCCTCCAAATTACTTTGTATTTATCTTTTGTTTTTCTTAGGGATAGGACCTAGATCTCTAATTTCATGGAACAGAGAACTTTAACATCAAAAAGCTCTTTTACCAATGTAGATCAACACCTTCTCTGCAATTTATAATCTCAGAAAGTTGTTGAGAGCTATGTGAGATCAGGTGACTTGACCAGGGTCTCCCAGCCAACATGTGTCAGAGTTGAATTTGAACATAGAACTTTCTTATTCCGAGACCAGCTCAGTAATATCCATCACTCCACATTTCCTCACTCTTTACATGGATATCTTGTATATACTTATATAGAGAGTCCCAAAAGTCTTAGTGCAAATGTGAACCATAATAAGTTCAAACTGCACCAAGATTCTAGGGACAGGCTTTTATCAGCTCCATAAATTAAGGGAAAGTTTCTCTTTTTTTGTCTAAATATCATCAATATCTTAGAGTTTCTGGCATAGAGTAGATAATTAAATGCATGTTCATTGGTTGAAATTTATCACATCCCTGTGGAATTTATTACCAACTTACTGCCCTCTCTTAGCTTCCTTCAAAGCTCTAGTCAAGTACATAGGATGAATGTTCTGATTTTCCCCCAGCTGCTAGTCATTCCCAAATTACTTTGTATTCCCTTTGTATATATTTTTATTTTATTTTTTTCCAATAGAATATTATCCTTTGAGGACAGGGGCCGTTTGTTTCCTTGTATCCCCCTTGAGGGTCAGACCTTGCTTTGCCAATTTAGACATAGATGGTACTTAAGATCTTCCACTGAAAGGATAAAGGAATGAATAAGCATGTTGAAGCTTGAATTCAACACTCCTCTCCACCAGGCATCTTCTTCATAACCCTTTGTCACCACAGTTTTGGTCTTCTGAGATTGTGTATTCAATAATTCATAATTATAAAGCAATAATCAGAAAATCTTGGTTACAAAAAAGATACAACAGTAACACTGTATGAATTCCCAAGTCTACTCCAGCAGCTGATTTCTACTGCCAATTTGATTGAGTCCAACTCATTTTCCATCAGTATAGTTCATGTCACAGATACATGAATTCTAGTAGCATACTAAATCCAAGGTCTCCATATCTAAATACATTTCATAGTCAGGATCAAATGCATTCTTCTTCTAATTAGTTTTTCCTATGAGAATTAGAAGTAAATATCTTCTCACCTTCATACTTTCTCAAACTTCAGTGTTTAGTTTCTCCTTTGTTCTAACTACTCAATGATCCTAGCTGCAAACACTCAAGATTCTGAACATCTTTGAAAGTCAGCATCCTGCCACTGAGGTAGGGTCTAGGTCTTAGTTGAAGGAAGGAAGGAATGAATGAATGAACGAATGAACTGAGGTTTCCATATCAGTCTAAGATCATATTTAATGGGGTTTTCTGGACTTGGAGTCAGAAAAGACTTGCGTTTAGAACAGTGCCTTTGACAGTTATTAACTGTGTGGTCATGGTGTATCTCTTCTCTGAACCTTGATTCCCTCCATTCAGGGTGAATGTACTTAAAATGTGAAACTTAAATGAGGTTATGTATTTAAATCACTTTGAAAACCTTAAAGAATTAGAAATGTATCAGCTATTATTATTATTTTAGTTATTATAGAACACAAGTCCAACTTTTGTCTGGTTGTGCCCTTACATAGATATTTCATCTCCAGAGGCCCAGTTATGTATCCTACCCTAATGATCACCTCCAGAGCCAGTCAAAGCCTGTGTTGTACTCATTATTCCTTTTCACAAAGCCAATTACTGAGCAACTAGGTGGATAATAATTATATTGTTATACATGTTCTTTCTGAAATTTACTTGAAGTTTACAAATTCAAAAAAGTTTGAAAAAAACTAAACAGATTGATAAAATGAAACCCACCTTTTGATAGTTTTTCCCCTGTAGTCAGTTTGTTTCTCACTTTTCATAACAAATAAGCATTGTCAGGTAAAACAATCCCACTCATTTTTCAAGCTTGCCTTATTCTGGACCTTGAGTCCATCACCTCTGTAAAGGGAGGTAGGCATCATACTTCATTATCAGTCCTCTGGTTGCTTATTGCATTGGTCACAATCCGCATTTCAAAGTTATTTTTCATTACAATCTCAAACATTCTTGTCAAGTCATCTGTTGTTAGAGATTTGGTCAAAAGTCTACCAGACAGCTAACTGCTGGCAGCACTTTCCTTTCAAGAGCAAATGCCCATGTGAACCCCTGTCTGATGAGACACTTTTTGTAATCCTTCATGTCACATCTCACCATTAGGCCTACTCATTATGCTGTGTCTTTAAATGTTCAAATGGACCCTTCACTCTTGACATTTTTAGTTTCTCTCTTTTAAAAAATTGAGTCTTGAAAGAAGTCCCCTAACAAGACTATTATGTAAAGGTAAATGGAGGAGTGAAACATTCTTGGGTTTGACAGATAATGTGAGAAAAACAAGTTCCATGTTTAGCTTCAGATCTTGACTTTCTTTCTATGGCTGATCCATCCTTCAGTCATTGTTTTTAATTGCCTTTTCACTGCTCTTCCTAGTGAGAAAGAAAACAGCAGCACATGCTAGGCACTTTTATATAAAAATATAGCCTTTAGGGTTTATCTTATCCTGATGACATAAAGCATGTCTTGCCAACTTTGAATTTTTATTCTCATCTATAGAATTTTTATTTCTTTCAAGGCCTTTTCTTGTAGAATAATTGAAAATTTAAAGACACATTTCTAGAGTTTACTGATTGCTTTATTCATGAATCTAATTATTTCAGATGAAATGTCAGCATATTTTGGAACTGTTCTATATGAATTAGTTAATATTTATACATTTAGATGAGATTAAGGGCTATACAAATTCCCAAAGTCCTCATTATAATAATAGCTCATTGCATATCTTTTTTGTTCTTTACATATAAAAGTAAAACAGAAGGCCATCTGGGGAGCCAGTAAGTACCTCACAAGCCCTGCTTCTGTAGGATTATTAAAACATTGGCTTCTTAGAGCTTATATTTCGGAGTACAGAAAAAAGTTTCTTTTTTCCCTTTGTTTTTACTTTTTCAATGACATTTTATGAGCACTGAAATTAATTCTTGAATTTCTACCTGTCCCACTGAATTGGGACTAGGTAGATAATTTCAGTGATTTTTAGAAAATTCCTAGATGAGCAAAGTTCCCTTCCTTTTAGAGAGTTAGCTAGAAGTGTCAAATATGCACTCTGAGGGAAACATGCTACCCACAACACTCCTCATTGTACTCAAAATAGTTTTAAAAAGTCATTGGGCAATATTTAGCAAAACAAATAAACAATAAAACAATATTACATTTTAAAATGATCAACGTGGCATAACAGGAATATTTATGTAGGGACTGATATCCTCCATTTCTATTTGAATTTGACACCATTGCCTAGAGTACTGAGAGATTTAAATGACTTACTAATGCTTGTAGCAGAGGTGAGATTCGAACCTATGTCTTTCTAACTCCAAGACTGGCTCTCTGTCCATTACCCTACACTGCGTCTTTTCCCCATACATGCCAAGGCAAGTTGTGTTTCTAATAATTTTAACTGTTTAAAGGTGAATACAATTAATTAAGTCTTCATAATATAATTTTGTAAACTTTCATTGCTAAATTATTACAATTAATTTTACCTTTTGAGAACAGTGTTGTTGTTCCAGTAATTAGCATCATTGGCTTTGTAATGGTTATGAGAAATGACATGGTACCTTGCCATTTATAATTATAACAGCAACCACTATTTGAGGATTATAGTTATTTTGCTAAACTTTCAATTACTTCCAGGCAATTTCAATAAAATGAGCCCACCAAGAATTAAAACAAAATGCATTTTCTCTAAAGCCTTAGATGACCCAATGCATTATTCATGCTTTTTTGAATGGGACATTTACAGTCACCATTGCAAAATTCCATTAAAAGTGTTAATTTCTATAACCAATAAAGAAAGCATCAGGTTTCAAGGTTGCACAAAAAGAATCATTAGTTAAATGGGATCCATTGGTTACATGTGGATTTGAAGCCAGATTTTGACCTTTTTATTTTTTTAATTGACTCAATTTTTCTCCCATGCAGAAATTATAGGTTGACTTTCCCTGATATATTTTGTAAAACAAGGATATATTCCAATGAGGAAAGTGTGTCGCTTTGAAAGCAAGCTTGTTCAGTAATGTGTGTGTGTGTGTGTGTGTGTGTGTATGTGTGTGTGTGTGCATTTGTAGCTCTTCAGGAAAAAAAAAAGACCTACCTTTCTAAAAAATCTTTTGTATAATCCATATAGTGTGGGGATGTATCTTTCAAGGCTGCAAGATAAAGGCAATGTTTTTGTTTGTTTTTGCTTGGTTTTCCTAATGGAACCAGTGATATGATAGCAATTATTTTTTGCCATTTCTCTGAAAGAACTCTGAAAATTGAAGAATCAGCCAATTTTTAAATACTCTAGATGAATTATTGAACAGAATGTTTAATGGAAATGGGAGTTGCAGAATCCATACAAAAATGTGCTTGAGAGAAAATGCTGTCAAGAATGTTCCCTTAGTGAATATTTCAATAAGTCAAGAATCTGGGATTTCATTGTGGCAGGAGTGCTCTACACTGATGTAGACTATAATACATATAAATTATACATGTATGTGAATATATAAAAACTATGTTTATAGGAATATATACATGTGTATGTATACATACATATATGCACATATACAAATATCTATATTTATGCATATACATGGATCTATATACACATGTGTGTATACATATGTGCATATATTGTACATGCATGTGTGCACACACATGTACATAAACACCTTATGGTTAATCTGTTGATGAGATTCTTTGAAGTTAGTAATTCTAGCCTAATGAATATAAATGCCATCACTGGGCCTGTACAAGAAGACTTTCTACACTGTTAGATCCTGCCACATTGTGTATTACTGCCTGCATGACCTTTGAGATACCAGATACATCTCCATGGCACTATGAGACCATCAATTCAGTCCAATTCAATAAGCATTTATTAAGTGCCAAGTATGTGTAAGAAATTGAAAAAATAGGGTTACAGAGTACATAACTTCCCACAAAGAGAAAGTTGTTGTAGTATATTCAATTAGTCATATCTGACTCTTCATAACCCTGTTTGGGGTTTTCTTGGGAAAGATATTGGAGTGGTTTGCCATTTCCTTCTCCAGCTCATATTATAGATGAGAAGACTGAGACAAACAGGGTTAGGGGGCTTGCCCAGGGTCATGCGCCACTGTTTCTGAGGCTGGATTTGAGCTCAGTTTCTCCTGACTCCAAGGTTGACATTTTCTCCACTGTGCCACGTAGCTACCACAGAAGACAGATGTGAGTTTAAGTGTGCCTCTGGTGGGAACCAGACTCTGGACAAACTGCTTAATTTTTCATTTTTTTAGTAGCACTTGCAGAGTATAAATTGCAAAGAAGGTGCCAGAATGAATTGGTAGAAGGAGTTTCTTTACCTTTAAGTTCCCTATATCAATGAAATCACAAGTCCAGCTTCTATCTCTCTATGTAAGGAAATCACTGATCCAGCTATAGAGGATTCACAGAAAATAGAAACAATGAAGAATCACATATAAAAGTAGGACTTTAGTGGAGGTAAGTAGCCTGGTTAATGTTGTGGTACCAAACAGTTGTAAATTTCATTTCATGGTGTTTCTGTTTTGCAGCTTGTTTTCTTTATGAAATTTCACTTCAGTCCCAGTTTCCCTGATATGAATCCCTCCACCTCGGTAACCTGATTGTCTGTTTCCCTAGTTCAGCTTCTTGGTCTACAGGCATAAACAAATCTCATCCACACTTCGTTTGGGCCTCTCACACTTGGCAGCTGCCCAATACCATGCAAGTCACCATACTCTGATCACTTACTGATGAGACTTGATTCCATATGGGGACAAGAGAAGCTGCGTCTAGGAAGTTGTGCTTCTGTTTCTTGTTGCATGTCCTTGTTCTGTTAGGGCAAAGAAAAGTTTGTCTGTTACATGGGCAGTGACTTTGGAATGTTTCCTTTCATCCCAACATAAAACCTGAACAGAGGTTGTTGGGACTAGGACTGTGGCTCCTACACAACCAAGAATAGGAAAAAAAATGCAAACATACATTTATACATATATGTATACATATGTGTGTGTGTGAGACAGAGAGAGAGAGAGAGAGTGTGAGTCTTACCTCTTTCTAAAGGACGAATGTACAAAAGTACTTTCATTTTTGGTTAAATTTGTTTTGTTTTTTATTTTTGAAATGCAAACTATGATTCACATTTCCCACCCAGATGAGGGGAGAAGAATAAAGATAACCCAGTATAATCTATATATCAAATGCTTTTCAATGGCCAATGACCATTTCCCCCCATTGTCATTTCATGACTGTGAGCATTTTTTATCTTTACTGACAGAATTTCGTGGTCCTAACAAGGATCGCGTGGTACTGCCCTGAATTTAAAGTTGAAGGATCAATGTTAAGGTCTTACTCTTCCTTGAACTACTTGAATGCTCTTAAGAAAATATTTCTCTGAGCATCAGTGTTCTTATCAGTGAAGATAGTAATAAGCCATACTCTCCCTAACTCACGGTGCTGCTGAGAGGATCCAATGAGAATGCATGGAAAACATTATGCAAATATGTGATGTTATGATATGAGATAGTCTGATGTAATGTGAAAATATCACTGGCTTAATGTAATTATTGAAAAGAGTAAATTGCTTAGCTCTTGGAAACCTGTGGATGTTTCTTGACATAGGGTAAAATGTGATTTTGTAATTCCTAATACATTGAAATAGATGGAGGAAAAATGAGAAATTTTGCTATCCAGGTATGACCTGTGGTTTTGTGTTTTTAGGTCCCTTTTCCCTTCTAGTACACAGTTGTAGGATCTCATTGCTTCATATCTGGACTATTGCAATAATCTGCTGTTTGGCTGCAAGTCTCTCCCCACTCCAGTCTGTCTACTACTCAGCTGTCAAAGTGAGCTTCCTAATGACCACTCCTCTCCCTTCCCCTTCCCTCTCTTCTTCTCCTCTTCTCTCCCCTCCTCCCCTCCCCTCTCTTCTCCTCTCTGTCTCTCTCTGATATCGCTTTTACATAGTGATTTGCATACTTTCTCACCCGTTACATCGAGAACTCCCTAAGAGCAGAAATTGTTTTTTTTTAATCTCTCTTCGTATCCCCAGGTACAGTACCTGGTACATAGGATGTACATAATTAAATGCTTGTTGACTTCTCCTCTGACGCAGATCATAAGTAAGCCTTCTCCACTCTTCATATTTGAATTCATCCTTTGGCTATTAGTCATAACTGATTCTGTAACATAATAGATAGTCTTTGAGAGTCATTGTGGTTAGAAAATTTGTTCCCCCACAGTCAGCTTGTTGATAAGTGTCTTTAGACCTAACTTAGCTAGGAAGGTCCTGAGCTCATAAACATACAGTCCTCTCAGTATTTTTGGTCCTTTTTCTTTTCACTGATGAGAATACCGAGGCTCAGAGAACTACTTTCCTAAGGTTATTCAACTAGTTCATGGCAGAGATAGAAATCAAAATTATATCTTCTGTCTTTAAGTTCAGACAGTGTTTCTTCTGTTGTGCCATGCAACCCTTGCTAGGGCCATGAAACCATGATGCCATACTTGAAGCCTTTCTGACTGAACTGGATCTGCCAAATTTGAACTCTTCTGTCATAACCTTTAAAAACATGGGGGGCATGTTCTATCCAATCAGACATTCAAATAGGATTTTAATGAAAACGAATTTTTAAAGGGAAAAACAATGGAGTCACCAAACATGAACCTTCATGAAAAACATTTAGAAGTCAGTGATAACATTAAGATGTTTTCTGTATGTTTACTTTTTAAAACATGAAAGATCGGTAGATGGCAGTTCTCTTAATAGAAATAGTTAAATATCAGATTGAAGAGGTAAGATAACAAGTTTAATTTTATACATGTTGATTTTAACATTTCTAACTCTAAGTAGAGATGCCCTAAGGCAATTGCTTTTAGGAAACAGGTGTGGAGGTTAGAAGAGAAAGTAAGTGTTGGATTATAAAACTAGAGATAGATAGAAGAAAAGGGAAAAAAGGGAAGAAGCATTTATTAAGCACCAACTATTTGCAAGACACTGTGCTAAATGCTTAGTATTGTAGATTTGACATAGTAAGTACTTAATAAATGCTTGTTTCCTTCACTCTTAAGATCACATATATGCATACTCACTATATAATGTACACATGTGTATACATACATGTAAATGTATGGGTGTATGTATGTGTATTTGATACACATATACACACCTATTTCAAATGAAATTATATGTTCATATATGTACATCTATGTGCATATGTAGATATATATGTGTATTATGTATGTGTGTATAGTAATTGGATGTTCACAACAACCCTGGGAAGTAGCAAGGGTCTAATGAGAGAGAATAGAAAAAAGTTCTGGGTACATTCCCATTAAAAGAAAAAAAGGAAGTCAGCAAAGATGACAGAAAAAAATACATTAGCTGACTTGTAACTCATTCTGCAATTGTAGGTATGTTATAGCGAAGGTGTCCGAGTTGATTAATTAATTTAGATTAAGGTCCCCTGAAGAAGGGGAACCAGGAGCCAATGACATCTTACACGCTGTAGAAACAAGGAATTCAGAAGGAAGGGTCAAAAGTGTTATCTTCTGCAGAATTTTTTCCTTGACTCTCTCCTTGTTTAACATTTTATTACTGATTTGTATGAAAGCAAAGATGGTGGATTTATTAAACATTTAATTGGTATGAATATAGGAGAGATAGCTAATGAGTAGAGGTGGCTGAGTAGGGATAAAATGAGGTAGACAACACTTTGTCCAGTTATAGGAACCATGTAGTAATGGTGGTGATGGTGGCAACTGCAGCAGTGGTGGCAGTAGTGGTAATTATTATTGCTGTTATTGTGAATATGAGTAACTAGCATTTATATAGTTCTTTAAGTGCTATAAAATGCAAATCACCTTATACACATTGTCATTTGAGACTCACAACAACCTTGGGATGTACATACGGTTATTATCTCCATTCGTGCTACTCCTACTTTAATATTTTAAGCAAACTAGGAACTGTGGTAAGACCTTTGGAACAGACTGTATTGTTCTCTATGTTTTCTTAGTTCTTCATTAGATCATGTAAATATTCCCTGTATTTAAAGTCTTATATGACATTTCCAAGAACACTATATATTCCACTATGTCTATGTACCAGCAGAGTTTCTCCCCATGCCCACTATTTTCATCTGAGTATTCCTGGGTACTCCCTCCATTATATGTGTTTCTCTGTAACACGTGTTCCATACAGTAATTTGTGTGAATATTTTATTGGGCCTTTTTCTGGTGTTCTAAATTCAGCATACAGTGTTCATGAACAGGTTGGCCAGTCTTTTGATAGAGACACTCCTGTTGATATTCATAAGGTGAATTACTGAGGATCATAAGGTTATAATATTCTAAGGTAGAAACATCAAACATGCACAAGTAACTTCCAACACTCCTGAATGCACCCACACCAGATTAAAATGTAATTGGACAATATTTGACAAAGTAAAGAAAAGCACAATAAAATATAGATTCTGTGAACTTGTGGTCTTCAGAGTCAATACGTGGCTTGCAGGGATCCTTGTGTGTGGTTTACTGTTCTCATTTCTATTCGAATCTGACACTATTGCTATAAGATACCTATAATTACAGAATGAGTCACCAGTCAACAAGAATTTATTAAATTCTTAAAATGTGATAAACAATGTGTTAATTGAGGTGACTATAAAGGCAAAACTGTAATGTCTCCTCTCAAGAGGCTTACATTCTAATGAGAGAAAACAACATGTGAATAATTATGTTCTTTTATTAATAATAATAATGATCATTATCATGAGAAAAACACTAGCATTTTTATAGCACTTTAAAAGTTGCAAAGTACTTTACAAATATAATCTCATTTTATCTGTACAATAATTCTAGAAGTTAGGTATTATTATTATCTATTTTACCAGAGAGGAATTTAGAAATGACTTGCCCGGTATCACACAACTAGTAAGCACTTGAAGCCAAATTTGAAAATACAAGTGTTCTGATTCCAGGACCAGCATTCCCTCCAATGTGTCTTTAGGTATCTCCTCCATACAGTGGATATACCCATATACTGTGTAAATGGAAAGGCATTTTATAGGGAAGGACCTCCTATAGAAGGTAGCATTTGAGCTAAGTCCAGAAGGATATGGGGAATTTAGGAAACAAAGGATAAAAGGGAGATCAATCATTACATTTAACAAACTTCTCAAGCCTTTTCATCATCTTTTCTAGCAGAGATACCAGTGCACACTTATATGGAACACTAATGAATTTGACCTCAGGCTACAAAACCGGTCAGGGCTGAATTTTCCTTGTCAATATTCTTTAGTCCTTAGAACTGAAATATATATCATGGCTGCACTTGAAACTTCACATATATGAGTTGACATGGATTTGTTTTCCACAGAATTTCAGTCAAAGTTCATAAAACAGTTTGGTTAGTAGGACGCTACTAAATCATGCTCAATAAAGAAAAGGGGGGCTACTCAGTGCAGCAGCAACCCTTCTTTCTCCACAGTGGTCAACTATGACCCCCAACTCCCCAGCAACCATGTCGAAGGGACCTGCAGTGGGCATTGATCTTGGCACCCCTTCCTCCTGTGTGGGAGTCTTCCAACATGAGAAAGTGGAGATCATTGCTAATGACCAGGCAATCAGAATCACCCCCAGCTACGTTGCCTTCACTGACACAGAACACTTAATCAGTGATGCTGCAAAGAATCAAGTTGCAATGAACCCCACCAACACAGTTTTTGATGCCAAACATCTGATTGGTTGTAGATTTGATGATGCAGTTGTACAGTCAGATGCTGGCCTTTTACAGTGGTGAATGATGCAGGCAGGCCTAAGGGCCAAGTGGAGTACAAAAGGGAGACCAAAAGTTTCTATCCAGAAGAAGTATCTTCTATGGTCTTGATCAAGATGAAATTGCTGAAGCTTACCTTGGGAAGACTGTCACAAATGCCGTAGTCACAGTACCAGCCTATTTTAATGATTCCCAGTGTCAGTCTACTAAACATGCTGGAACCATCACTGGTCTCAATGTGTTCCGAATCATCAATGAGCCAACTGCTGCTGCTATTGCTTATGGCTTGGACAAAAAGGTTGGTGCCAAGAGAAATGTGTTGATCTTTGACCTTGGAGGTGGTACTTTTGATGTCTCCATTCTTACCATTGAAGATGGCATCTTTGAGGTCAAGTCCACAGCTGGGGACACCCACTTGGGTGGGGAGGACTTGGACAACTTAATGGTTAGCCATTTCATTGCTGAGTTCAAGCGAAAGCACAAGAAGGATATCAGTGAGAACAAGAGGGCTGATTGCCATCTTTGCACAACTTGTGAACGTGCAAAGCACACCCTCTCTTCTAGTACCCAAGCCAGTACTGAGATTGACTTCTTCTATGAAGGTATTGATTTCTATACATCAATCACCCGAGCCTGTTTAGAAGAGATGAATGCTGATCTCTTCCGTGGCACGCTGGACCCTGTGGAAAAGGCCTTAAGAGATGCCAAGCTAGATAAATCACAGATTCATGATATCGTCCTGGTGGGTGGTTCCACTCTAATTCCCAAAATCCAGAAGCTTCTGCAAGACTTCTTTAATGGCAAGGAACTCAACAAAAGTATCAATCCCGCTGAGGCTGTTGCTTATGGTGCAGCTGTCCAGGCTGCCATTTTGTCTGGAGATAAATCTGAGAATGTACATGACTTGTTGTTGTTGGAAGCCACTCCTCTTTCCCTTGGAATTGAAACTGCTGGTGGAGTTATGACTGTTCTGATAAAACATAATATCACCATCCCCACCAAACAGACACAGACCTTTACCACCTATTCGGACAACCAACGTGGTGTGCTTATTCAGGTTTATGAAGGTGAGAGGGCAATGAGAAAGGATAACAACCTACTTGGCAAATTTGAGCTCACAAGAATCCCCCCAGCACCCAGAGGAGTTCCTCAGATTGAAGAGACATTTGACATTAATGCAAATGGCATTCTCAATGTTCCTGCTGTGGATAAGAGCACAGGCTAGGAGAACAAGATCACCATCACCAGTGATAAAGGATATCTGAGCAAGGAAGACATTGAGCGTATAGTCCAGGAAGTGCAGAAATACAAGACTGAGGATGAGAAGCAGAGAGCCAAGGTGTCTTCCAAGAATTCTCTTGAATTTCATAGTTTCAACATGAAGGCTACAGTGGAGGATGAAAAACTGCAAGACAAAATTGGTGATGAAGACAAACAGAAGATCCTTGACAAATGTAATGAAATAAACAACTGGCTGGATAAGAACCAGACTGCTTAGAAGGAAGAATTTGAGCATCAGCAGAAAGAGTTGGAGAAGGTCTGCAATCCCATCATTACCAAGCTGTACCAGAGTGCAGGGAGCATGCCAGGAAGCATGCTGGGTGGATTCCCAGGGGGTGGAGCAGCCCCATCTGGAGGTGCTTCTTCTGGACCCATCATTGAAGAGGTGGACTAAACAACAGAAGAAAAAGAATTCCGCACAGCTTTCCCAAAACTGAAGGACTCAAATTTGTAGCCAAAGCAGTAACAGTTTAAAAGTAACGTTTAAGCTACTGTATAAATTTGGGCATTCTGAATACTTGAATGTGTGCAGAGGAGAGAAAAGTGAACAGCATTGCACTTTATCAGTACCGTAAACAAGTGGAAATGCAATTCTTGTCCTGGAGAATAAAAACTATTTCACATTGACACCATATTTCCCCAATTGGTAAATGATCAAAGGATATGAACAGGCAATTTTCAGAGGAAGAAATTAGAGATATCTATAATCATAAGAAAAATGCTCTAAATCACTTTTGATTAGAGAGATGCAAATCAAAACAACTCTGAGGTACCACATCACACCTATTAGATTGGCAAACATGACAGAACAGGAAAATGATAAATACTGGAGAGGATGTGGGAGAGTTGGAACACTAATTCATTGCTGGTGGAGCTCTGAACTCATCCAGCCATTCTGGAGAGCGGTTTGGAACTATGCCCAAAGGGCTACAAAAATGGGCACACCCTTTGACCCAGCAATATCGCTTCTTAGACTGTATCCCTAAGAGATCATAAAAATGGGAAAGGGTCCCACATGTACACAAATATTTATAGCAGCACTTTTTGTAGTTGCCAAAAACTGGAAATCAAGGGGATGCCCATCAGTTGGGGAATGGCTGAATAAATTATGGTATATGAATATAATGGAATACTATCGTGCTATAAGAAATGATGAACAGAAAGACTGCAGGGAGGCCTGGAAGGACTTCTATGATCTGATGCTGAGCGAAAGGAGAAGACCCAGGAGAACTTTGTGCACAGCAGCAACCACAGTGTGTGAGAATCTTTTCTGGTAGACTTGGAACTTCGTAATAATGCAAGAACTTAGAAAAAAAATTCCCAATGGTTTTCTAAGGTAAAATGCCTTCCACACTCAGAGAAAGAACTATGGAATTCATTCGCAGAATGTAGCAGATCATGTTTGTGTGCGTGCATGCATGTGTGTGTGTGTGTATATTATGTTTTGATTTGTTATATGATTTCTTCCATTTATTTTAGTTTGTCTACATCGCATGACTATAGTGAAAACGTATTCAATAGGAAAGTATATGTAGATCCTACATAGAACTGTATGCTGTCTTGGGGAGAAAGGGGGGTAATGGGGGGTAGATGGGAGGGGGTAAAAATCTAAGGTCTATGGTAGTGATTGTGGAACATTAAAAATAAATAAAATATAAAAAATAAATAAAATGCCAACCTGTGTACCCATGTTTTAAGCTAAACAAACACACACACACACACAAACAAATAAATAAATAGAATTGGCACCATAAAAACAAAAAGAAAAGAGTGAAAAATTGTCCCATCTTTACTGGCACCTCCTAAATGTCCATTTCCATAAAACAAGGTCATTTAATTTCTAAGGTGATTTTCTCTCTACCACCACCTGGAGAGTAGTCATTCATTTATTTAATAGTTATTCATTGTTTCTGCAATGGTCTTCCAGTTCCTTTCCATCTTCTTACTCCTTCTTCCATAAGCAACTCTGCTATATGGGTAAAGAGTACTGAGTATACAGTCAGAAGACCTGAGTTCAATTCCCAGGCCAAGTACCAGTAGTTCCATTAATTATGGATAAGTCACTTAATCTCTCCAAGCCCCACTCTCAGGAGGAAGGGAAGGGGAAAAGAATAATAATATCTCACAAGGATTAAATGAGATAACGTGTACCCAGTGGTCAAGCTTTAGCTCAAAACTGCACTAAGATTGTTGGGACAAGCTATAGAAATAACTTTTCCTCCCTCTCTCACTTATTTTCAATCACGCTGTATCTTCTGATTGCTTCTTTACTGTCTGCAAATATACCAATGTCTCCCTCATCTGAAACAAAACACCACAAAACAACAACAACAACAAAAAACCCTTGATCCATATGTCCCTGCTAAATATCATCCCTATCTCTTCTCCTTTTGGTGACTAACCTCTTTGAGAAGACCATTCACAATAGGTGCCTCAGCTTCTTTTCTCTCACTCTTTTCATGTGCTAGAGTTTGGCTTCTGACCTCATCATTCAGTCAAAACTGTGTCCTCCAATTTACTCTGAGAGATGTCTCAAAGATGTCTTAATTGCAAAATCTAAGGATCTTTTCTCACCTTTAATTCTTCTTGACCTCTTGGTACTCTGATGATGTTGATCAACCTCTTTTCTTTGATTCTCTCTTTTCTCTAAGTTTTTGTGACATAACTCTCTTGTGCTTCTCCCTTATTTATTTGACTACTTCTTTTTGGACTCTTTTGTTGGATCGTCAGCCAGGTCACATTTAGTAACTGTGGATGTCCCATAGAGCTTGATCCTGTGCCTTTTTTTCTTCTCCTTCTATATTATGTCATTTGGTCATCTCATCAGCTCCAACGAATTATATTATTATTTTTGTGCTAATGAATCCCAAATCTACTTGTCCAGCCCTAACCTCTCTTCTGACTGGCAGGTTTACATTCCTAATGTCTATCTCAAACTGAATACTTTATAGATGTCTTAAAGTCAATGAGTTCAAAACTGAATCTTTCCACTAAAATCCTTGCCTATTACCATCTAGGGCACTGTACTTTAAGTCACCCAGAATCACAACCTATTTGTTATCCTCAACTACTCAGTATATCTCACCCATCCACCCCAACATCCAATCTCTTGCCAGCAGTGGTCAATGTCAGGGATATAGTAGGAATAGTTACCTTCAAAAATTGCAATTTTAGCTGAGTTTGGAAGAAATTATGAAATTGTAAGGGATAGGTGAGAAGGAAGAACATTCTGGGCATAATCAGACTGACATTTCAAAGGTATCCATATGGGAAATCAAGTGTTTTGTGGAAGGATCATTCTGGATGAAATATAAGGTGTTTGTAGAAGGCTATGTAGTACAAAGACTAGAAGGAGAGACTAGACTGAGAGGGCTAGGGGAAGAGTTTAACATTTCAAAAACTTCTTTTTCAACTCTTCTATTCTAATTCATCAGGTTTCTTTATTTTCCACTCCCTCCTTCCTCCCCTTGTCAAACACATATTACATGTTCATTCCTTTCTGTAACCCTTTGAAAATATTTGTTTTAGAAATGGAATGTCCCGTATCCTCCCCTCCACCCAACCAAACCTTCACCTCTCTTCTAAGGCTCAAATAAAGTCCCCAGTTCTTCTTCTCCATGAAACCTTTCCTCAGCTACTACAGTCCATCATTTCTCCCTTCTCTGATCTCCTTGAACGTTTAAAGTTGACACAGTCTACAATTAAAAACACATAGTTTGCACTTAATCATTCTTTAATTATGTCATGGGTTTATGATTACTGCAAACATGTCATAAGGAGAGGGACCATGCAATACACTTTGCTTATATCCCCATCAAAGGTACCAGTACAGCTAAGTAAATAGGAGGCAAGCAATAAATACGTGTTAGTTGATCAATTATAAGCTTCTAACACCTAAAAGGGGAGGTGTACTCATGCATGATACTTCTAGCAATCTCTCCTAATATTCAAGCACTCCAGAACTTTTACGGAAGAGGCACACAAGTTTGCCCAGAGACATTTGGAATGCCTACTGTACAAAAAAGAACTTTAAAAAAAGGTTTTTGATGGATGAAAAAGGAAGATAATTACACGCATGTGTGCCCAGAGTTATCAAAATGTTATTTTCCCTTTTGGTTTCACAGATCTTGGCTAGGAAGCATGGGAAAATCTTAATTGTTGTCATAAACCTGAAACATATCTCAATAACTTACAGCCTTCATGGAAAGGTTTCCCATGTCTGGATAATGCACAAATGATACATAATTCAGCCTCCATCCCTAGCATAATATTTAGAGATAATTTTATTATTCACATACATGAGCATCCATATGTTGACACATGTATGCTTAGCTATCCATGCTCAATCTATATGTGTGTATGTATATATGTATGTATGTATATGCACACATATATGCATACATATACATATACATATACACACCATACATGTGTGTATGTAGTGTATGCATGTAGTCCCAGATTGCAATCATTCCCATTCAGCAGTGACTCTTGCAGGATTGAAAAGACTTTGTACTAATAGCTGTCTTTTCTTGTAATTAATGTAACATGCCTCTGTGATTTAAAAGCAAGTGAAGTCCCTTTGAAAGTGTTTGAGCACATGCGTGGGTGAAAAACATGTAGCCACTAATGCTTAAGCTTAAAAAAACCACTTTCTTGAAATATTTTAAGAATGAGGGCTTCAGAAAGAGTTTTTGCTTTATATAAACACATAACTCCCACCATCTATAATGGAAATTGAACGCACATGAACAAGAAAGACTGTTCTGTACGTCTTTTGTCTTCAAGGTTTATTTATTTCCTTGCTTTAGAATTTTCAAAGGATTTCTATCATAAGAATTTGGCATCTCTCTGGAAAATGGGGAAATGATACCTGTTTTTTTATCAGAATTCCATCTACAAAGAGTGAGATTCACACTCTTGATTCTCCCTGAACCTCACACCTATGAGGATCTTGACCCAATGGCATCACTAGACTGCTAGGAGTAAACATATAAATATTTGTGCTCTCTGGGAATACTGGAAATCATATTATATATGTGATCCACCACAGTGAGAAGTACTTTGAATTAAATTCTAAATAAAGGATGTTTTATCCACAATGAAAGATTCATGGCATATGCTAGAAAGTTCTTATGATCCAGAACAAACATTTACTTGGAGCACCATGGTTTAGTGGGAGGAGTACTGGATTTGTAGCCAGGAATACTGCATTCAAATTCTGGCCAGCTCTGCTATGTGCTACCAGTGTATTCCTCATTATGTCACTTGGCCTTTTAGGTACTGAGTTTCTTTATCTTTAAAATGAGGCAGCTGAACTAAGTGAGGTCCTTTACAGTACTATATGTAGGATCCTAGTCTTTCTCCTCTATTCTTCCACTAGTTTTTGTGTTAAGGGTAAGTTTGTACATCCATATTGTCCTTGGGATTTTAATGGAATGGAATAAGATGTATTTAAATGCTATGCATGCCTGTTTAAGATGGAAAGTTAATTTTCTTTAAGGCTCTTAGAAGAGTCTTTAGACTGAAAATGGAACAACCATTTTATGGGAGTATCTCGTTCCCCTCCCCCTTCCCCTCCTCCACCCTCCCGTCTCCTGCCCTCCCCTCCCCTTTCCTCCCCTTTCCTCCCCTTTCCTCCCTTTTCCTCTCCTTTCCTCTCCTTTCCTTTCCTTTCCTCTCCTTTCCTTTCCTTTCCCCTGTCCTGTCCCAAAATCTTAAATCTTAAACACTCTGAAACTGGGACTCCAATGGGCCCCTGGCAAGGGCTTCTGGATCCCCCCAGCTTTACAGGGATTATCAATAGTAACTGTTGCTGTTTCCCACCCAGCCTGATGTCTTTGTTTTTCTCGACCTCATTTAAGGGGCTATGCCCTGGCTACTTCTTATACTGGCCTATTCAATGAGTAGGCGTTGCCTCGCCCTAAGTGAGTACCTCCAAAGACCTTGGCCTAAAGGGCCCAAGGTCTCCCAGTGCATCCTGGGTCAACTCCACTCATCCTGAGCAATATCAGGTCACTGGATTCAGATGTCTCTGGAGGAGAAGTGAGGCTGGTGACCTGCACAGCCCTCCCTCACTCAAAACAAAGCCAAGTGCAAATCATGTCATCATTTCTCTGATGGCATGGCCTTCTTTGGCAAAGAAGGACAAACATGATTCACTAGTTTATTTTTTTTTCCAAGAACACTTTCCATCTAATGACAAGTACACATTTTTTTTTCATGTTTCCTTACCAATGCTTGTCTTTACCTGTATTGTGATAAGTACTGGAAAGCTCTCTGGTCACTGTTATTTCTATTATGGCAGAAATATGTCATCTTTTTTAAAAATGATAATTGATTGTAACAGTTATTAAATGTATAGAATAAAGGGTGTTTTAAGAGGCAACATTTTGTACTACCAACATTTAAAAATTCAACAAAAATAGAATTCTGTACACTTAATAATGACTGTTTATTTATGTGTCCTCATGTGCAAAGTGAATACGCACTGGATGTCTCATAAACATCTTAAGCTCAACATATCTGAGATTGAACTCATCTTTCCCTTCAGTCCCTTCTCTCTTTCCAACTTTCTTATTATTATATCAGTCTCCCAATCATCCAAGCCTTTATCCTAAGGGTCTTTCTCAACTCTTCACTCTCATCCCCAACATTCAATCAGTGACTAATCTGGTTGATTTTAATCTTTGTAATATCTCTTATATGCCCCTTGCACTGCTCTGACACTATCATTATCCTCATAAAAGTCTATATCCCATCATACCTGGAAAATTGTCATAGCTTTCTGGTTGGTCTTGCCTCAAGACTCTTCCCATTCCAGTCTATTACCCATTTGGCTATCAATCTGATCTTCCTAACCACAGGTCAGAGCATGTCATTAACCTATTCCATAAACTCCAGTGGCTCTCTAGTACCTCCTGGATCAAGTATGAAATCTTGTTTGCTCTTTAAAGTCCTTTTTACCCTGACCTCTTCCTAGTTTCCAGTCTTACATCTTATTCTTCTCTACATACTATGTGATCCAATGACACTGGCTGCCTTGTTGTTCCTCAAACAATATACTCTAGCTCCACATTCCAGACATTCATTTTCACTGGCTAACATCTCACATACCTGCAATCATCCCTCTCTTTATTGCTACCTCCTTAATTCCTTGGCTTCCTAAAATTCCAATTCCATAATAAGTCTTTCCTGATTCTCCTTAATGCCAGTTCCTTCTCTCCAATTTTTTCCTGTATTTAGCTTGTTTTTATATAATTATTTGAGGGCTATTCCTTCCATTATACTGTGATCTTAAGAACAGAGGACACTTTGTTGTCATTCATTTATATTATTTTGTTTCTGACTTTCTTTGTATCCCCTTATACGGTACTTGGTAGATAGTGGGTACTTAATAAACATTAAATATCACATCTGAACACACAATATATGTATATGTTATCTATGTGTCATATATACATATATGTACATATACATATGTGATAAATGGTCATTCTTATCCCCTTTTAGAGATGAGAAAACAAACTCAGAAGTGTTAGGAGTTTGGCACAGTGTAAAGTAGCTGGTAAATATCTGGGCAACATCTGACTGAAAGTCCGGTTTTTTTATGTAGCTCAGCTTACTGATTCTAGGATACTTTCCTCAATATTTTAAGAGCATTTTGATTGTTATGCTACAAATACAACCTTTGGGGTAAGGGAATTCTTCAGTCAATTTCAGTAGATACCCACACATTTATAGAAGTCACCTCTCTCCTCTAGGTATTATGCAATGCTAATTTTGAAACAGAAATGATCAGAATTATCTACATTTGCCTTATAGTCAATCATTCTGGTTTTATAAATGCATATTTCATAATATCAATCATATCTCTAAGAAAAATCACCTTTCTTTTCTAGCCTAGCTTGTATCAAGGGAGTGAAAAAAAGTTATGTCCATTTTATAGATTTAAAGATATATTTACCATCTATCTATTTCTATCTATAGCTATCTACACATACACACACACAGACACAATTATCTTTCTAGTAGATCAGCTTTTCATACTGATCCATCCTCCTTATAACACTCATGGACGATAGAATTTTAGTTAAACCTCAGAAGTTTACTTATAAAAATACATAATCTAGGGTTGTGAAGCAAAAAGGTCTGAAATCATATCTATGCATTGTAGTAGAAACATTGTCATATTTAGAGTCATAAGAGTTGGATCTGTCCCTTATAAAATTTAGAATCATCTACCAGCATGACTCTCAGTTGTTTTATATCAAAATAAGGCACTTTGCCTAAATGACCATAAAAGTCTTTTTATGCTAACATTTTGTCATTTTAATTAATTTATATTCTAAATGTCATCACAGAGGGCATAAGGCAGTCTACTCTCAGACCAAGAGAAGATAACTTTCAATAAATCCTTATGATTTAATGCGTTCTGCCTATCCAAACTTGAAAAGACACCATTCTACAAGTCGTGATATGAATTATCCAAGTGCCTTCATAAGATTTACTCAGTGCAACCTTCACACATTTTACAAGCCTCAAACTAGGCACTTTCCATCAGTAAAGAGTATAAATTAAAGGAAGATGTCAAGTTGTACATAATCAAATCTATATATTTTCAGGATGGTACTTTTTTTCTTCAGTATTTGTAGATATTAATGGGGATGGTCTGAATGATAAGTAAAGGGATGATTCACTTTCTCAACTCTAAAATATTCCAAGGGTTTACTGACTACAAGCAACAGTAGAAGTGGCAGATATTATTAAGTATATATAGGTCAATATACATTCTGATTTCCTACACGCACACACACACACACACACACACACACACACACACACACATACAAATACATGCATGCACCTAAATGACCTGGGTGATATGGAATTTAATATAATTTAAGAGAATAATTTTTGAAAATAATTTCCCCTTAATTATATAGTATAATCCATACATAAGTACTATAAATTTCAAATTTGTAGTATAGCAAATATTTGCTTTACTTTGCTAAAGTCTTATACAACTTATGAAATGAAGGTAGTGCCTGAGATGTCTATGGGGGGAGGAGAGAGCCATGATATGAGTGTCATGGGGTTCCAAGATCAGACATTGGCCACCAGTGAGAATCTATGACCCTTGTTTCTTGCTCCAATCTCTAAACAAGTGAGGAGACAAAAATACCCTCTCCCCATCTTTATGTGTGCTTAATATTATCTATTCTTCAAATCTGTGCTTAAATGTGTGATTGCCATGAAATCTTCCTTAATTTGGTTGGTAAGATCCATTTTCTTTGGATTTCTCTTGTTTTCATCATATCTGATGTTACAGTTATTTATTTTTGTAGTTTAAGTAATTATTAAGGCAATATGTCATAAAGAATAGGGAACTGGACTTGAAACCAGGAAGATATGTGTTCAAGTTTTGCCTCATATATACTATGTGACTCTTGGCAAATTACTCGACCTCTAGATCCTCTAGGCAATTTTCTGAAACTTCAAAGTGCAGGAAAGCACTGTCCTCTATTGGTTGAGGAAATTCTACATCAGGACATCTTAACATCAATGAAATCTCAGGTCCAGGCTTTAGCCCTAGAGAGACAGGATAGATGTATTTGAATCTCTCGCTCTTCCTCTCTTTTTCTCCCTCACTCTCTCTCTCTTATCCTCCTTTCATCTCCCTTTTGCTCTTTCATTTGTTTGTCTATGTATCTGTCTCTCCGATAAAAAATACTTTGGGCACATATTTTCATAATGCATTACAAGTTGATATATCTGTTTCACTTTGGATATTTGCATGAAGACCAAGATCTAAGTAGAATGTATTTACCTTCATGACACAGTTTGGAAAAAAAAATTCTCAGAATGATTTGCTTTTTAACAGTAACAAATCTTTCTTGCTTTTCCTAACAGGACCATGGCATGCTATTTAACCAGAAGATATAATCATGGAGATGTGGAAGTAATGTAGTGCATCACAAACACAAATATTTGGTAAGTTCCTAATCAGATTGTTTTATTAAGTCAATATGTCTTTCATAGGTATACTTTATCAATTACTTAATTTTCTTCTTAGGTGAGTGTATGCTGTACTTGTTCACTATTCCCACTTCCTTTTCCTTGGCTAATATACCATTCATCAAACTAACAACTTCAAATGTCTGAACATATCTTATTCAGAAACAATAGTATCTAATTCATTATAGCACCCTTCTCTTTAATTTCCAAATGCAATAAATGTGGCTTGAAAAATATTTGCAAAACTTCTCATAAAAAGTTTTGGACTTTGCTCTATTTTGTGTTATAATCTGATGAAGATCTTACTTAACTCTCCACATATGAAAAAATGTGAGCTCTGGACATTTCCTAAATAAATAGCAATAATTGAAATACATTAACAACAATGAAAAAGAACTTTGCTCATCTTTCTGGCATATTTTCAGATTCTTCATTATCCTTGGACAGGAATGAAGGTTTAATGGGTTGTTACACACAAAAAATTTACACTTTGCTCCCTCCCTGTGCCAATGTACATGACTTCCATTGATTTCCTGTCTTTTTAGATATTCAAGCTCACTTCAGCTCCCACAGTATAGTTTTTTTTTCTCTAAGTAAGGTGTGATTTAAAAATAATTTTAATGAGATGTAGGAATCATTTAGTTCTTCAAAATACTTTTTTAAAATTATTTACAGCTAATTAAATAGCTTGAGAACAAGAGTTCTATAGAAAAAAATATCTTCTCCAAAGATGATTATTTTCAGGATTTTTAAAAGAAAAAATATTTAAATTTGTTGGATAAAAGTTTTTTTTTTTAATATAGTGATTCAAAATACAATTTCTATTTATTTCAGTAATCAAGCTGAATATAGCCTTCAGTTGAAAGTCAACAATATCAACAGATTTTGTAAAATTCAAAAATTTCTGAAAATGGATATACTGCTACCTTTAATGGTCCCATGGTTTCATAACAAATGGTATGCAGAGGCTAAGTGACCATGTCATATATGTTGTATTGGGAATTCTTTGGGGAGTCTGAGCTTGACCAGATGACCATTGAGGTCCCTTCCAATTCTCAAATATTGTGACTCTGAAGCAGTATGATATAAAGTGTTGAAGTTGGATTCACGGGACCTGAATTCAAGTCACAACTCTGTCACTTATTACCTAGACTTAGGAAACTTAAAATCTGTGAGCCATACTTTTCCATCTTTAATTTGAAAGAGTTCTACTATCTGACATAGAAAATCTTCCAGATCTATGATATAATGATCATTTTTCTTGGTTCTTGAAAAATATTAATCACCCAATACTACCCGGAGCTAGATTCAATTTATTTTATAATCTAACCCAAATTCTAAAAGTTGATTATTAAAGAGCCTTTCTTAGTCTGAAAAGATAGTATTTAATAGTATATAAATGGAAGCAGAAGATAATGTATATCGATTGGGTGAAAATATTAATGGAATTTTGATGGTTTAATGTTAAGAAAAAACTGTAATGCATCATATTGCTAAGATGGGAAAATATGATTTTATATATTTATATCTTAGGATACAAAAAACCTTTAATAAAATATGGCATTAATTTACCTTAAAATATTTGAAAACAATAGCATGAGAATGATCTTGACATAATAGAATAAAAGGTACATATTTTGAAACTTATTTATAGACAACAGAAAAATACCAGTAACATTGCAATTAATAACAAGCATTTAACAATGGAAAGAAAGTTGATTCTGGAGTCAGAAGAATTGGGTTCAAATTTTACCTCTGATACTTACTGCTTTGGACAAGATGTTTTTAAGTCACTGAGCCTTAATATTCTCATCTGTCAGATCTGGGCGGGGCAGTGAACTAGAAAGTTTATGGTGTCCCCTCCATCTCTTAACTTATGTAATTTTATTGTTGAGTTGATATCAAATATCTTTAAAATTTTTTAAACAGGTAGAATGAATGAGAATACATTAAATAAATAAATATGATCACTGAATAAATTAAAATTCCTTTATTTACAGAACACATACCAGTTTACCTGTTAGTTTTGGTGTTAGTTTCTAGGAGTTTAAGTTGAAAAACAGTTACTGCCAAAGAAAGTTTTCTTACAGTTATGAGAACACATGGAGAGGAAGGGAGAGACAGAAAGAGACAAAGACAGAAAGAGAAAGACAGAAACAGAGAGAGAGAGAGAGAGAGAGAGAGAGACAGAGACAGAGACAGAGACAGAGACAGAGACAGAGACAGAGACAGAGACAGAGACAGATTGATTCTGTATCCAGCCTAAGTAAATCCAAGCGTCCCAGTACATTTCCAACTTTTTGGTAGCCAAGCTGGCTGAGGTACTGGATAGAACATTTGGCCTGGAGTCAGGAAGATCTGAGGTCAAATCCAGCCTCAGATTATTACTAACTGTGTAAACCTGGGGAAATTATGTTACTTCCCTATGCCTCAATTTCCTCAAATGTAAAATGAGCATGATGTCAGCATATAGGGGCTATATAAATGCTGATTCCTTTTTCCCTTCTCACTTTTGGCACAAAAAGGACTTTTTTAACAGAGAAATTAGATAACAAAAATAAATACTTCATTGTTTATAATGGCATTTAAAATCCGTATATGAAGACCATAGACTAAAGTAATGGTGAAATCCTCCAAGGAAGGAATACAACCTGAACTGCTCTATGACATGGGCTAAAATAATAGACTTTAAAGGGATGGTGCTAAGTCCTTTTTCAGAAATGATTAATTCATTGCTCATTTTTGATGTGATATTCAGGAAAGCTTAATAAAAGACTAACTATATTGGCAGTGCAATATATTTGCAGATAAGCATTAAAGAGGATAGAGCACTGGCCCCTGGAGTGGGGAGGACCTAAGTTCAAATCTGATCTCAGAAACTTACTGTGTGATCCTGAGCAAGTCACTTAAATCCATTTGTCTCAGTTTCCTCATCTGTACCATGAATGAGAGAAGGAAATGGCAAACTACTCCAGGATCTTTGCTAAGAAAACCACAAATGGGGTCATGAAAAATTGGAAACAACTGAAACAACAAAAGCAAAAGGAATAAAAATAGACAGTAAAGCTGATGAATATTTCCAGAACCTACCCCCGAAAAAACTACAAGGAGTAGGTTAAGTTTAGAGCATATGAGAAGGACCACAAAACAATATTTTTAAATCATTTAGGGAATTAGACTTTTTTTTCTTTTTTTTTTTTATTTAACTTTTAACATTCATTTTCACAAAATTTTGGGTTACAAATTTTCTCCCCTTTTATCCCCTCCCCCCCCGCCCAAACCCAAGCATTCTAATTGCCCCTGTGACCAATCTGCTCTCTCTTCTATTATCCCTCTCTGCCCTTATCTCCGTCTTCTCTTTTGTCCTGTAGGGCCAGATAGCTTTCTTTACCCCTTTACCTGTATTTCTTATTTCCTAGTGGTAAGAACATTACAGTTGATCCTAACACTTTGAGTTCCAACATCTTGACCTCCCTCCCTCTCCACCCCTTCCCTTTGGAAGGCAAGCAATTCAATATAGGCCAAATCTGTGTAGTTTTGCAAATGAATTCCATAATAGTTGTGTTGTATAGGACTAACTATATTTCCCTCCATCCTATGCTGTCCCCCATTACTTCTATTCTCTTTTGATCCTATCCCTCCCCATGAGTGTCGACCTCGAATTGCATTCTCCTCCCCATGCCCTCCCTTCTATCATCCCCCCCACCCTGCTTGTCCCCTTGTCCCCCACTTTCCTGTATTATGAGATAGGTTTTCCTACCAAAATGAGTGTGCATTTTATTCTTTCCTTTAGTGGAATGTGATGAGAGTAGACTTCATGTTTTTCTCTCACCTCCCCTCTTTATCCCTCCACTAATGAGTCTTTTGCTTGCCTCTTTTATGAGAGATAATTTGCCCCATTCCATTTCTCCCTTTCTCCTCCCAATATATTTCTCTCTCACTGCTTGATTTCATTTTTTTTTTAAGATATGATCCCATCCTCTTCAATTCACTCTGTGCACTCCGTCTCTATGTATGTGTGCGTGTGTGCATGTGTGTGTGTGTACTCCCACCCAGAACCCAGATACTGAAATGTTTCAAGAGTTACAAATATTGTCTTTCCATGTAGGAATGTAAACAGTTCAACTTTAGTAAGTCCCTTATGACTTCTCTTTGCTGTTCACCTTTTCATGGTTCTCTTCATTCTTGTGTTAGAAAGTCAAATTTTCTTTTCAGCTCTGGTCTTTTCATCAAGAAAATTTGAAAATCCTCTATTTCATTGAAAGACCATTTTTTCCCCTGAAGTATTATACTCAGTTTTGCTGGATAGGTGATTCTTGGTTTTACTCCTAGTTCCTTTGACTTCTGGAATATCCTATTCCATGCCCTTCGATCCCTTAATGTGGAGGCTGCTAGATCTTGTGTTATCCTGATTGTATTTCCACAATACTTGAATTGTTTCTTTCTAGCTGCTTGCAATATTTTCTCCTTGACCTGGGAACTCTGGAATTTGCCCACAATGTTCCTAGGAGTTTCTCTTTTTGGATCTCTTTCATGCGGTGTTCTGTGGATTCCTTGAATATTTATTTTGCCCTCTGGTTCTAGAATCTCAGGGCAGTTTTCCTTGATAATTTCATGGAAGATGATGTCTAGGCTCTTCTTTTGATCATGGCTTTCAGGTAGTCCCAAAATTTTTAAATTGTCTCTCCTGAATCTATTTTCCAGGTCAGTTGTTTTTCCAATGAGATATTTCACATTATCTTCCATTTTTCCACTCTTCTCTCTTTGTTCTGTGATATCACGCTTTCTTGCAAAGTCCTTAGCCTCCATCTGTGCCATTCTAGTTTTGAAAGAACTATTTTCTTCAGTGAGCTTTTGAATCTCCTTTTCCATTTGGCTAATTCTGCTTTTGAAAGCATTCTTCTCCTCATTGGCTTTTTGAACCTCTTTTGCCAATTGAGTTAGGCTAGTTTTCAGTGTGTTAATTCCTTCAACATTTTTTTTGGTTCTCCTTTAGCAGGGAGCTGATTTGCTTTTCATGCTTTTCTTTCATCTCTCTCATTTCTCTTCCCAGTTTTTCCTCCACCTCTCTAACTTGATTTTCAAAATTCTTTTTGAGCTCTTCCATGGCCTGAGCCCATTGGGTGGGCTGGGACACAGAAGCCTTGATTTCTGTGTCTTTGCCTGATGGTAAGCATTGTTCTTCCTCATCAGAAAGGAAGAGAGGAAATGTCTGTTCTCCAAGAAAGTAGCCTTCAATAGTCTTATTTCTTTTCCCTTTTCTGGGCATTTTTCCAGCCAGTGACTTGACCTCTGAATATTCTCCTCACACCCACCTCGCCTCCTGGTCCTCCCAGCCAGTGTTTGGGGTCTGAGATTCGAATGCTGCTTCCAGCCTTAGGGCTTTTGGCAGGGGCAGGGCTGCTATTCAGTGTGAGAATTAAGTTCAGGTGGTCAGGTCGGGGCAAGGTCGCCTCTCAGGCTCAGTTCCCTCAGAGGGTTTATGCACAGAACTTCCACAATGGATCCAGGCTCCCGCCCTCTTGGGGAGCCCCATTCTGCAGCCGCCTCTCAGCTTCTACCTCCCGGGGGGGGGGGCCCGAATCATGGGGGCACCCCACTCTCCTCTCGACCCGCCAAAGAGACTCTCTCACCGACCCCCGTCACCTGTGGGCAGAGGGACTTGTGCGGCCACTGGAGATGCCGTCCCTGAAGCCTGCTCGGGTCTGTTTCTCTTGGTGCCGTGGCCGCAGCAGGGCTGGGCTGGGCTGGGCTCCACGTCTGCAGCGCGACAGACCTTTTGCGAGAAGTTTGCAGGTCCCTCTGTGGGTGGGGGGACCCGCGTGGCCGCTGGAGATCCTGTCCCCGAAGCCCGCTCGGATCTTTTCCTCTCGGTGCCGCGTCCGCTGCAGGCCTGCCCTCAGCTCCCAGTCCTGGCGCCCAGTCCGTAGCGCGACGGACCCCCCGCGAGAGGTTTGCAGGTCCGTCCGGAACAGAAATCTCCCTCACTCCAATATTCCGTGGCCTCTGGGTGCAGAATTTGCCGTTATTTACTCCCCTATAGCCGTTCTGTGGGTTGTGGGTTCAGGGCTATGTGTATGTGTGTCTTTCTACTCCGCCATCTTGGCTCTGCCCCGGGAATTAGACCTTAAAGGAACCTTAAATGTCCCACAATCATAGAATCCTTGGTCTATAGCTGGAAGGAAACTCAGAAGCTGTCTACCTAGTCCACTCACCTCATTCTAAACACAAAGAAACAGAGGCTTTAGCGCTACCAGGTCTCAAATTGTACTATAAAGCAGCAATTATCAAAACCACTTGGTATTGGCTAAGAAACAGAAGGGTAGACAAGTGGAATAGACTTGGCACTCAAGACACAGTAGGCAAGGAATATAGCAACCTCCTGTTTAATAAACCCAAGGACCCCAGCTTCCGGGATAAGAACTCACCATTTGACAAAAATTGCTGGGAAAACTGGATAACAGTGTGGCACAAACTAGGCATAGACCCATGCCTGACACCATACACAAGAATAAAGTCCAAATGAGTGCACGATCTAGGTATAAAGATTGATACCATGAACAAACTGGAGGAGCAAGGAATAGTGTATTTATCAGATTTATGGAGAAGGGAAGAATTTTTTACTAAAGAAGAGATAGAAAGCATTATGAAATACAAGATGGATAATTTTGATTACATTAAACTGAAAAGTTTTTGCACAACCAAACCCAATGCAACCAAAATTCAGAGGGATGTAGTAAACTGGGAAAGAATTTTTACAGCTAAGCTCGGGGATAAAGGCCTCATTTCTAGAATATATAAAGAACTGACTCAAATGTACAACTATACAAGTCATTTCCCAATTGATAAATGGTCAAAGGATATGAACAAGCAATTTTCAGAGGAAGAAATTAAAGATATCTATAATCATATGAAAAAATGCTCTAAATCACTTTTGATTAGAAAGATGCAAATCAAAACAACTCTGAGGTACCACGTCACACCTATTAGATTGGCAAACATGACAGAACAGGAAAATGATAAATGTTGGAGAGGATGTGGGAGATTTGGAACACTAATGCATTGTTGATGGAGCTGTGAGCTCATCCAACCATTCTGGAGAGCAATTTGGAACTATGACCAAAGGGCTACAAAAATGGGCATACCCTTTGACCCAGCAATATCACTACTAGGACTGTATCCCCAAGAGATCATGAAAATGGGAAAGGGTCCCACATGTACAAAAATATTTATAGCAGCACTCTTTGTAGTTGCCCAAAACTGGAAATCAAGGGGATGCCCATCAATTGGGGAATGGCTGAATAAATTATGGTATATGAATGTAATGGAGTACTATTGTGCCATAAGAAATGATGAACAAGAAGACTTCAGAGAGTCCTGGAAGGACTTATATGAACTGATGCTGAGCGAAAGGAGCGGAAACAGGAGAACTTTGTGCACAGCAGTGATCACAGTGTGTGAGAGTTTTTTTCTGGTAGACTTGGAAATTTGTAATAAGGCAAGAACTTTAAAAAAAAATTCCCAATGGTTTTGTAAGGCAAAATAACTTCCACATTCAGAGAAGGAACTATGGAATTCATTCACAGAGTGTAGCAGATCATGTTTGTGTGTGTGTGTGTGTGTGTGTGTGTTATGTTTTGATTTGTTATATGATTTCTTCCTTTTTTTTTTAGTTCATCTACATAGTATGACAACAGTGAAAATGTATTCAATAGGAAAGTATATGTAGATCCTATATAGAATTGTATGCTGTCTTGAGGAGGGAGGGAGGTGGGGGTGGGTAGGCGTAGGGGGGTTAAAAAATAAATTAAATTTAAAAAAGAAATAAAAGGGACTGGTTATAATGACTCACTTGCAACAAGTAAGATAAAATACATTTTTGTGGCAATGCAGAGACATAGAGACCTTGATATATATTGACATTCTAATATACCAAAGTGATGAGTGATATAAATATTTGGGAAACTCTCATGTCAATTACAAGTTAATTCTAAAAATTGCACTAACTTTTAAATGAGTGATTCCATTGCCAGGATCCTTTTTGAGAAACAAAGATGGAAAAAATACTAATCTGTTCAATATTTATTGTTGTTTTATTTCTTTTAGAAAAAAAAAGAAAGAAAACTGGTTTTTTATTCAACAACTGAAAAATATCAGAATAATTTATCACAAATTATTGTAACATAATATTTTGGTTCTACAAAATGACAAAAATGAAGTATTTACAAGGAAAAATATGTAACATTGGGCAAGTTGCTTAACCTCAGTTTCCTCAACTCTAAAATGGAGGTAGTAATAACACTTGCTTCCCAGAGTTGTTGTGAAAATCAAATGAGAAATGTTTAACACAGTGCCTGGCACATAGTAGGTACTCCATTAGCTATTACTATATGAAAATATCAATATCTGGTAACAGGATATTGAGTGAAAGGATTATGGAAAGATGTGATCAACACCATTCTATCCAATTTCATTTTAGCTCGAATATCTTAATTAGTTTAAGACATGTCTTGATCAGTCAAAAGACTTTTTGACAAATTGTGAGAAGTCTTTGACAGCCAGTGGAGTAAGTGAAAAAATGCCAGATGGAACTCTGTTCCAGTAGAATGGAAAACTTGGTAATGCCTTCAGGGATCTCCATAAATTATCAAAAAAGTTGAGGGAAGTAGAATTTCTGATTCTTTAGCTGAATGTGCAGTTCTATCTGAAATCCTTGAGAAGGAACAACTTGGAGATGCAAAGAGGGAGAAGAGTCTTTGGAATTGTCCTTTGTCCACTCACCCTCACCTTGACTGGAGGGGGACCTTCAGCTTCATTGACTAGGGAAAATATTGGACTTCAGTTTTCTCTGTATGAAAAGACAAGGACAAACTATACAGTGATTCACAAATCTTAAGAGCAACTTTTTGACTACCCTACAAATGGTAGAAAAGTACTTCTGGCAGACAGGTGCTATACATGATTACTTTTCCACATATGCTAAGTTGAAGCCAATTTTCCTTGTGTATCTTTATGTACTTGTAGAGGAGATATTGGAGAAGATGTTTTGTGCCAATTTTGTTAACCCATTTTATACCCACTTTTCTAAGCTACCTAAGATTGGCTAACTAGGTAGTGCTCAGCTAATAATCTTGGGGTGGGGGGGAAGCACATGAGTGAAGGCTGAAGGAAAACAATAAGAGAATCACCTTTGGTTGTTCAAGGTTACCCCTAGAGCCCCCTAGCTCTGTAAACCTGTCTCTGACAAGGTGAGTTAAAGATGACCTGAAGCTTACAGCACCTAGAAAAAATATTACTAAGTATAAAAATATTTTATGAAAAAGGAAAAAAAAACAAACAATAAAAACATTTTCATTTAATCTTTGTTATATGTAAAAGCAATTATCTGTCTTATTAAAAAGTGTTTGAAGGAATATTGTTGTCCCTAGTATATTTAAAATTTGTAAAATAACATCAAAGAATTGCTCCTCCCCATTCCAAATCAAATTATTTCACACACACACATACACACACACAAACACACACACAAATCAAAGAAATAGAACACTTTTTTGCATACATTATTGCTTCCAGATTTGTCTTAAATTATATCACTCTGTCTTCCTTTATAGTCAAAAAGTCAGTCTGACACAGCTGTGCCACTGAATGGCAGCTCTATGAGCTTAAACAAGTCATAGCTGTCCTAAGCCTTAATTCATTCATCTGTAGAATGGGGATAACCATATATTTCATAGCTACAGGAAAAAGTGTACTGATAAATATTTAACAAACAGCTCTCTGAGGAGAGGGGGGAAGAATGTACAAACAACACAGATTTAAGTTTAATCTGCATTACTAACATTTTTCCATCACTTATTTACACAATCAAAATAATTCAAAGACTGATTTGTATATAACATGTCCCAATTTTTGGAGATGTAATTACAATTCAAATTTAATAAGCCATTTTCATAATTCAGTCAGAATTGACGCCCGAAGACCTCTTGCTTTAGAGCTTTTGAAAGACATTCTTAAGTATGTCAAATGGTCTATATACTATAAAAATGCCAGAAATATAAGATAAATGATAGCAATAGTGATGATTCCCATTTTGCTGGGGATAAGTTGTTATTTTATCATTACTCTTTATACTTAATATTAGGAGGTCTACTATACAATGGATAAAATGGTTACTTTTAGGAGTTGAATAAAAATATTTGATGTAATCTCTTTTCTCAGTAGGCTCACCAGAAACATCTTGGATACAATTTCACTAACCAACAATGATAAATACCTTTTCTTCTTCCCAAAATGATTTTACTTCTTCTGACATGTCTACATTTCTGGAGTTTTTCATGTTATCTACTTTGTGAGTTATAGATATTGGGAATTATGCCATCTACTGTACAAAAAATGGAGTTCCTAAGTATTTCTGAGTCAATGTTATATTCAGGCAGTTGGGGGCAGTAGTTTTGACTGTATTGACAGTAGTTTTGACAATATTTTCATTCCTATTCTGTTCATTAATTGAACTCTCAAGGATATTTTGGGGCTTATGATTTTAGTATGTGGATTTGCCACGTATGTTTCTGAAGGATATAAAGTTTTGGAGTATAATTCTTACCACTTGACTTTCTTGGTGTGGAGTAAATGCTAAATCTTTGTTACCTGCTGTGATGTTCTATTTAGTTACTACAATTTCCTTACACATTCAGAATCCATAGTTAATTCTGGATTCCTTAAAGTTGAGTTTTCCACATTTCTGACAGGTCAGCCTCAGTTTCCTCAGATGTGAAATGGAAGGTAGAAAAGAAGTATTTATTAAGCACTAGCTATGTTCCACCCACCATGATAAACATTTTACAAATATTAATTCTCCAATAACCCTTGGAGGTAATTGCTGTTAGTACCTTCTCTTTTACTGTTGAGGAAACTGAAATATGAAGAAAAGCGTTTAATTATATTTACAAAATTGCTATAAGGATCATATAAGAGATGAGATGTATAGAAATGTAGATGTATAAGAGACATGTACATCTATAAGAGATGTATAGAAAACATTTTCAAATTTCAAATTTCAAAATGCTGTTTAAGTACTCCTTTTCTTCTTTATTCCTTCTCCGTGTCCATCTCCTCCTCCTCTTATATGAATCTCACAGCAGCCTTGTAAGATATGCATTATTATTATTTCTATTACACAGGTGAGGCACAAAGATTCAATGAGTTTTAAAGGGACTTATTCAACATCACACACCTAGAAAATGTATGAGGTGAAATTTAAAGACAAATCTTCCTGACTCAAAATCATTAAGCATTATGCTACAAAATCTCTCCGAGAATTAGGGTGAACCCAAAAGAATCTATATCTACCCTTCCCATTGGGTGATCCTATAATAAAAGAAAAGTTCCTGACGAAACAACCTCTTCATCCATGAATATATTGCTAATTAATGTCAGAGACTGGTCTGGAAGCTAATATTTCAGATATACTTATAGACAGATACATACACATACACACTATGCACATATATATACAAATAACTATTTGTATAAAGAATATTGTATAATACGTTGTGTATATATAGCTTCAAAATTCATAAAGTAATTTATGTGCATTATCTCACATATGCTACACAACAGTCCTTGGAGGGAGGCATAACAGGCAATATTAATCCCATTTTAACATAGAATTAGTGGGTTAAATGATTTTCCACAATCACACAGCTAATAGTAGATGCTTGATTTTTAAAAAAATCAATAATATTTTTTTTGCTGAAAATAAAAATGAGAACTTTTTAGTGCTTTTAATTTTAACCTCTAAAACCAATTCCTACCAGATATCATTAAAAACAGTGAAATCAATAGCATATAGCTAGGAAGCATGGGGGAGTGGGAGAAATTTTCTATTATGTCCTGTAATTCTTCATTATCTTTAATGGGGCATTCAGGAAATTTCAGAAATTTCTCCTGAGTATTTGTTGTTGAATGTGCATGCTGTCAAGCATTCCTCTTAGGCCTGGAATTAAAAATTCTTTGGAACCTAAACATTTTCCTTTTCATGTTACAATGAAAAGCAACATAAGCTGTTGAACACTTGAAATAAAAATGCTTTCTTTTTATTCTAAATTATAGGCACATTCACTGACAAGTGCTAGACTTTGTCATTTTGGATTATTATGCCTCTCGTAGAACTTTGAGATTTACTTATGTGAGCCTTCTTTCTATGCAAATTCATGATGGCATGGTTCTAACTCCCCTCCCAAAAATATACTCTAAAAATGGTCTGATATGGTAGAATGAACACTGGGTTTGGAGTTGAGAGACCTGTGTTCTACTCCCATCTCTGATATTTTTTATATGTGTGATCTTCAGCAAATCACTTAGTTTTCCTAGGTTTCTCATTTCTTCATCCACAAAAGGTGAGGCATCTGCATTAGATTGCTTCACAGGTCTCTTCTGATTCTAGATCTTGAGTTGAAATATTAATTTCACCCCTTATCCACTGTGTGACATTATGTTTCTTATTTAAGTTCTTTGGGCATCAGTTTCCTCACTTGAAAAATGAGTGGATTAAGTTAAATGATCTCCGTGACTTCCTTCTGTCTCAAAATTGATAATTATGTGAGCTCACAGAACAGCAAATAGGTCAGTTCTCTGTATCACTTACAGTTTACCCAATGGATTCTTCCTAATAACTCTGTGAGACCAGAAATACAGGTGTCATCAGCTCTGTCATACACATGAGAAGCCTTGAGGCTGGAGAAAAGAAGCACCCAATTTACCATCGCAGAGTGCTGTCAGTCTCAATGTAAGGCCTTTCAATTTCTAGACTACTGCACCATAGTGTGTTTTACCAAAATCGCTTTTATTCATGGGGATGCTTGACCATGAAATCTGTTCTTACTCATTGAAAGAACACTGATTTGAATTCAACGTGTTGATAGTCTGGGCTCAATTCTCCATGTACCAGGTGTTGTAGAAAATATGAAAGAGAGCACATTGGCCTCCATGACCTTTAGAAATTTGCTATCCGGTTGAAAAACCAAGTCATACACATATAGCAATGTGAAGACAAGACAAGGTGTTAGCTATTAAGCCTGTCTTCCAAACATAGTGTATGTTTTCCCATGTCCTTTAAAGCATATGAGTCTTAGGATTTCATATATATTAAGATTAAGGTTATCTTTGATTTTGTTAGAAACCTTTAATCCTCATGCAGACAGTCCCAATCACAGAAATCTTGAGTATCACAAAAATAGAATCTGACCTGACTTATAGGGTCTGATATCTCTCCTTGCTCTTTCTTGCTATAGTGTATTATCATCCTTTATGTCACCCATTTCTCCTTCTCAATAGTCATCTCCCTATACCCTGCCCCTCAGGGGTATCCTCCATAGCCATTTCCCAGTTTATCCAATAGCTCCAGCTTACCAATTATTAACTGCTGGCCAGGACACATCACTACTAGTTTTCATGACTCATTTTGGGGTAGGGGAAAAAAGACAGCAACAACTAGCCATCCTTTCTTGTAGAGGTCTCATTCCAAAATTCCTAAACTCCTCAAGAAGCAGATCTCCTCCTCTCCAACTATGGGGATAATTTATTTTCTCTATTTTTCATATTATTTTCTTCTTATGCAGTAAAAGAAATATTTGCACATCATCAGGAATCAGGGCATAAGACATATAGTTTACAGGTAAACACCCCATTATGATTGCATCATGGATTTTCTGTGATTACATCAACTGAGCTGCAGATGGGAATCTCCTTCTTTACAAAAGGTAGAGAATATACAAAAGATGATTATAGAGAAGAATGAGGATGGAGGAGAGAACCTTCTCAAAAGGTAGACTTTAAATAGTAGGATCAGAGGTGAGAAGATGACAATGAGGGTAGCTTTCCAAAGGGCAGTGAGGCACCCCAGGCTTGACTAGAGAGGAAGGTTCATGCAGGAGCCAAGTTTGGAAGAACATATTAGGGCCAGGTCATGTCTACCTCATTTCTTCTCATATTCTCTTCTCTGGTCACTCTTCCTTGCATGATTTGATCCCATTTTACATTTCTAGTCTCCTCCATTATCTTTTCACTTGGGGGAGTCTAGCCTCACTAATTGTTGGAATTCAACAAAGTTCTCTACAATTCAGGGTCCTCATATGCAAATGGAAATGATTGGTTAGATTATTACTTTCACCAATTAAATAATGTATTTAGAGCACTGAATTCTAAGTCAGGAAGACATGAGTTTAAATTCTGCCTCAGACACATTTATGAATTGATAAGTCACTTAATCCCTCTGGCCTCGCTTTTTATGCTGGTAAAATGAGAATCTGGAGCTGGATGACTTGCAGTTGTAAAAACTATAAGCATTGATCACAGGCTTATTATGTGTCAAATACTATCTTGTTCATTGGGGATGCACAGACAATAGGTCTTACCCTCAAAGACCTTAGAGCAGGGTTGGGAAACCTGAAGACTTGAGGTCACATGTGGCCCTCTAGATCCTCAAGTGTGGTTCTTTGACTGAATCCAATCTTCGCAGAAAAAATACCCTTAATAAAAGAATTTATTCTGTAAAAATTAGACTCATTCAAAAGCCTGCACCCAAGGACCTACAAGGTCACATGTCACCTGGAGGCCCTGGGTTCCCCACCCCTACCTTAAAGACTTTAATTCAGGACCATTCCAAGGCTTTCAACTTATTAACTCTCAGCTGAAGCAAACACTTGCCCTGTGTGCAAGCCAATTTATTTAACTTTCTAAGGCATCAAATTATCAAAGACAGGATGGAAAACCCTGTCTTCCTTTCTCCACAGCCAGTATATTCTTTCTTCTGCCTCACTTCATGTTGATTTGCTTTTCAGAAATTCATGCTGTCAGCTTTCTAATTTCCCAACGTTGTGAGGCACTCAGTAAAAGCTTATCAATTTATTTGTGCCATTTTTAGACTGACAAGAGAGTCTACAATCTGTATGTGTGTGCAAGCAGAGAAATATGAAGTTATCACTATTCCTGCAGCTTTACTCCCTAATACAGAATGTTCATTTACTCCATTTATTAAAAATAAAGTCAATATCGTTTATATTAGCATGAAAATGTATTCAGTATTTATTCAGTATAGTCTTCTACATGACCTGTATCTCTAGATCTTAGTGTCTTAGACTGATAACCAAAGGATGCCTGAATCTGTACAGCGCTACAGGTAGAATGAACTTGGAGAAGGTAAATTCTGGTCTCTTCACTTACCCCCTGTGTAACCTGGGACAAATCATTTAACATGAGAGTCAATTTCCTCATCTGAAAAATGCAAGAGTTCATCTGATAAATTCTAGAACCCTCCAAGGTCTAACTCTGTGATCATGGGACTATATATCACGTGCCTCATCTTTTCATATTTCCATCACAGAAATTCAACAATACTATTTGATTTCCTAAAGAGAAAGAGAAAGTATAGTGTAATGGTGGATAGAATCAGGAAGATATAAATTCACATCTGACCCTACCGGGTTTCCACTGCAGACATTACCTTAATGTCTCTGAGCTTCAAGATCTGGCTAATGCCATTTTAATGCATGGACATTGTTCTTGAAATAAGAGAACCATAAATTTCAAGCAGGAAATGGTGCTGAAAGCAATCTGGTCCAATCCCCCAGATTTTCAATCATTTCAAAGAGGAGAAACTGAGTCCCAGAGAGGTGGTCAGACTTGTCCAAAGACACAGATTTAGTAATTGGCAGAGTCAGGATTTGAACTCAGCTCTTTAACTCCTGTGTTCATCATTACCTTACGCTGTCATATACTGCTTCACTCAATGTGAAATCAGGTTTTCCTGATTCTAAGTCCAATGTTGTATCTATTGTACTACCTAGGTAGGAAATGAACCTAGCTTTCAAAACTCCAGTGATTGCCACTATACGATACCATTGCCCTTTAAACAGACTTCTCTCTATTGTTTCTTTGATGATATTTGCCACTGTAGATTCTAGTTTCTGTTTTTTCTATTTTGTCATTATTTTTGCTGTGCAAGTAAAAATTTCTATTTACAAAATTCACATTTCTTTCTTTTACATAACTCACAAACAGTATTTTCTGGTTCCATGTTCTCCACAAGTTGTATAGGGCCCTCATTCTCATTAGATCAGTTTCCTTTGTTTGGCATGTATTCATAGATTTTTGAACTCATTTACTAGATCTGGAAGTCAAAATTCATTTTGATGATAATGTTTTTTTCTCCCAGGTGGTGAATCTACTGAAGTTTAAGATTATTGAATTTTCTTCTTCCTGAAATCTTTGAAAATTTCATTTTCCCCTATTGTTTACTGTCTGACTCTGTCCCATCTGATGATGGTGGTTTCCTTGGGGCTAGATTTCAAAATGTCTCAACTTCCTCCAAATCTGGGTAATTCAAGGATCAGCCTAGGTCTCTGCCCCAAGTGACTTTTGGAGTGACGAAATTCATCCCAGTGAGATGCTGGGCTAGTGGAATATTTATATCATCCCCTCCAAATGCACACTCACACAGTAACCCTTGCCTCCCTCCCAAACATTAAAGCAAATTTCTGCCCTTGAAATATTGCTTTAGTGCTGTTTCTCACTGTCTTTTGAGATTCCAGTAAGACTCAGACTTTGGAACAATACTGAGCTGATTTTGCACTCCTGGAACTTGAATTTCCATGGCATTAGAGAGAAGGAGCGGGGACCAAGGTGGGCATGGGGGAGAGGGGGAGTGGACTTTTTGCTGCAAGCTCATGTTTAGATCCTTTGCTTAGGTCTTGAATCAACTAAATGAAGATTTGATTCTAATAGCATGGGAGGTGGAGTGGGGGTGGGTGGGTTGGCGAGTTGCTGAGTGATATCAGTGTAGAAGTAAATTTGTGTTTTTATTTTCTTATGGTATTACTTTCTTTTGGATTCTGGGTGTCCTAAATCATGGAGACAGTTAAAGTTGCTTTCATTTTTGGCACATGATTTCTGTTTGGGAAAAGTTTAAAAGCTCAGGGAAATCATAGAAAATGTCTAGTCCTCCATCTTATTGATTGTATGTTCCAGTAGTTCAAAAAGAGAAAAAACAAAGAACTAAATCTTTGTATTCCTAAGTCTATTCAATTTGATTTAATATATTTAAGTACCATTCATAAGCACCATTCGTTATACAGTGGAAAAGATTGTTGAATTTGGAGTTGAGAGTTTGAATACTAGTCTAACATTTTATGAACAATACCGATATTCCACAGTATAATTCTCTTCATACTAAGTATATTTTCTTGACAAATCACTCAACCTTTGTGAGCCTCACTGTCCTCATCTATAAAATAAGAGATAGACTAGAGGACTTCTAAAGTCACTTCCAAATATATAATCCCTATGATTTATGATCATAAACTAATAGAACCTTCCATGCTTAACTATTATTTCCCAGTTTTCAATAAAGCCCCATCCCAAAGTCCAGTGTTGGGAATGAATGCTATGGGCAACAGAGTTGGTAAGAGGTAAAATATCCTTAACCTTCACCAGTTCCCCTTTGAGGACTCATCATTCAGGAATTCCTGGCTTCCAATTTCAAGAGAAAAAATGGAAGACACCAACCCCACTTCAGATTGCTGAAAGAAAAGACTCTTGGAAGAAACAAGAGGAGTGTGAAATCTCCATCATGTCCCTATTTAAGCTTGCTTCACTGAAGTTTCAGGTAGCTTCCTCTTGGTTGAAATCCAAGACCTTCTCTCTTGGTTGAGCCGAGTTACTGTGCTCCCAATGGGAGAGTTCCTTCGCTCTGTATTATCGGGTATATAGTCTCCCATGTATAACTTTTCTGATAGTTGTTTTCATATGATTTGGATAAAATGACTTCTTTTTATTTTTCTCTCTACGTGTTCATTGTAGAATTGTTATTCTATAGGAAAGGAATTAAGACTTAGAAATCTTGAGGTCCCTCTTCCTGCCAAAATTGGATGGAATCTAATCATATTTCCTAGGTAAACAATATTTAAGGAATCAGATAGATATATGCCTATTTTCTTCTCCTGTCACCATTCTCCAAAGGATGTTTTAATTCCTCCCAGGATGGGAAGCAGAAGGTTGGGACCAGGACCACCACTCTAATACTCCCTCTGAGGAGACTAATGTGATTGACTCAGTTCCCAACCTTCTGCTTCCCAATCTGAAAGAAATAAAATTCTCCCTTGGAAGAAGGGTGGGGAGAGAAAAGGCTAGGAGTATATCTGTTTGCTAGAGTTCCATACCAATGGTCTTTGGGACAGGGTCACATCAAAGTACTTCTCCATCTTCTTTTGGGTTTAGTTCACTTTGTGTTCTTTCCTTAGGAGGGCTATGGCAGGATGAATTTCATTGAATAATTAATTTTAATTTTAGAACTTCAGCTTTGAAATAGACCTGTGAAAGTCCCTTTAATAAAAAAAAATAGATTGGCATATGTATTTTGGGTCTTTGATTCAGTGTTGAAGGGACTGACTTCATAGTTCCACTCACCACCTATTGGGGTGAAAAAATGCCTTTTTGTTGAAAAAAGAATACTGAGAGGAGTAATTTTTTCCTTAGTGAATTAACACTAATTGTTTTATAATGAAAATAACTTTCTATCCTTAATTCTAGTGTTACTTCCATAAAGACTATAATATATGGGGATAGTGATGTATAAATGATGAAGAATGTTATTTCCCATCTGATTACATTTATTGTTTTTATTTTTGCTTTCTAATACATCAACCATTAAAAGATTTTTAGTTGATTGACTGAACTTTTGGTTAAACTCTTAATGGGAAGATAAACTGTGATTCTAATGTATATTTAGAATTTTTTCTTAAGGAACAAGAAAAAAATAGGACTAAAGACATGGGTTGTATGGTAAGAAGTGAGATAATTTTCACCATGTTTGGATGGGGGTGCAATTCCATTGCTATCAACTTTTTTCTGACTTTGTGGTATTTAAAAAGTTTGAGATACAATTTCTGGGTATTTAAATAAAAAGGATGGCCAATTGGCCATCTCTCTCTTAGATCAAAAACCATCATGGAGGCAGGCTCTCAGTTTATATGCTCTTTTGGAAGAAATAAATTCTTGTTGGCCAACAATCAAGGAGAGGATGACAATGACAATGCTGTGCTAGACCTGAACTTTGTTTATGGCATCCACTTTTAACACCTCCCCTCTAACCCATAACTCCTGCCCCCTGCCCACCAGTCTTGACCAAACTATTCAAAGAATTTATAGCCTCCCCAGGCCTGAGCAATGACTGCCCCATCTGTGTGGAGTCTGGAATTAGGAAGTTAGCTGAACCTTCAGAGACTGAGGTCTTGAAATGAGAATAAAGGAAAAAGGGGACGGGGGAATCTGAATCTCCTCATATCATTCATTATTAAGAATCATTTCTCTTAACTTTTTTTCTCCCAGTGAATAGAAGTTTATTAAGTTCCTTCTTTGTTCTATAATATATAGGACCTGCAAGACATTTCCAAACCATTCTTCTACTCCAGCTATCTTCCTTATCTGTCTTATCCCCTTCTCATTGGCACCTTGGACTACACCCTGGGATGTAGTCCCAACAACCTCTAGGATGTTGGTCTCTGATAAGTGAGCTTTTAGCCTTAATTTGCCTTTAATTAGGTCTCCACATTACTTCTATGTGTTATATTTGTCCATTATTATGTAAATTTCTTGAAGACAGGAACTCTCTTGCTTTCTTATATTTGTACATTCCACACACACTTCCACATAGTGCCTGGCACATAATAAGTGGTAAATAAATGCTTTTATCATTCATTCATTGATTCATATATATCTTTTTCATGACCTATTTAAATAAGATATAAAATAACATTGATTTTAATCAAGTGTATACTCTCTCCAACTTTATAAAACAGTGTCTGAAGTATCTATTTCCACTCTTCCCTGACTTAGTAATTTCTCATCTTACTCCGTTTTATTTCATCTGTAGTAAGGTCAATCATTTGTAAGATTTCAAAATAACATATCCCATACTCATATTAAAAAGAGTAAAAAAAAAAAACAAAGTCATAAAAAGTTTTTCATAAAACTAAATCAATATTTTCTATTCCTTTTAAAGTTAGGGTAAGAATATGAGTGGGGAATACAACCAGTTGTAACCTTGGAAGACCTGAATAAGATATCAGTAGGACAATAATACTAATTCATGGCTAACATTTATGTCGTACTCTGATTTTTAGAGTATTTCACTCCTACTATGTTGGTTGATCCTTAAACTTTTACTGTACCTTTTATTTTTTCCCACAGTTTAGAGATGAGGAAATTGAGCCTTTGACAGGGTAAGTGCCTTTTCCAAAGTCAGACACTAGTAAAAGTTTTAAGTCAAATTTAAATTCAGGTCTTCCTGACTCCAAATCCAACACTCAGTTCACTATGACAGCTCTTGTCCCAACTTTTTAGAAGTGGATAGCAGATGGTGAAATGGAATCAATCATAATGTTGATGTTACTGATCCTTGGTTTTCAAAGAGTACCAATGGCATTATGGTGATGTCTTGACTTGCACTCAAATTTGATTTAAATGTGTGACTTTTACAAAGTTACAAAGTAGTTTATGACTATGATAAGAAGGTCATAGAACTCTTAAGCAGGAAAAATGTGTATTTATCAAGACAGAGAAGCACATGTATTTGGGAAGAGTTTGCAAAAAATTATATTGGTGGAGACCAGAGCCATAACTAGATACTTTCCCCAGGGGTGACTGAGGGAGGGATTGTAGCATCAATGGTAGTACAGAAGACAGTCCAAATGGCAGTCCATGTAGGAAAAGCATTCCAAATAGGCTTGAATGACTCCCCACTTGTCTGGTTAGAAGAACATTTGGGACCCTTGTAGAGAGATATCAAATTGAGTTGATTTTTTGCGTGGGGCCAGGAGAAGGAATAGTGTTGCTCTGTTTGGAGAAGGCACAGAAAAAGAAAAAGGAGGCTGGAGGTTGTGATCTTTGGAAGATTTAGAGACAGTAACTTCTAAATCACTATAGAAAGGAGATGTTGGGAATTATATATTGAGATCTTTAGGAAAGCTTGGATATTAGTTATAGCTTATTTATAGTTAGTTATAGCTCTGTTGTAGATTTATCCAAGAAATTTGAATGAGAGGGATAGAAGGAAGCCAAATTTCTTAACATATAACAGAGACCGGCAAATGCTAGGGGGTGCAGTGGATAGAGCACCAAGCCAGAAACCAGGATGACTGAGTTTGAATGAGATCTTAGACGTTTACTTAGCTGTGTGATCTTGGGGAAATTAATCTTGATTTGTCTGTTTCCTCAACAGTAAAATTGGAGGGAGGGGCAAATAGCACCTACATAGGGTTATTGTTATATTGTTACTAAGATCAAATGGAACAATATTTGTCTATCTCTTAGCACAGTACCTGGTACATGATAGGTGTTTACAATTCTTCTTAAAAATATTCCCCAAAGGAAAAACACCAAGATGAAAGAAATAGCAAAATAACATAGTGAAATGTACCATATTACGATGTAATATTTTAGAACACAATCAGAAAAGATAAAACAATTACAATTTAAAATAAATGAAATGTTGATTGGTGCTAATAGAATTTTTAAAACACCATAGAGTAAAGAATCAGTTAAGCTACCAGGATTAAGGGAAGCTGAAAAATAATCTATACAAAATATCCTAGGAGACATGTCTTTAAGTGGGTGAGTGAACTATTAAATCAGGCTAAGGAAGAAATTTTAGTACTCAGAAAATCACAAAACCAAATAATAGCATGGAAATTATAATTATAGTTGTAGCATAATGTGAGGAAATGGGGTTTTTAAATTAGAGGGAAGCAGAAGAATCAGATAAAGTAATGAAGAAGGTGATCTGTCCATCAAATGTGTTGACTTAGCATTTACTACATGCTGGGTACTGTAGTGAGCGAGAGTACAGACAAAAAAGTCAGACAAGCCTTGCCCTAAAGGACCTTCAATTTCTCATAACCAATATAAAGAATGCAATAGAAAACTTGGAAAAAAACATCCCTAGAAGCAATGAACAATAAACTCACAGTGGCAGAAAATAGAATTGAGGACAATTCAGAGCAACCACAAATATATAACAACAATAACAAAACCTGAATTATCCAAACTGTGAGAAAACATACAGAGCCACATGACAGACTAGAGGAAATGATTAGTGAAAACTCAGGGAATTTAAAAATAATAGCTTATAATAATTCAGGATATCTACTACATTACATTACAGGAAACTGTCAAAGAAAAATTTCTAAAACTGGTCAAAAATAATCTGATGAAACAGAAAAAGAATTTAGAAGGTCCCAAAACTTAACATGCTTAGACATATCATAATTAAGGTTCAGTGCTATCGAGGCAGGAAAGAAACACTAGAATTTGTCAGAAGCAGAGAAATAACAAGAAACTATAGTTAGGATCAAAGTGAACTTTTCAAGAGGGTCAAAAAAGTACCACAAAAACTAAAATGCAGTATAAACACAAGTTAAGAAGCATGGACTATGAAGGCAGAATTATGAACCTAGCTAAACTTAGCCTTGCTTATGAAGACAGCAGCTGGATATTTAAGCAGAAAGAAGGATCTGAAAAGTTTACAGAGAGACAATCCAATTCAAAGAAGTGTTTTTTTAAATAATAAATAAACCTAACAAAACTGATGTGTACATAAAAATGATAGATAATTTATTTCCTAATAAGATGTGAAAAGTCTCAGAATGTTGTTTTGGCTTAAATCACCAAATATTTTTTGAGAAAGAAGGCAAAAGCATAGAGAAAGGAAAAGAGGAAGGAAGGAAGGAAGAAGAAAAAGAATGGAGAGAAAGAAGGAAGGTAGAGAAAAGGAAAAGAAAAATCCAGCAATCAGATTGGATTGTCAATGACTGCTTTCAGCCTGGGCAAGATAAGAATACCCAATCTTTAATAAACAAATATGCAAACACATAAATAAATAAAAAAACAAATTTAACAGCAATAATAAAATATTAAGTATAGCTTAGTTTTGAATGCCCACTGTCTCACAGTATGTTAGCACATGAGGCACTTAATAAATGCTTATTACTTGCATGATGAATAGCTAAAATGTGGACAACAAAACAAAAATGAGATTCATTTTAGATTAAAAAGCAGAATCTAACCACACTTTGTTTACAAGGAGCAAATTTAATCTAGAGAGATGTAAATCGGGAGTTCTTAAGCTGAGCTTCATGACACCCAAAAGTCCATGCATTCCCATCAGGGCTCTATGAACTTGGATGAAAAACAAATCTTTATTTTCACTAAACTCTAACTGAAACAAAACTTTTCTCTTCACTCTAACTGAAATTTACCATGTCCTTCACTTATTATTATTTTTACTAATACTGGTAATAAAGCCAATAGACCACTATATTCCACTGCATTTGTGACACAAAATGATCAAGAATTTCTCATCTAAATATATTAAAAAATAAAATCTGGCCAGATATTTACCATAGTATTGCTACTTTCTATGGTAGAAAGAAGAAATAGAACTAAGGACATTGAACAAAATTGAATTTAATACCCCCCAAAAATGTTAACAAATATAAGGAAAGATGTCATATTATATATATTAAGTTATTCAAAGAAAAAAAAGAAAATATATCAGTCTCAAATGAATGTGTCCCTAATAATCCCACAAGAAAATTCATTAAAAACCAAACCAAACTCAAGTTTTCAAAAAGAAATGGATATTTTAAAGTAGTGGGAGATTGTAACATAGCAATTTCAGAATGCCCATAGATTTATAGCTGAAAGTTATATTTGAGGGCCTCTAGTCAAACTCCTTTTTTTCTTCAAATAGGAAATTGAAGACCAGGAAAGTTAAATGACTTTCTCTTTTTTTTTTAGTATTTCATTTTTTCCTAATTACATGTTAAGACTAGCATTCATTTTTACAAGACTTAGAGTTCCAAATTTTTCTCCCTCCCCAAAATGATATTTTTAAATTATTTTTTAAATTTTATTTTTGATTTTAATTTTATTAATTTAGTAATATTATACCTAAATTATTATTAATTTATAAAATTAATTTTAATTTAAAATAATTTGATTCTGATAATTTTTTATTATTTTTTGTTATAGGCTATACTTGTGCTATCATATAAAACATATTTCCATATAAGTCACTGTTGTGAAAGAACAAACAGATCAAAATTTAAAAAAAAATAAAGTGTAAAAAGTATCTTTCTATCTGCACTTGGAGTCCATCAGTTCTTTATCTAGATACAGATTTTCCTTCATGAATCCTTTGGGCTTGTCTGGGATGATTGTGTTTCTGAGAAGAACTGAGTTATTCACAGCTGATCATCACACAATGTTGCTCATGGTGTATACACTGTTTCCCTGCTTCTGCTCATTTTCCTTTCATCAATCTGGGCAAGTCTTTCCCGGTTTTTCTGACATCAGCCTGTTCATCATGGTAACAGCAAGGACCCAACATACGCAGAAGGGCCTTCTGTACAGGTTCATAGATCTGCTTTTCTAAGAGGAAAGCGACTTTTAAGGGGTCAACAATCTACTTCAATCAAGCGCATGTATCATTCACTTAGTTCATGGGAAAAAGTCAGCACCCTGAATCTCAGAGAAAATAAAATAAAAACCAACAGAGCTTCCAACCATCTGACCATAAGCAACACATACATCACAGATCAATAGACAGATCCAACTCTCTGACCATTACAAATATTCATAGTTGCCAGACAGAAGCTGCAGTTTCTGACTTTTCAGCCAGGAAGATCTTTAGCGGCTTCCCATAGTCTCAGCTGGCACACAGACCTTCTTCCAAACTAAGCCCCAAAGTAAAACCTGACCTCAGAATATTTGTACACTTTTCAGAGGAGGAGGGCAAGACCCTCTGACCCAGTGCCTCAACAGCAACTAACAAAATATTGATACCTATTAATGGGCAGGGAAGATTTTTAACTTTCCTTACCACCACCATTAACCTTGAAATTACTATTACAATCATTTCTTATTGTACAATAGAATCCCATTACATTCATAAACTATAACTTGTTCAATCATTCTCCAGTTGATAGGCATCCCTTCAGTTTCCAATATTTTGCCACAATGTAAAGGGTTGCCAAAAATACTTTTGCACATATTGGTACTTTTCCCTTTTTAATGATATTTTTGTTGGGATATAGACCTAGTAGTGGTATTGCTAGATCAAATGGTATGTACAATTTTATAGCCCTTTGGGCATAGTCCCAAATTGCTCTCCAGAATGGTTGGATCAACTCACAATCCTAACATTAGTTTCCCAATTTTTCCTCATCCTCTCCAATATTTATCATTTCCTTTCTTTTTTGTCATACTAACAAATCTGATAGGTGTAAGTTTGTACCTCAGAATTGTTTAGCTTTGCATTCCTCAATTCAAAAGTTATTTCAGCACTTCTTCATATGCCTATAGCTAGCTTTGATTTCTTCATCTGAAAACTGCTTGTTCATATCTTTTGACCATTTATCAATTGGGGAATGTCTTGTATTCATCTAAATATGACTCAGTACTCAATATATTTGAGAAATGAGGTCTTTGTCAGAGACACTTGCTGTTAAGACTGTTTCTCAGCTTTCTGCTTTCCTTTTAGTCTTAGTTACATTGCTATGGTTTGTTCAAAAACTTTTTTAATTTAACACAATTCAAATTATCCTTTTTTACATTTCATAAATAGTCTCTGTCTTTTGTTTGGTCATGAAGCTGTAACTCACTTAACTTCTTCTTTAAGAATTTGAATGCTATACCACTTGGTGCTTCATTGTCTATGGTACTTTTTCGCAAGATGTAGTTTCCTTGCTTCTCTCTTTTAATTTGGTCTATTTTTCGTTTAGTTCTCTCTGAGATAATGATTTCTATTCTTGATTTTTTTTTTTACTTCAACTGAAGCATAATAGATTCTGCTTCAGCCCTTATTTTTACTCTTTTTGTGTGTTTCTGTTTCAAGTGTGTTTCCTGTAAACAATATATTGTAGGATTTGGGTTTTTTATCCATTCTGCTATTGCTTTTATTTTATGGGAGAGTTTGTTCCATTCACATTTACAGTGATGATTAGTACATGTATTTCCCTCCATCTTATTTTTCCTTGTTTTTTTTCTGCTTTTTCCTTTTACCCTTTCCCTCCTTGACAGTGATTTTGCTTCTATCTATTGACTCCCCTTGTCTAATCTCTCTTTTCTTGGTCCCCTCTTCCCATTCCATGCATATACATACCCACCTTTACTTAATCTCTTTCCCTCCTACTTCACTATCAGGTAAGATAGATTTCTAGATTCAGCACCCTTCACCCACCCTTCCATCTTTCTATCCACTGTAACAGAGTGGGTGTTATGGGGGGTTTTTGTCCCTCTTCATGTGAAACAATCTCCCTTTTCTGAGTTTGTGTCTTGATTTGCCTGTAATCATAATAACTTTCTATAGTCAGATCATTTTTGTTACTTATTGCTCATCTCTTTTGGCCTTTTTCCTTTCCTTCAGCTTTGAGCCTTGGTGCCAGGGTGGAAGGGGCACTGTCTCAGGCTTTTTGTGAACTAATGTGCTGGTCGTTTACCGGGTACTGCACTGATATTGCCCTGAGGTCCATGGGGATATTTCTGTCTGTTGTTTCATTGGGGGAGAGGGGAATGGAGTGAGGATGTCTGGTATCTCTATGGGCCATAGGGGCCTGGCAGCTTACCTGGTGCAGAGTCAGGGTCCTAATGCTGGTGTCTGTTGGGGTCTTTCTGTATTTTCCCAGGGCTATGTTGCAGCAGGTAGTAGTCTGACCACTGAAGGCTTCCTGTTTGTCCAAGGCTATGCTGAAGCTTATGGCAGTCTACTTGTCCAGTTCTTAGAGCTGGACTCTGACTATGCTGAGACATGGGGGGTTGGGGTGGGGCTTGTGTTGGCATTTGCCCGTTCTGCCACACTGGGGTTCATCATCTCCCATTGGTTTGTTGAGGTGAGGTTTGCTGCTGGCTTGCTGGGATGCTTCCTGCCCTGGACTGTTGTATCTAAGTGAGACAGAACTTTGAAACTGATCTTCCAAGTTTATTGGTCTAAAGGATTGTTTTACTCTATCTTTTTGCTGGTCCTGCTGTCACAGGATTTGTTCAGGGCACTATTTTACTGTTGTTTGTTGGTAAATATGGGAGAGTTAAAGTGATTTACTGCTCACTCTGCTTTCTTGGCTTCCAGAACTCTGTCAATTAAGTGACTTCTTTAACACAATTTAAAGAAGACATAGCTAGCCCTTGAACCCAAGTGCATGGTCTTCAAATCCAGCATTTTACCACTTCATCACACCCATTATAAATTTTTTAAAATGACAAATAAGAAATTACAGAGCTAGGTGTAGAGATATAACTTTTCAAAAATCTGTTTCATCAGCCAAAACAATATAGTCAAAAACAAATTCAAAGTACCAAATACATTCACTATGAGTGAGAAAACTAACACATTGATCTTGTGCCTGAGAAGCTTAGAAAAAAGATGAAAGCAATAGAAAAAATAGCCATTATAAGGAAAGCAGTATATTTAATTGGTAATAAGAAAGAAAAAACATTGAAATTATAAATCAAAAGGAAACATTAAAAGCCTAAAAATTGATTAACAACAAATCCAAAAAAGAAAGAAATGCAATGCTGTCTCCAAATTTAGAAATGAGAGAATACACCACACAAGAAAGAGGAAAAATAAATCCAGAAAAATTCAGAGTTAATTCCACAGTTCTAGTCTAATAAACTTGAAAACCTAAAACATATGAATGATTGATGTATATAAGTAGAAAATAGCATAATTAACAACACAAAGTAGCCAATCTGAATAACTCTGTTACAGGAGGCCTTTAAAGAGGATCCCAGTGAAAAGACATTGGTACCAGATGGATTCACAAATGAAATTTGGCTAACTTAAAATAAACAAAATAAAATATGCAATTGCCGTACTATATAGATTGCTTCAGAACAGGGAAGGGAACCTGGCTCCTTGTCTAAGATATATATTGTATTGATTCTTAAATAAAGCAAAGATAAAGAGAAGAAAGGAAACTATTGTCCAAGATAATTAATGGGTATTGACATAAACATACTGCCTGAAGTACTCACAGACAAAGTGCACTTTTATAAATACTTGAGTATGAGAGAATTTAAAAACAGAATTCAAAGGATGGTTTTGTATAGTAATAATGCAAAATAATAATATCAGTTTTAGAAAAATAAAGACTGATCAGATCACTAGGTGCAGGGGAAAATAAAAGAAAAATACAGATGAACACACCACCTTAAGAGTACTAGGATGGAAAAATAACATGTACAATAGCAACTAAATGAACTTTCAAGGTTGATGAGGAAATAAGAATTTAATTATATTGTTATTAAGGTTGCATACTGAATAAAAATATATACGTGTGCATACATATATACACATAAGTGTATAGACACATATATACATATTTTATATAAATGATATATGTTATTTAAATGATAAATAATGATTTACCCCTTTGGCCTACTGTTTCCATAAGTAAAACTTTGCCACCAGAAGATCATAAAAAGGACCTACTTTTATCTCCCCTTTAACAAAACAAAAGCAAACAAGGGGAGATTTTCTATTTATAACTGCAAAATGACACAATTTCCAATAATGGAGAATTACTGAGTCAAATATTATATATAAATAAAGAACAATGTGAGGTAGCTTCTTGAAATGAAGACCTGTGTTCAAGTCCAGCCACTGATAACTACTAATTCCAAGACTCAAATGTTTTTTGACCCTTCCAGGTCCTAGGATTGGGAAACCATCCTGCGAAATAGAGTCCCCAGGAGAAATCGGATAGTTTCTAATCTACAGATGGGGAAAACAAAACTAGGAGAAGGAAGACCTGAATTTAAGACCCTTGTCTGGCATGTACTGATTGTACAAGACTGATCAAATCCCTTAAGCTCTCAGGGCACTAGGGATTTAAATTGTGAATCTGCACTGATAGAAGAACCTTCCTCTCTTTTCATTTGGTGTGTAAAATGATGAAGGTAAAATGCCATCACCTCATAGCCTCCTGTTTTCACTACTTATTCTTGCTAAGTACTAAGCTCATTTGTTTCCCCTTTGGGAAAAGAAGCACAAATACTATAGGTATATGACCTTCAAAGTTTAGTGCTTTAGGGAAGACCCACAGTCACTCTACCTTAGTCGCAATTCTGGTAAGTTTTTGACAATAATATCTAAACTTTCAAACATAATGATTTGGAAAGATCACTACTGGTTTGTGGTCAGAGGACCTATGTTCAAATAATACTTCTAATGTATTCTCCCTATACTTCCTTCAACATGTCAAAACTTCCCTATAACTTATAGTCCTCATCTCTATAACTAATTTTAAGATTAGACTAGGTGATTTCTGAAGTCCCTCCCAACTCTAGATGTATGATCTCATCATAAATAATCATATAATGTCATAGTAGAATGTTCAGTATTGTATAAGATAGATATCTGGCTTCAAAGAAGTCCTGTGTTCAAGACCTACCTTAGTCACATACCAGCTGGAATTATCACTAAGTAACTTAGAAAATGTCCAAGATTGGGTTCTAAAGGGAAGTATGTGATGTGGCAGATAGAGCACGGAATTTGAACTTAGGAAAACCAGAATTCAAATCCGATTCCAGACATGTACTAGATTTATGACCCTGAACAAGGTGCTCACTATCCCCTAGCCTCAGCTTACTCATTTGTAAAATGAATGTAATAATAGTATTTGCCTCATAAGGTTTTTGTGAGGATCAAATGAAATAATTTATGTACAGTGCTTTGCATTACCTAGAGTGCTATATAAATGCTATTAGTATTAAAAAGCTGCCAACCTCAATTGGTAGAGAGAGTTTCTTCATCTAGATAGCAATGAAATCACAGGGCAAGTCTCTAACCATATCCCGTTCTATCTCTAAGCAAGTACAGGGAATGCTCCCCAAGGAAATAATCACATTATGTCTGCGAATGCACTTCTCACTGCAATAAAGTTCACTAAGGGAAATAAACTATTATAAACCAGCTAGATATAGGAAAAAATTCAGCTTTGCAATCTGAATTCACCTTTCCAGGAGATGACTCTTATATTTAAGCAGACTCTGTAAATCAAAGTCCTTGTGTGTTAGATACTGTGACTTAAGCTCAGTAAATGCCTTTTTAGTAGACTTTCCTTTAGCCGGGAGTCATTTGAGGTGGGTGGGGATAATCTAATAGCTGACAGTAAATGTGATTCCCGAAGGTGCTTTGTCCATTAGGATGAATGGTTAATGGCAGGTTGCTGCCCTCAATTTTACTTCATCCTTAATTAGAATTAGCCCAGAAATGAAAGAGTAACTATCTGAAAAGCATAGAGGACTGTTCAGCAAAAGGTACCATAATGGGATAAGCCTTTTGATTTGGAAGCGGAGCTCATTTGGGTGTAACTTTCTAATTAATTATTCTTAATAATAAGCATAATAGAACTAAAGGTTCAGAGGAATTAAAATGCACTTAAGCACACACCCTACCTCATTTACTTTTCTTGTTATTAAATAAATATCCTCATGATAAATTAAGTACTGGAATTGGGAAGAAAATTCTGAATTACTAGCAAATAGTATGTTGAAACATACCTCGTCTTTGCTTACTGGGGATGTTCCAATGAGTTTACATTCAGAACATATCAAAGACAAAAATATTTATGTTAACCTGTACATGCAGTTAAATATTTGTCCCCTACAACACTAAAAATAACAGTTAAACCTTTTCAAAAGTACATTCGTGGAACTCAAATAATAAGCAATCTATGTCACTTCTCATATCTATTACTATAGAGACAATGGGAAGTACACAAATGACCCTTCATTTGCTTGTGACTATGATGGCAATTACCTCGATATTTCAAGCCAAATTCTTGAAAAATCACCATCAATTACAACTTTTACCAACCCAACCCCCTTCAAAGGTAACTTGGCTTTTTTTAAAATACCCTTCAGTTTAATTCTGCATGACAGACATTTTAAAGGAAAGAACAATCAGAAGCAATATTAAGGACCGAATAAAGATAATCACAACTGGAAGTGTTGGTGGGCTTCCAAGCAAATGCTGGGTATGAGAACTTGGGAGAGGAGCTAGGAGAGAGAATTTTGTTATTGGCAATATCAGTTGGTTCAATAATAAAAATAAATGTGGTTTTAGTGATGAGAATAACTCCTTAAAACACATAAAACTATTGTCTTTTTCACCTTGAGACTATTGGACCTTTCCATCAGACTTGGCACTGAAACTTTTCTGTCTTGCCTTCCCTCATTATGTGAAGTCCTTAAGGACAAACACCATCACGTTTTTATTTTCTTTTGTTTCATTTTTTCTCCTATTTTATCCTAATGTGCAGTTGAGTGATTTGAATATAGTAAATATTTAGTATGTTTTCATTCACTGCCATTTTGAAAAGTGTGTATGTAAAAGATTACTTACTCCAATAGAACATAAGCTCCTTGAGGGCAGGAAGAAATTCACTTCTATATGTGTATTCCTAGCTCCTGGTATAGTGAGTAGACCCAAATAAGATGATGCTTGAGTTGCATTTTAAAGTAAGAGAGGGACTCTAATGTCAAGATAACGAAGAAGTTCCTCCCAGGTATGAGGTATGCTCAGTACAAGGCAAGGCAGAGAGGTGAGAGATGAAGTATCTCATGTGAGAAACAAAAATATGTTGGTTGCATCACAGATAATGTGATTTATTGCCAAATAGAACAGGAAACACAGATTAGGACCAGTTTGTGGAAGGCTTTCAATCACTGGGTTCCTAGAAAATAGGATACTGAAACATGGCTCACCTTTGCTCAGTGGGAATCTTCCAGTAATTTGCTTATGGAACATATGGAGCACATTTTGTCTTAAAAGCTTAAAAGTGGAGGTTTTATCATATAGTAGCGGCAAAAAGAAACCACTAGAGTCAATTGAGTAGGTGAGTCCATTATTGGATCTGTATTTCCTTTTGGCATCAGGGTGGAAGCTGGACTGGAGAGATGAGACACTTGAGAAAGGGAGACCAATTAGGATGCTATTGCAATAATGTAGGTCAGAGATAATGAGAACCTGAGCTAAGATAGTAATTTGTTGGAGCAGAGATGTGGGATGGGAGGGATGTTTTGAAAATAGAAATAGCACAGTTTGTCAGAGGAATGAGATATGAGGGGTGAGAGGAAGTGTGTGGTAAAAAATAATCCAAGGTTACAAACCTAGGAGACTAGAAAAATGATGGTCCATTCAACAAAAATGGAAGTTTTAAGAGGGGAGGGTTTTAGTTCAGTTTTGGTCATTTTGAGATTAAGATATCTCCAAGAATTTCAGTTTGAAATATCCAACAGACAATTAGTTGTTGAACATCTCTTGTACATTCCCCCTTTTCTTTACTCCCATAACCATGATCTTAGTAAAAAAGAAAAAAATGCCTCTCACCTCATCTCTTTCACTAGCCTTTTGGTTAGTGTTTTCTCCCCTTATTTCTCCAACTGCCAACTATCCTCCATTTAGATGCCAGGTGATTTCCTAAAGTGAATATTGGACCAAGTAGCCCTCTCATTTAAGCAAAATCTCATGGCTCTATATTCTAATCTATATGATCAAATGAAAAATAATTAAAAATATTCCAACAGAATCCCATTTAATACCTGTGAAAATTTATCCCCTTTCCACCTTTTTCTCCTACCTTATTCTTCTCCATATGATTCTCAAATATGATCCAGCAACACTGTTCATCTTCCTATTCCTTGCACAAAACACTTGGCTCCCAACTCTGTTCTTTTTCACTGTCTGGCAATTCATCCTTGGAAAATTTTTCCTTGTCACTACCAACTGTTTTCCTTAATTTCCATAAAAAATCATCTAAAGCCCTAATTTCTTCTGGAAGCTTTTATTGTCACCCTTTCACACTCAGCTTCTAGTATCTTCCCTCTAAGGTTTCCTTTCATATGTATTATATATGTATATGTATTTGTACATGCACATACATGTATGTATTTTGCATGTACATAGTTATTTATATGTTGTTTCCCCCATTATCATGTGAACTCTTTCAGGGCAAAGAAAATATCAAGTATGGATTTTTGTTTGCATGGAAATGTAAAGTACACATTAAGAATTAATAGCTGTCTTAGAAGGATGGCCTCTTAGAGAAACATACATTTGCAAGGTAAAAGTTCAACAAGCTTACTTTTGTCCTTTTAAAAGTATTTTAACAAAAATTCCTCCTCCCACAACAAACACTAAGATATAATAGCAGCTATTGTCAAGTTATTCTCAAGACATTTTTTAATTTTTAAGTCCAATTTCAGTAATTGACTGAATATCGTCTTTAGGTTAGTGTTGAGAAAACCACTCAGTCCTTGGACCTCACTTTCTCCAACACAACAGTCACTTACATCTGAGGATGCCCGTAGTTCTGAATGTGAGTCATTGCCAAATTACCTCAAAGAAACATGAGTACATAAAAGACTGTGCCTTCAGGAACGTGTGATTTCACCAATTTAGTAATGCGTCCGAAAGCATGACCTCATGGTGTCACCTTCTAATGGTGAGACATCAAGCACAGAACCTTGAACAAACAAGATTTAGACAGGATAGAGTTAACGCATAAGCAGTGGTGTGGAAATTGGGGAACTAGAATGGCCTCCAAATGACAGTAGGTTTCAGCTGAGTCTATAAGGAAGGCAGGAGATAGAGGTAAAAAAGGAGAGAATTCCAGACATTCAAATCTTAAAATTAAAAGCCTTTTGAAGATTTAGATCATACTGATATGCTTATACATAAATAATATGTATAATATATAATATATGTATTGTATACTGTACACATGGCAGCATACATATTTAAATACATAGATGTACATACGTACAGATTTCTATCAAAAATAACCCAGCCACAAGTGGCATTGCTCCAAAACTTCATGTGGCTGTCACATGCATATTATAGTTTCTAAGGTTATAGAGGAGGCTGATAGTCAAAGACCCAGAAGAGCATATATCTCACCTGAAAGTCCTGAGGAGGCACTGCCAAATTTCTTATTTTATGTGCTCATTTTTATCTCTCAAACCTAACCATTTGTAGCTCATTTCTATCAGTAAAACCTGCTGGGATGCATGAGTTGTGTATTGGCTCTGGATTTCACGCATTTATTAGTGGTATAGATATAATATTTACTGCATAACTATCCTTTTAGAGAGCATTTGTTGTCAAATGTTTGGGAATGAATAGGAGAAAATGCTAACTTATCCAACTCTTGTAATTGGCTTCACAAATCTAGTACAAGTTGTTCCTAGCTCTATATCCATGATCTGATGAGTACTCTAGTTGAATTGAATAAAATTTGAGGCAACAGTATGAAGAGATAAAAGCATCTCTCTTTTTGGACAGGAGGCAATGACTTGGCTTGAAATATAACTTTTTCAAGTCTCTTTTAGGGTTTTGTGTTTCTGTTTTTCTGTTATTTTTTTAATCAAGTTAAAGTTCTTTTCTACAACAAAATGACAGCGTGGCTAGGAATATGGGTCAATGGCAGAAATTTTTACTATGGCATACATTCCTCATGAGTCTCTGAAGTTGTACAGAGCCACATCATTGATATGTATCTGAATTGTAGCCTTCTCTTCAAAATAAAAGACAATTTTCTGTTATTTGATGTTAGTATATTTTAAATTATATTTCTGTCAACATCAAAAGAGACTAATCTCGTAGAGATATGAATGTCCTCACTCTTTCTTCAATCCGTAAGATGCTAGATTTAAAGTTAGGAGGAACTCCCCCCCCCCCCAAAAAAAAAAAAACTGTCCAGTTCAACATTTTCATTTTATAAATTAGAAAAGTGAGGTCTAGGCAGTGCAAGAGATTTGTCAAAGGTCATAAAGATCATTAGTGTCAGAAAGATTTGAACACATTAGCTCATTCCAGAGCCAACACTCTTTTCTTTAAGCAAACTACAAAGTATAGTTTCAGTTTATTTTTTCTTTATTCTCAGTCAGACTCTTTAGGATCAAGTCTCATATTCTCAAGGTACTGTCCTTTGTACTTAAACTCTTGCCGCCTGATTAGCCATTTTATGCTGTGCTTTCTTTTGTATTTCTGTAGTGATATTGAAATGCATTAATGCTCCATATCAGAGTCCAAAATGTCCTGAGGATTCTTATGGTAATGTTAATATCAAAACCCAGCGAGAAGAGAATGGCTAACAATTCATCACCAGGCTAGTGATAAGAAATTTGGACAATTATGCATTGAGGTTTTGCGTTCTGGCTCATTTACTCAGCTCTTGGGAAGTGGCTAGTTACTCAAGGCTGCCTTTTCCGTTCCTTTACTTTCAGTATAACTCTCTTTGAGGCACATCTGAGACAGCATTTTTCTCGTAAAGCATTACCATAGAAAGCACTGAGAATTAGAATGGTCTCAAGGCTTTGGACATTTTAACCTGCCTTTACCAACTTTGCTTTTCTGTAATGCTTTTGTGATGGGAATGGGAGAGTAGGAGAGATATAACTATTAAAAAAATAAGGCAGAAATGACATTCATTTCAAATAACCTATTCCAGTTATTTTTTTCTGACATGATCTCTTAATTCTTGAATTCCTATGGTAAGTAAAATTAATCTATATGATGATATTAGATAAATAAATAAGTTAGAGAGAGGAAAAGGAACTCCATAGACCTGGAAGACTGTAAAACTCATGTGGAAAAAAAGGACTAAAAATAAAAGTAATAATACAAATGTTTCCTTTTTTTCTTTCTTTACTTTTTCTCAAAGAAAGAGGATGGGAATTAGAGAAAATAAATATCAACAATTAAAAAGTAAAATTTGAAGAGGAAAGTAAGTATTGGAAAACCAAGGTAGTACCTGGCAAAGATGAATAACTTGGGACATTTTCATGTAAAGAATGACACAAGAACAAGTAGTATAAATGATGATGATGTATATATGTGACCAGAAAACAAATGGACTTATCACGTAGCAGAAATTAGTAATGACACAGACCAGCCACATAGTGAATTTGAGAGATGACCTATGAGTAATTGACATGCCCCAGAGTTATCCACACAATGGGAAGAGACCTAGAAGAAGACTCCAAGCATGTTTGAAGGACTTATTATAATTGATATGGAAGGAGAAGGGTTGCACATGATGAACAAGCACAAATGGATTGTGACCTAAATTGTTGGATTAGATTACACAAGGATTAAATTACAGACCCATCAAAATAATAAACCATATGACTAATGTTTTCTATAGGCATGATGATTAAGCTGACTATGTAGATATGTAAGACGCAGTTGAGAGAGACAAAGACATGGGAGCAAATGAGATCTTCAAGGAAGAGATTGTAGAGAAACAGACTGAAGACAGAGCCTTGAAAAACGCTCCCACGTGAGGGTTAAGGGAAGAAGTAAAAGGAAGAAATTAATGAATGAATCTACATTGCCTTATTTCTAGCATTTTAATGATATTTTAAAAACTAGATTATAAAAAATTTGATTTTTAAGTTTAAAGAACTTACATTATATCATATTCCCTATCTTCACTTGTTTAGTTGTTTTTCTGTTGTGTTGAACTCTTCATGACCCCTATTGGGGATTTTCTTGACCAAGTGGATTGTCATTTCCATCTCCAGCTCATTTTACAGAGGAGGAAACTGAGGCAAACAAGGTTAAGTAATTTACCTGGCATCACTTAACTAACAATCTGCTTTTACCAACCTAGGAATCTATTTTTCCCCCAGAGTATGTATATAAGAATTACAGGATAAATTATACCTTGTACGTTTTTATTTTCTTTTAATTGTTAGAAAATTGTCTTAACTATGAAGGAAAAAATTTAACTTATGGAAAATGTTGACCTAGAACATATCAAAGGGTTTTGGCAGACTTCTCCAGTAATGGGCATGCCAGGAAACATTGCCAAGAATATCGAAATCCCAGGAGTCAATTCTTGACAAGAAATGAAGAAATGCAAAGGGTTCTGTCCCCATTCTCCACTTCTAGTGTAATAATGTTCATTACACCATTCTACAAATGTCTGTTTATCTGAGTGTTCATTATATGAAAAGCATAGGAGGTAGCATGACATGGTGGACTGATGACCAGTATTGGAGTCAAGTGTGCTGATATAGAATAACAGAAAAACTGATGGATTGGGAGTCAAAGGACCCAAATTCAAATCCTAGACTCACTACTAATTGCTTGTATGACTTGAGGGAAGAGAGTTAACCTCTTTGTATTTATTTCTTCATATAAAATGAAAGAGTTTGAGTTGGAGAATTGTAAGGTGTTTAGCTCTAAATGGATGAGCCTATTAATACGATGGCGCATGCTACCTACAGAACTCTAGTCAAGTCACTTAATTATTCTTTATTATTCTTTTATTAATTATCCACAAGCAATTCTTTCAGATTATAAGCTATAGACAATTTGTAATTTGAATTAGATGGAGTTTCCACACTAGGAATTCCCTGCCCATCCACTAAAAATGGCAATCAAAGATGCCAAGATATATAAGAATAACTATTTACTATTAAGGATTGTATTTTTTTTGTCATGGCAATTTTTTAAATTAATAAACATTCAATTTTTTTCTCCCTCCCACTTTTCATGGTCAAATTAAAAAGAAAAATATAATTTCTTTGACAAATATGTATAGTCAAACAAAGGAAATTATTGCATTGACGTTGTCCAAAAATATATTTCATATTCTGCATCTTGGATCTATCACCTCTCTGTCAGGAGTTAGGTAACATGTTTCATAATTGTTCCTCAGGAATTATGTTGCTCACTTCATTCATCATAATTATTGTCTTTCAAATTCATTTTCCTATACTGTAGTTATTATATAAATTCTTCTCCTAGCTGTTATTTGAACTGAACAACAGACAAAATATGTACAAAAATAATCCATTATCTTAATTTACTATTATTTGCTCGGCTATTCTCCAGTTGATGAGCACTATTTCTAGTTTTTTGCTACCACAAAAAGAATTATTATGCATATCTATGCATAAATTTGACCATTACCTCATTCTTTTTTTGGTCTTTGGGTAATAATTCTCCTAACAGAATAGCCCGGTCAAGAAGTATGTAGAATTCAGTGAGTTTTGGTGCACAGTTCCAACTGGTTTCCAGAATGGGTATCCCTATGGGTATATCAATGCATGTATTTTTTCTCCCACAACTCTGCCAACATTTGTTCTCCTTCTTTCCTCACCTATTCTGGTCTGATACCTGTTAGATGGAATCTCAGAGCTGCTCTAAAACATATTTCTCTTTGGAACTTTTTTTTTTTTTAATATGCTTGTTGATAGAGTGGTTTTCTTCCTTTGAGAAACATCTGTTTCTATCATTCGATCATTTGTTAATTGAGGAATGGTTCTAATTTTTCAGATCTTGAATTGGTTTCTTACATGTCTTTGACATAAAGTCTTTTTCATATAACTTTGTTAAAATATTTTTCCTTCCCAGTTGCATGTTTACCTTCTCTTTTAAATAGCATGATCTTTTTGATAGAACTTTCAAAATATCATGTAAAATTTGCCCTGCTTATGTTCTGAAATCCTCTTTATACCTTTTTTCATTATAAACTCTTCCTTGTCCATTAATCTGAAAGCTAGTATCTTCTTTGGTCCCCTAATTTGTTTAAGATATTGCCATTCACTAAAATTCATGTATTTTTTTGGGGGGGGGGGGAGATTGTCTTAGTACATACAGTCCTCAAGGAACTTTAAAAGAAACAATATAGCGGCATATAAAACTTCATTATTACATGAGACTCTGAAATATATATATGTATGTGTGTGTGTGTGTGTGTATATGATTATTGCTGATGTTTTGTTTAAAATTTAAAGATGTTTAAAGTTGATATGCAAATGCCTTACTATGCATACCTAGAGTCCTAGGTTTAATGACAATTTCCCAAGGAAATCTAAGTTATCCTTTAATCAAGTTATGAGATTTCAGGAATTCAATTGTCAGGACTAAGGAAAAATGTATACTTCTAGGTTCTAAAATCCTTGGCATTTCTAGCAGGGAGTACAGCCCAACAGAAAGAGTACTAAACTTGGAACCAGATCATTTGGCTTCCAATCCTATTTATGACACATATTAACTGTGTGGACTTGGCCAGTTTCACCTCTGTGAGCCTCAATTAATTTGTCTCTAAAATGAGCAAGTCAAAACTAGATGTATTGAAGGTACTTTTCAGCTTTAAATCTATGATAGTGGCATGTCTTATGAAGCAGTAGGAAATGAAAAGAGATTTCTTTTATACTTATTTCACTTTCAGATTGTCTTTCCCTAAATTACTATTGTAGCTTCATAACCCTTTTTGAATTACTACACTGAAAGGAATACCCATAGACTTCTGAGATAATGAAAGGCTCATAAAAGATCACTATTTTTAAAAATGGTTTTGAACCACCCTAATATTTCCTTATTACACACATATGTTGCACATGTTAACCTATGTAAATATTTAGATGTGTATTGATAAATATCTGCACATGTATACATACATACACAGACATATACCCTCTCCTTTTTGTGAGCATATTTGTGTGTGATTCTTTTTGGAAAGACATTGCTTATTGAAATTATTCATAAAATACAATTTTCTGTGATTATTACTATTGTTTTTCTGAAGAAAAATTTTGCTGACTACGGAAAGACAAAAATTAGGCTCATCCAAAAAGTCAAAATTTCAGGCTTGAAGGTCAGATTTACCTGTGATCAAAGAAATGGAATATTTTTAGAATGATGATTGTTGCTGTCAGATTCCACCGAGCTTTTAAAATCAAACAAATACATGTACCCAGCATAAATACGGAAGCTCTGTGACCACAGTCACATTTTTATTGCCCATTACAAAATGCAAAATATTTGCATATGCTTGAGTTACTATGAACAAAATTAGGATGAAATAATGCAGATGGTATACCCTGTAGTGGTTTCAGTGCTTTCAACTGCTTGCCACGGAAAAGGCACACATCTTTATCAATTTGAAGTTATAACCATTATGTGATTTTCTAAGTCATGGAGCAATATGACTCAAAAGAATTAAAATTTCACAGGACCCAAAGAAAAGTGGGAAAATACTTGATAGGTCTAAGCAGACTTCATCATTTTACTAAGAAATTATTAAAATAACACACACATACACACATGTGCATGCACACACACATATATATGTATATAACACTTAGAAAACTTTGAAAACATGGAAATATAATTTGGGAAGATGATGATCATGAATTTTCTCATGTGATTCTGGGACAAGTTGCAATTGTATTATTTTTCTTTAGTGTTGAAATTCCAGTGGACTATTGCACAGGTGGCAACAACGATTGATTTTTGTAATTAAAGGCAGACATTGAAACCACCCCAAGACGATTCTGGCAACATAGGATGATGTAGATACTCAATGTCCCTTGCTATTCCTACCTGGTTTTGCTAGATATCTGTATGTTTGATTTTTTTTTCATATTGTTTGGAGGTTATGAGTGTTTATCAAGCAATATTTATTAAATTTTATATCTATACACACACACATATATATACATACACACCCACACACCCACATATTTATGAATTATGTCTAGATGATTATGGACAACAATCTAGTCCCCATGAAGATTATTTGTTGAATTTTAATGGATATTTAAGGATTTATATTTATATTTGCATATTTGCTTATGAAGGAAACTTTTGTGAATGTGATTTAGCCAAGTATAGTTCTGAATATTTGACGAAATCTTTCCAGGCATTCAGTAGTTTTTAAATGTTTTTTTTTGGAAGCAACATGTTGCATCATTTCCACCATTTTCTAGCAAATCTATCTGAAATGACAAGTCCAGGGTCCTAAGGAAAAGACATTTTGCAGATTCTCATAGCAAGGGCCTCATCTTTTTGTTTTTATGGAACCTTCCAATTTGTTAAACAGGCCATTGTAACCATGCTTCTTTGTTGACATATTGTTAGTTGAATTCGTGTAAATGTTGCTTAGAAAAGCCCTTTTGTTTGCTTTCTTGGATCTTCAGTGAGTTGGCACAAACTAGGCATATATTCAAATACGCTTATGCAATTTAAAAAAAAATCATGCTCCTTTTAGAACTGGTTGTTCTAAAGGTTTAATAATTTTGTTAGTCTTTCCTTTTTATGAAAATGCCTTTTATTGATGTATTTCATTTGTGCATCACCCAAATTATCCTCTTACCCTTCATTCCATTATAAGAATGCTCTCTCATGCTACACTTCCAGAAGATGATATTCTTTTAGAAGTTCCTCCATGCTAACGATCATTAAAAAAAAAAAAAAACAAATCTGATCGTAAGTTCAGTTTCCCACCCTGCTATGTGGTCCAATTCTAATGAAGTTTATTTCTTGTTTACTTTTTCTATGCATATTTTGGCACTTATTTTTTATATGTAGAATCACCACATGTTAATTTATGAAGGATAAAATTTTCTAGTGTATAATTCTTGTCACTTCATTGTGTTTATCTCAATCTTTGCTGGCAACAGATAAAATTTAAGTTAAGAACAAAACCAGAGTAAGCTTAAACTGTTTCCCTGAAACATGTCCTGTACTATGTCAATTTTTCTTGATTTTACTCTCTTGGTAGTATTTTTTCTCATAGAGGTCATGTTTCTTGGATCTATGTTATGTGCACTAAATGTGAATAACGCTAGATAAGTCACAATTGCTGTCTGCCTCAGATTCCTCATGTATAAAATAGGGGTATTTACTTCTCATGGCTATTAGGATCAAATGAGATCTTTTTAAAGTTATTCACAATACTTGGAGTTCTATATTATCACGATTATTTTACTAATCCGTTAAGGCGGAACTGAATCATAGACTTTTCAGTAATCAGTTAAGGTGATCTAAATGTTAAGGTACTTTAAGGTGGCTTGTTCAATAATCACTTCATCATAAGAAGAGTTAAACCATTGGCATTTTTGACATACTATAGTTTTCTTGATTTCTTGTTAAGTCTCTATAGATTTAAAAAGTGATATGTTATGAATGTTTTTAAAAAGTAAATAGCTATATAACCGAATTATTACTGTTTTACTTATAATTAGACCTATTTAAGAGTAATATAAAAGACACTATATAGGAGACATATACACTAGGTAGCATAGTGAATGGCATGCTGAACCTGGAATCAGGAAGACTCATCCTCCTGAATTTAAATCGGGACTCAGACACTTAGTAGCTATGTGATCCTGGGCAAGTTACTTAACACTCTTTGCCTCAGTTTCCTCATTTGTAAAATGAGTTGAAGAAGGGAGTGGCGAATCACTAAAGTATCTCTGCCAAGATGACTCCAAATGGAGTTATGAAGACCTGGACATGACTCAGAAATCATTGAAAAGAAAGGGAGGAAAGGTAGTCATGTAGCAAGAATGAGTGATAACTGAAGATGATGGGACAAGTGTGGCATTCGTTTTCCTCAAGAGTCATAGAAATAATTCAGGGTGCTGATTGAATCTTCCTAGGAAGATTTATGGAAAGACTTGGATAATAATCACATGGGGTAAGGGAGTGAAATCTAGACTGGAGAAAATAGGATGCTTGCTAATAAGGCTGAATGTAAGATGTTTTGTATTATTTCAAAGGAGTTAGGTTAATGTAGATTTAAAGTTATGCAATGCAGCTAAGAATTCAGTATAACCTACATTATTCTCTTTGGAGGCAATATGGTATAGCTGTCAAATATATGAATGAGAGTCAGCCATCTGGGTTCAAGCCCTAACTATACTTCTGAATAGCTCTGTGGCCTTGGCCAAGTGACTTAATCTCTCTCAGTCTAAATTTCCTCATTTTCAAAAGGAGGAGGTTGGAATAGATATCTTTTATCCCTTTTAGATTTCCAATGCCATGATGCTCTCCTGTGCTGATCTATGGCAAAATGAAAAATATATAATAGAATGTGTAAAAGCATTTACATTCTGCCTTATTTGATTGACTTAATTGTGGCATTTAGCTGCAACACTGAGATATGAAATATGGTTTTATATCTCAAGGATACAGATTAAGTTGAGCTGGAGGCAGCAGTCTAAACGAACAATCAGTGTTGAAATGATACTGGTTTTGGAGTACACAGATTAGTTTCTGGGTCCCAAAGGCTATACTGTTTTTCCAGCAATTAATTTTTATAAATGACAAACACAGAATGGAACAGGCTTCAGGTGGGTAGGAAGAAATATGCTTTAATATGTTTCAGACATTTTTTTCCTCCTTGTGTTTGTTTTATTGATGCAAAAAAGAGGGAATATTTGGCTTTGCGGTAAATTTTTTATTATAAATATGTTTCCCTCCAGGGTCCCCTAGATTTTCTAAACTGTGGTTGATATATACTATTACTGGATATTTTCAAAGGAAGTTTCTTGTTTGACAAGACAGATATTCTTCGAATCATCTCTCTGAAATTGTATTGTCAAGTACGATATAGCTTACCTTTACCTTCTAATCTTTTAGTATAAAATTCTGTCTTATCCTTATCCAAAGGAATTATCCTTTCAGTATAAAGCACTTTTCATCGACAGGCATTATGGCACAGTGGAAAAGCATTAACTTTGGAGTCAGAGGACCTTGATTCAAATTCTGCCTCTGATACTTCCTGACACTGAGAAAAGCATTTAATATCCTCAGTTTCTTCAAATATAAAATGAAGATGTTAGACTAGAAGCCTTCCAAATACTGTATATATAGTATAGAAGTTGCTGTCCCAGAGACTAAGGATATAGAGATAAAAAAATATGTATTCTGGCTCCAAGGAGCATGAAGTTTAATTAAGAGGTATGATTTATTAGGAGGCAACTACTTGGCTCAGTGGATAAAGTACTGGGCCTGGAGTCAGGGAGACATGAGTTCAGTTCCAGCCTCAGACTTACTGACTCTGTGACCTTGAACAAGTCAATTAACCTCTGTTTACCTTAACCCACTGGAGAAGGAAATGGTAAACCACTCTGGTAACTTTGCCAAAAAAACCTGCTCGCCATTATGGTCCATGGAGTCATAGAGTTGGAGAAGACTGAAGAACAAACCATTTAATTTTTACCGTATTTGTAGTCCCATTCATTTGGGATCCCCTTCTGGAGTAGAGTAAAGTGAAAGTGCAATGAAGTAAAGTGCAATTACAATATGCTTCTCATCCTATGCTTCCTCAATGGAGAATTCTTCCAACATGCAGGTTGGCTTCCATTTTTCCTCTTGACATTTTATGGAAACCAGTCAGATATGCACACTTTCCATCAACTGTTCATCATTCTTGCTACAGGGACAGACTACATGACTCACTTGTCCCATTTTTTCTGGTATATGATCATATATCTATGATAAAATTCATATAAGATAAAATATTATAGAAGAGAGAAAATAATGAGACACAGCACTGTTAAAAAATGGAGACTTTTTAAAATTTGCTTGTTTTTACATGACTGGAATTTTCTTTCATGTCTCTTCCCTTCCTACACCAAGGATGCCTTCCATGATAACAAGGATTTTATATCAGACAAAGGAGAAAAAACTCAGAAAAAATGGATCAATACATTGAAAATATGTGCATTCTCTGCAATGTTCCACAGCTGCAGACCTAGTGAAAAGAGATGCCTTCTCAAATCTCTTCTCAGAGATCAACTAGGACAGTATAATGCCATAGACTTTCATCTTTTGCTGTTTTGTGGTAGTTCTTTCCATTTACATTATTGTATATGTTTTTCCCCAGTTCTGCTTTATGTAGACTTACTTCATTTCAAGCAAAGTCTGTGTTTCTCTTCATGCATCAATTCTTATAACATGATAATATTTCAGTCCATTCATATCTGAAAATATCCCACAATCAATGCGGATCAAGTTTGTTTCCAGTCATTTTCTGACACAAAATGTACCACTATAAGTATTTTGGCTGTGTATAAAGTCTTTAATTTTCTCATTGGCCCATACTTTGCAGTAGATATCAGGGTCGAGGCACATGGAAAATTTAGTCACGTTCTCCTCTTAACTCTAGGTTGCTTTCCATAAAGACTGTATTAATTCATCACTCTACCAGCAATGTATAAGCTAGTCATCTTTCCACAATTCCTCTGAAATAGATTCTTCCCATTTTGTAATGATTTTTCATTACCTCAGAGTTGACGTGGTTTGCTTCTCTTTCATTTTAAGTGTTTTGGAAGTTTTATTGTTTGATTGGAAAGATATATTGGAGAATTAATATATAGCTTTCAAATGGCAAGTTGAGGGATTTGCATTTTATCTTTTCAGAATAAGGAATTTTGGAAGCTTTTGAGCCAAAGAGCAACATGGCCAGACCTGTACAAAAATTTTAAAATGCATTAGAAGTATACGATAATACAGTCTCAAAATCACAGAATATGTCAGGGCCTAAAGGGCATCTAAGCAAGGAATTTACAAACCCTCTTGTGGATCCATGAATTAGATATCAAGCTTTCCATGAACTTGGATAGAAAAAAAATACATTTTTTTTATTTTAATAGAGAGGATTTCCATTATAATCCTAATTACTTCATTTTATGGAGAAGAAAATGACAAATCACTCAAGTATCTTTGCCAAGAAAATCCAAAATGGGGCCACAAAGAGTAGAACATGAGTGAACAACAACAAAATACACTTAAAATATTATTCTCAGAAGGGGTCCATAGACTTCACCAGAATGTGGTTTCCAGGGCACAAAACAGGATAAGAATCTTTAATTTAATCCAAGCTCTCTATTTTAACATGAACACAGGGAAACGATGAGGGAGAACAATTTGTCTAAGCTCAAACAGTTACTTAATGTCACAGCGAGGCTAAGTCCTATTTTCTCCTGAATTACATTTCCCTGGGATTTTCATTATAATGTACAAGCTTCAGGTCCCCAAACCTTTGAAGTAGTCCTCATTTAAGACATATACCAAAAGAATGGTTAGTGTTTTGTACAGGAATTCCCCTACTGTCAAGGCTCTGCAAAGAGTTTTGCTAGGTAGAAATCCCACAGTAAAGGAAGTCACCCCCGTTTTACTGTGAAAGTTTTTAATGTCTCCATTGACTCATGACACTTAGGTTTTACAATATGTTCTATGAGAAAGAGTGGATGCTATAGAGCAGCATAGTCGTTTCATGCTCTGAATTATATACCATGGGTTCAAGAATAGAAGGGAGTCAAATTGTTAGGTTAAAGGTTCCACTTTATTTAGTTTTAGCTATGGATTGTTTCTTTCAGAAAGCAACATACTCTTTAAAGAGGTTGTTACTCTAAAAAGAAAAAAAAAACAGTTTTTAAAGACATGGGTAAAGGATCCCGTAGTCATCTATTTTGAGTCTACTCTGTAGGAGATTCTGTGGATCTGGAGTCAGTATCACAAATATTTAGTATTTGTATTTTTTTGGTACCAGTGTGTGTTTCATTTATCTATCTATCTATCTATCTATCTATCTATCTATCTATCTATCTATCTATCTATCTATCTATCTATCTATCTATCTATCTTTGGAGAAGTAGAATGTTGTCCAAAGTCTCATGATTGTACATAGATTAGATTTCGAGCTCATTGAAAACAGAGAGTGTTTTTTTTGGGGGGGGGGGGTTTGTTTTGTATTTTACCTTTCTTTGTATTCTCAGTATTTAGTGCAATGCCTTCCTGGCATATGGTAGGTGCTCAATAAATGCTAATTGACTGACTGCACACACACTGTGTGTTGGATGATGATTTTAGCACTTGTATTCTTTGTATTATTAGAATCAAGAAAGTTAAAAAGCATTTAGCATGATGGATGATAAATCTGAAAAGGAGAAGTAAGTGATATAAATTTAAAGTCCTGTACTTTGGTTCAAAATATTATCTCACAAGCTTGATGTAGAAGTAGCATGCCTAAATGATGGGTCGATTTTTAAATTTTTGAAGTTTTTAGTGAATATCAATCATGAATGAGTCAACAATGCAGCACTGCAGACAAAAATGTCAATATAATCTTTGATTGTATTAGTAGTATCATATCCCCAACAAAGGGAATGATAGTTTCATTCTATTTTTTCGTTAATCTAATATTATTATGTTCAGTTCTGGTTTCAACATTTTATAGGAAATGGTGTCATCTTGGTACATATACAAGGAGGTAAGGAGAATGATGAAGGAAAAAGAAACCATGCCATAATACAATGGGCTGAATAAAATCAGGATCCTTAGCTTTCAGGAAAGGCTTAGGAATATATGATATGTAACTTTGTGTGAAAAATACTATTGTCTATGAGATGAATCAAATTTATTTTACTTGGACCCAGAGGGTAGTATTAGAAGCAGCAAGTAGAAATTTCAGAAAAACAATATAGATTTGACATTAGGAAAAACTTTCTTACAATTAGAGTTGTTTGAAATTTGAATTAGCTACTTTACAAGAATTAGTATCCTTGACATCAGAGGTCTTCAAGCACAGGTCATGAAACCATCAGAGATATTGGATGGGACATTCTTCTTTAGATGCTCATTTGTTTATATGCTTGTCTCAATTCTATTGTAATTCTGTTGTTTTTTTTTTCTTTTTTGACATTCCTTTCCTCAACGCCTAAGAGCACAATAGAATAGAAATGAATAAAAGAAAGTCTTAATCAATTCTATAATTCATAAAGTGGAGACTGGAGAACCAATTTATGTGAATTGTCCGTAACTAGATAGTCATCATTAGAAAATGGTTGAGACCATGGAGTACATTTTTAGATATTATTAAAATTCTCACCCCAGTCTTGCCTGAGAAATTACTTGTTACTAATAGGGGACCCTGAAAAATGCTTCAGCATTAGTCTTATAATTCTATAGGTTTTCACGATTAAGATTCATAACATAACATTTTAACTATTGTAGGAGCTAAAAAAAAACTTTGTGCATGCGCACACACGCACAAACACACACACACACACACACCCTTCATGCAATGCATTATTACCCACAATAACCATGTATTTTTTCTCAGACGTGAAGCTCTAACATTATATTCCAATTAGGGAACAGCTATTCTCTGTCCATTTCCTTTAGGATCATAGAGCTGGTCATTGTTCTCATTAACATCAGCACACTGACGTCCTGCTATTTATCATGCTTTAGCTAAGCTATATTGGTTTGAAAGCATTTGCGTTATTTATAGAGTTGATTTCAGTTACATTTCCAGGAGCAGAGGAGGACTGCGTACAGATGTTTACATTTTGATGTCATGAGCCCATTACCAAAATTAAATACTTTAATTTTGTTTCCTAAACTCATTGTACACTAATGGAAAGTCATTATTATGGTTTTATTTTGCTCTCCCTTGGAAACATCTTTTAGGTAGGAATATATTTCTGTCATGCATCCTCCTCGTTTTCATAGTTCTTTCTTTCTCACCCAAAGCTCCTTCTGATTTTGTGTAGGAAATGACATTTTTTTTTTTTAACTCTCCCCATGGTTAGGAAGGCAGTGTGGTTTAATGAAAAGGGCACTGGACAGTGAGATAGATGCCTAAATTCTAATTCAGACTTGCTGTTATCAAATTATATATCATTCAGAAGGTCACTTTATGCATATATATATATATATATACACACATATATATGAATATACGTATATACACATTCACATGTGCATTTATATATACACATATATGTGTGTTCATATGCACATTACATATTTATTATATACATACATGTACACACATACATGTATATACAATGTAGATCATGTATATACATGTACAGATTGTATGTACACACATATAGGTGTTGTACATGTGTGTATATACATATATACCTCTTCATTTATCTTTGCAACAACCCTGTGAAGTAGGTTTTACTATTTTCCACATTTTCCAAATTAGGAAACTTACACTGAGGGAAATTAAGTGACTAATACAAAGTCATAGGGAAAACAATTATTTGGGAGAAGATTTAAGCTCAAGTATTTCTGAGCCCAAACCCCAAAGTCTATTCCCTGTGAAATCTGGCTGTCTCCTATTTAGGCCACCTCATTTCCTAATCTATAAAATGAGAGAGTTGGATTATATGAGTCCATGAAATAAATTGTAACTTTTATGTCAGAGATTTTCTTATGACACATGGTGCCCAGTGGCAGGTGGGGAAACTTACTTATATCTTGTTTTCCAGCCAGAAAACCTGGGACAATATGTATGTGTGTGTGTGTGTGTGTGTGTGTGTGTGTGTGTGTGTGTGTGTGTGTGTGTGTGTGTGTGTGTACACAGAGAGAGAGAGTGCATCAAAGACAATTCTCCATTTGCAGGCAAGCAATTAATGAAATTACAAAATACAAATTTTATTCAAATGAAGGAAACAACCAAAACCCTTAATGGAATTCTTTTTTAAAGGTGGATGGAGTCAGTTACTTGACATTTTCAGTATGAAGAGTCATCTAGGGGAGGCCTTTTAATCTACAAGTCCTAGGTGATTCAGTGGCTCCTTAGTGATCCAAGATGAATAAGAGATAGTGATAAAACATCTCTCTGTCCATCTGACTTCCTGACTCTCTTTCTTTCTAACTTTTTATCAGTGTTCATAACTCTGCAGCCCATGTTTGGAATCAATTTGCCAGGAAAGCTGAGTCCATATAAAGTATTCTTTTGTTGCCATCAGCCCCTTGGGAGATGATGGTGGTAGTGGCAATGACATTTTAATTCTTTAAGGTTTGCAAAAACACATCACATAGAGTATCTCATTTGATCCTCAAGTCAGTATTTTTATTATCCCAATTTTTATAGATGAAGAAGTTGAGACAGAAGTTAAGTGACTTGTTCAGGACCACACACACTGATTGATTGAAGTCTCAGGGTTTTATCTGGTATAATTTTTTAATACAGCTTAGAATTGTGATTTATTTAATGTGAGGAATTCATATGTATTAGTGTCCCTATGCATAGATTTCCAAAGCTCTTCTAATATTAACTAACTCTCCCTCTCCCTCTGTCTATCTCTCCTCCTCTCTATCTCTCTCCTTCCCTATCTTCTCTCCTTTCCTCTCTTCCTTTCTTTTTCTTCCTTCCTTCCTTTCTTTTTTCTTTCTTTTTCTCTCTTCCTTCCAATCCTTTCTTTCTTTTTCTCATTCTTTCTGTCTCTCTGTGTGTGTCTCCTCTCTCTCTCTCCCTCTCCCTCTCTCTCCCTCCCTCCCTCCCTCCCTCTCTCTCTCTCTCTCTCTCTGTCTCTCTCTCTCTCTTTCTCTGTCTTGCTCCATCTCTGTCTCTCTCCCTCACCCTCTCTCTCTATTAGTTGAAACCTCATGTGGGAAATGAACCTATTTGGACTTCCTTTTATTGTTTGTTTTTGCCTTTCTTTGTAACCCCAGTGCTTAGAACAATGCTTGACATATATAATAAATAATAAGTGGTATTTTACTCACCGACCAGATACAACTTGAGGTAAACGTAGGTTACCTAACCAATCCAGGATCATTTTGCTGTTGCTCAATTGTTTTCAGTTGTGTCCAACACTGTGACCCCATTTGGGGCTTTCTTGGCATGGATACTAGAGTGGTTTGCCATTTCCTTCTCCAATCCATTTTACAGATGAGGAAACTAAGGTAAACAGGATTAAGTGACTCGCCCAGAGTTACACAGATAGTGTCTGAGGCTACACTTGAACTCAGGGAAGTGAGTCTTTCTGACTCCAGGCACAGAGCTATATCCACTAGGTCACCTACATACCCATCTAAGATCTTACAGCTAGTAAAAGGCAGTAAAAATTGCTCATGTGAAGTGAGACTGGACTTGAAATTTCATTGTTATAGTCAGTCAACAAGCGTTTCTCTCCTCTGTGACCTTGCATCATAATTTCTTATCTGTGTATTTATTGCTCACACAACCTCCCCAACTAAATGTAAGCTTCTTGAATGTAAAATTTGGTTCTTTTTCTTTTTAACTTTTAAATCCCATTGTGCATCATTTAATACTTCACAGAAAGTAGGCATCTCTCTGTGTGTCTGTCTCTGTCTCTTACACACACACACACACGAGAGAGAGAGAAAGAGAGAGAGAGAGAGAGAGAGAGAGATATTCATAATTTCCCTCTTCTTGACATACCTTTTACTCTTAACTCCTCAAATACCACACTATTTTGTGTATCTCAGCCTTCCTAGTACAGATATGAACAACCACAAATTATAAATTTCCAGAAATAAAACACTTATTCATGCTAAATTAGTAACAAATGTTTTTTAAATGCTTACTACATACAAGGCACTGTATTGAGCCTGAGTGTTACAAAGGTTTAAAAAAATGGTACCTTCACTCAAGGATCTTTCATTTTATGGCATATAAAATGATATAGCATATAAAATGAAAAAGAAAAATTCTAGAATACACTTGTAGAACTACCCTATTTCTCTAAATTAGAATCAATCTTTTTTTTTCTGGTCAAGATTTTGACCTCACAGTTTTGGAAATTCCCTAATGATGAGTTACTTCTGCAGTTTTGAATCTCAGAAATTTATCTACAGCACTGAGATATTAAGTGGGTTGCACAGGATCACATAGCATGGATATGCTTGAATCCAAGTGTTCATGATTCTAAAATGAGTACTGGATTCACTATAGCCTCCTTTCCTCTCAGATTATGTGTGTGTATGTGTATGTGTGTGTGTGTGTGTGTGTGTGTGTGTGTGTGCGCGTGTATGTATGTGTGTGTGCATTTATTAGTAACAAAGGCAATCAAAGTTGCATTAGCCTCTCCTCCCTTAAATGTTCTGTATTTGCATTTAGACAGAAGCAGTAATTGAAGTATGAACCCTAAGGAAAAAAAATAGGACTAATCTTACCTTGAGAAATAGCTAAAAATGAAATACCACTACCTATCACTATACAAGGACGTGTATTTGAAAGATTTTTCACTGAAACTGACATAATTTCCTCTCTGCACCATTTTTTTTTTGCCTTTGGAATTTCCTAGCAGAATCACATATGAAATCGATTCACTTCTTCATGGCCCCATTAGAGAATTTAATATCATAATCAATAAGTACTTTTTATTTGTAGAAGATAATTTCTATAACAAATGTCAAAATTGTATGGTGAGTCTAAGAATTTCCCATAGCAATCTTTTCTCTGTTTTGAATGACTCTTCTGAGCCATCAAAACAATTGAAGTCTTCTGGAAAAGCTTTGAATCTTTCATGTGGAATAAGTTATGAAGCCAAAATTTCATAGAAAAATGTTGATGTTGTAATTCACTGCTCTCTCAAATGTCCCACAAGGACAGGGTTTTGAATGAAGAGACTTAAGTCAAGGATTGAAGGGTCACAGAAAGAGTCATTCTAAGACAAAACTAACTTGCTAAATTAATTCCCAAGAAACTAGACGACTCTCATAAAACTGTTATCAAGGGCATAAATCAGACAAGCATGTCAAAAAGTTGCCAAAAAGAAAGATTACTCTTTCCTCTCTCTTGGAGTAAGTCTTGTTAAATTGTATAACGGAGAAGGAAGAGAAAGGAAGGAAGGAGAAGGCAAAGGAAGAAGGAAAAGAGGAGTGGGAAATTTATATCTGGCTGAATTTTTCAAGAATCCCCCATTTTAACAAACTGCTATTTCTCTGTTGATCAAAATGCTAACTTGACTCATTTACCTTGACTTCTCCATTTAATATTCTGATAAGGGAATTAAAATTATGCTGCATCATTCTAGTGACTATAACTAAGAGAGCTCAGGGATATCAATGGGCAAATGAGCAGATGTAATAATAAAAATAAACCAACCCCAGAGTAAAAAGTGAATTGCTTGTTTACCCTGCCCCCACCTTAATCCCTGTTTAGTTGTTTATATTTTCTTAACCTAAGGACAGGGGACTAATTAAAACAATGGAAAGAGTACCTGGAGTTACAGGTTTTTGCAAGCTAAATATTTTTTAAATTAAGACAATTTCTTTACAAAAGTATTCCCATGACTTTCCTGAACTGTCATTTGCTATTACCAATTTCCCAGTCATCATCCTATCACCTGGCTCTCATCTAGTTATTCACTATCTTAGATCTGTATTTTGGGATGTATCAATGGCTTTGATTTGACTAAGTCAAGATTATTTTTCACCTGTGCAGGTGCCTCTACTTACCCAATTGGCAAGCCCTCAACAGCCAAGTTATTTGTTTGCAAGCACTGCTGAAGTCAAAAGTTATCATCCCACAGACCATCTGGTACAGCGGATAGAGAATTTGCCTTGGAATCAGAAAACCCTTGGTTGTAAATTAGCTTCTGACATATAAGCTATACCCATGGGTGAGATGTTTGTTCCCTGATTCATGCAACTCTCTGAGATGCTAAGTTGTAGACTAGTTAATGATCTGCTTTAGTGGAAAGAGTTTCTCATACCTGTGAAATTACAAGTCTGCATGCCCCCCACCAAAGGAAACGTGCAAGGTAATATTTAAACTATATCACAAGGCATGGCAAAGGAATAATAATGAAAGACATTTTTAAAATGTTTTGTACTTTGCAAGCCCTTAATAAATATTTGTTCAATGAATGAATAAACAGTGTTTCTAGGCGTGTGGAAGATAGTAATGCACCCCAAAATCTATGAAATGGTCTCATGTATTGTTTCTTCATTGTTTCTTAGCAAGACACTGGCTCCCTCCTTTTTCAAGATAGGATTACAATCTCACTTTCTAATTTAAGATCCGGACGCTGAGACCTAAGTATAATTACACATTAATAGGTTAATTGTATCACTGGGTTCTAGCAAAGGGTACTTCGTATCTCCAAAGTCATTCTATGTATGTGGCTGGTGCTGTTTTAATTACCACATGACAATGGCCTTGTAAAAGTCCGCAGGGTCTGCTCAGGATTTATTCATCTTATGTTGCATTATGTCTACCTACAGCTAAAACTTAACATCAACAAAGTTTAGGGGATGGTATAGGTATAACTTTCTTGAACAGAGATGGGAGATATATTAATAAATATGAAATCAATTCTCTCAATATTCCATGAATCTATAACTTCCTGAATGTGGGTGTTCCCTCCACTAGTAGACACTATGAGGTCTATGTGCTTTATACACTGATTTTATGAGCTGTGGCTGAAATAAAGCTCATTCCTTGCTGACCATCTTTATCAGTAAGTACTGATACGTACACAGGGGGACCTGCTATCACAGGTTCTTAGATCTGCATTCATAAAGGAAAAAGGTAACTTTTGAGGGATTAACAATCACTTTAATCAAGCACAAGTAACAATTCTTTAACCAAGCACATATATCATTCCCCTGTTTCAAAGGAGTCAGCACCCTGAACTTCAAAAAAAATACAGAGAAATTAAAGATCAACAGACATGGCTTCCTCTGCCTGAATTCAACAGACAGTTGGATCCTAAGTATCTGACCATAGTTATCAGAGAAGGAAGCAGGACATATGGGTTCTCAAAGTTGGGAGGGGAGGGCTTCTTAGCAGTTTCCCAGATTCCTCATCTGGCCAAACAAATATTTCCAGTCAGTAAGCCCCAAAGTAATTATCAGACATGGCTTCCTCTGCCTAACCATAATTCAATAGACAGATACAGCTGTCTGACCATAGTTACCAAAGAGGAAAGCACTGACATCTGGGTTCTCAAAGCCTGGGGGCTCCTTAGCAGCTTCCCAGAGTCCTCATCTGGCACTCAAACTTTATTACAAAAACTAAGCCCCAAAACAAAACCTCACCCTCAGAGTCCTTATACACTTTTTAGAACCAGAGGGCATCATATCCCTTGAGAATCAATGCCTCATTAACAAAAAGCATGGACCTTCTTACAAATCTTCCCAGGCCCAACAATGGGTGGGAAAGATTCTCCTTAGTCATATTTAAATAGAGGCATTATACTTCCTGATTATACTAAAACAAAAACAGCAAAAGATAATATTTTACTTGCCACTTACACCATCCTTATGGGATGGACTTTTTTGAACTTAAGCTGGTTCAAGGATAAAAACCCATTTATAGTTAGACTAATGTCCAATGCCTTTCCAGGTCTGGTTAGAACCTGCCAGAGACTGTGATGAACTGGCCTTGCTTTTGATAATTTTTGTTCACTTCCATGACACATGGGGCTCAGTGTAGCAGATGTGAAAAGAACACTCTTTAAAAGCAGAATAGAAAATATTGAAAAAAGGATTTGTAATATATCTTTGGGTAAACAACACTGATATTTTGACAATGGAAAAAAAGACTTTTTTTCCTAGGTTTTTATATATTTACTCATTATAAATTCCACAGTACATCCACAGACACACACCCCGCCCCGCCCCCACCCCCCACCTCAAGGAGTAAAAGAAAAGAAAGGAAATCTAGGAATTGGTTGATGAGCTCTAGAGAACGAATGCATCATAGGATCTTAAATTTAGAAATAAACTACTTGATGTAGGTTATTTATTCCAACTCATTTACTTCAATATGGAGAAACTGAGTTCCCTGAAAGTTTAAATAACTTTCCTTAGGTAGCACAAGCTAAAGGTGCAATAGTGAGATTTGATCCTCAGTCTTCTGATTCTGAATCTATTATATTTTCATTGTAACATGCTGCCTCTTCATCTTAAGTCTACCTTGATTTTTAATTCAGATTCATGAAAACTGCCTTTAATGGCTCATTGGAAGTGTCCAGGACATCCTGGAGTACTAACACAAGGGTGATTAATGACTGGTTCACTTGTTCATAAACACTAGATTCAGTAATATGGAGACATGACAATATTTATACTCCTGATTCAGGTGTCTTTCCCAGAGAAGAACTAGGAAGTAAGCATCATTCTTTCTATCTTTTCAGTGCCTTTTCTGTTTTAAACATGTCCCCAATGTCCTTGTCTTTCCCTAGTCTACTCATAGTTCCGACCTCCATGTCAGTAACCCATACTCCAGACCTTTTCTACTTTTCCCTACCCAGATAGAGCCTGTCCTATTTTCTATTCCTAACTAATCATATAAATGGATTAATGGAAATATAATGTATGCTCATGAGTTATTATCTGTATTAATATTTTCAAGTCATTAGAAACCTTTAGAAGATAATGGTTTAACTCAGAGGATCATTGAATCATAGTTCATAGAATAATAGGATGAGAGCTAGAAAGGACCTTAGAAATCATCTAGTTCAAATTCCTCATTTTACAGATGAGGAAACTGAGGCCCAGAGAAGTTAAGTAACTGGATCAAGTTTTAAAAAGTTGTCAGAATAAGAACTAAGACTGAGACCTACAAAATCATAAAATCAGTGTGTAAAGGTAGATTTTTCAAACAATATTACTGCCTGGTGGCAGAGATATTTGGAGGGAGGGGAGGGTGAGAGACTATATCTTCTTCATTTGTCACCACATAGACTCTGCATAAATTTTAGGTTCACCCTAATCTGTTTCTTCTCATTTTTTTAAATATCTAGTTTCATGTATATGTGTTTGTATCTGAGTTATTTTCCCTAAATGACTCAATCCCTCAACTATAACCATATCAGGCAAATGAAAATGACTCCAGTGGTTTATTTTAATTGATTTTTACTTGATGCTCTGAAATATTGCTTGACTGAAGTCTTGCTCTGGTGTCTTATCCTGGAATGAAAGTCAATCATGAGTTCTTGAAGACTGTGCCAAGACAGACTATAGTAAGCCTTCCTGAAATGGAATGAGAGAGAGAGTAATTATGACATTAGTTACTATAAAAATCTTAAACCAGATTTCTTTTTCTTTAAACTGCACTAAATTTCAGCACTATTTGCTTGTTTCAGAGAATTGTCCCATTTGCCAGAGAACTAAATTTATAAGAAATTACATGTTGAGGTTATTTTTTAAATTTAAGATAAAATTAGGAAGTAATAATATTCCATTTGAATAGAGCTTTACAGAGAGATCCAGGTGAGGGCCCAGGAAGAGAATGCATGTCTGTTGCATAATGACTAGTTTAATGAAACTCAACACTAAAGGGGTCTCAGGGTAGTGAATTTTATTATTATTATTTTACCAAAGTAATTCTAGAAGACCATTTACTAAGGAACTAGAGGGATTATGATCTGCTTTAATGCAAGGAGTAACCATGTTGATGAAATAACAGATTGGGAGATATTGAACAATTTTTATTTGAGAGGACAGAAGAGAGATTTCACTAGAATAGAGAAATGCTAATATGGCAACTTCCTGCCAAAGGACCTACTCTGTAACTTTCTTCCCCATTAGACTGTGAAGTCTTTGAGGACAAGTATGTCTTTTCACATACTTTGCACTCCTAGAGCTTAACACAGTGGTTGGTACATAGTAGGCCCTTAATAAATGCTTAGTTGTGTTTGTCCTTTGCTGTTAAAGAAGACCATGCCATGACTTGCATTTGACTTTGTTTTGAGTGAGGGAGGGTTGTGCAGGTCACCAGCCTCACTTCTCCCCCAGAGCCATCTGAATCCAATGACTAGATATTCATCAGGATGACTGGAGATGACCCAGGATGTACTGGGAGACCTTGGCCCCTTATAAATGTTTGTTTGCTCATTGACATATAGCCCTAGTCACTGGTCAGAGGCATTGTGGAGTTAAGTGACTAGTTCTAGCTCCCAGAGTTAGTTGGAGATGGGACTTGAATCAAATTCCTTCTGCCTTTGGAACCTGGCCCTTTTCTCACTGATCCAGACTGAATGATAATACCACATTTTTAAAAAAAGATCAAAATTTTCAAAGTGCTTCTCTTGGAACCACACTGTGAGGGAGCTGGATCAATTCGTATTATTCCCATTTCTTATGTGACTTGCCCAGATTCAAATACCTAGTAAGTGTTTGAGATAATATTTCTGATTCCAGGCTTCCTGATTCCAAGCCCACAATACCTCACTGCCTCACACTGAAGAAACAAAAGCTCATTTAAAATGAGAGTCTTCTGTGTCTTAAAAGAATCTATGTATATTAAGTGTCAAGATTTATGTGGGAATTATCTAGAAATGTTCTTCACATTTCTGCTTTGCTTAGCGCATATGGACATGTAGGTCATATAGATATAAGACTATGATGAGAAACTCCAACAGATCAATTTTTATTTAAACTATCCAATGTCTACAAAAATAAGGAAAATAAATTATTCATTAAACCATTCGTTAATATTTAATTGCTGAAAAAAATAATGAGAAAGATAGCCCTGATCATTCTTAGCCTATAGGTTTTTCACTACCTGTTATCTTTTTTCCTCTCTTTTGGTGATTCAAAACTATCTTTCTTAGTAACAGTATTCTGGGGCACCTAATGAGCTGTCAATTATTTATGCACAGAAATTTGCTTAGATGCTCCATTCACTTTCAAAAACGATTAACAGCATAATGCATTTGTCATTTGATGGGAGATGTTCAAAGGAACTCTAAGAAATCAACAACCTCTAGAAACAAGATTCATAATTATTCAACTGAGAGAGAAAACAAATAGAGCAAAGTGAAGGACCTTGACCCCAGGTCCTTTTGGAAGGCAGCAAAGGAACTGCAACTCTTGACTTCTTATTCCATGTACAGTCTATTAGGTCAACACTAGTTCCTTTTCACTTGAGGGCAAAGCAAGCTCATGCCACACATGCATATTTCTTCACATTGGCTGCAGCTATTATCCTTTACCTTGGAACATGGTCAGAATTGTAAGGATACTAGTTAATGCACGGATTGTCAAAAATAGTTCTATATTTTTTTTTTACCCCATCAAACTTAACAACTGTACTGAAATCCTCACTCTTTCAATTTATTTAGAAGCCATATTCTAAATTTTTTTGTTCATAGACTCATGTGAAAGTCTGGCAAAGCTTATGGATGCCTTCTTGACCTCAAATATTTCCTAGCTATGTGAGTCTGGGCACATCATTCAACGTCATTCTGCCTCAATTTCCTCATCTATAAAAGGCAATAATGGCAGCATTTGCCTTCCATAGAGTTGCTTAAAGAGTTGCTTTATCAAATGAAGTAATATTTATTAAGTGATTTCTATACATGAAAACATTGTATTAAAAATGCTAGGTAATAATTATAATAATGATGATAATATTAGGTTAATTATATACATTCAATTATAGTGAGAAACAATTATACTGAAATATGGTTATCAAAATATTTACTTAAAAATTCATGAACCTCAGGTTAAGAATCTGTATTTTAGAGTTTTACAAATGCAAAAGAGAACAATTTCCCTATATATAGATCATTAGTTCTCACAACTATCATATGAGAAAAAATAGAGCTGTTACTATCCCAATGTTATAGATAGGTAAAAGAAGGCTCAGAGAAGAAATTATTTGCCCATACTCACAATTCATTAGGTATTGTTCAAAGTATTCTAAGAAAAAAACAAGTATATTGATAGAAAATGATGAGGAAGTTGGTGCATCAATCATCTGGCTATAGATATTTCTAAATAGTGATTAGAATTTAGTCAATAAGGCTATGTATTAACTGAGTATCCCAAGTTCAAAATCTGCTACCCTTGGGCTTCTCCCTCTGAAACTGTGCTAAAGGGAAAAAAACATCCCTCCCAACTTGATTCAAATTGTATTTATGTAGTATTTTAAGATGCATATCATTTTACAGAGATTATGTAGGACGTATTGTGATACATCATGGAGGAGGAGGGGAAATCACTGACTTTGGGGTCAGAGACTTAAGTCCAAATCCAACTTCTGATGCTCACTATTTGTGTGACCTTGGACATATCACTTAATCTACTTAGACTTCAAGTTCCTCATCTATAAATGACTACAAAGACATTGAGATCCATTCTAGCTAAAGATCTTTTTAGTTTGTATTCTCATTTATACCTTGCAAGGATCCTGGGAGACTGAAATTTCAGAAAACTGAGGCAATTCGACTCAATGTTTTTTTTTGTTTGTTTGTTTGTTTGTTTGTTTTTTGTTTTTTGTTTTTTATCATTGGTAGGGGAATCTTCCCCTATTTTTTTTTATTTTTTGTTCTCAAGAGGGGAGGAAAATTGTACCCCTAGTTCACATATTGATGACCATGAAAACTTCCACATAAAATATTGCTCAGGGAACACGATTCTATAGTAGGCTAGACTTTTGATGAGAGCGGGAGGGGGGTTCATAACTTCCTTACAAATAGTATTAGCAATGTATAGAAAATCATCTTCTAAACAAAATTTGAACATGATAATTACTTGGTGTAATTATTCAGGTTGGCTAATGTTCCTGTAACCTTCCATCATATAATTAATGAAATTTTATTCTGTTTTCTTGACATATGTATCATGATCTTCATATTATATTCTGCTATTGTTTTTTCTAGAATGAACAGGAACTTATCGTGTAGTCTTTCAACACACTCCTTCAGCATAGCTTAAACTACAAATTTGCATGGTATACTTTCTCATCCAGTTTAGATGACCTTCAGAAATTTGTACCAGTTCCATAAGGATGATGAATAGACCCAACACAGGCAACAAACAGAACTAGATCCTACCAGTAATAGAGGAAACTCTACAATATTTCTTAGAACAAACAATTTTGAAATAGCTAATTCTATGAAACTCAAGAATAATAAAATCCCTCTTGTGATTGTTGGGTATGGGGTGTCACTCAAGATAATTCAATTGCAAGTTAATTTGAAGACTTTACATCTACTTTTATAAAAGTTAAAATATCTGGGGGGTGGAGGGTGGAGCCAAAATTTCACAGTAGAAGGATGGACCTGAAGAAACTCCCCTCCATAGTCCATACAATACCTGTAAAAATGACTCTAAACAAATTCTAGAGCAGCAGAAGTCACAAAACTTCAGAGTGAAAGAGATTTCCAGTCCAAGACAGCCAGGAAGGCCAATAGAAAAGGTCTATTGCACCAGGCACAGAGCAGAGCACACCCCAAACTTGACCATAGCATAGGGACAGGACCAAAACAGGCTTCAGGGGGCAAATTCCCAGCAGCAGCTGTGGTTCCAAGATTGCTCAACCAACAAATGCCAAAGACAGCTTCAAAGGTCAGTGAAAAAGCTCTTTCATGTGCATGAGAAGGGAACAGGGTCTGACTCTTCCTGCAACAGCAATTGCAGAAGCAGGATCCATTTTTGGAGCCCTCAGCCTAAAGCCCCTGTGGGATTTGAGCAGCTGATATGGATCTCAGCCATGAGTAGCTCTCCTGGGTTGAGGAAGAGTGCTGGCATGGTGGAGCTGGAGGCAGTTCTGGTGAGGGAATTCTCACAGAGTGTGGGCAGAAAAGTTTTTGGTTGCTCCCAGACCAGTGTGCAGACCAGGAGAGGAGTAAACTCCTCTCCCTTGATTGTGCCACCTTGGAGGAACTTAGAACCTACAGGTCCCCAAAATATATCCTCCTCTTGACAAAGGACTCAAAAGTCAAATATTTGGATGGGAACATGCCCAAAGAAAGGGGAAAAAATAAGACTATAGAAGGCTACTTTCTTGGTGAACAGGTATTTTCTTCCATCTGTTCCAATGAGGAAGAACAATGCATACCATAAGAGGAAGACATAAAGATAAAGGTTTCTGCATCCAAAACCTCCAAAATAAATATGCAATGGTCTCAGGCCATTGAAAAGCTCAAAAAGGAATTTGAAAATCAAATAAGAGAGGAGGAGGAAAAAATTGGAAAGAGAAATGAGAGCAATGCAAGAAAATCATGAAAAGCCAGTCAACAGCTTGCTAAAGGAGACCCCAAAATATGCTGAAGAAAATAACACTTTTAAAAGTAGGCTAACTCAATTGACAAAAGAGGTCCACAAAGCCAACAAGGAGAAGAATACTTTAAAAAGCAGAATTAGCTAAATGGAAAAGGAGGTTCAAAAGCTCACTGAAGAAAATAGTTCTTTAAAAATTGGAATAGAGCAGATGGAAGCTAATGACTTTATGACAAACCAAGAAATTACAGAACAAAGCCAAAAGAATGAAAAAATAGAAGATAATTGTGAAATATCTCATTGGAAAAACAATTGACCTGGAAAACAGATCTAGGAGAGACAATTTAAAAGTTATGGGACTACCTGAAAGCCATGATCAAAAAAAGAGCCGAGACATCATTTTTCATGAAATTATCAAGGAAAACGCCCTGATGTTCTGGAAGCAGAGGGTAAAATAAATATTGAAACAATTCACCAATCACCACCTGAAAGAGATCTGAAAAGAGAAACTGCTAGAAATATTGTAGACAAATTCCAGAGTTCCCAGGTAAAAGAGAAAATATTGCAAGCAGCTAGAAAGAAACAATTTGAGTATTGTAGAAATACAATCAGGATAAAACAAGATCTAGCAGCATCTATGTTAAGGGATTGAAGGGCTTGGAATATGACATCCAGAAATCAAAGAACTAGGATTAAAACAAAGAATCATCTGCCCAGCAAAACTGAGTACAATACTTCAGGGGGAAAAATGGTCATTCAATGAAAAAGAGAACTTTCAAGCATTGTTGATTAAAAAAACAGAGCTGAAAAGAAAATTTGACTTTCAAACACAAGAATCAAGAGAAGCATGAAAAGGTAAACAGGAAAGAGAACTCATAAGGGACGTACTAAAGTTGAACTATTTACGTTCCTACATGGAAAGACAATATTTGTAATTCTTGAAACTTTTCTCAGTATTTGAGTAGTTGGAGGGATTACACACACACACACACACACACACACACACACACACACACAGCACAGGCTGAGTTGAATAGGAAGGGATGATATCTAAAAAAATAAAATCAAAGGGTGAGAGAGGAATATTTTGGGGGGAGAAAGGGAGAAATGAAATAGGGCACATTATTGCTCATGAAAGAGGCAAGAAAAAGCTTTTTCAGTGGAGGGGAAAAGGGGGGGAGAGGTGAGAGGGAGAAAGTTAAACTTAATCTCATCACATTTGGCTTAAGGAGGGAATAACATACAAAATTTGGTATGAAAATCTATCTTACACTACAGGAAATTAGGGGAGAAGAGGATAAATAGGGTGGGGGATGATAGAAGGGAGGGCAAATGGGAAGAGGGAGTAATTAGGAGTAAATACTTTTGGGGAGGGACAAGATGAAAACAGAGAATAGAATAAATAGAGCAGGATAGGATGGAGGAAAATATAGTTAGTGTTATACAACATGACTATTATGGAAGCCTATTGCAAAACTACACATATATAGCCTATTTTGAATTGCTTGGCTTCTCAGTGGGGTGGGGAGGGAGGGAGGAAGGGAGAGAAGTTGGAATTCAAAGTTTTAGGAATGGAGGTTGAGAATTGTTTTTGCATGCCACCTGTAAATAAGAAATACAGGCAATGGAGTATAGAGATCTATTTTACCCCACAAGAAAAGAGAGAAGATGTGGATAAGGGAAGGGAGGGGTGTGGTAGAAGGGAGGGCAGATTGGGGGAAGGGTCAATCAGAATGCATGGCATTTTTGGGTGGGGGGAGGGGAGAGATGGGGAGATAATTTGGAACTCACAATTTTGTGGAAATGAATGTTGAAAACTAAAAATAAATAAATATAATAAAAATAAAAGATAAATTTCCAATGGCCTCCTGAAAAAAAAGTTTAAAAATCTGATTTCAGTATAAACGAGAGATTCTGAATATTTTACCCTTCAAATACGGAGTAGAAAGCTTTTAGATACTAATGTTGGGGGTTGGGAGTTTATAAGTTAATATCACCCAACTGGATAAGACTTTTTAATGTACTGAGGTTTTTTTTTTTCTCACATAATGTAACTTCAATCATTGTATAGCCAAACTTAACTAATAATACTTAATTATAATAGAGCTATATTTTTGTGCATTTGCAGAAAGGACAAGACCATACAGGGCTGTAATATTAAGGTAATTTGAAGATCTTCCCTTCCCTTTAATAGGATCATGTGACCAGCTTTGAGCTTTGGCCCAGCCCACAGTTTGAGTCACATGAAGTCCATGGTGGGAGGAACTTGCTGAAAGGGTGGAACAGGAAAGGTGCAGCTGAGAATGAGGTGGAACTGGGAGAGAGGCAGCAAGCAGAGTAGCTATCCTGGTTAAGAGAGGTAAATTTTACCTAAGGGAGTTTGTTTGTGGGGAGGCCTTATAGGGAAGGTTTGGAGATGGTGGTCCTCCCTCTATTTGTCATGTGTATGAACTTCCTTGTTACCATGGTTGAATTGGCTTTCTGGTATCTGGATAAATATTTTGGTTCTGTCTTTGAGGAAGAGAGTTTATATTTTGTGAATTTACCCTGGAAATATTCCTGCATATCCATGGTGGCTGCTGTGGGTATAAGATCAGCATTATAAATGGCAATGAGGTTGGGATTGCCAAATATAAAACCTCTACTTGGAGACTGGAAGGAAATGGATATCCATGGAGGGGAGAATTTACCTTATTTCTCCCTGACAAGAAAATGGGCTAAAAGCACAGGACTTTGTAAAATTAGGAACTGAGGCTACAGAAGGGAGAACCCAGAGAGTTAGAAAGATGTTTGCAAGGAATACAAATAGAACTAGGGAAAGAAATGGCAGGCATATGTAGAAGAGGATGGGCATTGTTAACAAGCTATCATATTATATGTAAAAGTAGAGAGAAATTGCTAGAGGAAAAGGTTCCAGTGAAAAAGGAGTTAGCTGTTTTGCAAGAGAAGCTTTCTATGTTACAGCATCCAAACTTTCTTTTAGAAGAGCAAGCTAAAAATTTTCAGGTGGTAGAAGAAAAGGCAGCTGTAAGTTTAGTTCAGGAAAAAAAAAAAACAAAACATAAGAGGAAAATGGATGCATCTGTGGGGCCTGACTGGGGCCCAGACACCTGGGAGGAAATTGTGTGGGAGGAAAATGAAAGAAATGTAAGTGAAGAGGCTTCTAGGAATGTGGGAACAAGTCTAAAACTATGAAGGAAGCAGGAGAATCAGGGGGGTCACACAGTGCTTAAGGAAGTAACTGAGGGTTTCAGTCAGCAGGAGGTCACTGACATTTTAAGTTAATGCACCCCAAAAAATAGGAGAATCATTAGTATCTTGGACAGTGAGAATCAGTGATGAAGGGGCCAGAGGAGTATGGATAGATAACATAGATTGTTTGAAATTTATAGGTAATAATCAGAATTATTTTGTACAACAAGCCTTTAGGGATTACCATATTCAAGGAGGTAATAATGGAATTAATCTGTTAGCTTTAGCTACCAAGGTATGTAGTAAGCAATATCTCATTGATTCTACATGGTCTAGTAGAGGTAGACTCTGGTATTCACTTAGAGACTACGAGAAAGTTAAAGAAAAAGATAATAAAAACCACAATAATGATTGGAGATGCAGATGCATATCATAGCACCCCCTTAACCATTTCTCATAGGAATATAATAGTGAGGACTGCTTCTCCTGCTTACAAGCACCATATCCAGGAACACCTGATTCAGCAGGATATGATTTACATTACATAGAGAACATTTGGTTGGATAGAAAAGAAATTTTAAAATATCTCCACTGGAATATGTATGAGAATCCCTAAAAATCATGTTGGATGGATATTAACTAAATCAGAATTTGCAGCTCAAGGAATGTATTTATTGGCTGAAGTAATAGATTCTAATTCTCAAGGAGAAATTATTGTGACATTGCAAAATTTAGCTGAAGAAACTATACAGTTTTGTAAAAATGATAAACTATTATTATATTATTATTATAGATTATTATTCCTTATGAAACACTACCACTTGTGAAAACTGACCCTCCTTCAAAATAACTATCAGAAGAACTAAAGGGTTTGGTTCTACTGATAGAATAAAATTGGGAGCTAAAGTATAGGTAAAATGGAAGCCAGACAATGTTCCATAGGCTGTGGAGATTACAGTACATGGGAAAGATGATACTGTAACTGTTATTTGGGAGAAGATGATTATCAAATGGAGCCCTTAACTCATATCTTACTGTAAATAAGGCTATGATCATGGGTTCATGGACTCCAGAAGTATGAGTGATGCTATATCTACCCTGCTTCTGCTTATTGTCTCATTATTCTTTTTGATTTTTGTCTGTTCAACTTGTTTGCTAGATTTGGTTCCCACAGGCTTAGTGCCCTCCACTTGTGGATGCTTAAGCAGGATATCACCCTGTCTAAGGTTACCATATCTCACCCTTGGACCTGGCATTGACTAAATTCCATATACTGGCTAAAAAACTGACCCCTGAAATGGGATCTCTCGAGTTAGGGACAGCTTTTACATCCAGTCTCGGCAGGAAGTAGTTATAGAAAAAAGAGAACTTTGCCCCTTACCTGAAGGGATTTGAGGTCCCATTTGTTTGAAGGGGAATGATGGGGTGCTTGTACTCAAGATCCCACCCTAGGATATTGCTTTATGTGTTTATTTTGTTATCCCTGTTATAATAAAGTTATGTTGATACCAGTTACCCCTAAATTCCCAACTGATCTGTTAATGAACATGAAAAATCCTGGGGCTGAATGTAATATCAAAGTAATTTGAAAATTTTCCCTGCCCCTTAATAGACCCGAGTGACCTGCTTTGAGGTTTGGCCCAGTCCACAGTTTGAGTCACATAAAGCCCATGGTGGAAGGAGCTTGCTGAAAGAGTGGAGCAGGAAAGGGGCAGCTGAGAGTAAGGTGGAGCTGAGAGAGAGGCAGTAAGCAGAACAGCTAGACTGGTTGAGAGAGGGGCATTTTGCCTAAGGGAGTTTGTTTGTGGGGAGGTCTGATGGAGGGAAGGCTTAGGGATGGTAATCCTCCCTCTATTGGTAGTGCATACACACTTCCTTGTCATCATGTGGGAATTGGCTTTCTGGTATCTGAATAAATATTTTGGCTTTGTCTTTGAGGAAGAGAGTGTACATTTCTCCAGTTTACCCTAGATTTACATTTGCATATCCTTGGTGGCTGCTGTGGGTATCACAGTGATGCAACAGTGATAACAGCGATCACAACACCTATCTCATCTCTGTTACTTATAATTTGTGTGGTCTAAGTTACTCAGTTCACATGTATAGGCTTTTGTTTCCTCATCGATATAAAATGAGAGAGATTGAACTTTTTCTAGATCTACAATCCCATTTAGCAGAATGGCTTAATTTTTTTTTTTTAAGTCTAGATTCTTGGACACAGAAAAAAATTTCATTCTTTTCCTAGTATTCATTCATTCATTCATTCAATATTTATTAAGCACCTACTTTGTAAGCATTGTAAGTATTGGGGATACAAAAATGGCAATAATCAGAGCTTGACCTCAAGGAGCTTGTGATTTAATGGCAGAGACAATATGTAAATAAATAGGTACAAAGCAAACTATATACAGGACAAATTTTGTTATTGTTTCATTTGCGTCCAACTCTTTGTGACTCCATTTGGAGTTTTCCTGACAAGTGTTTTGCCATTTCCTTTTCTAGCTCGTTTTTATAGGTGAGGAAAACAGGGGCAAGTAATTTGCTCAAAGTCAAACAGTTATTAAGTGCTGGGGCCAGATTTGAACTCAGAAAGATGTCTTAATTTCAGACTGGGTGCTCTGTGTACTGAATCACCTAGCTTCTGTAGGATAAAGAGGAAATAATTTTAAAAGAAAGCACTTGAATTAGAAGAGGTCTTGGGGGACAGCTAGAGAAAATGCTTAGAGCTAAAAGATGGAGTGTCTTCTTTGTAGAACAGCCAGGAAGTCAGTGTAACTGGATCAAAGAGTCTGTATTGGAGGAAAAGATGTAAGAAGAGTGATGAGGCTGTGAAGGAATTTGAATGCCAAACAGAATATTTTGTATTTGTTCCTGGAGACAATAGGAAGCAACTGGAGTTTGAGTATGGTGGGGGCTAAGGGTAGAGGAAGGGACATTCTTTGATTGAACTTGAGCTTTATGAAAATCACCTTAGTGGTTGAATAGAGCATGAATAGGACTGAGGAAAGATTTCAGGCAGGAAGACCATGTTGTGCTGCAGTGTCCAACTCTTCATGACCTCATGGACCATAGCATGCCAGGCCCTTCTATTTTTTATTATCTCTTAAAGTCTGTCCAAGTTCATGTTCATTGTTTCCATGACATAATCTGTCCATCTCATCCTCTGCCATCTTCCTTTTCTTTTTGCCTTCAATTTTTCCCAACAACAGGATCTTTTCTAATGAGTCTCATCTTCTCATTTTGTGGTCAAAATATTGAAGTTTCAGCTTCAGTTTTGACCTTCCAGGAAAGAGCCTGAATGAATTTCTTAAAGTATTAACTGATTTGATCCCCTTGCTGTCCAAAAGATTCTCAAAACTCTTTTCCAGAACCACAATTCAAAAGCATGAATTCTTCAGGCACTCAGCTTTCCTTACAGTGCAACTCTCCCACCCATACACTGCTACTGAAAAAAGCAAAAAATAACATAGCTTTGACTATATGGACCTTTGTCTTCAAGGTGATGTCTCTGCTTTTCATATGCTTTCTAGTTTCCCATTAGCTTCCTTCCAAGGAACAAGAGTCTTTCAATTTCATGACTGTAGTTGCTGTCTGTGGTGATCTTTGAGCCCAAGAATATGAAATCTGACACTGCTTCCCTTTCTTCTTTCTCTGCCAAGAAGTGATGGTACTAGTTTCAAAGATCTTAGGGATTTTAATGTTAAGATTCAAGCCAGTTTTTACGATCTCTTTCATCCTCATCAAGTGGCATCTTAATTCCTCCTCACTTTCTGCCATCAGAATGATATGATCTACATGTCTGAGATTATTGATCTTTTCCCCAGCAACCTTAATTCTGGCTTTATTGCAACAGTGTAGGCCAGAGGGGAGAAGTGCCTGAAACAAAAGGCGGAGGGGATATTAGAGAAATGTTGCAAAGGTAAAATCAAGAGTCCTTGGCAACACCTTGGATATGAAAAGTGAGAGATAGTGAAGAATCCAGGGTGATGCCCAGTTTATGAGACTGAGGAACTGGGAGGATGGTACTCTCTATGGTAATACAGATTTTCTTTCTTTTTTTAATTCTTCTGTTTATTATCATTGTGTTGGAAGACAATATCTATTATTTCACTGACATAGGAAACTTCCATAATCCTTATGCAGATCAATATCTGTTCTGCAAACTTATAATTTTAGAAAACATCCTAGAGCACTGACATGTGATGACAATTATATGGGGTCATATAGCCTGTATGTGGAAGAGACAAGGCTTGAAAATGTCTTTCTGGACTCAAGGCCATCTTCCTATTTGCTAAACAATGGTGCCTCACTACCCTGAGACCACACTGAGTAAAACTCCCATGGGAATCATCACTGGAAGTCAGAGGTGTGCTGGATTCATGACCACCCTCTTGGAGGAGGATAATTGTTACATTTTCACTGTGAGCATTTATACCTTGGATACCAGCAAATATTCCAGACAGAACTTGATTGTTCTGTTGATTTCTAGACTTAAGAAAGTGATAGAGAAAATTTCATAATGAAGATTAAAATTAAAAGTGTATTCTTTTCTTCGGGAAGTTGGTTGTTAAACATTCACCAACATATCACTGAAATTATTTTCTTGAGTTGGACAAGAAGTACATGCCTAGAAAAAAAATCATTCAATTATCATCTGTAGAAGGAAATAATTTTGAACGTCTAAAAATCCTGGCTACTTATTAATAATCAAGCATGATACCCACCCCCTGAAAGAGGCTGACATACTCAAGGTATAGAATGTGGCACAATTTTTGGACATAGTAATTGTGTGTATTTGTTTTGAGTGACTATGCTTATCTATTATAAGTACAATATTTTCTTTTTATTCATTTGGGGTAGGAATTTGGGAGACAGAAGGGAGCTATTACTAAAATTGCTCCCCCGAAAAAGAAAATAGGGAAGAAAAGTGTTATTTAAGCATTTTTAAATGAATGGAAGTGTTCAGAGGTTCAAAAGGAAACAGATAAGCTGGGTAGTTTTCAAAGTAATATGTTAAGATATATTTTATACACATACACACATATGTACACACATTCATATGTGTGTACATATAAATATACACACATGTATGTGCATCTAAATCTATGTATTTATAGACAGACATTCACAGTTTTACACAAAATCCTCTTTTTATGTTCTAATTTTTATATGGAAATATTTATTTTTTGGTGTTTGAAAAAGTTTACAATTAAAAAATAAAAGTTGTTCATTTAGATAAATTATTTGTTAAACTCCCTTCAGTCATTGGATTATCCCGTGGAGAAAAATCAAGGAAAATTTCAAGTATGCATATGGTTATAATCTGCTTTAGTCATAGTACTTAAGTACTAGAATACTAATACCACCCTAGGCTAACAGTAATTCTTGGGACTCTGATGAAATGTATTTTGTAGAAAGACTAAATTATTTTAAGATTTTTTTCTTTTTAATGAAGTAAAAATTGTTCACACTTTTCAGTCATGTCCAACTTGTGTTCCCACTTGGAATTTTCTTGGTAAGGGTACTGGAGTGGTTTGCCATTTCCTTCTCCAGCTCATCTTATGGATGAAGAAACTGAGCCAAATAGGGTTAAGTGACTTGTCCAGGGTCACACAGCTAGTAAGTGTCTGAGGTCAGGATATTTTGACTCCAGACCCAGTGCTCTATCCACTGTGCAACCCAGCTGCCTGAAGTACAAAATAATCTACCATAAATGTACAATGTTTGGTAAGCAGTCTAGCATAAAAAATAATCAGAAATATCAATTGTAGAATTTCATTATCAAGGAAAAGTGACATCATTTCTAAAGATTGAGTTTCATAAATTCTAAATTCTTTGGCAATTTGCTTGAGCTGGTAAGAAATAGCAGATCAGTTTTAAAAAGGATTGTTTATTCTAAAAATATGAAGATTACATTTAGCAAAACAGAACCAGTTAAGATGGGTTTTGTTGTTATTTTTACAGTTTTATGAAAATCAAAGCAAAATGCTAACACCAACCCGACAACAAAAAACACTTCACATAATTAACTACCAGTTGTTATGAGGTTTTATCTTTTCTCTCCAGGGAAATGTATTCAGCCGTGGGAAAGAAACATGAAACCAAAAATGAAAGAATAGCTTGGAATAACACAATAAGGAACAGGAAAAAAAGTTTGCTCAGCACTTTCATGTGTTAGAAGCTTTTGATTTTCTAAGCGGTGTACCAGGGGACCCTGGGATTGCCCCTAGGATGACATGCCAGCTCCCTAGCTTCTCACTGAAGTCCTTTCAAGTGCAGTCTACAACTTATGTTTACAGTCATATTTTTTAATCCTGTGTTTCATGTATTCTCTGCTCCATCCAAAAGAGACTAATACCTTTCTCTGGTCCATATTTTTGTTTAGCTACCTGGTACACTCCCACCCCCAATCTATTCTCTGTATCTAGAATATACTCTTTCCTCATTTCTGTCTATGGGAATTACCCTTCCTTAAAATTTACAGTCCTTCACAAGATGTCTTAAAATGTATCTTCTCAGCCTGATTTTATATCATGCCCCCATTATGTCATCTACAATAGACCCACATGTTGTTAGGCTTATCTGACATTTCAATTTGATGTCCCCACATCTAAAACGTTTTTTCCAGCTCATGCCTGCATTTTACATCTCCCTACTTTCCTTCAAGTCCTAGCTTAAGTAACATCTCCTAGAAAAGACCTTTCCATGAAATGTCAGGATTCTGAGTTCAAATTCCCCTGTTAATACTTACTACTTCTGTGACTTGGGGAAAGTTTCTTAGCCTCTCTGTTTCCCTGTTTCTTCATCTGTAAAAATGAAGGAATCAAAGTAAATGGGCTTTCTGATCTGTTAGGACTGTTTTTATGCTACCCTCCCATTTTGTAGTACTTACCCTTCTCATGATTTTATATTTAATTCATTAATATTTTTTGTATTTGTTTAAATGTGCACATATTGTTCTCTCCAATAGAATGAAAGCTCTTTGAGGAGTCACTGATTTTATTTATTAAATTCCTATCATGTCCCTAACACTGTGCAGCACTAGGCATATAGTGGACATTTTAATGTTCCTGGTGAATTTAATTCACCAGGAATTAATTAAATTAAACCAAATTTAAATACTAATTCCTTCAAGAATTCTTCCTTGATATTTTGAAGTAAAATTGCTCACTTTCTCTTCAAATTTCCTTAGAGTGCTTAGTCTAGATACCTCAAAGCTGTCTATCACTTTTTCATGGTGGTCTTGAGACTGTCTTGGAGTCAAGAAGAACTCTGTTCCAATTTTACTCCAGTTGCTTACAGTCGGTGTGACCTTGGAAAGGTCACAATGTTTCTGGGTTTTAATTTCCTTATCTGTAAACTGAGAAGGTTGGACCAATGGACCTTGATGTCCCTATCTAGCTTTAAATCTATGATCCAGTCTTATGGCCCATTGATTTGTACCTATCTTTCCCCTGCTAGTAGAACATAAACTCTTAGAGAGCAAACAATAGTTTTTAACTTTGCATTTCCAAATCCTTACTCAAGACTTTGGGAATTGTACAATAAATAGGAGGTCAACAAATGTTTGTTGAATTTTGTTAGAATTGCTATGAAGCTAAAAGAGCTGGAAATCTTGGGAGTCCTATTCATAATGGATAATGGGTTTGGAAGGAATTTTATTTATTTAAAATAACATTTTGTTATCAAATTACATGTAAAAAAACAATTTTTTACATTCTTTAAAAAAATGAGTTCCAAATTCTCTCCCTTCCTCGTTCCACTCCCCATGTTGAATTGCCATTCAGTCATCACTACCACTCAGTAGTCTGTTTTTAAAGAGGCAAGAAGAATGCTTACCACATTCTATATGAAAAGTCTTCTTACTTCCTATGGATTTGGAAAGAATGGGATGTCTCCCGCCTATTCCTTATTTGCTTCATGGGGAAGAGGAACATAGCAGTCTGAATGCCTTGTTTCCTACTGTTTACTCTGCTGTGAATACGTGTAAACCAGTGAAGACTTAGCTCTAGGGAAGGAGGATTCTACCGTGTCAATAAAAAGAGGCAAGGGGTGAACAAGCCTTCAACATGTCATGTTATTTCTTCTAAGCTGCTCTGAGTAAGCATCACCCTCAAATCACTGAGGTATGAAACTATAAGGCTTGAAAGACATGAAACACAACTAGGAATTCAAAAGAATAAAAGAAAAATCCTCTAACATTGCCTCATAGTAGTACCCCATGTCACGTATAATATATTATTTCCCTCATCCAAAATAATATTAAACCAACAAGGGCATGACTTTCTGGGATATAGTCCCTAGTTCATATTACTGGATATGGAAATATTAGGTTTATCTACCACAGGAAGTCTAAGGGACAGAGTAAAATAAATCTGCTTATTTTATCTTGGAATTCTTGGGGATCCTCAGGCAGTATGGGCTAATGATCAGTGTTTTGTGACAATAGAGGAGATGTTTCCAATGGCAGATGGGGGAAGTCAGTGAATGTGAAATATTTTAAGATTGATCAACATGATAAGAGCTCACCTTTTGTAAGAAACACACACACACATACATTTACATATATATGAATATATGATACTCTACAATCCTATTATGGCAAAAGGAACCCACTTTCATCAAAATCTATAGTTCTAAGGAAAAGCAAACTTCTGTGGATAAAAAGTGCAAAAGGGAAGAAAGAGATTGAAAGACTAGTCAAAGACTTTACTTATTAATCAAAGTCTGGATAACCAGCTGTCAGGTGTGTTGTAGAAATTTGTTATGCAAAATGTTGGATCTTTGCAATTATGTTATTTTTTTTAATTTAAGACTTTTCATTTGTTCATTTGTTTTGTTTGTCTCATAAGTCCCTATAGGTCTGGATAGAGATGAATGAAGCAAGTCTTTAGGTACCACTTTATAAGTAATTTAATTCTGATTTAAAATCTTTATTTAAAATCTTTCTACTCAAGTATAGATTGCTGTCAATTTGCCATAACATTACTTAACAGACCAGTCTTCCTGATCACACTGATATCTTTCAATAAGTTTACCTGACAATTTCAATCTCTTGATCAATGATTGGGTACTACATAAATTTTACCTTGGATGTTCCACTTAGCCTACATATTTCAAGTAATACTTCTCTGAGATTTCTTTAAATCAGCCCTTATTTTAGAATAGATACCAGATCACTGATGTACTAGCTTAAGGAGTTAACATAGATGTCCCAGTTCATATTTCAACATGAAGAGAAGTCTTAGGGGAACATGAGATTTGTCATATTAAGAAAAGATTAAATTTTAACTTTTTGTCCTCAGAGATCAGAACTAGGAACAAGGAACTAGAAATGAGCATAAAGGGTGCAAAGAAGCAGATTTAGGTTTGATTTAAAGAAAAACTTTCTAACCATTAAAATTATCCTAAAGTAAATCTCTCATCATTTGTCTTCAAGAAAAGGCTAGACGAGTTTTTCTCATTGTAGTACAGGTTCTTAGGCATCTTTAAATTACAGACTGGATCAGAAGTGTCCAGCACATAGGCCACAACACTCCTGAGTACAGACAAAACAAGAGATTAAAATATAATTAGGAAATATTTAACAAAATAAATAAAATACAATAGAACATAGTGTTCATTTGTGTTTTTCTAAGTCAATATGTGGCCTGCAGTGTTTTTTGTACAGTTAATAGATCCCTTTTCTATTTGAGTTTGACATAACTGGACTAGATTGTCTTTGAAAGGCAGATATTATAGAATTCCCATTTCCTGATCCTGAAGACAGCAAGTATAAAAGTATATATAATATATATGTATATATATATACATATATATACATATATTAGTGGGGAATAGCTATATTAGGAACTACTGTCTCAGTGCCTGAAGTAATATACTCAAATTTTATTACTGGGGTTCTAAAAAATGCAAAATAGAATTCATTCAAGGGAAGCATTTGGATGGTTCTAATGATAGTTTCACACACAAAACAAACTTAAATAATTGGAAAAACCTTCAAAAATTACATGTTTAATTCTGGTAGACCAGTTTTGCAATGACCAATGACCTCATCAGGCTATTGTTTCCATTTGCAAAACTGTGAAATCTCCAAACAATGACTGATGGTGTAGGTGAAAAATGAAATTTCAGCGTTGCCACAAATATATCAAAAATTTTAGTTATGAAAGAAGTAGTCATAGACTTTATTGGGATTTTCAGGAAGTCTACATGAAACTTTTAGATTAATCAATTATTCAGTTAGTACATACATAATTACATGTATATATGTGTGCTTATATGTCTCTCTCTATATACATATACATATACACACAATTAATTAGAAAATAGAAATACAAAGACAATAATGAAACTGTTTCCATCCTCAAAGAGCCTACAATTCAGTCAATAAACATTTCTTAAGCACCTACTACGGACCAGGTATTGTGCTAAAATAAACTCTATATTCCACAGTTACGCTGTTTGTGGTTGCCTATTTACAATAGGAACCTATTATCACTTTAAATTGTTTTTGTATTCATCCAAACTTGTAAAACACTAGTAGGTCTTCCACATTTAAGTTTTTATTGCTACAAACCATTCTAAAAGTCTACAATAAAAAAAAATCACTAAGATGTAAACGCAGCAAATTACAAGGAAGTTCCAATGAGAGGGAATGAAATTGATCAGTCAGGAAATTTTATTAAACCCATTCTATGGCATAAAAAGACAAAAAAAATGAATCATGAAACCATTAATATTGTACTACTCTACCCCTTAAGCCCAGATTTATTGATCTCTTCTGACTGAATTTAAAGAAACATTTCTGAGGCGAGTCAGGGTCCACGTTACATGGAAATTAAACCTGGAAGACAATAATTTTTTTTAGTCTAATTTTATCATTGGTAAAATGAGGAAAGTGAGACCTAGAAAGGTGAAGAGACTGTCTTAAGATCAATGAGATCACTAGGGCTCAATTCACTGTACCATAGTGCTACTAATTTTAATGAGGCTTTCATTTTAAGATGATAGGGAAATTGAGTTTCCCTTTGAGTTATCTTATTCATAATGAAGGAAATTTATAGTCCTGATAGAATCATCATTTTGTCCTCAAAGTTTTATATGAACTTTTCCAGAACAGACCGTACTCAATGTGGCTCACCCTTAAATTTAGAAGGCAGTGAATACAAGCAGTCATTGACACATGTACAATGTTAAGACAGGATAAGTGCTTATGTGTTCCTTTATGTTCCCCCAAAGACCCTTCACATTGTGTGATTCACTGTACAACCACCATTGAGTGATAGCTCTTCTAAAATAACAAGGATTAAAGTGTACACTTTGCTCCCTGACACTTCCACTCTAGTTGAGATTCTACCTCCCATGTTATAAAGAGGAAATCTATTACTCAGCACTGCTTGCTTAAATGAAAGATAAATTTTTCTTCCAGATAGGACAGATCAGTGAGGCTCATAAAATATTAATGATGAAAGCTTTGGGAATTAGATGTATCCCTGACCATAGGTTTCTCTTGACAGTGGAGCTCTAACAGTGTAAGCTATTTCTTTCATATGATCCCCATCAAGAAGGAAATAAAGGCTAAAGAATACATTGCTTCAGGTTCAAATGGATGTAGGTATTTACAAAAGGTAAAGATTATTTTTAAAATTCCTTGTTTGAATGTTTCTTAACTACCTAATATATTTTATTCTAGGTTGAATTGGGATGAATTCTCCAAAGTGCTCATGTAGCCGACTGCCTGGGACTTACTATTAGAAAGGCACATACTGGTTATTGTTCATATTGTCATATAATCAAGAAATAACGGATGTGTAGTGATTTGACGGATTTGTCAAGGAAGTTGATAATGAATTGACTATGCGTTCATGTGTACTATGTATAGTATTAATGACAGAATACATTTAGATGCCGTAAAATAGTAATAATCAATAAACCATGCAATCTTAGCTCAGTAAAATTAATATTTTGAGTCTTTTAAAAATTACAGATACATATAGTATTTCTTGAGTTGTTGAATTACCATCACCCATGTTGAATTACCATTCAGTGATCACTAACACTTGAATAGTTTTTAGCCTATTTCTTCAAATAAATCATGAAATGGAATCTAGAAGTAGAAAAATTAGAGAAGCTATCACGTATGGTCATCTACTAACAGCACCATTAGCTATATTTTCTGTGAATACCTGCATCGTGCTGGAATCTTTGCATTCTATTGAGTGACAGGATATTTTATGGTTTTGTATCTGTATATTCGCTAACTTTCAAAAATCATTTGGAGAAGAGTTCCACTGAAGCTTTTGGTAAAGTTTCACAAAGTTATCTCATGAAAAATATAGTCAAACCAACTTTAAAGATCATTTATTTATGATCAAATTGGTGAAGAAAAAATAGCACCTCAAATTATTATTTTCATTCACAATCACATCAGGAGAAAGGAAACGTATTTTTCAATGTCAAAACTAAAAAAAAATAAAGAAAGTGCCAGTTATTATAGTACTTAAATTCGTGACAGTATAAACTAACGTGATGAACTACTTTATAAGAATTTAGATTTCTAATGCAGGCGTTGTCCTCTCTTTCCCTTTGGATCTCAGACAGCAGAGTACCTAGCACAAAAGAACAAAGATTTAGAGTTCTATAGGTCTCAGAGAGATAACTTCATCATTTTATAGTTAAGAAAGCTGAGACATATGGAACTTATGTGATTTCTCCAAATTCATGTAGGCAGTAAGAAATCTGTCAGAGACAGAATATTAACCCAGCTCCTCTGAGTCCAAAGTTAGTGTTTTTTACACTGTGCCACAATGAATTCTCTACTGTTGAATCAATTTTTAATGAATAAAATTAATTCCTTGGTTCATTATTCAAAAATAGTAAGTATATAGATACATATGAATATATACACATACATACATATACACACATAAACATATACATATATTTTTAAATTGGTCATGTCATATATTCCTTTGCCAAAACAGTAAAGGTTTTTATAATCAAACTGTAGAATTTTTTCATCTCCTAAGAAACCAATATTTTAGGTGTAAATAAATATAATTTGATATCATAAATCTGTCTTGAATATTTAACATAATTTTCTTATGCCTAAGAAGTGTGATTCCATTGTTCTAGATTTATTAAGTGTACCCATATCTATATAATTTTATATTGGCAAAATGGATACACTTTCTTGATAGTTCTTTGGTAGGGCATAAGATCATGAACCTGCAGTTTCTTCATAGAAACACTAGATATCTGGTTCTGATGCATCTTTGGTAGCCTAAACCTGGTAGCTTCCTCCTCATTTGATAATTGGACCTTTGGAAAATTCACAGATTTAAGTCATGCTCTCAACCAAATAACAATCTTAATCATGGCAGCACTTTGTAAGTCATGTATTATCCCTATAAAGGAGCATAGAACTCACAATATGATAGGATGGACAAAGGTATTTAAATTTAATCAGAAAGTAGTAGGCAACAATTATGTTTTTGGAACCAAACATACTCCAAAGGCAATACAGTCCAACCCCTATCATTTTTGCAATTCAAAAATATGAGATCAGCAAGATTATGTGCCTTGTCTGTGTTCAAAAACATCAGAACTGGAATTTAAATCTATGTCCTCTGACTCCAGAGGAGTAGACCTTTAGGCTAACTAGTGTGGTTTGTTGTGTGTGTGTGTGTGTGTGTGTGTGTGTGTGTGTGTGTGTGTGTGTGTGTGTATGTGTGTATTCAGCTTATATACTTATGAGCAATCATGATAAACACATAGATAAGTAAAATACATGATAGGGAATCATACTAGGGTGGAGTAGGAAAACTAGAGGATAAATCCAAAGTGCTCTAAGGATATTTGAGTGAGAACACTTTCATCTGAGGGTATCAGGCTGAGTTGAGCCCTGAAGGAAGATAAGGATTCTTCTCTAAGAAAGGATCTCTACAGGAGACAAGGACAGCGTGCGTGACAGGCATTTGGGACATCCTATAGAGTTCCAGGAACACTTGATATTCAAGTGTCCATTTGGGAAAGTGGTTCTGTGAAGAGTACATAATTTGAAATGAGGATGGAAAGTTGGTAGACCTCTGACTATGTCACTTAGCTTTCAGAGTCTCTCATCTGGCCTTGACCTGGAAACATAAGTACAGTGGGAGAACTCCTTTGTTCAAAGGAAGATAAAAATAAAGTATAAATATATATATATAAAAGTATAAAAATAAATTTGACTGAAGAAGCAAGCCCCAGACTATCTGAGTAGGGATGTGGGAGAAACTAGGGAGGAGTGAGAGGCAGAAAAAGAGGCATCCCTAGGATATATGGATAATTCAGAATTGACTATAGTATAAAAAGGTATCTATTTAGAGACTAAACCCTGAGAATGGGTGCTATTTTTGTCTTCATTTTAACAGTGAGAAAACCAAGGCAGTGACTTATCCAGGGTCACACATTCTTCCCAGTGCTCTATCCACTGTGGATTGATTAATTGCATGACCTTAGACCAGTTATCCTAGCTTCTCTGGGTTCCTTATTTCTTCATTTATAAAATGAAGGGATTAAAATCAAAGGTGTCAAATCCACAGCCTCCATGTTACCTGAACAAGATTAAACTATTATTAGAAAATATTTGTTAAAAGAAATTAAAATACAATAAAGCATAGATAACATTACATTTTAAAACTGTCAGTATGCTGCACGGTTCCTTATGAAAGTGTATTAGAGATTAGACTTGGATACAGGTCTTCCAGAGTCCTAGTTTAGCTCCCTATCCCAGGATTTCTTAATGTTTTGTGTGTCGTGAATGAAACCTATGGATCTCTTCTCAGAATTATGTTTTTAAATGCATAAAATAAAATACATCAGATTGCAAAGTCAAACAAATATACTGAAACAAAATTATAAAAATATTAAAAAATGAAAAGATTAGTGACTCCAGTTTAAAAAAATTCATTTTATTCAATTCCATACTACTTCTCAAAGTCTTTAATCATTTAATTTAGCAAAATTATATCATTATAATTAAAGCAGTATGTCATATCACGCTATTTTAATTTGTTCCTTAAAAAGTACCTTCAGATAAGGAGATTGATGATATAAAATATATAAAAAAGTTTCCTATGGTGTGAAAAAAATGTTTTATGCTCGCAAATAGCTTCAATGAAATTCAATTCAACAACTATTAGTGGATGCCTGTTATGTATTTATCACTATGACAAGACAAGAATTTTTTAGACAAGAATTGTACTTTTCATAAAAATGCCAGAAGGGTAAAGGGGATGTTTAGTATTCATAACTTGATTAAAATGCTTTTAAGAACATTAGTGATAATAGCAATAACTTGGTATGAAGGCTAAAAGTATTTTGTTGCTGTTGTAGCTCAGTCATGCCTGACTCTCCTTAAGCCCATTTGGCATTTTCTTGGCAAAAATACTGGAGCGGTTTGCCATTTCCTTCTCTAGTTCATTTTATAGATGAGAAACTGAGGCAAACAGGATTAAGTGACTTGCCCAGAGTCACCCAGCTAGTAAGTGTCTGAGGCCAGATTTGAACTCAGGTCTTCCTGACTCCAGGACTAGCACTCTATCCATTGTGCTACCTATCTCCCATCCACCCTCACCCCCCCCACACACACACACACATCTGGGGGAGAAATAGTATGGGAGGCAGTGTGATCTAGAGACAAGAACTAAGTTTGGTGGGAGAGAATGTGGTCTCATGTCCAAGGTCACCTACTCACTATTCCCTATGTAGAATGTAACATCCCTGAGAATAAAGGTATTTCCCTTTTTTTCTTCTATGTCTAGCATGTAAGTATCTGCATATAGTAGGTGCTTGATAAATGCTTTTTTATAATTTTAATATTATTATTAATAATTAAGACAACATGTATATGGTGCTTATTATGTTCCAGGTCCAAGGCTAAGATATTTACAGTTATCTCATTTCATTGTCCCAACAACCCTGGGTGATAGTTGCTACTATTTTCCCCATTTTACAGAGGAAGAAACTGAGGTTAACAGAGGTTAAGTGACTTGTCCAAGTTCACAGTCTTCCTGAATCTAGACCCGGTGATCTATGCCTTATACATTGATTAATTATGTGACCTTAGACAAGTCAAATAGCTTCTCTAGGTCCCTATTCTGCTCAGTTGTCAAGTGAAGAGTTTGGAATCAAAATTGTCAAACATATGCCCCACTGGCCTCATGCTTCCTGCAGTATTGCCTGAGCCAGATTAAAATGCAATTGGGAAATATTTAACAAAATAGATAAAAATGTAATAAAACATAGATAACATTACATTTTAAAACAAAATCAATATGCTTCCTGCAGCGATCTTTATGAATGGATTAGTGGCCCCTTTTCTGTTTGAGGTTGACACCAGTGGTCTCAGTGATCTCTTATTAGGTCTCTTCCAGCTACAAATCTGTCTTGCTATGTTTCTTCTGGCTCTTACTTGATAAATGGAAATAAAGAATTAAAATCATTAGAATTTACTCAGGGGGAAATCAAAAGGGTGTTGCCCTAGTTTCCAGTGGTAGTAGGGATAATACAATCTCAACCTCCAATTAGGACAGAGGTATCCCAGGAGTTCCTGGGGGAAGGTATGTATGAATATGCCAGTGAGAGAATGTAAGAACTGAGTTAGAAAGAATATTTTAATCATGGATCCATGAGAGTGTGTGGGAGGAACTACGCCAGATTAGATGACAACACAAAAACTTCCATTGTGACTTCAGGTCATGAGTGATCTGTATCATGGTGTAACGTGCTGTCATTATGTCCATTATATCTCTCATTCATCCTGTAAATGGACCTAGAGAAAATTCAGAGAAGGACAACTCCAATGATCATGTCATTGAAGCCATGTCACTAAAAAGAATGAAGACTGATTTTAAGGACTGACTCATCAGTCTTAAAGGACAGTACTGAGAGATGATGTGTTTACGTTAATGAAATTATCAAGGGTATGGCTTGATAGCCCATTGAATTTATTCACCAAATCCCAAAATAAGGTATATACTGAAAGTATGCCTTACATTGTGGGGACACGTAAAGGACTTTTTTATTTTATATGTTATAAGCAGGACATTTTACCCCCACCTAACCCCGAGAAGTTGTATCTTCTATGAACCTAGACGTTTAATTTTTGTTTTCTCCTTAGTGAGTATGGGAGCTCCTTGAAGGGCCCATTTTTTTTTTCAATCTATCTTCCTTTATATATGCAGTACTTAGTGCAGAGTCTGGCACATAATAGATACTTAAGAGATGCTTTTTAAATATTTGTTGAGCATAAGTTTCTCACATATATGTGGGGGTATGTAAATATATAGTTGGTTGGTTGTTGTCCTTTGTTGTTGAAGAGGACCAAAATGACATCACCGTGACAAAGTCAAATTTTGACATGTCCTACTGTAGTTGATCAGATCAATACAAGCTCAGAATAGTCTACCAGAGGTAGGGCACAGATAGTCCATGTGAACATTAGGGGTGGATAAAATAGTATGGGTGATATCTTTTAACTCATGCGTAAATTGGATTTAAGTGAGGCAGAATTACTTGAAGTCGTCAACCTCACTCTCTCCTCTAGAGTCATCATAGTCCAGTGGCAGGACAGAATCAAGATGACTGATGATGGCTCAGGATGCAGGGGATGACCTTGGCGTCTTTGAGGTCTAACTAAGTTCTAAGAGCTCCACATCATCTGCTTCAGCTGCCTTCACATGCATGCTGGAACAAATTGTTCTTATCTGCCTATTCCACTAGGGGAGGTCTTCACATGCTTGGGGTAGACCTTGAGGTTTGAGACCTCTTGGTTACTCTCAACCTGGTTTGGCCCATATGCCAAAATGGTTTACCAGGGTATGATCACTGTGCATGCTGCATATTCTTGGAGCCATGGGTGAGTTGGTGGAACAGGTGGGCATTAAAGGTGGAAAGCAGTCCTGAAAAGGGCTTGGGAGCCATCACATCAAAGGTACTGGTCCTCCCTGAACACACCCTACACCCCATAAATATATATACATATATACATACACACACACACACACACACACACACACACACACACACACACACACACACACATATATATATATATATATATATATATATATATATATATATACATACATATATAGAATCCAGTGATGAAAAAGGATTAATATAATGAAGTTTTGGGAACATAAAGGGATGAGAGCTAGAAGAGGTATCCCCATAATATATATATGGACAATTCCAAATTGCTTTTAATTTAAAAGACAAATTTTAAATGCTAGGGCCTGGGGGGAAATCATATCCTCAAAAATATACATATCAACTTTCTTAAAATATTCTCAAATCTCATTTCACATATGAAGAAAGAACAACTGAAGTCATGCAAAATTAACAAGCTAATGTTCAATTCTAAATCTGTTCTCAAAAAAGAAAATGGGCATATGCTGAGAAGTGGCACATTTCATACTTCCCTTGTGTTAACCCGGCCATACTCCTGAGCTGATGCCTTACTGCTGACTGCAGTGGAATGAAGCATAGGAATAAATGTCAGAAGGCCTGAATTTTAATCCTGCTTCTCACTTATATATTTGGGACTTCAAGGAAGTTATCATTTGATCCAAGTCACTTTTCTTCATCTGTAGAATGAAAGGTTTGAAACAAATGATTCCATGGATAGCATTTAGTTCTCTATGATTCTGTGAGAGATTTACAAATATTAATATTATATACATATAACATATATGATAATACTAGTTCATATTTTTATAGATTTGTGATTTAAATGCTATTATCCCCATTTCACAGATCAGATAATAAATGGAGTTCTGGATAATGAGCTTGTTCTATTAGACTTTTAATATCTATTGTTTTTATAAAGCTTAAATTTTCTGTTCCTTTTGTATTCCTCACAGTCTAAGACATCTCATAAGAATTTTTGTTTAAATCGGAAGGGGAAAAATAAAGCCCTTGAACAAACACACACATACACACCAATTTGCTGCTATCAGCAGCATTTCACATATGTTTACCCTGATGTCTGCAAAGGAATGAGAGGAGGTGTCTTCTGCCAACTGTACTTGGGTGAAGTGGTGCAGCAGATAAAGCACCAGTACAGAAGTCAGGAGGACCTGAGTTCAAATCTCACCTCAGACACTTGACACTCACTACCTATGTGACCTTGGGTAAGTCACAACTCCAATTACTTCATCCTGGGTCACCTCCAGTCATCCTGATGAATATCTGGTCACTGGATTCAGATGGCTCTGGAGGAGAACTGAGGCTGGTGACCTGCACAGCCCTCCCTCACTCAAAACAAAGTCAAATGCAAGTCATGTCATCATTTCTCTGATGGCATGGTCTTCTTTGGCAATGAAGGAAGAACACACAGACACATACTTGGGGGCTAAATTTAGTCTTTGTAGTTTCAGAATATAAATTTTGATTGACCTATGTTGTTGTGCTTTTCCATTCACATTATTAGTTGTTGTATATAATACATTCCTGAATCAATTAATTTTACTTTGCATCAGTTCATGGAAGTCTTTCTATGCTTCTCTGCCTTCATCACATTCATCAATCATTTCTTATAGAACAGTCATATTCAATTCCATTCACGTACAATATTTTGTTTAGCTATTCCCCAGTCGAAGGAAATCTGCTTTATTTCTAGTTTCTTGCTATCTTAAAGTGTGTACCTCTAAATATGTTTATGGGCAATGTCCCTATAATGTTGTAAAAGGAACAGTCTTGTTGTGAATGGTGTATGTAAGCATTTGTGATTCAGTTTTTAAAAAATGTTTAGTCCAGACTAGGGTTTTAGGAAACTCACAGTGAGGTAACCTCCTCTTCAAATGTAGATCAACAACTACTTTGAAATTCATATCCTTAGAGAATTGTCTGGGGCACTGAACCATTAAGAAAATTTGTCCAGCATCACACAGCCAGTGTGTAGCAGACAGAGGCAAAGATTGTGCCTCATTCTTGCTTACTTTGAGGCTAACTCTACATTATTCATCATTCCATACTGTCTTTTCCCTTTATATATAATGAAAAAAACTATAAAATGAATTAATATACACCAGTCTTTATTTTTATTGTGTATAAAAGTACATTACCAAGAAATGCATTGAAATTATATTTCTGGAACACTTTTGAGTAACATTTTGAATCTGAATAATAAAAACAAATTAATAGAATTCTTTACCACCATCAAAAGGCATAATATTGGGGAAAATGTATCGTATGTCGTTCATTCCATTTATTAACCTAGGCTTTTTGCTTAAATTGAATTAAAGCAGAAAGAGAAGTAGTTATGAAACCTTAGGCTACAGTTTCCTGAGTAACTGTGTCTAATCTTTTTATCCCTATCTTAAAATTGCCCAATCTAGTAGGGATTTTTCTGATATGTTTAGAGCCAAGAGTTTCATCTCATTTTGTCTGTGAAACTCCCATTTTTCCTCAATAGTAACTGGAGGCAATTATTATTGATATGTTTGTGGGCAAGAAGGAGGTTCAAAGATGGCATTGAGGTTTCAAGCCAGGTCTGCTGAGAGAGTGGTTTGTCACCTCCAGAATAAGTCAAGAGTAGATCTGGTTTGGAAGTGGGATATGAACTATGACTTTAGTCATAGGATCATATAGTGTTGGTGAGTACTTAGAGGCTGTGAGGTCCATATGTTTCATTTTATAGATGAGGAAAGTGAGGTTAAAGGAGATTAAGTGCCTTTCCCAAAGTCACATATTCAAGATCAGATGTAGGTGCTGAACCCAGATCCTTTCTAATTCCAAGTCTCTTACCCATTCCATTATGCCTTTCTGCTTGAGGGACCCATGGGACATCTCTTTTAACTTATCTTACAGGCAATAAGAAATACAAGTTTAAAGTTTCTAAGAAAGGTCCAGTCTTAGGGTAATAGGTTTGACGTATCATACACATAGAAGTAATAATCGAAGGCATAGAAGGGAACTTTTTTATGTTATAAATGGAAAGATAACTTCAGAGAAATCGGACCTATGTTCGAATCCCTTTTCCACCGTAGTCTATATGATGTTGGACAGATACCTTAACATTTCTGTACCTCAAGTTCCTCATTTATTAAGAAGTCACTAGATCACTGTGTTCCTTTCCAGATCTTAATCTATTATCTTAGAATTGTATAACGTGGTTGAAAGTGGTAAGGAACACACTGTAGTGTACAGACAGAATAAAGAAAGGACAAGACCTCAAGGGAGATCTATATGGGGTGGGAGAGAGAAAGAGGGGGGAAATAGAATGGAGAAGTGGAAGGAGAGAGAAGAGAGGGCACAGAAGTCAAGGAAAAAAGATCATTTGAAGAAGCTGGTCAACAGTGCCAAATGTTTTAGAGTGTGAGGAAAATAACTAAGAAAAGGCATGTGTGATAATCAAATTACCTTTGAGAATACAGTTTAAGTAAAATTCTCCAGAGTGTTTATGTTCTGATATATTCTACACATAGTAATGCTCCTAATTCACAAGAATTATTTGACTCCCTGGTAAAGAAAAAAAAGAGTCAATGGTCCCATCTTGCCTTTTGAACAAAGAATGAATTCATATATTCCTTAACTTAGTCGTCAAAATCTTGAACAACCTACTTTTTCCCTACTCTTAGCCTGAGAATTGACTTGCTGTTGACTACTCCCATTTTGCACAACATGCTATGTTGAGTTATTAGTTATTCCCAGGACATCTCATAAATTTGTATTGTCTGAAAATGCTATGTGGAGTCAGGAAGTCTTGAGTTCAAATCCAGCCTCAGATACTTATTAGGTGTGTAACACTGGGCAAGTCATTTAATGTTAGTTTGCCTCAGTTTTCTCATTTGTAAAAAAAAAGATAATAGTATTTCCCTTTCTGAGAAGAGGTTTATTTGTAAGAGGTCTCTTTTACACGTGAAATATTTGAAAGTACTTTGTCAGTCTCAAAGCATTACAAAAAATGCTAGCTTTTGAAATTATTATTTCTCTAAATTCAATATATTCACCATATTTTACAGTTAATTATTTGGATCTATTCCTTTAACATAATGTATTTAGCCAATCCACACTTGATAAACACCTACATTGTTTCTAGTTCTTTGCTACAACAAAACACTGATGCTATGAATGTATTCTTTTATTTTCAAGTAAGGAAACTGAAGTTGAGAGTTTAAGTTATTTCTCTCAGGCCACATAGGTTTTAGCATAAAAAAATGTAGATTTAGAGCTGGAAAGGACCTTAGGGGTCATCAAGATCAACCTCTTCATTTTACAGATAAGGAAACTGAGAACCAGAAAGGTTACTTTAACCTCTTGCCCAAAGTCATACTACTAACTTGTTTGATGCAGAATTTGTAACCAGGTCTTACTGATTATAAGACTGGAGCTCTATTCACTACATCCAAAGTCTTTAGAGAAAGAATTATATTTTGCAAGCAGGACAAACTATATCTCCTCCTCTCCCCCTATAAAATAAGTATTTGAATGCTCTTTCTTTGCAACCTTTTTTTTCTTGTTTTTCGAATTTTCCAGTTGGTAAGATATACTCATAGATACTTTAACTATAGACCAGTTACCTCCTTATCTCCTTCTGGAAGCTATGTCTTGATGGTCTCATTTATCTTACTGAGCTGTTCAAAAGCAACACTGCAGCTGTTATTTTAGGCTATCTCTGAGCTATAAAGGGAACCCAAGAATCCTAAATCTCATACCCTATAATATCCAACTGAACCATTCTTTCATGCTCCCAAGTCTTGGAGTTTTAATGGTGCAATAATTTCGGTCCTTAGCTGCTAATTACAATAGCGAAAGCATTCAAAGGGTAAAGTGCTCATTTTTACAGGCTGGCTGCTTGGATAAAGCCTAATTCTTAAATAAATTCTGGAGAGAACAAAATGGACAGGAAATATATTAGCCTTTTATTCTACTTAGGTATGTGAACCATGGATAAATAAAACCACTGGTATTGACATTGTCTGGCATAACCATTTCCAGATGCTCTTCTGGCTAAATCTGGCTGTTGACAATTGTCTTGATTTGCCTATAGTCAGAGATGCTTGCAGGAACATTATCAAAATCTTAATGTTGTGTTCATTTTTTAAAAAAATCAAAATACTGTATTCAATTTTTCTATTGTATGAATAGGGATCACACATTCTCTGCTAGGGGATGTTCCCACTGGAGGAAACTCTCTGTATCAATGCAGGTTGTCATCTTTGCACCAATTTATAATCTTAAACATTTGATTGGTGCCCAGGAAGATTGTCTTATGGCTAGGTGCACACTGGGAGCACATGTTAAAGGTAGTGCTATAATCCAGGTCTTCCTATGTTAGAAGCTAATACTCTATTTGTTTTGTCAGGTAAATGATATGAATATGGAAGCCAGCTCTGTTTAATTCATAATAAAGAAATTTTATCTGGGGGCTGCCAGTGAGAGGAGGTCACCTCCAAATTTTCCATTAGAGACAAGCTTATTTCCATAGATTATTTATTTCCATTGCCATTAGAAGTACACAGAGATTAGGCTTCAACAATAAGGATACCCCATGTTTTATTTTTCCTCTAAAACATTGGAGACAGTTATTATTATTTTAATCCCTTTAACAAAGTTAGATATAGATATCTTTTTAAATTATATTTTCTTCTTGCATTCAAATTAGCTACAAGGCCACTTCACCTAGACAATGCCCAAATACTAAACCAAAGGATTTATTTTTAATCAAACAGACAATGTCCCCTTATAAATTAGCCTCTCTTTGTTTTTTAATTTTCACATACTGTAGTATATAACTATAATATGAAAATGCACACAGTATGAAGTTTTAACCTCTTCTCATCTTTTATTTACAGATAAATTTTCTTTATTATAATTGTTAGTCCTTGACAAATAAGGACTTTTAAGAACTAAATTATTCTTATCACATTTGTGTAAGCATATAAATGCAAGTGCATGTTTATATATGTGTATATGTATGCATATGTCTTTATTCATATACCTATAGAGGTAGAAGGAAGGGGGGAGAGAGGGGGAGAGGAAGAGAGAGAGACAGAGAGACAGAAAGACAGAGAGAGACAGAGAGACAGAGAGAGAGAGAGAGACAGAGAGAGAGAGAAATAAAAGCACCTAGGTGACACAATGATGCACTGAACCTGGATTCAGGAATATTTTAGTTCAAATCCAACTTCAGATAACTAGCTGTGCTACCTGCCTTAGTTTCATAACATTTGCCAAGCACTTAGGAGGGAATGGGAGGAGAAGGTCGTGGGAGGGGAGGGGGAAGGTAGTGGAAAGAGAAGGGAAGGGAAGAGAGGGTGGACAGGGGAGGGAGGGAGGAGGGGAGAGAAAAGGGGAGGAGAGGGGAGGGAGAAGGAAGAGAAGGTAAGGGTGAAGGCAATAACTGGCCACTGGACCTAGATGGCTCTAGAGCAGAAAGTGAGGCTGGTGACCTTACTCATCCCTCACTCAAATCAAAGTCAACTGCAAGTCATATCATCATCTGATGTCGTGGTCCTCTTCAACAACAAAGGACAAACACAACAACAACAACAACCTTTGTTTTATGCTGAAAATTACATCAATTTCTAATGTTGCCCTTTTGACACTGTATTGAAAACCTTGCTCTGTCAAACACTTCTAGATCTGAGGTCCTTGTGTTTTAATTCACTTAGTCTCTGATGCCTCCTGTCTCCTCCTCAGTGTTCCTTGATACGTAAGCTAGAGTAACCATAGGGATTCTTGAGAATTTCAATCTTCATTGTTCTGATTTTATCCATTTTAAAAATAAAAGAAGCAAGAACAAATTACCTCTGACATTCCTTCTACTTCTACGTGCATGATCCAATCTATGGAAGTTCAGTGCCTTTTCCATTATAGCATGTTTTGTTTTTTTTCCTTACTAGGCAGGTGTTATGCTAGCATGGATTTCAAGAATTTAGCTAGAATTATCATATAGAATTTGTTATGCCTTCCATTACTTCTTATAAATAGGTAGATCACTTAAACAATTTGTGGCATATGATTGTGATGAAGTACTAGAGTGCTGTAAGAAATTACTGGTGTGGTAGAAAAAGCATAGCAAGACCTATATGATCTCGTGCAAAGTGAGGTGAGAAGAACGAGAATATCACTGTGCACAGCAACAGTCATGTTGTAATGATGATCAACTATGAAAGATTTGGCTACTCTGATCAATACAATAATCCAAGACTATTCCAAAGGACTTATGATGAAAAAATGCTAGAGAGAGAGAGAGAGAGAGAGAGAGAGAGGGAGGGAGGGAGGGAGGGAGGAGAGAGAGAGAGAGAGAGAGAGAGAGAGAGAGAGAGAGAGAGAGAGAGAGAGAGAGAGAGAGGATGAAACCCAAGTGCAAATTGAAGTGTGTGTGTATGTGTATATCCATTTTCTTTATTTTATTTTTGCAATATGGCTGATGACTTCACATATAGGATTGTTATATGACTTGCCTTCTCCGTGGGTGAGGCAGGGAGGGAAATCATTTGGAACTCAAAACTTACAAAAAGAAAAAATATAGATAGATGATAGATAGATAGATAGATAGATAGATAGATAGATAGATAGATAGATAGATAGATAGATGATAGACAGATAGGTAGGTAGGTAGGTAGGTAGGTAGGTAGGTAGGTAGGTAGATCTTGACCAGTTTGTTGAATGAGATGGTAGTGTTCTAAATGTGTTATAATTTTTCAATGCATGCATTTTTGGTTTTTGAACGTTCATGTTTTTTTTTTTAATTGTTGTGTTTGTGATTTTGAACTGTAATTTCATCAGTATGGAAATTTCCAGAGTAAAAACTCCCTTCCCTGATTAAGAGTAGAAACACATCTGTAAGTTACAGTACAGGACATTTTTCTAAGGACATTGAATATTTGAGTGACCTCTCCCAGGGTCACGTAGCCAATAAGTGTTAGGTGTAGGACCTGAAATTGTCTTCTTTACTTACTCCAAGTCTTCTTATCCTCTGCTTCTAATGATAATGACAAATGAAACAAAAAAATATTAAAATATGAACTGCTCCAAAGGAAAGGAGTTTGTATTTGAGCTGAGAGCTGATGTTTTTCCTGATGTTTGCAATAATCAGTCATTGACTGGTTTGCTGCTCTTCCAGATGAGACCCCAAAAGATCGAGATTTATCTAAGGTGATATAGAAGGTGAAACTATTTTACTGTAATTTAAAGTTGATTCTTCTGATTTTTGAGAGGAGAACTCAGCTGGCTACCCTGCAGGCTATAATGAATGATTGATGTGGTGAGTCTGGGAAGCCTGCTTTGTTAACTTCTTCTCATATTGGTATTGATTTTAACTGCATGGCCCTTCCACCGATGATGTGACTATTGGCAAATGTCTTTCCTCAGTTTCCTCATTTGTAAAATGAAGTAGCTGAACTAGATGGTCTCTAAGACCTCATCTATCTCTAGATCTATTTTATGACCTTATGAACTTGTAAATGGTCCAATAATTGCACTGATATTCAGCTGAGCTATTGTCCTTTTCTCCTAATCCAGTACGTCAAGATATTCAGAATAAAAAAATCTACATTGAAATCCCAGTTCTACTTTTCATTCATTTATATGGCATTTAATAAGAAGATACTTTTTTTTTTAATCGAGTGTTCTCTGAGGTTTTAGGAAGACAAAGCCAAAATAAGAAGCTTACATTCTACTTATTAGGAGCTTGGGCAACTCAATCCACATCTGTGGAATGAGGGGATCAGTTTCCTTGTATATAAAGTGAAGTGGCTAATAGAATCTAGCTATTCAAATGATACTACTAAGACTGGGAAAGTTGTTATCAAAATTCAGTGCTGAGTCATTTAACAAAGCAGCTAGTGCATTGTAGGTGATATCAACTTCAATCGTTATTGAATACTTAGTACTGAGGATTAGTTTTGTGAATTCCTTATCTTCTCAGGTTTCAATAAAGACCAAGTTCTAGTCTTCCAGATGAAATTAACACACATCCCCAAAGATTCTTCACTAGAATCGGGGCTATGGACTCTTTTGTCATCAGAGAGCTCTCTCTAAAAAGTCAATCCTAATTAAGTTCTCATGTGACTAATATTAACCCCAAGACAATGTCTATTCTCTACTCATTATGCGTTCACAGTGCTCATTAACATTAAATAGCTTTACATACAGTCATCAATGAGAAAAAAACAGACCCTTGGGTCAGAATCTAATTGCAATCTAGTTATCCTGTAAAGATTCACACGATGTGTAAATAAAATGTCATCAGTAATGCCTGTTAATGTGCTTCTAAATTGGTAGCTTTCTCCTTAACATGAACAGAGACTAAAAATAGATGATTATTAATTGTGTTCAACCTCTTTCTCTCCTTACCCCTTGTATATTGGTCAGGGCTTACCATCACGACCCAAGAATTGTGCTAATAGCAGAAAAGAAGGCAAATTTTCATATCCTACGTAGGCATTTCTCATTCAAGTATTTACTACTTGAGTTACCCATGCATGAAAAATAATCTAAATTTATACACACACACACACACACACATACACACACATACATACACACACAGAATTTTAAATATAGGCTCTTTTTTTTTTACTAGCAAGTAAAAACCAATGGGAAGACAATTAGGTACATAAATTATGGAAGATTCCTGTGAAATGAGCCACAGCCAAGATGGTAAGCACTGGCACACAACAGCAAAATAACTTGAAACATTAACACCAACGACTCTAGGAATATATTGCTTGGACTGTATAGTAGAAGCTGATAAAACTAAAGGGAATCTATGATCTGTGAACACTAAGTGGTGTTTGTCTCAGTCAGTCAACAAACATTTATTAAGTGTCTCCTATGTGCCAGACACTGTGCTAAGTATTGAGTATACAACAAAAAGTAAAAATACTGTCCCTACCCAAACATAAGTCTGTCAGATCAAAAATTGTGCAGACATCATTTTAATAGGTATGGAAAGTATAGAAACACCATGTTTACTTGTACATAACTCTTGGGATTCAAATTCCATAAGAAAGGAATCATATCTACAGGATAGGTCCATTGTCCCTGGCACATGGAAGTCATTCAGTAAATGGTGACTATCTGATCTTTCAAACAGGAGCAAATTTGAAAATTGCAAAATGGAGTCAAAAGAGGAATTCTCTTTTATAGGCATTAAGAAAAAGAATCAGTATTAAAACCAAGGTTCTTTATTCTCAATCATAATCCTTTTACAAAATATACTGAATACAATAATAGATTTAGAGCTGAAAGACACCTTAAAAGTAATTTCATACTTTTTACACTTGAGGAAATTCAGCCTCATAGAGGCTAAGTTATTGATCAGGGTCACACAGCAAGTAAATATCTGAGACAAAATTAGAACTCAAGACTTTAGGATCAAAAATTATATGTGAATCTAATTTTTATTAATTGCATACTGAGTGGTTTTGTTTTTATACTAACTTTTGCTATGAACAGCATATAGGAGATCAGTGATTTAGAATGGGTAAGATAAGGTTGAAAGATAACATTAATGTGGACTGAAATTGTGAACTAGAGGAAAGAAGTTGGGTTAAATGATCTTCATGAACTAAATTAGAAATCCTTGAGTGACCGTGTAATATAATAAAAAGACTGCTAGTTGTATTCTCATCTTTGTTTATAAAAAAGAGTTCAAATCTCAGATTTGGTACTTGTTTCTGTAGGGTATTATGTAAGTCACTTCTGAGTGTCAGTTTCCTAACCTGTGAAATGAAGTGTTTCTATTAGATGACAGTTAAGTGGTATAGTGGATATCTCACTGGGGTTGGAATTAAAAAGACATTTTCCTGAATTCAAATCCAGCCTCAGATAATTTATTAGCTGTGTGACCCTGGACAAGTCATTTAACTCTGTTTGCCTCAATTTCCTCACCTATAAAATAAGCTGGAGAAGGAAATGGCAAAGCACTCCAGTATCTTTGCCAAGAAAATCCTAAGTGAAGTCACAAAGAGTCAGGAATGAACGAAACAACTGAACAAACAAATTTCTCTTCTGGCCCTAAACTCTATAATGCCTTCTCGCACCATTTTCCCTTCACTTTAAAAGATCTTCCTTTCTGGCCTCTTTTATGTGACATATTTTTTCCTAGTCTTTCTCTCCTTTCCTTCTTCTCCTAGGGCATCTTTCTTTCTCACCTCTTTATTTTTTTTGAGATCAGCATTACACAACTGACTCACACTCACTCCCTCTGTACATGTAGTCTCCTGACTGCCTTAATAATGATAAAGTTCTTAGGAGCTGCATGTATCATCTTCCCATATTAACCTTATTGAGTCTCTTATGATTTCTCCTTCATGTTTAAATTGTTATGCTTCTCTTGAGTCTTATGTTTGAATGTCAAATTTTCTATTCAGCTCTGCTCTTTTCAGCATGAATTTTTCAAGTCCGCTCATTAGGTGACCATTTTTCTCCCTGAAAGACTATACTCACTTTTCTGGTGGGTTATTCTTGGTTGTAATCCTAGATTCCTTTTCTTTCTGGAATATTATATTCTGAATCTTCCTCTTCTTTAACACAGAAACTGCTAAAACTTGTGTGATCCTGACTGTTATCATGATATTTAAATGGTTTCTTTCTGAATCATTGCAATATTTTCCTTTTGACCTGGGAGGTCTGGAATTTTACAATCATATTCCTGGGAGTTTTCATTTTGAAGATCTCTTTCAGGAAGTGAATGATGGATTCTTTCAATTTCTATTTTATCTTCTGATTCTAAGAATTTTTATTTTTGCTATATTTCATTAAGTATTTCCCAATGTCATTTTAATCTTTTTCTAGTGGTCCTTGGAAGTATTCCCTGCCACATATTTGATATATCTGGCCTAGAACAATAGGAAGTAAAGTGACTTGTCAAGAGCCACCCAAATAATATAAAAGGAAAACAGCACTTGAATACAAGTCATCTCAGCTCTAAGGCCCGAATACTAACCAATTATGACACACTGTCCACCACAGATAAACAGGAAAAATACACTATCTCAAGTAAAGAGGATCTCTCAAGAACTAATGGAGTTGTTTCCATTCTGAAGAGATTTTTTTTCTTTCCATTTCTGGCTTGGTATTCCCAGTGGCTGACATGTTGTAGGCACTTATGATAACTGAATTTGCAATACTTGGGTCAGAAGCTGGGGTATGGAGAGAGTAAAGACAATTTAGATTTTAAAATTCCATGTATGAGAAGATATCCATTTCAAGAAAAAATTTTCCCCAGTGGTGGTGGATCTTAGATTCAGGATTTCTTTACTGAATGATCTAAATAAGGGAAAAGACAGAAAAAGAAGTATCTGGTCTGAGTTTCAGAGTTGAGAGTAATACTTTCACTATAAACTCAGGTGATCTAGCAAACACTATCAGCATCCTAAATGTCTGTCCACGGACAAATCATAGAAAATTTACACAATACAGTCATTAATGGCAGAAGTACCTATTTACCCCATCCCTTCCCTTGTCATAGGGATTTCAAAGTGAGCAACGGAAAAAAAAAATAGAGATAGAGATAAGTATGCATGTATACATATATATATATACACATATGTGTGTGTGTCTGTGTATGTATGTGCACATGTGTGTATATATGCCTGTGTGTGCATATATGCATATACACACTTGTGTATACATGTAGATGTTACATATCGTATTACATATTTGATACATTGTGTTATATATAACATATATATGCATGTTTATGTATGCATGTGTACATATGCATGTACAGATACATTCATTCACATATGTACCTATATGTGTATTATATATGGGAATGTATAAACATGAACTTATAAGCCAGGAGACCTCTCAAGTAGCTAAATGAACTGAATTACCCATCGTTTTACCAATTTGCCTACAAACAGCTGGGTGTTGCAATGAATATCATGGACAATAGTATTCGACTGCATTCAGATACAGCTGCCAAAGTGACTTCAGATGGAGCCAGGAAGACCTGGGATCAATTTCTGCCTCAGATACTTACTAGCTTTGTGACTGTGGGGAAGTCACTTGACCTCTATTTACCTCAACTGTAAAATGGCAATAATAATAGCATCTAAGTCCCAGGGTTGTGAGGATCAAATGAGAAAATATGCATACAAGTGTTTCATAACTCTACAGTGCTGCAAAATGCTGACTATAAGGATGGCAAAACTAACATGTTTCAAGCACTCTGTTGGATCTGGGGATACAAAGACAATAGAGAAAGTCACTGTTCTCAATGATATTGTATGCTATTAGATAGCTAGGTGACCCAGTAGTACTAGGCTTAGAGTAAAGAAGAATTCAGTTCACATCCTTCCTCAGACACTTCTGATTTGTGTCTCCAGGTGAATCATTTAACTCTAACTCAGTTTCCTCATCTGTAAAATGGGGATAACAAAAACACCTATCGCTAAAGGTTGTCATGAGAAATGAGAACAGCACATGTAAAGTGCTTTGCAAACCTTAAAGTTCTTGCTAAATGCTAAATGTTGTCAATATTATTATTATAGAACATGTACATAGATCATAGAATATAAATATATGATAAATCAATTTAAGTAGTGAGGAATGGAAGGGCTAACATTTAGGGAGATCCAGAAAGTCTCCCTGTGAAATAGAATGCTTAAGTGAGACCTGAAGGTGAATGATTATGAGCCAGATATGAGGAAGGAGGATGGTGAGTGCAAAGGCATGGAGATCTGAGATGGAATTCTGTGTGAGGGAACAGAGAGTTAATTTAGTTTGTACTTTAGACTGTGGAGAGGGCTTTGAGAGAGAGAGACAGAGAGACAGAGACAGACAGAGAGAGACAGAGACAGAGACAGAGACAGAAAGACAGAGACAGAGACAGAGAGACAGAGAGAAGTTTTGTTGTGGTGGTAGTGAATGATCATGTTTTCAGCTCAAGAAGCAATAGGGAGTCAACGAATATTTTAGACTGGAGGAGTGGCCTGGTGAGATCTGAAACTGTATCTGAATATAATGAAATGATATTGTGCCATAATGGTAAATATGAGAAATTCAGAAAATTTTGGGAAGACTTGTATAAATTGATACAGAGCAAAGAAAGACTAATGAAAACCCATCATACAGAATACTATAATACTGTAAATGAAAATAAAATTAAAGGAAATCTGAACTCACATTTATATTTTAACTAGAATATTAATTGCAAAACTCATTGCCCTCCTCTTAATAGAGAAGTTGCGGGATGTGGGTACAAAATGATGTATCCAAGATTGCGTACGTTTGTTTTGCTTATCTGATTCTCTTTTTTCAAAGTAAGGTTCTGTCTTGAGAGGTAGGGAGAATTTCGGAAGCATAAATAAAACATTTCTAAGTGCTTGTCTCAACTCTGTTCAACCATGCCTGAAATTAAAGGATCCATTCTTTTTCACTGCAGAACAAGTGAGTAATATGGGATTTAGGCTAAGTCAAAAATGATTAGATGTTAGGTTAACCAACAGAGCAGAAGAGGAAAGCAAACAAATCAGAGGCTTAAAAACAAAAAATAGAGCCAAGACTGGAATGATCAAAGAATGCAATTAAAATATGGATGTATTCAAATCATTCAGGTGTGATTTTTACCAATCATAGGATAATTTAAGAAATTGACATTTATTTTACCAATTGCAAGCCTTTCTTTCAAAGAATCTGTAGAAAATAGAAGAAACAAAGTTTTCTTTTTTTTTTTTTTTGAATACCTGAACTAAAACAACTTAAAATTAATTAAAGATATATGGTAGACAACAAAAAGAACTGCAGGTATATCCTCAGTGACTAGCACCTAGGAATCACTTAATACTTATTGATTTCTTTCTCTAGGAATATTCTTATATCCATAGGACCTTCACTGGAGATTTTTGCACCAAAAGAAAGCAGTAAAAATTCCTCCAAATCAACTTTATAATGAAATATATAAAAATAATACAAGAATTAAGACAAGTTAATCTTAAGCTGGAGGGAAGATTATTTACCATAGGGACTTCTGTTGTTAAAGGAGATAAAGGTGTTAAATTTTTGAAACCTCTAAAAATTATTGCCTTGTGGCAAAGCCCCAGCTGTCTGTCTTAGCTGACTCTGTTAAACTTGTTGATGAGTAAAGTCACTTTACCTTCCATCTCCACCACAATGTTCCTATATGACTGTGTATATAGCTATCTATGGGATTGGCCAAGCAGGGTAACAACTACAGAATAATTAGGCAAGTGTAATAAATGAGGCTCATTTAAATAATAATAATAATTTCCTTAAAACTGACAGTTTTTATTGACTTGAAAAAGAGATCAAATGCATACTGAGGTAAGAATCCAGAGTTTTTAAGTGATTCATCTCTTCCTCCATTAATATATTTGCTGTTTATATTTTTTTCATGGAAAACATCCTGTTTTTCAAAATGTGGAATATGAACTTAATACAATCAAATATAAGATGGGCTATTAAACTGAGAACTATCAAATGTATTCCTAAGATTTAAAAAGTTAAAACTAGAAGATTGATTCCATATAGTCCTATTTTTATAGATCAGAGAAAGTGACATAGTCAAGACATTCTAAGTGACAGAAGTCTGGATTCAAACTCAAGTCCCTTGACTCCAGAGTTATCATTCTTTCTGTTTGTCTATCTTCTCCTGTTTACATTTGGGGAGAGGAGGAAAATCTTCAAGTCGAACAGGATTCTCTGAGCCCTAAAGGAATTGAAGTATTTATGAACTCAAACTAAGGAGTGGAGCATTTCAGTAATGCTGAATGACCATTGGTAAGGCATGCACATTTGAGATTGACTTCTATGTGTGAGAAACAGAAAAAAGGTCAATTCGCCTCTATTATACAATGTGGGGTTCTTTTTAGTGTTCATGTCACAGGACTCTTCAGCTTTGTGATGTGAGATGTTTTGATACCACAGAGAATCTTAGAATCCAAGGGGATTTTAGACTTATTAAATGCACACCCAAAAGGGAATTTTAAACATCCAATCCTTTTGACTACAATGAGGAAAATGAAAAGAATCATCCAAAGTCATACAACCAATAAGCGTCAGGGTAATACTAAAACCCAGAAAAGTTTTCATGCCAACAAAACTGTACCTGATCTAGGAGGGAAGAGTGAGATCTCACCCAGCTTGCCAATAGATAACTTTTAACCTACATGATGTGGTATTGTGTGTCATATGGAAGAATATAATAATAGCCAAGAGAGTTCTCACAACATATAACTAATATACCTTTTATACTTTACATAGCTATATACTTTATAGTTAAGTCAAATCAAAGCAGCATAGGATTGTGGGGGGGAAACATAACAAAGGCTTTGCATTCAGTGAATCTGGGCTCCAATTCTACCTCTCATTCTTATTCTCTGCATGACCAAAGATAGACAAGTTGCTACATAACCTAGTGACTCAGTTTCCTCATCTGTAATAATAAGTAATTGTACTAGTTAGTCTCTGCCATCTCTAAGAATCTAGGAAGCCAATTGAGCTACCTAGCTGGGAGTTAGGAAAACCAGAGTTTAAATTTTACCTCTTACCAATCATGTAACAGTTGGCAAGTCACTACCCGGCTAAGCTTCAGCTACCTCATAGGTTTGTTGTAAAGATCAATGGATAAGACATATGTAAAACACGTTGCAAACTTTAAAGTGCTCTATCAATATTAATTATCATTATTAGGTCCATGATCCTATGTAGCAAAAGTAATGGGATGATCATTCAGTGTGATAAGTATTTTTTCAAATGCTACATTGTATACTTCCAAAGAATGGTTAGTTGTTGCTGTAAGTTTGCATAAATATGTTAATAAGAGAAAAATCTTATTTAAAAATGTGGAAGTTTGATGTAGAGAAACATCTTTTTTTGGTGATTCTTCCACTTTAATTGATTAGCTGCATAGGGCTATGAATCTGTGAAGTGTAGGGTACCCATGGGAAATAATGCAAAATAGATTAGGAGATTAAACATAAGAAAATTGGTTTTCACTGGTGATATTATTAATCTCTTTTTAAAATGAGTTTTTCATTAAAGCTTCTCTTTGAGTACCCAGGCTATAGCTTCCCAATCAATAAAAGAATTCATTCTGTGGGAAGGTGAAAAAAAAAAAAAGAGGAGGGGGGGCAGTTAGAAAATGATGTACCAGGAACCGGTAATGGATCCAGGTTGATATGTACATTTTTTTAAGCTCATTTATTCTTTTCTATAAAACTGGTCAACATTATTTTAAGGAATCTACAACCACAGAAATTGAAAAGATTTGAATCTCTCCCCATTTAAGGTGAATCAAATCAGCAAAGTTTATTTTATATTTTATATAAGTAAATTATCATAAGAAAAAGGCTCAGGAATTATAAAACAAAATAAAATTATACTGAGGTACCTTTGGAAGGAAGGAAAATGGGACCCTCAAGAAAAGTGAAAATATGAAATTTGCTACTACACACAATGTGGAAAAAAGAGAATAAGGTAGTAGAGGGTGGGGGGGAAGGAATATTTGACTGAGTCAGGAAAAGCACAGTGTCTTTAGGCAATAAGGGAAAAGGGAAAAAATAAGTTCCTACTATGTGTCATAAACTGTGCTAAGCACTTTACAAATATTGTATATTTGATCCTTACGACTTAGCTTCTCTAGGTTTCTAAACTCAGAAGCATGAGGTCAGATTCAAATTCCAGTCTTCCTGATTCTAGCTCGAGCATTCCATCCACTGGGTCACTTAGCTGCCTCTAATGCTTCTTTAATTAAAAATGTTATATAGGTCCAATGTACCCTGCCCTGGTTATTCTATATTGGGATTGCTACATCGAGGTCTGGGTACCACATTTTAGGAAGGTCTTGTAGAATAGGCTTTCATTATTTGAAGGGGCGTCATGTGAAAAGAGCGATTAGAATTCAGAAAGTGTTAGAATTCAAATTTTTCTGTTTAGTCCTAAAAAGGGGGACTATGACCTTCAGAGAGGCCCTTTTTGCATTTCTAGAGGAAAAATATAAACCTCCTCAGAAAAAGTTGTGCACAGTTGGAATGCGCTGTTTGAAGGAGTGACTTTCTCATCTTTCGTTGTTTTCAAACAGAATCAGAAACTCAAGGATTATTTGTTGGGGTTGTTCTGTGGGAAGGTCTCTAATCAATAATAATAGCTAATGCTTATGTAGCAAGTTTGGCAAAGTATTTTACATATATTATTACAGGTGTTCCTCACAATAACCTTTTATGGTCAGTCCTATCATTATCCCCATTTTGCAGGTGAGGAAACCTTGTCTGAGAGAGAGTAAGGACATTGCCCAGGATGCCAAAGCTAGTAAGCAAATTCAGTCTTTTCTGACTTTAAGACCATGCATCACTTAGCCTTTCCAAGGCTAAAACCAAAAGTTGAGAACCTGTGGTCTCAAGGTCACATGTGACCCTCTAGGTCCTCAAGTGCAATCCTTTGACTGAATCCAAACTTTACAGAACAAATCAGAGGGTCACATGTGGCCTGGAGGTCACAGGTTCCCTACCCCTTCCCGAAAGCTACACTCTCCTCTTAGTATTGCTTCCCCTATATAGCCCTCCCTCACTTAAATCCAATTCACTTAAAAGTCTTGACATCACCTTCCTGATGTTGTAGTCCTCTTGGAGAATGAAGGACAAACAATAAGAATGTGAACTCTGGGGAAAAAAGGACTTCTTCATTTTTCTATTTGCATAGGAAATATTAATAAATGTTTTTCTATTGCTTTCCATGGTTGATCAATGCCAAACTATTGTTATTTTTAGTGTAGAAAGATCTATTTTGCATGTCGAAATTAGAGTAGCATATTGCAAGATGATAAACTTTTTTGAAATTATCTAAAAATGTTCTCTTACATCTAATCATCTGTGAAATACGTTTCAGGAACAGCCTGCAGGCTGTATCTCCTCACTATGAAACAAATCTATTAGCTTGTTTTCATGTAGATTCATTGTAATTTGAACACCACTTTTCAATGCATTATAATTAAAAGTCTTAGCTCTTTTACTTAGGCAGGAGAATCATTGAGGGAAGTTTCAGATTTCTTGACACTGAGTTGGTGATGCCAGACGTGAAAAAGGAACCAGAGGTAGCACTATCATAAGTGCAGGGTTATTTTGGATATTTAATTGTCTGAGTCATAACGAGGAAAGACTTGTAGTTCTAGGGATTATAAAGTAGGTGCACCCTTGGTAGAGTGAAGAACTTGGTGTCAGAAAGACTGAAGTTCAAATCTAGTCTCATACGCTCACTAGATGGATGATTCTGATGTGGGATACAAAGGTACTCGAAGGGTTAATATTAAGGGTTGCTTTTTCAGTGCCTTGCAAGGCCCCTCCTGAGCCTTTAGATTGTCCTAAAGTCTCTTCCTCTTATCTTGGAATACCATAAAACTTCCCCCTTATCCTAGATCACAAAATTCCTTGTCTCCCTTATCCTGGGTCATAAATTGTCCCCCGCCTCCCTTTTCCTAGTCTTATAAAAACAAGACCCTGCCCCTGTATAAATTTCTAGTCTTTCTTCCAGGGCTAGCCTCCTGTTTTGGTGTCAATAAAGCTCCCCTTGGTTAGGAGAAAATCATCTAAGTGAATTCTTTCACACCTGAACCTACTCTCCCAACTCCGACTTCAACAATACTGGTCAAGTCATGCAACCTCTCTGTGAATTGGAAATAATATCATAATGCCTAGCTAGGGCACTGAGACTGGAGTCAGGAAGAACTTGGTTCAAAACTGGCCTCAGACACTTATGAGCTTGGTGACCTTGGACAAATCACTTAATCCTATAGGCCTCAGTTTCCTCATTTGTAAAATAAACAGAAAAAGGAAATTACAAACCACTTCGAAATCTTTGCCAATAAAACTCCAAATGGGAATCACAAAGGTTCAAAAACACATAAAAATGACTAAATATTTTTTGACTGACTACCCCAGAGAGTTGCTATGAGATCAAATGAGTTAAAGTACTTAAAGCAGTTTGTAAACCTTAAAATGCTACATAAATGTTAATTCTTGTGGCTGTCACCTGTAGTTAAATCCTTAACCAGATTCCAGTTGAATAGGAAAAACCCTCAGAACTAATCAAGAAGGGTAACGCAATGGCATTGCTAGATCATTTATGGGAAAAGTCAAAAAATCAGAGTTTGATTTCTGACTTAGATTTTTACCAGTTTTTTTAGCCTAGACAACTCACTCATTCAAGAAACACTTATTAAATGCTTATGTGCAGGACTATGTTAAGTGCTAGGGATACCAGTCAAATATGAAACAGTACCTTCACAAAAAGAGCTTAAATTTTACTAGATAAGACAGACAAAATTATACCCTAACTGCTTAAAGCTTCAGTTCCTTGTCTTTACTGTAGGGATAATAATACCTGTCTCATTGGCCTGTTGTGAGGAAATTATTTTGGGCCATGAGCCTTAGCAATTCTTACCTAGAAAGCAGGAGAAGGGGAAGTTTGGGCCAGCAAATTCATGTGCTAGAAAGCATATTTATAACTGATGTTATTATTCTGTCTGAAAATGAAGCATGTTATTAAAATCAAAAGGTATTACTTTAAAGGTTGAAAGCAAACTTAGGAAAAAAAGTTGATATAAATTAAAAACTCAAATAAATTAAAAATAGGAATTGTCTTATCATTCAAAAGCAAAGAAAAATGTATTTGCATGTGCCCAATTAGCACATTTGTTGATGTATAGTAAGCACTTAATATTTTTCATTCATTCATCCATGTGTGTACATGTGCGTGTGTGTGTATATATGTACACACACAGGTATCCATACAGCAGCTGTGTTAACATTGATGAAAGCCAGAGCAAATATAAAGAAGAAATACAATATAATGGAAAAAGTACTAAAAATGGGAACAGGCAAAACTGGAGTGTGGTAATGGTTCTACCACGAACTCTATTCACTCTTCAGCAAATGTTTTGTCTAAGACCCAGATTCCTCAAGTATAGAAGGAGGGATTTAGGATGGCGGACGTCCTGACTTCCTTTCTACTCAATGACTTTCACTCAGTCACTTCTAAGTTTGTATATAATCTTACCAGCCTGTTCCTAATAGTCATATTGAAGCAATCTTGTGAGGTCTTTTATACCTACGTTTAAAAAAAAAATCTCTGACAGCTTCTTATGTAGCTAAATTGATAGTATAATGATCAATTAATTCTATTGAATATGTAGCTTGATTAGAATTCCAGCTCCTTGAAGATAGGGGTCACACAGTTTTAGTATGGCTTCTAGCAACTCTCAGTACATTTCCTTGCACATGATAGTTTAATAAATGCTTATTCATGGATTACTGTATTCTTATTTAGATACTAAATAAGTATTCCTTTTGATTAGTTCATCAACTAGTCTCCATTTGTATCTACATTAGACTATCACTTCCTTGAGAGGAGGGCCTGGCATTTGCCTCTTATGGTATCCCCTAACAAATGCTAGATGATGGATTGACAGACTAATTCTACAGTCTTGATTCAATCTTCTTACCTTTTGACTTGTGCCCCCAGTGGTTATCTCAAGACCATTCAGATGTATGCCTGTCTTTTTTTTTTTTTTTTTTTGCTAATCCTTTGACTGTAAGTTCTGAGTTCAAATAAGCCATCATCTCTCTTACCCTAAATGACTTGTTCTTTTCTGTTGTCTGGTCTGGATGAAATCTTTTATGTCATTTGTGGGTGTGTGTTCAAAGCACACCATTGATAACACGTTGTACAGATGACTTTTGTCCAGTGTAGACTGGAAAAGAGAATATTTAGAAGAAACATGAGTGACCACAGGCACGTCACTTAACCCCAACTGCCTCCCTCTCCAAAAAAGAAGGGATATGAGTGTTCGAGCAGTTAATACTTAAACAATTCTTCACAATGACAAAGGACTTAAAGGAAAGGGGGATTATTTTTGGATGTGAGGTGGGCAATGGGACAGCAGTAAGGAGCGAATGTCCCTACCTGTAATTTTTCTGTGTACAGAATAATATAGATCAACAACATGTAATCACATAAAACTGACTAGGGACACTTGCCCATTGACGCAAAATTAGTATGTTTCATAAGCTGGACCTGAACCCAATTTTTGGTGATTCCAAGGCAGGCCTTCCCTCCAGTAAACCACATTGCCTCAAAATTGAGTAATATAGAATTTCTTGCTTCTGTTAGTTCCTCTAGTGTTTGGGGGAAGAGGGGTAAGGCCTTCTTTTTCCTAACTTCACTTTAAATTCAAAGCTACTGTTCCTCTTCCCCAGTGAAAGCAAACTTACATGCTGTCACCGTTTCACATTTTCTATCTATTTGTAAGCCAGAAGTGAAGCACAAAGTAAATCTTTTTGGGATACTACATGAATCTTGTGGACTAGTCTATCCACTATAATTTTCCTGCTCGCTACCAGCTCGATGTCCAAATGGCTAAGTTTAAGTGGACTGGAATTTTTCTCTCTCACACTGGAGCAGCATGACACTTGGGTCCACCAATATCTGAGCCCCTTGTGCAAAATTTAACACTGATAGCTTTCTTTCAAGGTCTTTCATTTCAATGACTTTGGGATGCTTTTGCTATGTCGGCATGTTTCCTTCTATTCATCAGAAAGTATTGAACACTGCCCTCAGGGCATCATGTTCAGCCTTCCAAAAAGCAAAGCACAAAACAAATTGGACAAGCATTAAGAATTGCAAGCCAAGCAATTCAGATGCACAAGAGTTGTACAGCAAACATGTCAGACAACTGGGCAGTTGGCTGCAAGGATCCTTTCGGATGAGTATTGATGCTCAGAGCCCAAGTGAATGTAATGTTTGATGTGTCAGGTTTGGGAAGGTAACTTCATTTGGGCATTCTAATTATTACCACTATGTGACCAGTTATAGCTCCTTACAGTTCACATAGGGTATTCACATAAATTATAAGATTATAGTGATTTATAGCACCTGGGATAAAGTAAGCAATTAATAAAGATGTATTAGAGGTTATAAGGTCATAGTCTAAATGGAAAAGGACTGCTCTGTCATAAGTATCCCATTTTATAGCTGAGGAAAGTAAGTTATAGGGAGATGAAATAAATTATACAAGGTCTACTGCCTATTAGTGCCTGAGCCAGGATTTCAGCCCAGGTTTATTAATTAACACTTAATGGTGGAGTTGGAATAAGAGGATCTCAGTTCAAATCGCAGCTCTGTTATCTTGTGCCTTCAGAAAAATCACTCACCTTCTTGGGCCTTGAGTCTCCTTATCTATCAAATGAGAATGGAATAGATGATCTCTCAAGGATAATACAATTAAAAATCTTGGATTTTAGATCAGGGGAACTTCCATGTGTCTCCAACAGGGTTGAGGTGATTGCAGTGATACATGAATGTGTTTAAATATTTGTATGAGTTTAAATAATTTAGATTATGGAGTAATTATGTTTGTCTTTTCACATATTCCCAATCACCTACCCAGTCCTCCCTATTATCTTTTAAAATGATGACTCTATTAACAAAGAGAATATTCATTATCAGGGTTAGAACATTTCAAAGGCAGAGTTAAGAATAAAGGGAAAAGAGATGCATTTAAGGTAAATTCCTCTCATCTGGCTCCTTCTCCACCCCCAAACCCTACTCCCCCTTCTTACTTCTTTGGACAGAGGAGCACATAGAGTCTCTTAACCCAAGAAAAAACATGAGAGAGTTCAGTCTCAGTTTGAATACTTCCAGTGACAGAGAACTACTCCACGTAATTTGGTGCTAGTGATTTGAAACCTCTCTTGTACACCTAAATACAGCTCAATTCCATGCAAATGTACTAGTATCTAAAATGAGTTAGTCAGAAGAGATTCAACGACAAATATGACATAACGTTGCCTTCTACGATCTTAATTTCCACCAAAGGATATATTATTCATTTAAGTAAATATGTAAATTGTACAATGATAAAGTAATTTCAAGAGGGAGAGTGTTAACAGCTGTAGCAATCATGAAATATCCCATGTAGGAGGTGACCTTTAGCAATTCCTTGAAAGAAGACAGGGTTATACACTAGGGGCAGAAGGAGTCAATTCCACACATGGGGACCATTTGTACAAAGGCATGTAGATGGGAAATGGAATGTTATGTATTGAGAACAGCCAGCAATTTAGTTTGGTAGTAAAATAAAATGTCAAAAGGGAAGTAATATGAAATTGAATTGAAATATAGTGGGGGGGGGGAGGCACAGAGAAGGTACATATTGTGGTATGTTTTAAATGTCAAATAGAAATTTTCACTTTATCCTAGATGTGATGATACTTGAGATCAGAAATATCTTTTAAGAACATTAATTTGGTAGCTAGGGGGAAGAGATGGAGTATAGGAAGATTCATTTATTATATGCCTATTGCAATAATCCAAATTATATGACCAAAATAGGACAAAGTAGAGAATGTTCATTTTATCATGAACATTTAATGGAGAGAAAGGGATTCATATTAGAGAGACTGTGGTGGTAGATCTGACAAAACTAGAAAACTGATAGGATTAAGAACAAATCAAACAAGGGTAATGCCTCTTTCAAATGAACGCTCTTCACCTTTTTGAAGACAGCATTCATATCCCCTAAGCTTTCTCCACTTTTGATTACAGAAGGATAGAACTGATTGTTCCATCAACCATTCCTAGGTCCTTCAACCATTTATCTTATGACATGATTTCAGATCCCTTGCAATTTTGATTCCTCCTCCAGATGCACTCTGACTCGCCAATGTCTCATTTAGAAACACTCAGTGCTGTACACAATGTTCTAATTGTGGTCTGACAAAGAGAGATGAAAAGTAGAATGATTTTTTTTCTAGACACTAATTCTACAAATTCAGTCTAAAATCACATTAGCCTTATTGGCTGCTGTGTCCCTTTGTAGACACATTAAAAGTGTGGAAGTCCACTAAAAATTCTTTTTTATCATAAACATTTAACTGTCTCTCCACACTTTACTTGTTAAGGTTAGGGGTTTTTCCCTACTCTCTCTCTTTTTTAGTTGTTATGGTTGTTTTGTTTTGTTTTTGTTTTTCTAAACTGTAGGACTTTTTGTGGGTGCCTGTTAAATTTCCACTTTATATCTACAGTTCACTGTTCAGGAAGTCCAGATGTTATTTCAATGCTGATTCTAGCACCTAATACTATTTTTAAAAGCATGATAAGAAAACCAATCAACTGGCATTTATTAAGCTCATATTGTGTGCCAAAAACTTTACTAAATGCTGGGGATATAAAGGCAGAAGTGAAGTAAGACCCTGTCCTCAAGGAACTTACATTCTAATGGGGCAAAAACATACGCACGTACAGGTATGTGTATACACACCAAATACAAAGTAAATAAAATGTAATCAAAGAGGGGAAGACACTAGCAGCTGGAGGTGGAGGTGTAGATTGGACAAAATCCAGAAAACATATCTCTTCTAGAAGGTGATACTGGAGTTGAGTCTCAAAAGAAATCATGATTCTAAGAGGTACAAGTGAAAAGAAAAATCATTCCTGGTATGGAGAGGAGTCAGCCAGTATAATAACATAGAGACAGATGTAATGAGGAAGAGAATTTCCATATTGTAGTCTGTACTAGGTTAGAATACATTTGAAGCATTATGTTCAGTTTTAGAAGTCAAGTTTTAGAAATGTCATTGGCAGGCTGGATTTTTTTTTTCTAAAAGAGTTTGATCAGGAGGGCACATGAAACCACATCAAACCTATTTGTTCTCAGAGAGCAACAATAAAATCAGTGGAAAGGAGTTTTAAAGGGAGAGATCTTGACTCAATATAAGGAAAACCTTTAAACAACTGGAGCTTCCCTCCAAAATGGAATTAACAGACTGGGCTTCTTAATCTGAGTTCTGACCATGAACTTGTTTTGTTCTGTTAACTATATTCAAATATAATATCCTTTGAAATTCCATGTATTTAATTTTTGTGCACTTGAAAACAAGATTTTTGAAAAGGGATCCACAACTTCAATAAGAATATCAAGGGGGCTATATCACAACAAAAATTAGAAACCCTGACCTTAAGGGGTTCTTGTCCCCAGAACTAGTTAAAGAAGATCATTGATTTTGGATGTAATAAAGAGGATTGATATTTAAGATAGAAGTATAGTCTAGATGACATTTAAAATTCGTTCCAAATTTAGCATTCAATGATCCACGGAGCCAAGATGGCAGAGCTGAGTTCTCCCAATATTTCCCTTCTAAACAACTTTAAAATAACTTCTCCAATGGAATTCCAAGGTGGCAGAGCCAACAAGAGGCCAAGATAAGACATTTTTCCAGCCCAAGACAACTTAGGAAGTCAGAAGAAGAGATCTGTGACACTGAGGCAGGGAACAGGATAGAGCCCATCTGGCACCAACATCAGTTGGGGGACTTGACAGCAGCAGCTTTGGGAGCTCTCAAATCAAAGACAGTAAGGGGACCAGGTAATGGGTCAGAATGAGTCTACAAGAAATCCCTGATACTAGCACTGGGTGCCAAATAGGACACTGTTTGGCAACTGTATTAAACATACCTATGTCTGGGTCACAGTTCAAAGGTAAAGAGGAATGCTTTTGTAAGAAAGGAACAGGTGCCCTGGGGATTAAACCAGGAGGGCAGTGACCATACTTCTTTCTGTATCACGTCACCTTGGCATCACTTAAAAATTCCAAACACCCAGAACTAGCTCTGAAAACAATAGCATGAAAAAAAGCCTCAAACTTGGGAAAGTGATTTCCTATTACATCCATCCCACTCTGGAACACAGCATAACTTTAACAGAAAGGTCAAAGTCCAGAAACAACCTGGAAAAATGGGCAAACAGCATAAAAGGAACATAACCTCAAAAAGCTGTTATGATGACAAGGAGATCAAGACACTGACTCAGAAGAAGACAATGTCAAAACAGCTGCATGCAAAGTCTGAGAGGGGGACAAAAAAATTGAATAGGCCAGATGCAAACAAGAATTCCTGGAAGAACTAAAACAATTTAAAAAGTGGTAGAGGTAAAATTGGGCAAATAAATGAGAGCAATGCAAGAAAATTATGAACAGATAATTAAAAGCTTGTTAATAGAAGCACAAAATCTTACTGAATAAACAACTCTTTTAAAATAAGAATTGGTCAAGTAGAAACGAATGACTCCATGAGACACTGAGAAATGATAAACTAATTCCTAGAAATATTGTAGCCAAATTCCAGAATTCCCAGGTCAAGGAAAAAATATTACAAGCAGGTAGAAATATAATCAGGATACCACAGGATTTAGCAGGTTCTACGCTACAGTCTTGAAGGGCTTGGAATATGATATTTCAGAGGTCAAAGAAGGTAGGATTAAAATCAAGAATCACCTACCCAGCAAAATTGGGTTTAATATTTCAGGGGAAAACATGGAATTTCAATGAAATGGAGGACTTCCAGGCATTCATGTTGAACAAACCAGAGTTGAATAGAAAATTTGACTTTCAAATATTAAAATCAAGAGAAATATGAAAAGGTCAACAGGAAAGAGAAGCCATAGATGACTGATCAAAGTTGAACTGTTTATATTCCTACATGGAATAATATGAGTTTCCCAGATTAACAGAAAAGGAATTACACAACACTACAGAAAAAAGAAACTAAATAAGCCATAAATGTGTTCTCTAAGAAAAAAATCCCCAGGACTAGATTCACTTACAAGTGAATTCTATCAAACATTTAATGAACAATTAATCCTAATACCATGTGAACTATGTGAAAATAAAAAAGGTAAAGCAGTCCAATAAAATTCCTTCTATCACACAAATATGGTTTTGATACTACATTTGGGAAAGAGAAGGATGAACATCAGGGAAAATGTGATAGAGGGCCATACACAGTAATCATAACTATGAATGTGAATTAGATGCTTAACTTATAAAATGGAAGCAGATAAAGTAGATTAAAAACCAGAATCCAATTTTGTTTTTATAAGACATACTCTTGAAATATAGGAAAGGTGCTGGAACAGAATCTATTTTGCTTCAGATGAGGAAAAAAATGGGTAGCAACCATGATCTCAGAGAAAGCAAAAGCAAAGATAGTTTTAATTAAGAGATAAGCAGAGAAACTACATTTTGTTAAAAGATACTATAGAGAATGAAGTAATATCCATACTAAACACACCAAATGATATAGCTGGAAAATTCTTAGAGGAAAAAATTAAATGACTTATAGAAGTCAGTAAAACTATAGTAGTGGGGAACTCAACTGTTCTCTCTCAGAAACCAAGAAGTCTAACTAAAAGTAAACAAGAATAAAGTTAAGGAGGTCGATATAATTCTAGATAAGTTATATATGATAACTCTAGAGAAAACTGAATGGGAATAGGAAGAAATACACCTTTTTTCAGTGGTACATGGCACCTACACAAAAATTGACCATGTACTAGAGCATAAAAACCTACTATTCAAATAATGAAAAAAATAATATATTATCCTTTTGTGATCACAATGTAAATAAAATTACATTCAACAATAGGTCATGGAAATATAAATTAAAAATTAATTGCAAGCTAAATAATACAATCCTAAAGAATGAGTGGATCAAATAAGGAATCATAGAAACAATCCAATTTCATTAAAGAGAATGACAATAATGAGACAACATTCCAAAATTTGTGGGATGCAAAGCAGTACTTAGGTGAAAATTTATCTCTCTAAATGTTCACATCAATGAATTGAGAAACAACAGATCAATGTGTAGTGTATGCAATTTAAAAAATGCTGAAAAATAAATTTTAAAAGAAAACCATCAAATTAAAAATCCAGAAAATCAAAGGAGAGATAAATAAAATTGAAGAAAAGCATTAAACAGAAGCTGTTTTATGGAAAAAGCAATAAAATTTTAAAAACAGGTTATTAAAGGAAGAAAACAAAATTACTGATATCAAAAAAGAAAAATTAAATTCACCATCAATGAAGAGGAAATTATAACAATTAATAGGAAATATTTTACCTAATTATATGTCAATAAATCTAATAATCTATTCTAAATAGATGAATACGTACACATACACACACATACATGTGTGTATGTGTGTATACACACCAGTTTAATAGAAGAGGAAATTGAATCCTTAGATAACCCTTTTATAGAAAAATAAATTGAAGAAGTAACAAATAAGCTCAGTAAGAAAAAATTCCCAGGACCATATGAGCTTACAAATGAATTCTACAAACATTTAATGAACAATGAATGCTAATACCATAGAAAATATTTGGAAAAATAGGCAAAGGAGTCTCAGATTCCTTTCATGCCACACAAATGATGCTGTTTCCTAAACCAGGAAGAACAAAGAGAGAAAGAAAACTATAGACCAATTTCCATAATGAATACTGATGCAAAAAAACAATAAAATACTTGTAAGGAGATCACAACTATGTCATCAAGACCATACAATATGACCATGTGGGATTTATGTCAGGAATGCAGGGTGGATCAGTACTAGATAAAACTATCAGCCTAATTAGCCATAACAGTAACAAAAACTTCAAAAGTCATATGGTTATATCAAAATATGGAGAAAATAACTTTTTTCATAAAATAAAGCACTCATTTCTATTAAGTATACTAGAAGGCATAGAAATAAATTGTACTTATCTTAAAATGATAAGTAGTACCTATCTAAAACCAAAGATAAGCTAATAGCATTTCCTATAAGATCATGGGTGAAGCAGGGATGCCCATTATCACCATTATTATTCAATATTATTCTAGAAATGCTAGCTACATAGCAATTTTTAAAAAGGAAAGGAAATTAAAGTTATTATACTAGGCAATGAGTTAACAAGTGTCTCACACTTTGCAGAAAATATGATGGTATACTTAGAGAATTCTAGAAAACTAGCTAAAAATAGTTGAAATAATTAACAATGTTAGCAAAATTGCAGGATATAAAACAAACCCATGCAAATCATCAGCATTTCTATATTTTACCAACAAAATCCAGCAGCAAGAGAGAAAGAAATTCCACTTAAAATACCTTTAAACAATAGAAAACATGTGGGAGTCTACCTGCCAAGACAAACCCAGCAACTATATGAACACAATTGCACAATACTTTTCACATAGATAAAGTGACCTCTGAATAACTGGAGAAATGTTAATTACTTATGTGTAGGCTGAGCCAATATAATAAAAGTTGCAATTCTACCTAAACTAATTTTCTTATTCAGTGCCATACCAATAAAACTATCAAAAAAATCCTTTCATGGGGCTAGAAAAAATAACAAAACTAATCTGGACAAACAAAAAAGTCAAGAAAATTAAGAGAATCAATGAAAAAAATGTACAAGAAGATATTCTAGTTGTACCAGATCTCAAACTGTATTGGAAAGTGGTAATTATCAAAACTCTCTGGTACTGGCTAGGAAACAGAGTTGTGGATCAAAGGAGCAGATTAGGTACACAATACACAGAAGTTAAATGACCAAGTAATTTAGTATTTGATGACCCCAAAGACCCAAGTTTTGGGGATAAGAATTCAATATTTGACAAAAAATATATTGGGAAAACTGGAAGGCAGTTTGACAGAAACTAGAAACAGATCAACATCGTACACTGTAATTCAAGATAAGCTCAAAATGGGTACATGATTGAGACATAAATGATGATTTAAGCAGGTTAGGAGAGCATGAAATATTTTACCTGTCAGATCTATGGATAAGGGAAAAAACTATCACCAAATAAGAACTAAAGAGCATTACAAAATGTAAAATGTATAGTTTTGATTTCATTAAAATAAATTAAAACAATGTAATAAAGTGGGAGATAATAATATTCCTCAATTAGTTTAATCTGAAAGTGGTCAATATCTTTCTACCTTTTTTTTACCTTCTTGTAATGCTATCAGTCTATCGAAGAAATTCACTAAGTCAGAAGAGGAATGTAATTCATCTATCTGTGAATATTTATGGTTAACAAGGAGTATTTGTTTTCTTCATGTGGCCCTGTGAAAGAGATAGTAAATTAATATTTAAATTTTATATTTGAGAAAACTAAGAATGAGAGACTGAGATTCTTGCCTGTGTTGTTAGAGTGAATGGTAAGAAGAATAAGATTTGGTTTTAATTCTTCTCTCCACAAATCAAAAATATTATTCTTAGTCATCATACCTGTACATAAGATACTATTTATTTATTCAGCTATGTTCTGTTTTCATGGATCATTAGATCAAAAATAAGAAGGAACCTTGGAAATCAGAGTCCAATATATTCATGTTGCAGTATATACAGAGTAGGTCCAAGACCACATAGGGAGTAATAGCGGAGCCAGAATCCAAACCAAAGGCTTGCAATTCTAAGTCCAATAATCCTTTTAATTATTTTGCACAGTATCTCAAATATTTAAAGGAAGTCCCTGATAGCATCTACAACAGGGGAATGTGTACCATCTCTGCAGTCAGAGAAGGTGAGTTCAAATCCCTTCTGTGATGCTATGAGGATGACCTTGGATAAGTCATTCATCCTTTCTGGGTCTCAGTTTCCTCACCTGTAACATAATGTGAAAGGACAAGATTGACCTTATTATTCTTTTCTGTTTTAGAGCTATGATTCCATGAACCACAACATAATAACTAAGGTGATTTACATACATACAAGAATCTAAAAAAAAAAAAAAAGCAAAACCTACTACATCACATGTTGGGGGCTTAAAAGGATAAGAGTAACCATTTATTAAGCACATGGTATTTGACAGGCACTGTGCTAAGTAATTTGTAGCTATTATCTTATTTGCTATGAGAATACAGATGATCTTGAGTTTGGATTGATTTGTTACCAACAAGACTGTAACTACTGAATGTTAGCCATATGATTCAGTTCCTAATCACTCAACACAGGTTTCAATGATAGCTATATCTAGAACAGGGTGCCTGACACTGTCTCAGAGCACCGCAATGTAAAAGGTGCTTATGGTATGTATAGTTCTTCAACAGGAAGAAGAAACTGAGCATAGTATTTAATTAGGATGATTAGTTAAAATAGGAAGAATGATTTATTGTCCTCAGCTATGCCTCACCTTGGTTGATTCACCCCATTTTAGATCCTTCCTACCTTGGAGGCAAATCCTACCCCTTTGCCCAGGACTATTTTTCCTAGCAACAATATCTCATTCTCCATTTCCCCATCTCTCAGTAGAGAATTGGTGGTGTCATGGTATCTCCTCCAGACACACACCCAAAGAACAGGCAACACTGTGAACAAAGGACTGACCTTGGAGTTAGAAAATTGTACTTTTCTAATTCTGATAAAATTAGAGGAATTTTAATTACTACATATAGTAATTGTGGGACCACAGGCAAAAAACACTTAACCTCTCAGTTCCCTGTATTCTGATATGCCTCCATATATTATAACCCACCACACTAACCCAACTTGCTATTTATCGTTATCCTTGTTTAATGACTGCAAGTTACCCCAAACATGCTTTTGCTACTTTAACCTGATCTGCACTTATTCATTAAAGCTAGGGTTGCAATTAATTCACTAGAGAAAGAGGAAGACTGACATTAGATGACTTTAATAACTGCTTTAAAAGAGATGAGGACTTTGTATTGTTTTTATGAATAGCCACATAACAGCTGTCATTAAATGCCAACTATGATTTATATGATTAATAATTATACTGTTCTAGGGATAATACCAACCTTACTGAACCCTTGATAAATTATGTATTTTCTAAAAAGAAAATTCTCCCTTTTCAGCAATCATCTATTCAAGGATACCTAAGCTACTCAGAAGTTTTACCCATTTTGATGATCAGAGTAGTCATATATTTGACTATATTCTGCGTTCTCCTCCAACCCCAATGAACAGCATGCACTTATCTCACACTTCTGGACTCTGAGAATGTCATGTTTCCTTCATAACTCAGCTCATTTTCCACATTCTACATGAAATGTATTCTGATTCCTCCAACTTCCAGCCTTCTTCCCTCCAAAACTACATGTGTGTATATATACATGCATGTATATATGTGTGCATGTATACACACATGTACATATATACATGCATGTGTACACACAAAAGGGTATATACATGCATGTATGTGTGCATGTATGCACATATGTACATATATACATGCATGTGTATACATAAAAGGGTATATACACACATATTTGCATATTTCTACATGCATATCTGTGTGTGTATATGAAAGAAGAAGTAGAGTATTTGGGGTTGAAAGCTCACTCATCAGAACTGTAAAGGCTTTGATTAAAGTGCCAGCTCCAGGACCTTACTCTGTGTGTCAAGGAATATCAGTTAACTTCTTAGTACTTCTCAGTAGCTAGGTGGCACAGGGGAAAGATTGCCTGGTCTGAAGTCAGGAAGAACTGAATTCATATCCAGCCTCAGACACTTACTAGATATGTGACCTTGGACAAGTCACTTAATCCTGTTTGCCTCAGTTTCCTTATCTATAAACTGAAAAGGAAATGGCAAACCACTCCAATATCTTTGCTAAGAAATCCCCAAATGCAGTCACAAAGAGTCAAGTATGACTGAACAACAACAACTCTAGGTCACTTTTTAGGGCAATAATTTACAGAGAAGGTACTAAAGAAAGCACCATCCTGCCAAGAAAGTTTGCTTACCCAGGAATTCCCTATAACACTGAAATCACAGTACCTACTCATGTACATATTGTTTACCCAGATAAAAGGTAAACTCACGGAGAGCAGGATTTATTCCATGCTTGCCTTTGTGCCCTCATTGGTGCTTACAGAATTAGTAAATGGTGATATGATTCATTTGTCTAATTTCTAGAATGAATGCATTTTTGTTTATGCAGGGGAAGCTATAAATAAGAGCATAGTAGAATTTAGTCCCTTTTAATTAATACCCAACCAAAGGATCATAGATTTTGGAACTGAAATGACAGTTAAATATCAATTCCCCTTTATATCCTCATTCTAAAAATGAAAAAAATTTAAGGGGAAAATCCTACACATAGCAAAGAACAGACCTATAATTCACAGCCAGGTCATCTGGCTAGAAATTCAGAACTCTTTCTATTGTACTAGAAGTTTATAAATGAGAAACTTGATCCTGATATATGCCTATAAAAGGAAGTTTGCACCAGCAATAGTTTGGAAATGTATATTTATCACCTTTCTATCTCTAACTGGCTTCCCTATTCCTATCATTTTTCATCATGTTCAACTCTTTGTGACCTCATCTGGGGATCTCTTGGCAGAGATACTGGAGTAATTTGCCATTTCCTTCTTCAGCCCATTTGATAGATGAGAAAATTGAGGCAAACAGGGTTAAGTAACTTGCTCAGGTCTCACAACTAATAGGTTATATTTGAACTCATAAAGATGAGTCTTCCTGACTCCAAGCCCAGCACTCTATCCATTGTACCACCTAGTTGCCCAACCTCTCCAGCCCTCTGCCAATCTATACAAAAAGAAAAGAGTCATCATCCCCATTCCTGCCTAGGAAACTATGTGAAACAATTTAGAAGTAAAACTAAGGGTTAGTGTCACACAGTAGTTGAGTGATGGTGATGTTATTTGCCACAGTCTACTGCTGAGGCCCCCTCATCCTGCTTTAAATGGACTATCTCACAGAATCAATAATAATCTTCTCAACTGGCTTTGTATATATTTGTTTGCATGTTGTCTTTCCCATTGGAGTCTAAGTTCCTTGAGCATAGAAACTGTCTTTTGTCTCTTTTTATATCAACGTGCTATGTGCCTGGAACATAGTTCAAGCTTAATAAGTATTTATTGAACTGAAAAATAAAATAAAATGGACAATCTCTAATTAGAAACAATCAGATATCCTTATTGGTGAGAGGTTGCCAATCAGGAAAACCACTGATTTTTACGATTTTTGAGTTTGTATACAGTCATGAATTACATAGCCCAGGGGTGGGGAATCTATGACTTCCACGCCCTACATGTGACCCTACATGGTACCTAGAGGGCCATATGTAGCCCTGAGGCCAAAAGTTCCCCACCCCTGACATGATCCATGCTTCAAGTCCTGGGTAGCCAGGTTCTAAGTCTACACCTGATGAATCTTCTGCCCACAGGGAGAACTGAATGGACCATTTCCTAAGATTCTTGACTATTTAGAAACATTTATTATCTGGGTATCAAATCTGAGAAAAGATTCTAGAAGCAGCACCAAGGGGTAGAAGTTATATTACACATTTTTTCCATCGGTCTTCTGTATTGCTGTTGGTTTGATTTTATGCTGAGAAGGATGGAACAGTGGATTGAGGAATGCTTTCAGAATTGACAGAATCTTAGTTCAAGTGCTACCTTAGATATATGCTACTTAAACGATACTAAGCAAGCGGCACACATCTCTTATTGTCCAAAATAACTCTCTAACACTATAAGCTGCTTCTGCTTAGAGTTGTTGATCTATCAGTTATAGGGATTTATGAATTGGAAATTATCTGCAGTGTTAAAAATATAGATCTGAACAGGGTAAAAACCATTCTGAGACTGCAAGCATTGTATGCAGTTAAGAAAGTTTGTCCATTATTAAGGGAAGACAGTTGCATGATGGCGAGGTCACATGAATATAGCGTACTGAAAGAACCAGGGGTGAGTGCTCTCCAGCTAATTTATTTTGGGTAAGTCCATACCAATACCCCCCTCCAGACAGTGAGACAACTCTGCCCTGCAGAGAGATGCAGAGATGTAGGATACAAAGTCATCCACTCTCTGAGAAGCATAGAGAGCTCAATAATTTCTAACTACTTCAGCCCAGTAGGTTGGAGGTGTATAAGTGCCAGGGAGAATGTGGGAATACCCAGCTTCTGATATTTCCTGTTGAATCATCTCAGGCTAATGACTATCAACACCACCTGGTACTGCATAGTATTATCTAGCCTGCTGTGTTTAATATCTGTATATTATCATTCAAAATTACATATGTTATCAGCTCAATGTAACAGAAAGAGAACAGACTTTGAGTCAGAAAAAGAAATCTTCAAATATTCATTCGACAACTCACCATTGTATGACCGGAGGCAGGTCCCTTAATCTCTTTGGAAATCAGTTTCCTTATCTGTAAAATTTGGAGACTTCAACAAGATAATGATTCTATAAGGTCCTTTTAAAGTCCAAATCTTATTATTTAACTTCATTTCAATTTTACCAAAACTAATTTCAATTCACCATTTTAAAAAATAAATTATCTTCATATAAATTGCTTCAGAAGCAATACACTTTAAAATGTCTTTAAGTTGTTATCATAAGCACAGGAAACATTACCTTTGGAAATGGACTTCTTGAAAAGAAACAATGGTAGCCAAACTGTGTAATCAACCAACACTTCAATGACATTTTAGCACCTAGAATATTAATAACACTTTCACAAGTCTATTTGATTTAAGATGATCATGATTGTTTCATATTATTTTAAATGTTGCCATGTAATAAAAATGAAAGAATAGTTAATAAAGTCTGCCATTAAGAACTAAATTGACACTAAGGAAAAATGCATATGTACCAATGTATGTGTATAAGTCATTTAAAAGTATTTGCCTCAATTTCCTCATTTGTAAAATGAGCTGGAGAAGGAACTGGCAAACCATTCCAGTATCTTTGCCAAGAAAACCCCAAATGGGGTCACAAAGAGTCATACACGACTGAATAATGTGTAGATATAGATACATAGGTAGATAGATATGCATATATGTGTATATAGACATACAAATATACATATATAGTTGTATATACACACATACACTTGTAGATAGATAAGGATTTACAATGCATAAGAGAGAGAGTGGGGAGGAGTAAAGGAGGGGGAGACAGGGAAAAGAATGGAGGGAGAGGGGAGAGAGAACGAGTGAGAACTTTAATAGCTTAAAACTCCAATATGATTTTGGGGGTACCCAACATCTATAACTTCTGGATGACATTGTGCATTTTCATCAATTTTATAAAATTTCTCATGTCAGTATCAAGATAGAGGTTAGACCTACTATTTTATTGACAAAGTATACTAATTCATCAAAGAAATTCCATCTGCCAGTATTAGCTCCTCATCTGCTATGTAATTTGCAATCTTAGTGGCCTAGAACACTAAGAGATTAAATGACCTGCGTAGGTTCACAGAGTAAGTATTGTAGTTGCAGTAGTACTAGGAGCAATAACATGGGTATTTCATCAGTTAAGACAAATCATAACCTCCCTATCACTTACTAGAGAGGAAAAAAAGAGAAAGTAAAAAAAATCACCCCTTTTGGTCAACCTGGTAATGAGCCTTTCAGGATAGCAAGGCTGGGGCTCAGGTGATAGCCAAAGTATCCATCCCTAGAAGCAACTTTCTAAGACCTACCAATGCTTGTGCCCTATTGTCAAAGTCTTTGTAAATCCAGGTTCACACCACGCCATAATGAGGCATTGCACAAAGACATCAACGATCATCATCGACACCATTATTGACTACCTAATTTTCATAGCCATGTGGAAATGTCAAAATGACGAAGAGGGAGATTAAGGAAACTATTCAGACAACCTTGACCCTAGTTTTGATTCATTATTTAGAATCTACAAATGAAATTCTTGGACTTTAATTTTAATTGTCATGTCTTAGTAGATCTAGTTCATACTGTTAAAACTTGACTTCATTGAAACATAAAGCAAAGCACAACCTGAAGAAAATTCCTAACTTGAATGGCCATGCTTACAATCTAGAACACTTCAACACTTCTGGAATCAAGCATTGGTTGAGTGATTACCCTAAGGATTTATAGAGAAAAAAGTAATTTTTTTTTATGTTCTCAGAATAGAATGTCTTGGGGCACAACTCATATACTTTAATGATAATACCAAAAGGAATCATGCTTTGGAGGGAGAAAAAGAAGATACATGGCATTAATCTTGTGTGTATGTGTATGGGGGGATATTAGGTTGTGATACAGTCCTGGATATACAGTAACCTCTTATTTATCCAAAATCACCAGAAATCCTATACAACTAATATTTGTATAAAATGAAAATTGAAAATCATGTTGCCCTCTATGTGACTCTGTGGCATCCTGAAATACTTTCAAATAATTGGCCAATTTATTGTCATTTTTGATGCTGCATTATAATTAAATTCTTCAAAAAATTAAAATAATCTCTAATGATTCAATGATAACACTGATAGTCACTTATGGATAAATGTAATCATATAATAGCATTTTTCTTGTGCTAGCATTCCTCATGACATTACTCCAAGTATTTTCATAGTCTATCTCCTCTGTGCCCCAAACTTGCAAGTAAACTTCCTCACCAGTCTTCTGGAATCATGAGTGCTATCATGTTGGTCCATATTCTTAAGGCTTTCAAAGTTGTTTTCCGACATAATATTTTAGTTATTCTCTTAATTTTATTTTATTTTTTGGAGTGGCTCAATTTCCTCTGAACCAGCTGTTGTGGTCCAAGCTCATTTCAGTTTCTCTGAATCTATTCTTTTCATCATTTCTCCTGGAACAATAATGTTTTATTATATCCATATACAATAATTTATTTTGTAATTCCCCCCCTTATTTTCTTTACATTTCATTACTACAACAAAAGTCAGTGCTACACATAATTTTGTTGTAATATTATTGTTATGGAATATAGCTTGACAGCTATTGCTAGATTTCCTTCCTCTCGCCTCCTATAATTTCCATTAAGAATCGTGACTGTTTCTATATATGATTTCTGTTACTATTTCCTTTATCTACTTCAGTAAAATAATCCTTAGGTAGTCCGGTTAATACAACACTGAATCTGTAAATTAATGTAGGTAATATTGCAGTTTTATTACAGTGATATGGCCCAAAGCTAAACAATAAATATATCTCCAATTATTTGTCTTTGCTTTTTTTCCTATAGCGTTTGGTAGTTTTACTTGTATAATTTCTGAATGCCTTGGTAAAGATATACTCCAAGGTCTTTCTATATAGTCCATGTTATTTTTAATGGAATTTTTCTTTCCATTTTGTTCAGATTTGTTAACACATTTGATTTTGCATCTGTTTTATATCTTGATCATTTACTGGAGCTACTATTCATATTTTAGTTGAATTCTTTGATTTCTCTAAGTAAGTCACCATTTGTTCTGCATAAGAATACCAATCTATAATTCCATTCCTTCTTTCCAAATACTTTTTTGATAATTAATTTTTTTCTTGCATTGTTACTATAACTGATATTTCTACAAATACATCAAACAACTAAGGTACAAATTCTTGTTTCATACCTTATATTATTGGAAAAGCCTCTGGAATTTCACCATTATAGATAATGCTCTTTGGGTTAATTAGAAACTAGTTAACATGTTATAGAAAAGTCTGTTTATTTGTCTACTCTTTATTATTTAAGAAAATTGGTTCCCATATTTAGTAAGAACTTTTTTCTGAGAGAATCATGAATTCACATGATATCTTAGGCAACCCTCATAAAAATTCAACCTGGTTATAACATACAATTTTGTTTAATGAGTTGATATTGTCTCTTCTCATTTTGATTGTGGGATGGTCAAACCAATGGTGGTACATGGAGTTTTAGGGATTACTACTGCACTGTAAGAAATTATATCTATGAGAAATACATATAAAGCATTGAAATGCTCCTATGAAATAATGCAAACTCATGGACGCATGATGAGGAAAACTATATACAAAGTAATTTTCATAATATAAATGAAGAATTATGATAATAATAGCAATAATGATGATAAAAAACCCTGACCTCTAACTCATTTTAACGTGCCACATTGTTTGGAAAGAAGTATAAAAAAAAATACCTTTCCCTTTTTTGGTGCAAAGGTGGCGGGGGCGAGGGGAGGGGTCTGAATGCAAGACAAGTAAGTAGAGATTTTGGTTGATATGTTACATTTGCTAAACAATCTTTTTATCTTTCTTTTATTTATATATCTCTGAGTAAGGGGAGTGAAAAAAATTAGGAGATAAAGGTGATATTAAAGTAAAATATGTTTAAAATATTTTAAGAGATAAACAAAAAAAAGCATCTGGAAACAGCAGCAAATTTGAGCTAAATTATAAAAGGCTTTAAATGAAGCTCCAAAGGGTCCCAGTTTATCCTAATCGTAACAGAAAGCTTCTTGTGGAGGAAAGGAACATGATTGGATCTTTCTCTGAGGACTATTCTTTCATTCAACTTCATGGAAGATGGATTGGTACAAAAATGCCATGACTTTTTAATTAAGAAACAAAAAAGAATACAGAAAAAAGAGGGAAAAAAAGTTGGATTGGGACTGGGTGTGGTATAAAAAAAAGCAGCCAGTGTTCATTTCCCTCAAATTATGTCCTAAATCTGTTTTACTTAGAAGAAATGAGAGCCAGAGAGTCCCAGGAACAGGAATCTGGAGAACCACTAGGTGAAAAGGACTTAAAAAGGTAAAAGAAACTTAATTGTCATGTAGCCAGTGTGCACACAACATGATGTGTCCAATAAAAGTGCGACAGGTAAGAAAACAGGTGTGCCCTTTGTCACAAGAAGCCTAGATTTTCCTTCACCTGAATAGACTGTCTATAGCTAGATTATTTCAGTGGAAGTGTCCAGCACAAAGGAAGTAGATTTAAATTTCTTGCATTTCTGAAGGTTAGGTGAATTTGTCTAGAGCAGCAAGTAAACTATCAGGTAAGATGTGAAAAAGTGGGTTCTTGAAGACCACAGCGATGTAATAAACGTTCTAGTCCAAAACCATGGACTAGAAGTTAAGCAAAGTGAAACAAAGACTCACAAGAGGGAGTTCAATTAGTTAAAATAGAAAAAAATAAGAACCAGGGTTAAATCAATGTACCTGTGCGTATAGGATCAATACTAACTCTCAAGACTCTTCAAAATTTTTGTATTCTCCTTAGTCAAAAAGCATTTATTAAATATCTATTATGTGCCAGAAATGAAGCATGGGCATCTATCTCCCTTCTTGGTCCCACACATATATTTTCATGTTGTGCTTAGTTCATTCCTTTAAGTACATTCAAAATAAAATATGCCTGTTTTTAAAACAGAAGTAGGAACTGGAGAGAGCCTATGTTCTTTTACATAGGACAAGAGAGGGTTATGAAGGACCATGTCACAGAGAAAGTGTGGCAAACAAAAAGAATCAAGGTTTGGGACTTCTTTAAGGGTGGTAACAGGATTCCCTATATCCATTGCAAAATATGTAGCCAAAGACAGGTATTTGGAGAGTGTTAAAAATAGTCCCTTTACCAAAAACAAAGCAACACTACAGCAGGCTTTGATTTGAAATTAAGCACCATACCAAATGGATTATCTTGCATATCACTCGGAATATGGGGAATTTCAGAGTTGGAAGTCCCCAATCTGCAAAAGTATTCCCCTTCACATATGCCATAAAAAAGATTCTCCTAACATAACTGACAAGTTGTCATCCAATCCCTTACCTGTATACCTCCAACAAGTGTAAACCTGTTACCTCTAAACATAAGGAAAATCTTCTTATCCTTCATAAGCAATCTCAATTTTCTTCTTTGTAATTTCCCCTTATTGTGTCTAGCTTTGCTTTTTTGGACCCAAATATACTAAATTTAATCTTGCTCCCAGGACTAGCCTTCAGAGAATTGAGAGTGGCTATTACAGTTCCTTCAGTTTCCTTTTCTCTGTTAAACCTCTCCAATTCCTCCAATAAATACTCATGTAACCCTAGTCCCCATCACTCATATGCCAAGAATATGAAACACTGTTTGCCACATACTAGAAACTTAACAATGTTCGTTATTAAATCTGATGCTCAAAACTGAACACGAGACACCAGATGTATTCTGCAGTAGCTGATCTATCAATTCCTATATTACCTCCTTATTCATGGAGGCTATTATTTCTGCGTGTTAATGTTTTATACTATATTGATCTCACACAAATATTTTGGTAAAATTTTAGAATAATTCACCTGCTTCTTTCCTTAAAAGAGAGAGCCTTGAACTTAGAAATACTTCTTCCCTGTTCTTACACAGAACATTTATGGGGTCCCTGATATATTTTTTTTCCTTTGGTCTCATTTTTAGAATCATTTCTGATAGGCCTTACAATTTTTTTTCTTTTCATAGTGTGCACATACCATGACTACATATATATGTAATATATATAATATATATACACATATATATACACACACATACATATCTATGTTAGCCTCTAATTCAATTTTTTTTATATTCATCTCCTTAATCCCATTTGCAAAATTATAAATCTGCTGGCCCTAAAATAAGTCCCTTTTAAGCTGAGTTTAAGATGATATGATCATGACTTATTTGGTGAAGTATCAGTGAAGTTCTCAGTTCTAACTTATTTCCTATTTTAGTATGTATAATGAAGTAATTTAATTGATAATTTTTTTGATCCAATAAAGTTTTGCAAAACTCTTGAAATTAAATATTTTTGTGAATGTTTATGCTTGAACTATGAAAAAAAATATTGCAGATTATTTTGATCTAAATATTAGATAAAAGAGAAAGCTCTCTAGAGGTATATTACCTTGGCAGAGTCATTTTCACCTCTATTTGTACTCAAAAGGTGAGAGAATAGGTTGATAATTGCTCAGAGTCCCTGATTTATACTTGGGTCTACACTGGCAGTATCAAACATGAAGCCCACAACACTCAGTGCCTGAGAACCACATTAAAATGTAATTTGGTAATATTTAACAAAATTATATTTGACAATATTTACGTGTGACTTTTATAAGTCAACATGCAGCCCATAGGAATGGTTATGTATGCTTTAGTTTCCCCATTTCTGCTTGAGTTTGGCTGACCAAACAACCCAATTATAATTGTTTCCAGTAGTGATTACTCAAATATTGTATATTTTATTATTTAGCTATTATCAAAGGTACCTTTTGATATGTATGCAAAACTTTAATTATGTTTCTGCATTTCTATCCAGGCAAGGAAGACACAAGTTTAATTTCTACCAGATGATTGATTAATCCAATGTCTACATCCTAATTAATCAAGATCCAGATGAAAACCTCATAAAACAAAAGAGGTTGGTTTACTTCTACTGGCAGTCCACAATTATGTATGAAGTATGTTCTGAAAGTACACTTGGAAATCAGTCAGTTTGGGACTTGGAATACTTTTTTTTTTTTTTGTCTTGTCATCCAGAACAAAGTTTTTAGTGATTAGATTCCTAGGCTAACAGTCACAGAATCCCTAACCCAAGGCATTACTGTACTGTGGAAGAGGACACTGGGTTATCAAAAGTTAAGCATGTCAAGTGTCTTGTTGAAAGGTTGCTTTCTGAGCACCAGCTTAGGATCATTGCAAGAAGGTTGACCATTATTAGATAATGGAATATTTGGTCACAGAGACAAATGAAAGAGATTAATTCACAAAATCACCTTGAGTCTTTTGGGGGTTCCTTTCTGTTTCTCTAGTGAAAGGGACACTGCAGAAAGGGGTTAGAGGGCACAGAAACATGGCATTTTTAGACCATCAATGCACATTAACTTAACTATCAATATTCTTTATCTAATTTTTTTTCTGACATCATATTTTTTATTCTGAAATTAATGAACACCCCCCCAAAACAACATTGTTCCTACATAAAGTATAATAGAAAAAAGCTATAAAATCCAGAACTTCTATTATATAGTCTGCTTTTTTTGATAGATAATATATTCACCATGCTACTTTTAAAGCTCTCTTGATTGCATTTCCTTCTGAAGTTCCTTCTCTTCTTTGCATTAAAAAAAATTCTGCAATAACACTCTTCTATTTTTGTTCTTGGCAATCCTATCCCTACCCTACCTCTCTCAGTGGATTGAAAAAAAAACAAACAAATCTTATTATAAACATAATCAAGGAAAACAAATCAATACATTCACCCTGGTCAAAAATGCTTGTCTTCATCGTGAAGAAAGTCATTGTTGCTCATTGAGTTGTTGAGAGTTCTTAAAACATTCAAGAACTGCTAGTATTCTTAATGGGAGATTGCTATTTAATGACTTTATTAAGTCAGATTTTCCCAAAACCTAGAGAGGTGAACCTGAAAGACAACAAGTACACTGGAAGACAAACAGATTTACTAACATTTTTGTAGAAGGTTAGTTACAATACTAGAGTGAAAGCATCACAAATGGAGTAGGAATGACAATTAAGAGGATGAGAAAAGAGTAGTAGGGCTGAATGACTACAAGGAAAAGAAATTCATATTGTAGTTGATTCAGTTTTACTCACCACAATAGATTGACTTTTCATGAAATAGCAAAGAATACCCAAAGCAAATAAGGGGGAAAGATCCATGAGTGCTTATATCAACCAATCAACAACAAGTCACTACTAGGTGACAGAGACTGCTAAATTCAGGAGATAAACCACAAGGAATGAAACAATCCTTATCTGTAAAGATTCTGTATTCTAAAGGTGAAACTAAAAAATAAGCATGGACAAATGCAAAGTAAATAAGAAGATAAGATTTACACACACACTGGATGTTTGTGTATCTAAACAGCTAAATAAAAGATTGTGAGGGAGGGTCCTAACAGTTGGAAAGAGGAAAGGCTTCATGTAGGCAGTGAGAATTCAGTTTCATCTTAAAGGACAGAAAAAGGTGACATGAAAGATATCAGAAATTGCTAGCACATGTGTTTATTTCCTGATCTCTTTTTTTTCAAGAATGATTTCTACACATATTGCAAATATGATGGAAATATGAAAAAGAAAAAAAAAACAATTTTCACAGATGGTCTTCTAGCAAAGACCACATGTTCATAGATGGGTAAATAAATGCCTGAGAGGTATAGAGAATATGAGATCCCTCTGATTTTTTAAATTATTGCTTGCGTTTTACAAAAGAAAAAGATTTGGTATTCCAAAATAGCCTTAGAGTCTCTCATCAAATAAGATGTCTCTCATATATGTTAATTCTTTGATAGACACAACCACCGAGACAATTTGATTGATGGTCTTGTGAGTATTGCCATTGGCAAATGACAAATCAAAGAGACATCTGCTCATCAAAATATCAAATCAATTACTAAGAGTTTTAGTTATCATTATGTGCTAAGCACTGTGATAGGCCCTGGAAATATAACCAAAAAAAAAAAAATGAAAGAATCTCTGCTCTCAAGGAGTTTACATTCTATCAATTAGTATTTTGGACTCACTAAATGGTGTATTAATTTAGAATAATCCACATTGAAGAGGGATTTTCTAAACACTGAACTTACTTCAACAGATATTTAGGCAGGTATCATGCACAATAAATTTTGCTGCCTATCAATCATACAAAATCAAAATGATTAAAATCCTTGCTCTTAAGTCACTTACATTTTATTGAGTCTGATAGATTTCATCCATCAGATATTCCTATTATGCATGATTGTGGATTGTTTTTATATCTGGGACATTTCAAAAATTCCATCATAAGATCCTTGGCTGTTCAGAAAAAAAATGTACTTAGACATCCATAGGGGATAGAACAAATCACTAAAAACTCCACATTGGCCTGATTGTGGCACATAAATGGATGCCCTGTCCACTTAGTTCTTCAGTACATACATCTATGATAAACATTGTCAATGCAGAGTAAATTGAGCTGAGAATTAAAAAGGAAAAGAAGTTGATCTGGAAAACTGCAATTTTTCATGATGTTAAGTTATTTTCTGTCAGAAAAAAAGTCATCTTTTCTTTTTTTAAAACACAAATATTCTTCTGGTAATATTATGTGGCAATGAATCCAGAAATACAATGATTTCAAAAGAAATAGAGTTTTCAATGACTCAAAAAAATATAAACATGAATGATGGACATAAGTAACAGGCAACATATCACCAAAGATTATGCTTGAAGTCATGCTCAAAAAGTTATTGTACTGTTAGCCAGGAATCATTGCATTATTGAAAGAGGAAGTGAGTTGCCTAGAAGGAGTAAGGGATAACAAATGGATGGCCTGATCATTACGCTGATAATTCAGGAAACATTTAAAAAGGTCTAGGAAGACCTCTAACAGACTGGGTAGTTTATTCTGTGGATGGATAGGAGCAGATATTGCATAGGATAAGAAGCTATGGATATGTTGTAAACTCCAGAAATGGAATGAATGCTGATGACATCATGAATCAATCCGTAAATCAATGCATTAGTACGAGCTGAGTTCTGGAAGCAAAACACTGGTTGGATAACCCTTGACAAATCACAAAATATCTCTGAGCTTCATTTCTTCATCTGTAAAATGAGGAGATTGAGCTAGATGATCACTAAGGTAATTTCCATCTCTAGTTCTATATATTTGCCTAATTAGTCTCATAGGAAAAGGAAAGCTTTCCAATCCATTTCCTAGATAAAGGGCTAGGTCTAAGCAAAAAAATTAAAATCAAATTATTTCTTTGACAGATCCTTCCTCTCTTTCTTTATGTATTTTCACCTTCTAGTGATTTTCCCTTTAGGTGTTAAGATAACCTCATGTGAAGCATGGCCAGCTTAATTCCCTTTAACTTCTGTTTTACAAAAAAAGGTGACTGGCCAAAATTCATGCACTGTTAACTTTCCTACCTAATTCACTACAATGAAAAGCAAATGATTCTAAAAAACAGTAGTAAAAATGTTCTCTCTTCTATGTTTCTTGTAAGTATTGCCATTATGGTGCTACAAGAGTTTTGGTTTGGTTAAAAAAGAAAAATGCCATGGATTGCAGCCCTTTTCCATGATTCTTCCTTATCGATTCCATTAATATGCTTATAACACTAATACCAGCTATGTTATTTGATAATGTTTATTATGATATTCGCATGTTTGTTTGCAATCCAATTTTGCTTGATTATATGCATGTAAACTGCACACTTCAATTAAATATAAGTAATAATAAAAAAGATAACCGGATAACCTCATGTGATCCTAAACCCCTTTTTAGATACCCTAACCCAGAATTGTTGCATCTTCCAATTTATTTCTTTCCTTAACCTCAATCAAAATTTCAATTCCCATTACCTCATAGCAGAGGAAATTGGTCATTCAGGGAGTAATCTATTGAATTAATTCACTAAAAAACAAGATGGATGACTATGGAATCCCTTTCCCCTTCTTGTGGCATTTACTTTCTAAGGGGATACTTGTTAATTGAAATGAATGTTGTATGAAAAATTTCAGGCACTATCATAAAGAGAAGTAGGGAAAATGTACATAGCACAAGCAAAATGAAGATTAGGCTTTAATAATATTTATGGTTCCTTTTAGTTTTAAGATCTATAATAAATTGCAAGATTTTTTGGAACAGACTAGCCCTACACGAAAGAAGAAAAATATCTGCCCCCTTGTGAACTCCTCTAAGGTATTCTTGATTTGCAAAGATTCATCTCTGCTTCAGTTTGTAAGCCTATGTATAATTTTTTAAATCCCATTACTTTTTCCCCACAGTGTTCCCTAAAAGCAGTAGCCGTCAGGACTTGTGGAGGTGGGGGTATGATGATGGAACTTAATGCAATATAGATGGGGGAAAGGAATGGATTAAGCATTATTAAGGACCTACTATATGCCAGACACTATGCTAATGACACTACATCCCTAAATATTATCTGGTTTGACCCTTATAACAAACCTGGGATGTAGGCGCTATTATTAATCACATTTTACAATTGAGAAAGTCGAGGCAGATAGAGGTTAATTAACTTGTCCAGGATCACAGAACCACTAAGTGTCTCAGGTTTGATTTGATCTTAAGTCATCCTGACTGTAGGTTCAATGCTCTCCACCCACTGTGCCACCTAATATGTAGGACCTGTTATGCAAGACATGTGATTATACAGACACACACACACACACACACACACACACACACATCTTAGCATAGTGCCTGGCACTCAATAGGTGCTTAATACATAACTGGATTAAACAATTAAAAATGCAAAGCCTTCATTGTAATTTGTCATCTTTCCGTGTGACACTAGAAAACTAATTTGAATTTAAAGTTAGTATAATATATTCTACACCATTCAGATTATTAATGCATGAGGCTAATAAAAAGTGGCAACCAAAATTAACTGAGTAATTCTATGTTTTTTCTCCCTCAGGAGACAACATATGTATTTCTTCAAATGAGACTCATTTGATAACACTGGATAAAATGAGATGCTTGCGGAAACGTTCAGCAGTGTCATTCTTAGGACTTCTTGTCATTTGCCTTCTCTTCATGAACTTGTACATTGAAGATGGTTATGTCTTGGTAAGTTTTATAGATAGATTAAGTTTTGTAGGAACTGTCCTTCAGGATTCAAAACTGTAGCTTAATCAAGCAGAAGCAAATTGGCATAGTGGAGAGCTCCCTGTCCCAGGATTTAGAGATCTAGGTTTCAAATCCTACCTTTTATGGTTACTTCCCATGTGACCTTCCACAGGTCACTTAGCCTCTGGGGGCTTCACTTTCCTTATCTCTAAAATGAAGGGACTGAACTAGTTGAAAACTCCATCTAGGCTCCTGTTATCCTAAGTCACACCCTCACCTCAGAATCAACCTCAACACCTTCCTTAGTTTGGAAAACAGTTACCAAAAACCATTCAGTCACAGAGATGAGTAAGCTTGATGCGACACCAGTGTCTGGATTACCTATTTTTTCTTAGATTTTTTTGTTGTTGTTGAATTGAATGTTTACTGAGTTGAACACTTAAGTACTCAAGACTTTAGAGTAGCAGTAAGATCCTTTTTATCTGTTCAAGTCATATTCCCTTGATAGAAGAATAAACTAAAAGATTATTTCCTTTTTTTTCTGTTTTCTTAGAAATCTTAGAGTCCTTTATTTGGGTCTAAGTAAGTACCTCCAATTTGCATGTGCCCAGCTAGTGCAGCCAATGTCTGCAGAATTGGTTAGAGCCACTTAACCTATACAAATTATTGGTACTTATTTGGAATATGGGAAGAAAACCAACTCTTGCTGCATTAGGAATTAGTTCTGCTTCCTCAAAGCCCCATTGCCTTCCAAGTACCTTTTAATGACTATCATTGTGTTGTTTAGCCAAAGAAAATTGACATTTTCCCTTCCATTACAGAGTGTTGACATTTGAATTGGTTTTTGAATGGCTCTAAAAGGCCCCAAATGGACAAAGATACATATCCATGTTGCTTGATTATGCCTCAGGAGACAAAGATGCTGAGGCACTCAGTGGCTTATACAGGAAATTTTGCAACCACTTTATAAATGGATCCAGATGAGAAGAGGGGGACAGGGACAAAGGTATTACTATGGAATCATGCTTCTATCAGATTTCAGCATCGTATTCAGGGCAGAATCTACACTCAACAAATATTTAGATACAGCTTCGATGAAAGCTTTCTTGTTCACCACAATCCAATTCAATCAATGAGTGGTAATTGAGATAAGCAGGGCTAAGGGCAACTTGGCTAATAGTGATTTAATTAGGATGCTAATACACTAGAGGGGCTGGTCATGAATGCTACTGAATAATGATTCTCTTACCTTCTTCACCTTGTTATTGTTTATGTTACTCTTTTTAAATTTTGAAGGCAGTGGAGTTTATGGATGGGGCAGTCTGGTATAGTAGAAAGGACACAGCTTGGAGTCAGAAAGCCTCCATTTGGCCAACAGTTCTGAGACTTAACCACGTTACTGCAGGCAAGTCACTAGCTTAACAAAGTCTCAGTTCCCTTATCTGTAAAATGGAACTATAATACGCTTCTTTCATCATTTAGTAAAGAAATCCCATCATAAATCCTAAAATCTTGGTGTTTGGCAATGTCTTGACTTGCAAGTGAATTGGATTTAAGTGAGGCAGAGCTGTGCAAAGTCATCAGCTACACTCTCTCCTCCAAAGTCGTTAGAGTCCAGTGGCAAGTCATAGGTCAGGATGACTGGTGATGACCTGAGATGCAGTGAGAGACCTTGACCTTTCTAAGGTATTTCCCAGGTCTCAGTTTGTCTGACACAACATGCATTCAGGAAATAAAAGCTAGGTAAGAATAGAGGCAAAAGGTGGCCTAGTTTGCCTTCACAAAAGAATCAGTCTAGGAAGGAAAAACCTGAAATCTATATAATAAGCCACCGTATTGAAAAGAAGTCTAGAAGTCAGGAAGAAATGGTTTCAATTCCCACCTCTGACATATATCATCTGTGTTCCTCACAAGATAATGATCCTTTCAATTCTCTATGCAGCTAAGGTTATGGGTTACAAAGAAAATGCAGATGTGCAGTGGTAGAGGGAGTCCCCTATCTTGGAGCTCCCTATATCAATAACACCACAGGTCCTGTCCTTAAACCTACTGTTATTATTGAGTCTCAAATCCTAGGTTAGTAATGTAAGAGCCATCAGAGCAGTCATGTTTCCTTGAAAAACAAAGTGAGTTAGTAACAAATACTTTGGGAGTGGCCATCCCCATCATCTTATTTCTATTGGGAAGTCCCCAAGAAGAACCTAGAGTATATATTTCCACCTGCTTTCTAGTTCAATTTGTGGTACAGTCAAGAATGTTCTACACTGGAAACCTAGAAGATCTCAGTTCAAATCCTGCTTCAGGAAAATACTGTGTGACCCTGGACAAGTCACTTGTCTGTTCCAAAGCTTAATTTTCTTATCTGTAAAATGGCTATTATAATAGAACCTACCACCGAGGGTTGTCATAAAGATGAAATGATGTAACATGAAAAACCCTTTGTAAGCCTTAAAGTGCTATAGATGAACAACTGTTCATTAACTTAGAATCTTATAAAGTCACCTGGAGCACTTTGAGGTTAAATGGTTGCCTTAGGTCAAGACCCTTCACAAGTCTGAAACCCAGCTCTTCCTGAAAGTAAGGTAGACATTTTATTCAATATGCCAAACTGCTACTAGAATAAATGGAGAAAAATGAATGATTGTGCTTCTTGCTTGAAAATCATTTGTTTCTGTAACTGTGTCTAGTGAAGGAAGTGACATTCTGCCCCCTTATAAATGAAACCAGTAATGTAAAGAGCAGGTAGACTCTCACTCTTTGTTTTCTGTGATGAACAGTTTCTCTGTGAGGAGCTTTCAAGTGGAAGTTCAATAATCTATTGTACTTAATGGTCAGAGGATCACTATTTATAGACACCTTCCTATAAACCTCTCATGAAGACAGCCCTCCTTTGAAGTCATTGTGAGCCTTGTGAATAGAAAGTCATTTTAAAAGCCAGGATAATCTCAGCATTTCCCTGTTACGGTCATTTCTTTAACAAATGTGTATTTATCGAGTCATTCACTGAGCATTAAATGAGCCAGGATCCCTGACCTTATGGAACTTAGATATCACAGGCAAGAACACATACGTGGAATGCAAGATATTTTCTGTTCTGTCATTTTTTCAGTTGTGTTTGACTCTTCTCAACTCCATTTGGGGATTTCTTGGCAAAGTTATTGGAGTTTTTACCATTTACCTCTCCAGCTCATTTAACAAATGAGGAAACTGAGGCAAACAAAGTTTAGTGACTTGTCCAGTTTAATGTGAGATAGAATTAGTTAATTTCTTAACTACAAAAATGCAATCTACATGAGGAAAAACATCATTAAAATGTTGGTAAAGCAAAGAAATTTCATAGAAGTGATATACCTGAACTTTTAAAGACAATTTGACAAACTTACTCATCACCCTTACATGATAAATTTAGAGCTATAAGAGATTTCAGTACTGTAGGATTATAGTTTGAGGTCACCTAATCTAACACTCTTACTTTAGAGATGAAAAAATTATCTCTATTAGGTTAATGTCACAGTGGTAGTGACAAAAGAAAATTTGAACCCACTTCCTATGATCCTAAATTCAAATCATTTCTGTTCTACTCTGCTTTGTCAGTTGAATTCAACAAAACCTTATCCAACATCCTAGTCTTGTGCTCAGTGCTAAGTTCAATATTTCCATTTACCTGTGATCTCATCATTATGGATACCATTTTCCATGTGTCCACCACAACTATTTGCATTTTACTAGTCGTGTCTTCTATAATTCTCAATCACGTCCTCTTGCAATTGGTTCAAAGAAGGGCTCAGGACTTCCTATAAGCCTTTGTCAAGGTCTTTTAATCATAAAAATGTTAGGGAAACAGAAATAAAAACTAAATAAAAATTCTATCGCTATCCATAAGGAATTGACATTGTACTAAGGCTCAAATATTCACAGTGATGTGATGACAAATCCATAAATGGATCACAGGACATTACCTGAACCATAGCACCAGGTGTTAAAGATACAAAGGAAAACAAACAGCTAACAGTTCCTGATCTCAAGCACCCCACTGTTTAAGGAAGGGATCAATATGCAAACAATTATGCACATACAAGATATGTACAGAATCAACAGTAGCATGGACTGGAATGAAGTAGAGCTGACTTAGCTACCAGATCTTGTTCCAGTCTAGCTCCCATGGCCATCAGGGAAGGGAGGAATCATTGTGGATTGGTTGCAAGGAAGGGCACCTTCCTTGTCATCATGGGAAACAACTGCCACCAAAAGGCAGCACCATCCCACCTCCTGCCCTGAAGTCCAGCTTCTATCCCACCACCATAGTCATCATCTGATCATGTTGAAGTGGCCAACCATTCCCATTAGCTACCAATCAAAAGCCACACACAATGCAAACAAAACAAGGTAGCTAACGGCCGCATGATATCCACCATCATTCCCCCTCACATCCCAAAGGAAAAAGCCCAGGATTCTAAAACTGAGTCTTACGAATAGCAATGCATCTAACCCAGTGTCCTCAGTCATCATCAAGGAAAGTGACCCCAATGGAGATACAGCCTGACAACTGGTCCCAGAGGTTCCATAGCCACAGCAACCAAAGACCCAGAAAAGAAAGCCCTTTCCACCAAAGCCTTGGCACTGTCGAGTTGTTCAATATTAGAAACCCATGTGATTTTGTCAGTGGGTGGCATTAAAGAAGAGGCGCTGACATCTGCACCCCAAAGAGCCTGGATCTGCAGCTAAAGTCTGGCATATGCGTGTCTCTCCCATTAGAATGTAAGCTCCTTAGAACAAGGACCGTTTTAATTTTCTATGTGTATCTTCAGCATTTAGCACAGTGCTTTGCACACAGCAAACATTTAAAGACTTCAGTCATAACTGTAATTTTAGAATACTAATGTAAATGGTATGACAGTACAATTTAACTCCCCTACAGCTCCTTCTATGAATAAAAAGAAAACACAAATGATGCTCATATGCCAAAGGCATTTCCTTTATAGGTTAACAGATCAGAGAACGAGTGACTTAGAGCCAGGAAACACCTTAGAGTAGGCATAGTCCAAACCTATTATTTCATAAAATCTAAGAAACATACCTGGACAGGTTCAATGATTTGCCTAAGGTAATATGTATGGTCAATTGCAGACCCAGAATCCAAAGCCATCTTATGACTCCAAATTCAGCCCTCTTACCATGGTACCACACTGCTTTTACAAGCCTGTGCAATTCCATGAATAATCTTGATTCTCAGATTTTAAAAAAGAATTCTAAAAAATATTTTGAAAGTAGAAAAATAGTACTATTAAATTTACTATGTTAATAAAAGTCAATTTATTCTTTTAAAAATTGATGAAGATACTTTTATATTTTTACTTCAATTTCTAACTCAATACTATTTTTGAGAATTCAATAATTGTTTAAATCCCAATATTGATTTCTATAAAAGCATAGCATCTAAAATGTCATATTAAAATTCATTTGATTTCCTCATTGTATAATGTACAGTTTCCATGATGAAATAAGGCTTCTTTCAGTGGTACTTAATATAGGCAGATCTTAATGATATCCATCTCTTACTCCCCCATATGAATTCTACTTTCCCCGTATGTTATTTCCTTTGATTTTTCCTGGAGTTTTGAGAGCATAGAAGGTATATTCTAAAGTAGAACCATGCTTAATGTTCATTCATTTAATCAACAGACTTTCATTACACATACCCTATAGAGAAGGTACCTCCTATATATTAAGTCATGTGGGTGAGCCAAAGCAATAAGGGACATAACAATCTTTGCTCCCTAGGCAAATAATCAATGCATTAGAAAGCATTCTCAAAGATTTTGGAGCAGGAAGATCCTACTTCCAGATGGGAGATCAGAGTAGGCTTCTTGGAGAAGGAGGTATTTTAGCTGGCTCTTGAAGAATTGGTAAAATTTCAACAGGTAAAGATAAGTGGGAAAAGCAAAATATAGTTTGAAGGCAGAGAGGGTAGTTTGAATTAAAAAAAGTCATAGAGATGGAAAAGTACTCTGTGTGTAGGGTACAGAGGTTTGGGTTCAAGAAAAGAAAGAAGTAGGCTGGACAGGTAGATATGTAGGGCTACTAAGTTTTTATTTATTAACAGTTAATCAAGAAGTTTGGTAAGTAAAGGTGAAATATTATAGTACTAATAGTGTATGTAGGTTTTGTGTTCAGTTGTGTCTGACTTTTTGTGACTCCATTTAGCGTGACTTCATTTGGGGTTTTCTTGGTAAAGATCCTGGAATGGTTTGTCATTCCTTTTCAAGTTCATTTTACAGAGGAGAAAAAAAAAGGCAAAAATGGTTAAGTGACTTGCAAAGGGTCAGCAAAGTATCTGAAGCCAGATTTGAACTCAGGAAGATCAATCTTCCTGACTTGAGTTCAAAACTCTATCCACTGCTCCAATTAGCTTCCCCAGTTCATTTAGAATTCAGAGATTCCCAAAGTGGGTGATACCACCCCCTGGGGGGAACTGGAATGATCTAGGGTGGGAAGGTAAGAGCCTTGGGTGAAATTGGGGGGGGGGGGCATTGAATAAAAATAAGAGGGCAATGGAGATATAAGGAAAGAAAAGAAGAGAAAATTAAAAAAACATTTGTACGTGTCATCTGTTGTGTAACAGAGATAAAATTATAGAGATTACATTATTTTCCAAATAATTACACAAAATTCAAATTATAATCGATCAGTGGTCAAGTCTGCTAATAGGTATTAACCAGCAAGTGTTGGCAGGTGAGTGTGTCCAGAAGTCCAGCAAGCTTCAGCAGGCATGTAATGACTTGTTTAAAATACGATACTATAGGGTTACAAGACACATCAAAATTTCAATTCAGGAAAAAAACCTCACAAATTTACAATAAATTATTCAATTTATGATGCACCATTTTTTTAAAATACATATATTTTTTGAAATAATGCAAATTTAAAAAAATCAAAGGCATAAAGATTTCCAGTGGGACCTTGAGTTCGGGTTGTTTTTTTGTTTTGTTTTGTTTTGGTAAGGTGGACAGAAGGCCAAATAAGTTTGAAAACTTCTGATTCTGATAATGCCTCTCAATTTATGTAACATTTTTCTCCAAATTAATTTATGTGAATGATAATACATGTATTACTATTAATTATTAATTAATATCAATAATAATCACCACCATAATGGCAACTACCATTGCATCACCATTAGTTTGGCAGAACGGCTAGAAATCCAGCCTCATTGCCAGGAGGATCTGAATTCAAGTCTTACCTCTGAATACAATGGCTATTTGTCTCTGAGCATCTAAACTCTCTGTTCTAGATAACTCTCTAAGACTAAACGTCTACAAAGAACATACCCAATCTGCATTGATGCAAGTAGTATGCATCCCTAGGAGTTCACTGTGTCCAGGAAATCACAGATTCAATCCCTCTATATTTAATATTATTACCATTTCAGAAGGCAAGACATCAAAATCAGTAAAGATTAACTGATCTATCCTAGTTGGTAGGTGGAGCTACAATATGACACCAGATACTCTAACTCAAGATCCAAAGGAGAAAGGAAGTCGGTCACAAGACTAGTTAGTTGCCAAAAGGAACAGTGTTATCTAACTCAAATATAAACAGGGGCCACTAAACCATGGATAAGTATCCCTGCAGGAGCATACTGACTTAGAAAATTATATATTAACATTATCTATGATCTATCATATTTTTTTCTCTTGTTAAATATTTTCCAATGACATTTTAATCTTGTTCTGACTTCATTAGGGAGGTTAACATCTCTACACTGCACTATTGTAATGAAACCTTGCATTAGCATGATAGTAGGTTGCCAGGAATAGGAAGGAGGATGTGGATCCAAGAGGAAAAAAAAGAAAAAGCTTGGAGACAAAAAACAATGGACCTTAACCATGCATTTTATATGAAGGGCAACAAAGGATCACCAAAGGCTTACTTTAACAACTGGATACCTTCTGCAGAAAGGGGATTACGAGCCTCAGGGACTAAGTCTACACAAAATCCTAGCTCTTTCAATCACAGCCCACTCTACTTTTTCTGCCCTTTGGTGGCTATATCCACAAATCTAAAACCATGTTTAAGGGCTTCACTTTTGTATGACCATGTTAACATGATCTCTGAAAGAAACATAAGCAATATTTTTTTTAATGTAAGAAGAAAAGGCTGAATGATCAACTTTGTTTAGCTTCAAAACTCTGGAATTCTTAACCTGGGGTATATTAACTTTATAAAACATATTTTAATAACTGTGTTTCAATACATTTAATCTCCTTTATAATCCAGTATATTTTATACTTTAAAAAATATTCTAAGAAGGGATCTGAACCCTTCACCAGACTGCCAAAGGGGTCCATAACATAAAAAAAATAGTTAAGATCACCTAGTGTAGAGTCTATATTTATGTTCTAGCTGGCATCACAGTAGATAGGGTGCTGGGACCAAAGTCACTAAGACCTGAGTTCAAATCTGGATTCTAACAGTTACTAGCTGCATAACTCTGAGCATGTCACTCAACCTCCTCCAGCCTCAGTTTACTCAATTATAAAATAAAGATAGTAATAGCACCTACCTCATAGGATTCTTGTGAGGATCAAATGAGATATTTGCTAAAAAAAAACAAAAACAGTTAGCACATAGTAGGAGCTATGTAAATACTTATTCATATATAGAGATAGATATATACACCTATGTATACATATGTATGTGTATATATATATATATATATATATATATATATATATGTCACACATGCACACCTATTATTCTCTCTTTACCTCTTTCTTGCCATTTAGAAGGGAGACAAACAGCTCATTAGAGAAACATCCACACATCAACCAAATTCAGAACATTATGTGCACACTTTTAAAGATTTATCTAATTTCTCAAGAGACATAAATGCTCACCTATTGCTATCTAGCTGGCACTCCATTACCAAGAAAAAAATATACACATATATATATATTCCAGTTTTTTATCATAGTGCATACATACATACACAGATAAACATACAGAGAGAGCAATACGGTATTTGTAGGATAACATTATTTAAGGAAAGTCCTGATCCCTTGTAGAGATCCAAAAAAAAAAATGACTCAGTTGACTACTGCTTTATTTACTTATCATAAAAATATGAAAAGAAAACAATGTTGGAAAATTTAATAAAGAGTTGTCATATTTTATTTCACACTGTCATGTCTTTCATTTTGTGTAATGGCATTCAATGCAGGAAAAAACACTCAAATCTATAGGAATTTTTTTATTTTATACTCCATATCCTATTTTTTTCCTTTTCAATATAATATCTATAAAAAGTCATATAAACTTTAAGATTAGCATTGTCATTGAGTTAAGGATTTTTAACCTGATGATTATCAGCATCTCCAAGTGGTGAAGAATATTGCATTAGATCAAGAAATTTGATGCTGAGAGTGATTGAATATACAGAGACCCTCAATGTCCTGATCTGATCATTTTTAAAACTTCATTCATATTTACAGTGTCTATATGGCATTTGATGTGTCTGGAGAAACAAATCCACATGTATCATGTGCCCTTATTTGAAAATTAAGTTGGTGTCATTGTAAATTCAGTTAATATCTCTAGGTGAAAGCTTACACATTCCAAATGGGAAATGTATTGATTGCATTCCTTTTGAATTATTGAAAATTGTAAAACTGTAAGTATCAATGTCTTATTAGGAAATGCAATAAGAAAGAGTGTGCATATTAATAGAGTTTTACATTTAAAAAGATTTGATTAAACTTCTTACAACAAATATTGTAAGTGAGAAATTCTGTATAGCAGAAATTTTTGTCAGTCCCCTACCAATGACTCTAAAGATAAGGGATTTGACCTGTGATTTCCTTTGTATAGGTAACACCAGGGTCAGAAAGCTATCTCTGTGAATTCAGATGGTCACCTCCTCCACAATTTAGTATTAGAGAACTATCCAGAGTGCTGAGAGGTTAAATTATTTACCAGGGTCTCATAGCCAGAATATTTCAGAGAAAGAACTTGAATCTAGCTCTTCCTAGCTTTGAGGTACGTGCATTATCCACTTTGCCAAGTTGTCTCTCTTTTAAAGAAATATGTAAGAGTAAATTCATCCAACCAAATAATTTGGAGTTTGTGGTAATAGGATCTGGCATTTTGAGTTGGCTGTGGCAAGGTTATCAAAAGCCAGTACAGGCATAAAAAGAAAGTCTCTAGTTTGAGAGTTAGATGTAAACCAGAAAAAAGATGGAAGGCACAGTCAACTGGGCAAGATGGAAAAAAAATCCAATTTCTCTTCATCTGTTCCATGAGCTATCTACCACAATGTTGAGATGTTAGAAGCATAGAGGGATATACAGGCATGGGCTATGATTCATTCAACCAAAATTTATTGAGCACCCAAGAAGTGCCAAGATAAAAACCTTAGTGCATATGACACCCTGTGGCCCAACCTTTCATTATTCATTGCTTAAGAGAGAAATTTTCACCCATGTACACCTATTACTCTTTCTCTCTTTACCTCTTTCTTGCCATTTAGAAGGGAGACAAACAGCTCATTAGAGAAACATCCACACATCAACTGAATTCAGAACGTTATGTGCACACTTTTAAAGATTTATCTAATTTCTCAGGAGCCATAAATGTCACCTATCGCTATCTAGCTGGCACTCCATTACCAAGAAAAAGTAAGTATCCTTATATTAATAAGTGTGTGAAAGTGCTTTGTAGCAAGCTTTTATTTACAAATCTAAGATTATTTAATTATATTCAACATTGTGAAAAATTCTAAATCTCTTCTACATGCCAAAATTATTGACGTATCCACTTAGTTCAGTTTTTAATAATCAAATATTGATTAACATTGCAGACAAAACATTTGTTTGATTTATTTTCCATTTTTTAATTTAATGTTGAGGTATGAGATAAATAGCTTGAGTGGAAAGTCGTGAAAATTTTTAAAATCTGTTATGTATTTACATATTTATTTTGCAGTGTCAATTAGTGTACATATATCATGAAAAATGATTTTTTTCTCTACTGTCCATTTTGTCTGTATGTGATGGTCAAAATATAAAAGTTTCATTAAGAAGCATTACCATAGAGGGTTTTAGAAGGCTTCTCACCAATGTATGGCTCTTTGTGCATTTTTGGTTCTTTCTCATATTCTGGGATAGTCTATGAAGTTAAAATTACTTGTAATAGCTCATAATTAAGTTGTGTCATTTTAGTTATTTCCTGTCCCATCCCTTTCTAGTCATAGCCCCTCCCTTCTTGACTCTCTCCTCCTTCTATGTGATGAGTACCTTCAAATTTTCCCCATATTTGTGCACCATTTAAGTCATTCTTCCCCAGAACTTAGACTTTCATGTTCACTCTCTCCTTTCTCCCCAAACATTCATTTTATAAAGTCTGTTCCCTCAGAGCCTGGTTTACAAATCTTATAAATGAATCTGTTCTGAAGTATTAATGAGGAATAATGGTTCGATATGCTTTTAACATGTTTACTTTCCAAAAGGGACATCCATTGCCCAAATCCAGAAGAATAGATGTCTTAATGGGAATTTGAGAAACGGAAGTAGGTTGCCAAGGGAGATATTTGTGGCCAAGGAAATTTTAACAACTCCATATTAGGTAGCTGCCAAGACAGTCTTTATTTTACGAAAGGTCAAAACTGTTGATCAATGATTACTACCATCTTTATCTTTTTATTATTTCACTAAATGAAAGTTCAGAAATTGTGCTTATCTGATTGACTATGAGAATGTGACTTCTTTTAAACTGAAAAATATAATCATCAGGTATTGGAGGTTGAAAATACTTTAGAAATCTCCAACTTTTCATTTTGTAGAAATTTCTTGAGAAAGACTCATATTGTAGATTTCCACATGGTCTCAATTAGAATGAATAAAATATAGAATCTTTAAAAATGGAAGTTATCTACAGAAATCATCTGCTATAACAAGTACATCCCCTATAATGACATTCACAACGAAAGATAAACTAATCTGTTCTTGAAGGCCCTCAGTGTCAGGTTACTCACCATCTCATGAGATAATCTGTCCAAACCATTTTTTGGAATAGCTGTAAGTGCTACAAAATTCCTTCTCATTCTACTCCATGATAAGTCTTCTGACTTCCAAGCACTAGGCTTAGTTCTGTACTGTGTGCTCAAATAGGTTAAAACAGATCTTTATTCTACCCAACATCCTATCTGGCTTCTGAATCCATATGTAGACAACTAGGTGGCATAGCGGATAGATTGCTAGTTTTGCAGTTAGGAAAAACCTGTTAGAATCCTGATTAATTGTATGACCTTGGGCACCTCTCAATTTTAGTGTCTTCAACTCTGTAATCCACTATTCCACAGGATCGTGAAATCCTGTGAAACACACACAACAACATTTTGCATACCTTTAAATGCTCTTGATATAACTTCTTGTATCGAGATGTGTATGTGTAAAAAAAAAAAAAGCCTTTCTATTTATTCTAATTAAAATTCTTCTTTGGATTAAAATATTGCCCAGAATTTTTTCAAGCTGATAATCTTAAGGCATTTCATTAGAAACCTCCTTTTTGATTAATTTAAAATGTTGGTAACTACAAAGAGTTCTCTGACAATTCTATCATATCTCTGTTAGTTTCTCAATCAGTCAGTAATTCATCAACTGCTGCTTTCAGCTGTCCAGGGTGGTATGTAGTCTAGTCCCACAATAATGTAATTTCACTTTTTTTTCCTTCCTTGAAGCTATCCACATGTTTTTTTGTTTTTCCCACCAAGGTTAAGAGTTACTATAATTATTTTAAAGAATGTCAAAGTAGGAATCAGAAAACCTGAGCTTAAATTTCAGTTCCCCTATTTACTAGTCATACTAGCTAAAGCTTGTAAAATACCCAACATAATACTTATACTGTGTAATACACAGGGTATTTAGGAGGAAAATGCTCTGAATGAATTACACAGTATTAAACATATATAAACCATTATTATTGTGGTTGTATATTTTCTCCCCTAGGTTTGGTAATTTCTATATTTTTTTCTGTAATGCCATGTTCCTCTCTCTTCTACTTTGCTAATTTTGAACTAAGTATATACTTACATTGCTGTCTCCAAGTCAGGCATCCCATTTGACCAACTTTCAGTGTTACCTTTGAAATTATATTTGTCCCTTTGCCTTAAGATCTCAGCTTGTATTATTTTTAACATACATACTGGTTATTAGTATATTGATACCTGAGGCCATGAATATATTTTCTCATCTTATTTATGAAATATTGGAGAGCTTGTTTGCAATTTTTCTTTCTATGCCATTCCAATTCCATGCCATCTGACTGAGACATTCTATCTGGGAATTTTTATCTCTCTCTGATTTCAGTTTATAGCCTCCTGGATAATGTGATCAAGTCTTAGGGTGAATATTTTCTTATAGATCCTTTACAGCTTTGTTACATTCCTAACCAAAAAGTCAACATCCGAGAAGATAAGTTCTATTGTTTAACACCATTTTCTTCTTCATTTGTATTATTTTTTTGCCCATATCTACTACTTTTAATATTCGTTGACATTTTTTTCCACTTGAATTACAAAGCACTATCCATACACTGTCTCATTTGATCCTCACAATAACTATCAGAAAGGGATAATATGAATATTATTATCCCCATTTCACATTGAGAAACTGGAATGAAAGGAGATTAAATGAATTAGTCATGGTCATGCAGCTAGGACCTTCCACTGGGTAAAGTCAAACCCAGATCTTCTATCACCAAATACACTATCCATGCTGACTCAATTCAGTTCAGTAAGCATTAATTACCAAATCTTTGCAAAGTATATACTGGCTTCTGAGGATACCTCCTTCTCAAGGAGATTGCATTCTCATGGTGAAGGGGAAAGGATATGTACACAGATAAAAAAAATAACAACTATATTCAAAGAAAGATGTCTTGGTGAGTCTATAGGATGAGGAAAGTAGTACTTACAACTATGAATTAGAAAAGATCTTGAACTAAGCCTTAAAAGAAATTGGAGACTCCAAGAAATGGGAGCCAATGTACAAGAATTTTTCAGGAATAGTTGGCACAAAGACAAGCGGGTGGGACATGACCATTGTATATGGCAAGTGGGTCCATTTGACTAGAATGCAGAGTTAATAGAAGAAAGATAAATCTATCTAGAAGGACAAGATGGTGCTAGAAGGTGGAAAAACTTTAAATACCAAAAAAAGAGAGAGAATTTTATATATTGTCTTAATGGAACTAGGGAGTCACTGAACTTTCTTGAATTTTTTACGGATCTAACTAGATCTTTGCCAGTCCATCTGGCTAATAAACAAAGATGGTTAGAAAACTAGGAAGACTAGAGCAAGGAGAAAAATTGGGAGGCTAATGTGATAGTCTAGGCTAGATAAAAGATAAAGAGGATTGAAATAAAAGGTGACCATATGAACAGACAAAAAGGCTAGTGTATTTGTGGATGCGGATGCAGAGGAAGGAAGGAGGAAGGAAGGAAGGAAGGAAGGAAGGAAGGAAGGAAGGAAGGAAGGAAGGAAGGAAGGAAGGAAGGAAGGAAGGAAGGAAGGAAGGAAGGAAGAATCCACATTGTGGATTCAGAATTGACAAACTGGCAGCTAACTGGATATGAGAAGTATGAGGAAAGAATCAGGTATGACTCTATTGTTATAAATAGATAACTACATGGATGGTAGTGTCCTCAAGGGAAATGAGGAAATCAGGAAGAGTATTGGAGTTAAAGGATATGTAATGAGTTCCATATGAGGTATATTAATTCTAATGTGCCTAGAGAATATCTTGATGGAGATATACAGTTGATAATTCAGGATTGGAGTTTAAAAGAGACATGAGAGAGGAATATATAGTTATCATCATACAGATGATAAGTAAATCCAATCCATGGAAACAGGAAGACCAACCATAGAGGTTCTGGAGAGAAAAGATAAGAGAACTCTGGGATATACCCATAAAGTGTTTGAGGTTGTGGCACACAGATGATATTCTAGCATAGGAGACCAAGAAGGAGCAGTAATTAGTCAAGTAGCAGGAGAACCAGGAGAAAGCATTGTCATATACGCCCAGGGAAAAGACAGTACCTGGAAGAATGCTTAAACTGATATCTTCAATAATATGAGTAACAGAACAGTGCCACTCTGGCAGTAATTGATTTAATTTTTTTTGTACAAAACTCAGTAATCCTTAGAGATTTATTTCCAGGTCTCATTCAATACACACACACACACACACACACACACACACACACACACAAACACAAATATGATCATTTTTCCTCAATAAAATTTTTTTAAGTGTATTGTAAGGGTCAGAAATCTTTCTGTCATATGTCAGGTACACGCACCAAGAAGAAAGCATTGCTTCTCATTGTCCATATCTAGGAGAATTCCTTCCCCACTCTCAAACAGGGCAGGGAGTTGATAAGGAAGGTCCAGAAAGGGAATTAATTCCTTGGTATCTAGATAACTAACAAATTACTATCTACTTCTTCCTCCCCATGAGGAGCAATCTTTAAGCCTTCTTTCTCTCCCGCTCATCCTCCACATGTATTTAGTTGCCAAGATATGTTGATTTGATTCCTGTCCTTTGGATAACTCAAATAGGCATTCTCCTTGCCAATTTCATTTCTGTAACTCTAGTCCCTCATCAGCTTTATGCTGTGATCTTGCAATAGTTTCCTGACTGGTCCCCATGTCTTATTTCTCCAAGTCATCTTTCACCTCATTACCAATATATTTCTATTCTACAGGTTCAATCCCATCATTCTCCTATTCAAAGAAGATTAGCAACTTCACATTGTCTCATAGATAAAATACAAACTTCTTAGTCATTAAATACAAACATCTTTCTAACCATACTTGATGATGTTCTCTTTCACATAATCTATAGTCAAGTCAAATGGAAATACCAGTCATTTTGGAAACATGCCTTGCCCATTTCCACCATTGAGTATCTCCATGACTAGAATGGATATTATCCACAAGTTTTCTCCAAGGCCCAAGGTTAGATGTTTTATCATCATTATTAGTCTTGTATCTCCCCCACTAGAACTAATCCATCAGAGACTATCTCACTTTAGTGAGACAGCTCTTTTGTATTTTTTAATATTTTAATTTCCATTTTAGTTATTTGTACATGTGTCTAGCCTCATGCCAGAATATGTAGACCTTGAGATAGCATCCTACTGTTTAACCTCAATGGCTTGCTGGTTGAGTGGAGTTTAACTGAAGTGAATTTAATGTCTGGATCTGCCCTCCCTGTAGTAAGCCTATGTATATATGTATACATATATATGTATATATATGTATACATATATATGTATACATATATATATATAATATAGCTTTAGTCATCAAATAATTATTCTTCTCTTATGTTGTGTTATGTCTTTCCACCACCATTTTGTAGTATTAATTTTATTTTTCAGTTGGCTTCTTTAGCCTATTTTTTTCCCTTTAAACTTTCTTATTGGGTCATGTTTTCCATTATATTAAGGGATGCTTCACACATTCTGATAATGTCTAGAGAATGAAAATATTCTTCAAGCTTCCTTTCTCTCTTCTGTCAGTGTCACTAATACATATTGTATATACATATAGTAGCTGTCTTGAAAAGAAATATAAACAGCAAGTGCCTTGAAAGAAAACAAAATAACTGGACCTTTACTTTTCTTATCTTCTGAATTTAATGTTAATGACTTTTGACTCCCCCTTGGTATCTCCTGGAACATCTTCTTTCCCATGAGTTTCACTCTAATAGCCAATGACTGACAAAACAGCCACACAAAAATGCCATTTACCAACATACATTCTCTGCCATGCTTGTGGTTCTGTCTTGGAGAACTTATCAACTTGACTTCTTAGAGCTGGTTAAGAGAACCGTGTTCTAAACAATTTCATACCATTTCATTGAGATATCCCTAATTAGAAGACTCTTGCTAGTAAAAACAAAACAAAACAAAAATATCTACTATTATTGGGATATCCCAAATTTTTTCCTGGAGAATTCTGGACTTCTCACTGCTTCTTTTTATATTATCTCTAACTTCAACTTTTTCTTTTCTCTTTTCTATGCAAGTTGAGGATTGTCATCTCTGCACTATGAACCTCTAGTGGGATTATGCCATTTCCCAGGTGTATTCATTAAATAAAAAGTCATGTTTTCAACTCTACATCAAGGGTTTTTAGTTTACTGTCTGTATCATAGGCCTCCTTTGTCAGTCTGGTGAAGTCTATGGGTGACATTTCAGAATAGATAGATAGATAGATAGATAGATAGATAGATAGATAGATAGATAGATAGATAGATAGATGGATGGATAGATGGATAGACAGACAGACATAGCAATTAATTACAATAGAAGGAAATGCTTAAATTTCAAGTAGAGGCTAGTAAAAATAATGATATGTGTGGTCTGTTTACTTTCCCATCCAATTTAATAGACCAACCCCCTCCCCCAAAATCTGCTCTGGGTGAAGAGCTCCTGTTCTAGATTATATCTGATTTTTAAAAAAATGTTTAATTTTCAGGAAAGAAGAAATATCTCCTTTTCACAGTAAAGGGCATAGCAATGTCAATATCATAGAACCACATGCCAAACATTTTCAGAGGAATGGAAATTTTCAATAATACAATATACTTCAAAGAATTTTGGCTTGATACAAGAAACTGAATTTATTTTTATGAAAATAGAGGAGTTTATAGTTTGTACTAGCAGAAATCAATGAAACAATTTAACACAAATGAAAATATAAGTTTTTTTAAAGAACAATTGCTACAAAAAATAATCTTTAAAATAATCATTCAATCACAAGATATTTTAAAAAGATTCATCTGTAATTTCCACTTGCATAAATTGGGGATAGCTTGTCAGCCATAACTCTGAATGACTTCCTCTTTTCCATTTTTTAAATAGTTTTTATATTATCTAAATATATGTCTTCTCTAATGGGCTTATCTGGGAACATTAAACTGTAGAACATTTTGCAATCTATTTTATTTTATAAATAAATGTTTAAAGCAACAGTGCATATATTAATATGCTTATAATTTGCTTTCCACAGAAAAGAAATAAATACATATAAACCATAATAGCTTTTCCATATGTAGCTTAATAATTTAATCACAAAATGTCCTATATTTCATCATTCACTAGGCTTACTCACTACAGTAGCAGCCCTAAGGGCCAACCTTGATTCTTATGTATTTTTTTCAAAGGATCTAATTCATCTTCCTTCTGAATTCTTTTGCCCAGAGTACCTAACAGTTGGACTTTCATCAGTCAAAAGAAAAAAAGGAAACTATTTGCTTGAAACAATCAAGTCTATATTTGAGCAGTCCAGTTATGAAGAACTGAAAGAAATTGCAGTGGTGGTTCATCTGGCAGATTTTGACTTACCTTGGTGTGACAGTATGGTACGAGATATTACACAGAAATTTGCTCACCACATAATTGCTGGACGATTAATGGTCATACATGCTCCTGAAGAATATTACCCAATCCTGGATGGCCTTAAAAGAAATTATAATGATCCAAATGACCGAGTCAAGTTTCGATCCAAGCAGAATGTGGATTATGCTTTCCTTCTGAATTTTTGTGCCAATATTTCAGACTATTATGTAATGTTAGAAGATGATGTTCGATGTTCAAAAAATTTCTTGTCCGCCATTAAGAAAGTGATTACATCACGAGAAGGCTCTTATTGGGTGACACTGGAATTTTCTAAGCTTGGTTACATTGGAAAACTCTACCATTCCCATGATCTCCCACGACTGGCACATTTTTTGTTAATGTTTTACCAGGAAATGCCTTGTGATTGGCTATTGATTCATTTCCGTAGTCTCTTGGCTCAAAAGGATGTGATGCGCTTTAAACCTTCTCTTTTCCAGCATATAGGATATTATTCCTCATACAAAGGAGCAGAGAACAAATTAAAGGATGACGACTTTGAAGAGGATTCATTTGACATCCCTGACAACCCACCTGCAGAACTGTACACAAATATGAATGTATTTGAAAATTATGATGCAAGCAAAGCATATAGCAGTGTCGATGAGTACTTTTGGTCCAAGGCACCTGCAGTAGGGGATTATTTTGTAATTGTATTTGAAAAGCCCATTAATATTAGCAAAATTAAAGTGAGTACTGGAACAGAAGATCGACAGAATGACATCTTGCATCATGGAGCCCTGGAAGTTGGAGAAAATATAGGGTGGAGCAAAAAGGGGAAACAGTGTGCCACTTACCTGAGACTAGGGGAATTCCAAAATGGAAACTTTGAAATAGCAGATGTGAAGCACAAAGTTCCATTTGATATTCACTGTATAAGAATACTTGCCACCAGAACACAAAAGGAATGGCTAATCATTAGGAGTGTTAGTATTTGGACTTTTCAGCCAGTGAACCAATGACTTCATGTTACTGAACCAGGTGTTCCTTTCTCGTAGGGGAGTGCATACAATTGGTTGGGTAGCAACAGGTGCTATTCCCCAAGGGATGACTTAACTTTGTTAAAAATGGAAATCTGGGACATTGCAAAACAAACAAAAACAATTTATTTTTTACTAGTTCAGCCAGGCAATATATAAACACTAGTTTGTTGGTATGTTTTGAATTTTATAGTAAAAAAAAAAAAATTTTCATTCACGTCTTTGGATCCCCCAAATCCCTCTTTGTTGTAACCTTTGACTTTTCAAGAGAAGGTAATGCTTGATAAGAAAAATTCTCATCCAGATTGGTAGTTTTGATTAAACATTGTCAAAATATGTTGACTTCGTTATATCTGTGTATTAAAGTTGATGAAAGTTGATATTTTTATGCCATGGTTAATGTTGCTTTCATTTAAAAGACAGTTTTAATAATGAATCGTATTAGTGTATTGCCAGTTGTATTTGAATGCCAAAAGAAATGATGAAGATTAATATGGCACATTTGAAATATGATGACTGATATGTTAATTTAGTTGGACAGTGATTATTGAAAAATAATTGTTGACAGTATACTTAATTCTGTAGTAGGATCCTGGGTCCAGTTTGTTCATCAAATGGTATATATTAAGCATTGCTGTCAAGTAGAGGTGGGGAAGTCTGAATGATAATTTGATTTCCCTGGGGAAGTAAATTCCTAGTTGCCTCTGATCTAGCCCTCATCAATCACAATTGAAATTAACAATGCCACTAAGAAGGAAGGCCTTTATGGGAGAGTTCCATAGGTGGGCAAAACTCATTCCAATGACTTGTATTAATGGTAAAATAATTTTCATGACATTCTTTTAAAAATGATGACACTGAATCTCTACTGTTAATATTTTTTCCTTGAGGAACAGTATTTTCCCTATAATTACTTTTGAAAGAAAAAAACAAAACATTGAACTTGAATTAGGGTAACTAATTTACCTATATCAAAAGGAAAATAAAGACAGTTTGTTTTTAGGTTAGCCTTATTGCAGTTTATAGGGTGAGCAAGTGTGTTTAATATTTGATTATATTATTTCTTTTAATTAATCTAATTGAAAAATGATTTAACTTATCAGTGTTAGCATAGTACCTGACACATAATGTGCCTCTAAATGGTGCCATGGAAAGAGCTTAGGACCTGGAGTCAGGGAGACCTGAATTCAAATACTGCCCCAGAAACTTACTAGTTGTGTGATCTTTGGAAAATAACAACTCTCTATGCCTCAGTTTCCTCCCTCATTAAACAGGAAAATAGTAACACCTACCTCACAAAGTTGTTGTTCGGATCAAGTGAGTTAATATCTGTAAAATGCTTTGTAATCCATAAAGGGCTATGTAAGTGCTGGTTGTAATTTTATTATTAATAATATTTTTACATACTAGTTGATTGTCATAGAGTAGGTTTTAGACGTGGAATGAGACTGGAAAATTCTTATAATGCATCCTCTTATTTTATAGAGAAGAAAACTGAGGCCAAAAATGATTGGACATATCACCCAGAGAAACCCAACCAGTTATAGTAATGTCAGAGCCAGGACTGGAAAACAAAACACAGGTCTCCTATCCCGTACTCTCTACGATCATACAATGCTTCTCCTATCACCATCTCCAAAAAGGAAACAACCAACTTCCATGACTGGATTTCCTTTTCTGGGTGCCTAACTTACACAAGCAAGGTCTAGGATCTCTACCTTGGCACTATAGGTTCATTTAAATTATTACTTCTCTAATTATCCCACCAACACTGGCCCAACATGCGTAATAAGCCTCCCTAAAATTACTATCAGAGACCAGCTTCAATAACATCCACCTGTTGTTTTTCAATTGTTTGTCATGTCCAACTCTTCAGGACCCCATCTGAGGTTTTCTGGGCAAAGATACTTGAGTGTTCTGCCATTTCCTTCTCCATCTCATTCCGCAGATGAAGAAACTGAGGCAAACAGGATTAAGTGTCTTGCTCAAGGGCACACAACTGGAGTCTTTGCCATTTCCTTCTCCATCTCATTCTACAGATGAAGAAACTGAAGCAAACAGGGTTCAGTGACTTGCCCATGATCCCACAGCTTGTAAGTGAGATACTCAAACACTGAATTCAGGAAGATGAGTTTTCCTGACTTCAGGCCTGGCACTATCTCCTCTGACACATGCTTTTAAAAATCAAGATAAGAGGGCATTCTGCTCTCCCATCAAGACCTATATTGGTCATGATGTGCATTTTTTAAATTGGCATGTTGCCAATCTTTGATACGCCTCTAAGGCTGGAAGTTGTAGAGAAGGTACATACCTACATTATAAGAGGAAACTCTTCACCAGAAAACTCATATGGTGATTAAATCAAAAGACTGGTCAAAACCAAACGAAACAAAATTATATCATTGTTGTCAATATTTGATTCATATTGATTACATCTTATGGTATACTAGTATTCCCTTATGTTACCACAATTTGTTCAGTCATTCCCTAACTGATTGGCATCTACTTTTTTCCCAAATATTTGCTACTGCAAAATTGATTAAGTTAGTACTTTGGCATACAAGGTGATTTTTGTGTCTTCTAACTCTGTGAAGCATACATTCAACAGTGAGGTTTCTGGGTCAAAAATGTATACGTATGCCAACACTGGTCACTTTTTTAAAGGCATAATCCCAGTTAAAGTTTAAACAATCCAAGTGGTAGTTATAATTTCCCAACACCTTCTATATAACATTATCTCATTCAATTTTCATGATAGCCCTATAATTATGGTATGTAGAACATGGGCCATTATCGTCAATTTAAAAAATAATAATAATTTTAAAAAAGGTTCAGGGAAAAAATGACTTTAAGGTCAAATATATACTATGTAATGATACAGAGTCTGGAACTCGTGTCCTGCCTGCTAGGCCAGTGCTCTTTACATTTGCCATAATATCAATGTCTTAAAGGTCAGTAGCTGAGATGCGTTTGACTTGATCAAGTCACTTAATTACATAGGGCATGTTTTCTCATCTATAAAATAGAGTAGGACCTCTAAGTCCTATTTAAGCTCTAGATCTAATCTATGATTCCATTGTAAAAGTTATAGAAACTAAGATGTTCTATAGCAGGTATTGGGAAACTAGGGCCTGTGGGCTAAATCTGGCCCAAAGTCTATTTTTATATAGCCTGTGAGCTAAGAATATTTTTTTACATTTTTAAATATGATAAAACTTTATTTTAAAATGTACCCACAAGTCAAGAATGGTTTTTACTTTTAAATAAAGTTTATCATATTTAAAAATTTTTAAAAGAATAAAAAATTCTTAACTTGCACATACACAAAAAGGAAGGTGGTAGGAGGGACAGGATTTGGTCCTCAGGAGTAGCTTGCCAAACCCTGCTCTACAGATTTCACACTTAGTGAATTATAAGGGTTATTCACCAAGTGCTAGGATACCATATTTACACCTAATTATAACTCACCCTGAAGATATTAACCCATTTTATTTACAATAATGGTTGGCCCCAGATGGGTTGTGATCTGCACCATTGAAGGGAGTGCCTGAATTACACTATCATAGATCCATCAAGTACCTGATAATAAATGAAGGCATTTATGTAGCACTTAAATTCTGCAATGGGCTTTCTTCATAGCCTCCTGCAAGCAGCATTATCTATATTTTATAGAATATGAAAAGACTCAGGTCAAGGAATTTGTTCAGAGTCCCAAAGCTAAATTATCACATAACTAATAAACATCAGAGCTAGGATGTGAACCTGCATCTCATGACTCCAAGTCTAATGTTTTATTTGTTTTCCACTAGAATGTGCTCCCCATCACTTTACTTATATGGCAAAATCCCTATTCATATTCTAGCTATCTTGTTCAAAAAAGCTGATGGAGAAGTGGTCCCTGAGTAGGGTAATATGGCTCCAGTAATTCTTCCTTGTTTCATCTACAAGAGTTGTCATGGCAAGCCATGCATCTCTGCCATACATCTTCGATGTTATCTACTCCCAAAAGCATCAACCCCTCTATACAAGTTTCAATAGAGGCTATTGCACTTAATATGATTATTTTCCAACACTATGACTGTGTGTCATCACTGTTCATTAGTATTTCACCATGTTGGCTCCTGAGTGTTCTTTTACCCAATTTTCATTAATACTTCCACAGAAGTTTCTTAGATAAGTTGCATATCCTGCCCAATAGAGCACTATTGCAATGCTACAATGGATGGAGAGTTGTCCTTGGTGTCAGAAACACTTGGGTTCAAGTCCTCCTCTGACACATCCTTACTGTGTGATTCTGGGTAAGTTACCTCTCTATGTCCAAGAGCTATCCTCTTGGTGAAGGGACCAACCTATGTTGCTAGAGGAACTCCTTACTAGAAAGTGTTTATAGATACAAAATCAAAAATCTCATCAAAACAAAATCATATCAATGCTGGCAGATTTGCTGGATTCTAAAGTGTCATTAACAGTCTCTCTTGCTATGTTAAATATAGATATGATCCAATTCTTCTAGGAACTACATGTAACATTCATGGTATGTTTGAGACTCACAGACATTAAAAAAAAATACTATTTTCATTAACATTTAGCTCAGTCTTAAGAATCCTTGATTTGTCAGGCTTTAAAAGGCTTTGTTTGCTTAGTCAGTTTCCTCCTCCTTTCCTGGTGACTTTAAGGACAAGTATAACTTACATGGCAGAATTTGGGTACAGGTCCTGATGAATGACCAATGAATTCATTCATCTTTATAATGGTGTTTTGTATATAATTGATCTGTAAAGGCTTATTTTTGTTATATAGTATGATGGAAACTCTATAGAATGGATCAGGATTAGTCTTTTGCATGTCTTTGTGTGTGTGGATTTGCAAAAACCAAACCAAACAAAAAACAGCTAGAAGCACACAGTAGCTCCTTCAAGAGTGACTGCCTCAAGGACTTTGGAAAATGCATGCACTATGTGAATTGAATGTTTGCCAGTGGATATACACTACGGTTAATGCCCCCGTTTCCATGGAGCTCATATTTCTCCTTAAATTTGATGGCCCCATTATTTAAATAGATTTTTGAGAGAGTGGTAAAATGGAAGCATCTCCATTTGAGGCTAAGAAGGAGATGCCACAATTTTATGCTATGGAATGTTCTTTTAAGGGATGAGATCATATAACAATATTCATGTCCCATAGAATATTAGCACTAGAAGGGACCTTAGAGATCATCCATTTGAGCCTTCTTCTTCTATAGATGAATAAACTGAAGCCCAAATGTACTAGAAGTGAAAAATAGACTACAAGTGTGTTTATGATAACAAATGATTTCTTGTGTTGGACCCCAATAACCTGGCCTCAAAAATAGGAAGAGAAATTTCTTTGGCTCAACTTTCCCTTTGATTTCAATTTGATATATTCAAATAAGTTATTTTCTTATATATAATTTCATTCCATTACTATGTGTTTATGGAAAGTAATTTGGAAATGAAAATATTTAATAAGGGGATATTGTAATTGCTATTGGCACTTTTAATTTAAATTGTAGAAAAACATAATGCTGGCAGATTAGTAGCTCACAGTATGGTAGATAGATACTATATTTTTTAGTTTTTAATGGCAATTTTTAAAACAAATTTTTATGCTTAATAACTTTCTGCCATCAGTGTTTAAGAATGTGAGCCTTTCGGTGTCTATGGACATAACAATAACTGTATTTCTTATAAGTACAGCAAAATATGAAAAACATATTTTTTAGCCATAATACTGGCTGAAGAAATTATAACCCTTCCCCCACCCTTTGTCAATGCAAGCACTTTTGGATTTTCATTGAAAGTAATTCAATTTCTGCTACAGATCTGAGGGGGTGGTAAAAATGTGACATTGAAGAAAATGCTTCATTTAGAGCTATTTTCCCCATGTAACTACACCTACGAGGCTAGGGAAATATGATGGTGACAGGCTTTCTTGGGAAATCCATAGCTGAATTATATGAAAAAATGTCAAGGGCAAAAATATTAAAATAGAGAAAAAGTTATTTTAAGATCTGTCTAAAAAAAGTATTTTTAGAGTGTAATATATTATTTTCAGAGGGAAAATCTGGAACCACTTTGGTTATGATGCCATTTTGGCTTAAACATTCAAAGTGAAGGGAGAAACTAATAAAAATCATCAGATAATTTAATGGAAGTAAAAATGACTCTTGGTTGTCTAGATAAAAAATCATTATACATATTTATATAAATACCCTACACCACATACTGTCTCCCTTTTTCTCCCTCTTCTCTGTGCTAGTTCCTTCAACTGTGTCTTCCAGATCCTTCGGTGTCTTGGTCCCTTCTCCACTGACCACACTCCATTTAACATCTCCCTCCAATTTTGGCTGAACCAAATATAGACTAACGAATAACAGGGTGGTGCAATTTCCTCCTCTGTTTTGGATCTTTTGGGTTATTGGGTTCAGAAGTGATTTTCATCATCTTAGGAGCCTGCTGGACAGGATCCTCCTATCAGTGCAAATCAGCAACTCTTCTATGACTTAGTCACATGTTAGTCACAAATACCTATATTTGAGAGAAAATATAACTTTGATGTTTAAATTCTCCATTTAATTTTGTGCCTCTAGTTATACTCTGAAAATTTGCACAAAAGAGAAATTAATTGAATGGTAAAGTGATGTATAATTTATACACTCTTACAAACTACATACACATGAATACATATATATGTTCATACATATATTTACACACATACATACATACATACACATACATACTCCTACTTAAAAGTCAGTATGCATAGCACAAAAATCTACTTTAAAGTTTTATCTCTGACAAGGTGTGGCCCTGGGCATTGAATTAGGTACCTTATGTAGAAATTGCCTATACAAATGAAATCACAAATGCCATCTCTGGGTTTATCTTACCTACCTTATTTTAAGAAAAGTAAAGTTGAATATTTCTCTAAGAAAGCTAATTGGAAGAAAGTTGAATTCAGTTTTCTCTACTTTGTAATAAGCACTTACATCTAAGAAATTATCCTCAGGAAATGCTTTGGATTTTAATTGCTAATCATAGACAAAGTTACATGAACAAATGAATTCAACAGTAAATCCAAACCACCATTTCTTTTATCTTTTTCTCTGCAGCAACTAATGGTAGAGCTAATTCTGAATTATTCCTTGGAAAGATGCTTTATTTATAATGACCAAAATACAGACAGCTATAAAAGGAAAAGAAAAAACTCTGGCTGTTGCATTCATTACCTACTGAGCACTAAAGACCAAGAGATAATAGAAAAAGTAAAACGACATTTAATAGAATTATGTACTGTTGCAAAGGACTAGAAGAGACATCCACCCATCTCCACTTCCAACATTCTGTCTCAAAGCAAAGATTTCCAAACCTGATGAAAGTCTACCTGTGGTTCCTGAAGAACTCAAAGAACGATACTAAGTAAGCAATAAATAATCTTGAGGAAATGAAAATAAGAATCATAAGAAGTGGTTAAATAGAATTGTAATACATATTTTTGACAAAAGAATATTTATCCAGTGTCATATTGGAAATCATAAGAATCAGAATTAACCAGAAGCTGCTATTGGCTGCATTCACTTTCATATTTTCTCTTTAATCTGAACTATGTTGGTAACTTCTGTCTAGTCTTAAATGTCATTGCAAGCTGAAAACATTGGAACTGATAATTTTCTGATATCATTCCATCTTGTACCCTTAGTTTTCCTTTTCAATGGATGAGAACACAGTGCTACCCATAAATTATTGTTTTAATTCTAATTTCAGCTCAATTCAACAATAATTTATTTGTCTTTTCATTCAAAAACAAAAAGATGCCTCACCCAGCATCTCATATCTTGACCTAACCACCGGAAAAAATATGATCCTTTGATTTAATCGCCTTTGTGTTCGTCCTTCGTTGCTGAAGAAGACCATGCCATCAGAGAAATAATGACATGACTTGCACTTGACTTTGCTTTGAGTGAGGGAAGGCTGTGCAGGTCACCAGCCTCGCTTCTCCTCCAGAGTCGTCTGAATCCAGGGACCAGATATTCAACCAAGATGACTGGAGATGACCCAAGATGAGACAATTGGGGTTAAGTGACTTGTCCAATGTCACACAGTTAATGAGTATCAAGTGTCTGAGGTGAGATTTGAACTCAGGTCTTCCTGATTCCTGCACTGGTGCTCTATCCACTGCACCACTTAGCTGCCCCCAACGCTTGATTTAAAGTCACCTGCCTCATCCTGGGTCATCTCCAGTCATTCTGATCACTGGATTCAGATGACTCTGGAGGAGAAGTAAGGCTGGTGACCTGCACAGCTCTCCCTCACTCAAAACCAAGTCAAGTGCAAGTCATGTCATTAATTGCCTTTCTCTATTCTCTCAAAGTTATTTACCTTTCCAACCTTTGGTTTCTTTGAATATGAATACCCCACTTACCTCTGGTTTCTTTCTCCAGGAGGCATTTTTAATTCTACACTTTCAATTCTAATTCTTTTCTTTGATTTTCAGCACTACTCCTGCAGGATATGTTGTTTTTGACTGTCGACCAATTCCTTTTGTTCTTTGGAATATCACATTCTATTTTTAAAATTTGATTTCTTGTAACCATAAAATAATCCTGTGGTTTTTTTTTTTTTATTTGTTCTCTTTTGAAGGTTTCCTCCATTTGGTCCCTGTAACATTTGTTCTTATTTAACTGGAAATGTTTCTTGATCACTTAAACTTGAAATTTCCTTTTTTCTCAACTTTTGTGAATTTTCTTGATCTAAATCCTATTTCTGAGCATTTTCTCACATAATTTCTTGATACTCTTTTTTTTATATTTTATCCTGATTTTTCAAAGTTCTGTTGTCTCTTTTCACCATATCTTCAATTTCAGTATTCTAGTTTTTGTAGAGTTTTAATCTTTTTTTTAATTGTTCCACCATTTGTATTTCTGTTTGTGAGTTTGTATTCCAATTCTTTTGTTTTCAGGCATGTCTTGGTCTTTGACCTACATTCTCCAGTTTCTAGTGAGATTTGGTCGTTTAAATAGTCTTCTTTCCTTATTCCTCTCCTTTATGAAAACCCACTATTAATTTGCTTCTACTCCCAACTGTGGTTTTCTAGTCTCTGCTCTATCAAACCAGAAAGATTAGACAAGATTTGTGTCAGAGGAGTGAGAGTGCCTAGCTAGGACACTGATGCAGGGAGACTTTGTCTCTCAAACTAGTACCCTAGCTTTGAATGCGATACTTTTCTAACATCACTATTCTTTTTGTAAATAACTTTTACCTGTCCCTGCACTGGCCCCAAAGGGCTGCTCCTGAAGAGTGATAGTTCCCTAGGAGGATCCCCAAAAGCTTGGCCCATGGAGTCTTTTCTCCATTTGTAGCTCATCTCTTGACTGCCTACTTGTTTCAAACTTTGCCTTATTAAGTCCACCTGGATTCTTTGAAAGGATACTAACTAGTGGGGGAGGGATACCCAGAATGGTAAGAGCCTACTTTATCCCAACTGACTATTAAGTTAAATATAAAGTTACTGAAATCATAAGATCTGCAGGACCAAAGAATGTAGGAGTATCCGATTTAATGTTATTGAATTTTCTCCACTTGGAGTATCTCTACTTATATTATTTGTTCTGGTGAAGCATTTCCCTCCCTCTTCTGAAGATTCCCTTCAAAATCCATTGTTTAAGCACATACTATGTTCCAGGAGATGTGCTAGGTTCCAAGGATTCAAAGAGAAAAACTACAATCCGTGCCCCAAAAGAGTACTTGTATTGGAGGAAAAGCAACACATACACAAACAAGAAGATCTGGAGGAGACCTGTGAGTCATAGGTTGCCCTCGGCCTCCCCCTCCTCTAATTATCCAGATGAGAAAAATGGCACAGGACCTGGGGCATCATAGGCATTCTTGATAAATAAATGATTGATGAGTAAAAACCGGTGACGTTGCCAAAATAAATAGAAAAGAATTAGGGAAAGATGCTTACAAAAATGGGAATCGGAAAAAATATTTTTTCAGGAACATATTCAGGAACACATATGAGCCATTGGCAGGTCACTGTGACAAAAATCTCTTTTTATAGTTAATCTGCATCCCTAATCTAACAAACGGTAACGGGGGATGTCTAGATAAGATAATATGATGACTTAAACCAAAATATCAATACCAGGGAGAAAAAACCAAACCAAACTGAAATGCTGAACTTTTGTCCTTTATTTTATATTGAATGAAACCAGGAAAACTTATTTTCCCCTTCCTTTCACATCCTACTTGAATCAGCTGTTAGAGAGCACGCTCTCCCACCCCCACACCCCACAAATTATTCCTGCATGAGTGCAGCAAAATTGAAGTCCTCTTATGAATATTTTACTAATAATGAAATTGATTGTCTCATGCACACAGGAGAAAGGTGGAAGGTGGAAGAAGCCTTGAACTCTCTAAATCTCAATTGATGGTGTATTCAAGGCACCTGACACAGTTTCAAAAGGGCAAATTGTTCCCAGAACTGCAAAAGAAATAAACTGGTAGTTTTTGCAGGATCATAAAGTTTGCTAAATGGAAATGCGGCTTTGGCTTTTGCAGAACTCTAACCTCAGCAGATGTGCACAGTTGCAATAAATGGACTAACACAGGAACTTTCCAACTGAAATAATGCCTTGGAAGAGAAAGCAATCTATACTAAATGCTATTTGCAAACAATTGTTATTTCTCTTTTATCATCCAGCAGCAGCTGGGTCTACTGTGATATCATGACAGATGTGCATCAGGGAGAACTGGGTGTGAGTCCCAATTCTGATACTTACTAGTTTTTGTGACTATGGCCAAAACATTTAACTTCTGAGCCTCAGTTTCCTCATCCATTAAAAGGGAGCAAAAACTTTCCTTACTATTTGAGGTGTGAATATCTATGCAAATATATTAATTTGCTACTCAATCATTACATGTGCCCCCACCCAAAAACAATCTAAAAACAACAAACAGTTTTAGTTTGTGTTATTATGAATGAGGAACATTTAAGTCTGTAATGCAGTTGAACATTTTTTTTTTTTTTTTTTACAACTCATAGTAGAAAACATTCCAAAGTGTTCTGCCACAGGACTCAGAAGCCCTGGGTTCAAATCTTGCTTCTAATATCTGTGTATTCTGGGACAAGTCACTTAAACTCACAGTTTGTTTCTTCATCTGTAAAATGAGGGGAGGGGTTGACTAGAAAACCTTGAAAGTCTTTCAAGATCTAAATGTGTGCCCCCCCCCCCACTATGAAAACAGGTGACATTTTTACAATACTTTGGGTACATTATCTCATTTAAATCCCAGAGAACCTAGTGAGATGTGTGGTCAGTATATTATTATGTCTACTAGATGAATGAGAAAATTAAGGATTAAGGAATTTTTTATTATTTTATCCCCAATACCTAGCGCTGTGGTTTGCATGTAATAACCAGTGACCAAACGTGTCCTAGATTGGATTGGACTTGTCCAAACTTAAGTATCTAGTAAGTAACATAGCAGAAAGCCAAAGCTCTTTATACTAACTTCAGTTTCAGTACTATATCCATCACAGCACAATGTTTCATATGAAATTAGAGTGTACATAATTGAATGGACTGGGATGGAGTGAAGTTGGTGTTCACTCTATTAAAAAACTCTCTATCTAAATGCAATCATTAATACAAGAGTTTCTTTTAAAATGACCTCTTCTGTCCCATTTTTTATGATAACTTGAAGTTTTACCTGTGATCTTGCCTAAGTTCTGAGCCAAAATGGCCTCTCAGTCTTATTTCTGAGCCTGTCTTTTGGGACAAAATAGGAAAAACTGAGTTGTTTCCAGATTAAACATTCCTACTTCTTTCAATCAAGCGCTATAAGGTATGGATTTAAATCCATATTCACTTATAAATACTAACTTATGATTCACAGTATTGCTTTTTTGTTCAGTTGTTTCAGTCATGCCCAACTCTTCATCACCCCATTTGAAATTTTACTGGCAAAAATATTGGAGTGGGTTACTATTTCTTTCTCCAGTTCAAGTTACAGATAAGGAAACTGAGGCAAACGAGGTTAAATGACTTACCCAGAATCACACAGCTAGTTAGTGTCTGAGGACAGATTTGAACTCAGGAAGAAGAGTCTTCATAACTCCGAGCTCAGTGCTTTATCCACTGTGCCTCCTGGCTTCCCCAAAGAAATGTGGAAGGGTTCTATTTTTCGTGTAAGTATGGAAGGAATGGATTAGCATGTACTAAACACCTACTTTGTGCTTGACACAGCACTAATTGCTTTACAAGTATTTTCTCATTTAAGCTTCACAAAATCCCTAGGAAGGGGGCGTCCTTATTATCCCCACTGAGGTTAAGTGAATTGCCCAGGGTCATATAGCTATTAACTATCTAAGGTCAGAATTAGAACTCAAGTCCTCCTGACTCCAGACAAAACTCTCTATAACATAATGTGCCATCTCCCTGTTTTTAGGCAGAGTTTCTCTTTTATATACACATATATATATGTGTATACATGTGTATGGATATGTGTATGTGGATATGTATGTGTCTGTATATATATTCATACACAAATACATACATATATACACACATGTACACACACGTATGCATGTAACTGTGTATTTCTTTAGAAATATACGAGTCCTCAGAAAAACCAATTCAATGAAAATCTGCAGCAACCCATTTAATGAACCAAATTTTCTATAATTGCTTAAGTAATTGGGAAAACACATCATTAACCTAATCATTTTGATCATTTTAATTCTATAGCAATCAAACAGCATGATTGTCTCTGAAAAATAGATTATGATTCCCCTAAAGCTTAGAAAGTAGTTAAAAGGTGAAAAAAATAAATCAAATAGTTGTTTGGCTTATGCAATGACAGATAACAGTTTAAAATGAGGGGAAAAATATATGGATAGTTTAACTATATTATTAGATCAAATGAATTTTCTTAGAAATTAACTCACAAAACATTTACACCAACAACCAGCTTGATTTTTTTTCTACATTGAGAAGCTGAATGATCATTTTCCTTTTGACCATAGGCAGACCCTCACCTGATGGAAAATAGTGAAAACAGCTGAATCATTTGTACAGAGATACCACATTTAATGTTTTCTCCCTAAGAATACAGCTTTTTTTCAAACTAGAAGATATCTAGAGAGAAGAGCCAACTTACACTGACATCGGATAATTGTTGTTTTCTGTAATTCATGGTGGGAGTAATTGACTACCATATATTAAATCATTGATTCCTTCTTCATTCAGCGAACAAGTATTTATTTTTTCCTGTGCCCATCCAGAGGAAGCTACAAAGTTAAATAAAACATGGTCAATCATTCAGTCAACTCATATTAAGGGTATATGACATGCCCACTGTGCTAATCACTAGGGATACCAAAAAAAAGGACCAAAATATTCTCCATTCTCTCAAGAATCTCACATTCAGTATTCAAAAAGTCTGTAGTCTAGCTGAAGTATTGAAACACACACAAAGAATTATAATGATTCATATCATAACACCTCCCCTTATGACATCCACTACCAGAATGATATTAGAGAATTTATTTAGCACTCCTTGGAATTACTTTCATGAACATCTCTAAAATAAAAGGTATAGAATAGGTGACTTTCAAGTCCTTTCTAGGTGTAGACCTATCCAAGATTCCTCAATAAATGCATGAAAGAAGTACAAAGTAAGAAGATATCAAAATAGGGGAAGAAGAAAGAAAACTTTTAATCACAGATGCCAGAAAAGAGTTTTTTTCTAGGAGGTTGCATATGAACTGGTTTTTCAAGGATATTGCTAGGTACAAACCATGAGGAAGGAATTCCAGGAATAGAAAACAAATTGATAAGCATACAGAAGTTGAAAAGTATGAGATAGATTAGAGGTTAGGAAATTGTTTCATTTCTCTGGATTGAGAGTACCTATGATGTGTGAGATAAGGCTGGAGAGATGAGTAGGAATCAAATTTTAAAGGGAATTCAATATTATATGTATTTTTTTCCCCTAATACTGTATTTAGACTATATAAGGGCAGTTAGGTGGTATAGTAGATAGAGTGCCAGGCCTGAAGTTAGAAAGACTCTTCATGAGTTGAAATCTGGCCTTAGATAACTTACTTACTAACTTGACCTTGGACAAGTCACTTAACCCTGTTAGCCTCAGTTTCCTTATATGTAAAAAAAAGTTGGAGAAGGAAATGACAAATCGCTATATTATCTTTGCCAAGAAAACCCCAAATGTCATAAGAGTTGAACCTGACTGAAACAACTCAACAACAAACAAGATGGAAAAATGGAGGACATTCAGCAAGGGGCTAACTAAACATCTTGCTTTTTAATGTCATTGTGGCCTGGCAGAGCTCTACAGTAACCAGAAACATCTTGCTTTAGAACTCAGTAGAGGATTTTAAAGTCTTTAAATCAAACTAATTGTATGTTTTTCATGCTACTTCCTATTGAACAATTAAGAAAGTGATTTTACTGCAAGAAAAATACTCCTAGGTCTGGCAGATTTTCATTCAGAAATGTTTTACCAGTCTTCAAGCAATAAATGCTTGTAAGATCCCTCAATCATGCAAGGATCACAAAAACAGATTTAATCAAATGAGTTACAAGATGCAAACAAGATAAAACAGTGACATGGGTTGTTGCTAGAATTAACGTAAAATGACACATTGCAGAATTTGGCATGCAACCATGTGAAAACTACATGAAAGTTCTATCAATGACAACTGTAATTACACACACCTACCTAATCTCATTAACACACACACACACACACACACACACACAGTGAATCATTTGAATTTTCACCATATGTCAGCTGCTTCTGTTAAAAAAATAGTACTGTATATATTTAGTAATGTGAGAAAATGTTATAAAATATATATGAAGGTACTTTAGATACTTAAAAAAAGTGTTATGTATGAATTCGTTATTGTGTTAAATGTTAAAAGCACAAATTTTAAAACTTAAAATTGAATTGATTTGCCCATATTACTTTAAGATTACTAAGTTATTTAGGACTAGATGGAAGTCAGCCAATGAAAAGAGGCACTGCAGCACAATTTAGTAATGGCAGGTTGCATCGTGGCTCAATTAGTTAAGTTAAATTAATAAGCTTTTATTGATGCCCTATGTCTTATATCTGTCATTTCCAGATGTCCATGAGCCCAATTCCTACTGCTGTGTCTTCCCATGTTAAAAGAAAATAATTTTGAAAAATGGCCCAATACAGTGACTTGTTCAGATGGTAGATATGCTCATAAGCTTAGAGATAGAAGGAACATTAAAGGTAATTGAGTATAACTCCTTCATTTTAATATGAAGAAATCAAAACCCAGACTGCATGATTTAATAAAGATAATATGGTACCTGATACAGGATTTGAACTCAAGTCTTTCCTACTCTGAGATCCATATACTATCCACAGCATTACCTAGCTGCCTACATCTTACATTTCTCTACCCCTACATCTCTCCCCCACCATCTCCCTCCTGAGAGGAGAAATTGATTTCATGAATTGGTCTCTAGGAGTAAGATGGAACATTGCAATTACTCAGTATTTGCCTCCTTTTTAAAGTTCTTTTAATTCACATTATTGTAGCTGTATATTTTATTTTTCTCGCCCTGCTTATTTCCTTCTGCATCAGCTCATACAATTCTTCCTATGCTTCTCTGAATTTTTCATACGTCTGATTTTGTACTGCCCAACAAAATTCTATTATATTCACAGGTCATGGTTTGCTTAGTCATTCTTCGATTGATAGGCACCCACTTTGTTCCATTTCTTGCTAACACCCCCCCCTACCCCTTACACATATACATATTAGCTCTGGGAATATATCAATATGTAGGAGACCTTCCTTTCTGTTTTTCATCTGTTATATTGTTATCTCAATGAAATCACTTGTAGATGAAACTCTTTGAGAAATGAGTAAAATCCCTAAAACCATTTATAATAATATATCAAAAAAAGAATTTGTTGTGTACTATGTGTGTATGTTATATATATGTATATATATGTAAACACACATACACACACATATACACATAGTTTCTAAGTCTTTTTTCAGTCATGTTCAACTCTTGATGAATCCTAATTTGGGGTTTTCTTAGCAAAGATACTAGAGTGATTTATCATTTCCTTCTCCAGCTCATTTTACAGATAAGGAAACTGAGGCAAACAGGGTTACATGACTTAGCCAGGGATCACATAACTAGTAAGTGTCTGAAGACAGATTTGAACTCAGGAGGATGAGTCTTCCTGACTCCAAGCCCATATATACAGATGCCCCTCACACAATTATACTATTGTATATTCAAAAAGATAACACATACAAAATATAAGTTATAAGTGCTATACAAATGTCAGTGGCCAATGCTGTTATTAGCCATACTATTATTTGCAGGTATCAACTATTCAAAACCTCTGTATTAAAGTTCTGCTTCTCATATGTTAACTTGAAAAGTCACTTGACCACTCAATTTCCCAAACTTTAAATGTTGAATAATAGTTGCCGATCTCTGTTGGTAGAGTGGAGGATGTCAGAAAGAAGGTAATACCTACCCTAGAGAAACCGCAGTTCTACAACTCCACTGGCCCTAAAGACAAGACACAATTGTCAGGCTAAGAGTAGCTAACATAGGTTGTATTAATATAAACTTCTAGATTAAAGTATAAAGTCTTCTTCATTCAATTTAATGTACACTCAAGTTAGTAAAACTGAGGTCATAATTAGATTATGTTCATTTCTTTGTTTTCTTCTAATGCATATGTGAGACATGGAATAAGATTTCTGCCTCCCTTTTTACTTTTCAACCAATGAGAAGGGTCCTCATGCTTTTGAAAAATCCCAAAGAAGAAAATCCTGAAATTGTCAATAGATGAGTCAGGATGTGATCATAGGATTACAGATTACAGGTCTAGAAAGGACCTAGGAGGTTATCTAGACCAAGCCCCTCATTTTATAGATGGGAAAAGTGAGGCCCAAGGATATTAAGTGATTTTCTCAAAGTTATACCCATACTAAGTGATGCATGTTCCAATCCAACTCTTGCTACACTTATTAAGGCACTGCAGCACAGATATAGCATAGTTATCAATATAATAATACAATTTTATTTTTCACGATAGTCATAAAGCAGATATTTTACAAGAAGGGCCAATGTATAATCTTTTAAACATATTATATGATATCTACATTAGCCTTTTGTTATATAGGTATTGACTGAGATACATATCCTTATGTATGTATATATTTATACATTTTATATGTCTTTGTAACATTGGCTTAAGAGAATATTATTGACATTCTTACATGGTCTAATCCATTGACCAATAAAGGTCATCACTCATCAAGCTATCCCACTTCTCCATTCATCTCATTCACAATCTATAGTGCATATGATATACATGATTATTTAAATTCACAAATATTTAAAGAAGTAATATATTTGAGGGTGTGTCTATAGAAAATGAAAGAAGAATTGAGAACAGATCATTCCAATTGATATCATTTTCCTTCTCCCTGAAACACCTAAATACTACTAAGATTTTGTAGTTCATGGTATTCATGTAGATTGTATTCTCTTTTCTTGGGTAGAAGACTTTGGAATATCTTTCTACCCCATTGGCTTTCAAACATTATAGGATGTTAAGAACTATAAATAACTCTAGATTCTAGAGTCTAGAACAATTTTTTTCATCCCCCAAATCAGCTAAACTAGTTATTTAGAGTTTAATAATTTCTTTATTCTTTTTTGTTCAAATGGTATTTTGATATAATGAAAAAATGTTTTACAGAAACACAGGATTTGAAAGTTGGAAGGGACATGCATAATCCTTTCCAAAAGTAATTCCAGGTGTAACATAACAAAATGATGTCCAACCTCTTCTAGATGAACTGTATGTAGGCAGAATCTACCCACTCTCAAGGCATCCCACTCAACTTGAGGACAATAATTCCAGGCATAACATAACAAAAATGATGTCCAATCTCTTTTAGATGAACTGTATGTAGGCAGAATCTACCCAGTCTCAAGGCATCCCATTCAACCGTTCAGATTGTTAGGAAGACTTTTTCTTACCTCAAGATTTATTAACCTCTTTGCAGTTTGTACCCATTACTCCTGGTTCTGCCCTTAATGGACAAACAGAGCAATTGTCATGCCTCCTTCACATGATAGTCCTTCAATACTCACTTCTATCCTTCAAAAGAGCCATTTCACCAATATGCATACTCATTTGGTCTGAGATTTTGAGATAGAAGTGACAGAGGTGATTTAATCAAATCCCCTCATTGTGTAGATAAGGAATCTGGGTCTCAGGGTAGTTGGATGACTTGTCCAGATTCACTCAGAGGGTGTGCTGGAGCTAGAATTTGGGCCTAGATCTAGAACTAGAACTAGAAAAATAACTAGAAAGGCCCTTGAAGGCCACTATCTCCAGACTCTCATTTTATGTTGAGGAAATTGAGACACAAAAAAGTGAAATGTTTGCCCAAGCTCACACAGTTAATAAGCATCAGACTGGGGATTCAAACTCAGGTCCTCTGACTCCATATCCAGCATTCTCTCCACTGCCTCAAAGGATAAAATTGAAAAAAAAAACCAAAAACTGTGACTCAACACACAAAACTTCTGTGACCCAAAGAACTGATTAGTTGATAGCCTGCTTTCCGGTCATCCCTACCTTCCCTAATTTATTGAATCTGGTCCTTTAGTGACAGAAAGATAGTCTAGTACTAGACACATAATTCAAATCTTTCTATCTTAGTAAAATTCTTCTGAAACATATCTTTCCTAAGTATAGTTGTCAAGAAGACCAAGAAAACACTATGGCCCAAAGAAACATTAAAGTATTGAAAGTAGAACTACCCAAACACACACATACAACAACAACAAGACAAAGCATTAAAAATATTCTTTTATTTCTTCATTTTCATTAATTATATATTTATCTAATCCATGTAACTGAAAAATGTCTGTGACTCAAGATGTTTGGACATAATTATGCAGAGTAGATGAGGCGGCTAGATTGCATAGTGGATACAGTACTGGGTCAGGAGCGAGAAAAACCTCAGTTCAAATCTGGCCTCAGACACTTACTAGTTTTGTTACCCTGACTAAGTCATTTAACCCTGTTTGCCTCAGTTTCTTCATCTGTAAAATGAGCTGAAGAAGGAAATGGAAAACTGCTTCAATATCTTTGCCAGGAAACCCCAAATGAGCTCACAAAGAGTCAGACACAACTAAACAACAACAACAAATGTAAAGTAGAACAAATATAAGTTTGCAGAGGAATAGAGGGAAATAAAATGAGTTTTCTCTAAAAGGAGCCCTTTAATACACACTCAAACTGAAGCTACAAATATAGACTTGTATGAACTCAGAATATTCCAACAAACTTGCCTGGGCCCCTCTTCTTTTATCTATTGTCTTACAAATAATGTTTCTCTCCTTAATTTATTCCTAGTGAGTATAAATCCAAATCTTACTTATGCTATTTGCCAACAGTGTGACTTTGGGAAGGATCTTTAATGTCTCACTGAGTCTCAAGTTCCATATCTGTAAAGTGAGGAAGTTGGACAAGATTGATCAAATTGATCAAGGATCAATTTTTCATGACCATGAGGAACAGAGATAACAAATTCCCCCTTGGGGTATGAAGAAGGGATTCATCATGAAGGGACCTCTGGAGTTTACTACCCGCTATGCTACAAACAAAGAAAGAAAGAAAACAAAACCTTTGTTGGCCCATTTACAAGAAGTCAGATTTCTTTATGTGGCTCTGAATATATTCATGGACACTCCTCAATGCATCTGACTTCTCTTTTGAATGGGCAAAACTTGTGTTTTCATGACACTATAAAGGTACCCAATTCAGTTAAACTTCTATAAGGTTAAAAAAAAACACATCATTTAATCTTCTTTCATGATGTCTGCTGGCAACTTGCTTTCTAAAAGATATACTATTTCATGTTGCCCCAAATATATGTTAAAATATTTTTTTAACATTTTTTTAAATTTTGAGTTCCAAATTCCCCCTCCCTGAGATGGTGAGCAATCAGATACAGGTTATACATGCACAATCATGTACAACATTTCCAGATTAGACATTTTGTGCAAGAAGACAAATAAAAAAATAATGAAAGTGAAAAATTCCACGCTTCAAGCTGATATTGACAACTTCTTTCTAATAATAGTCAGTAGTGGTTATTTAGGACTTTAATGTTTGCTAAGCATTTTAAATATGTTATCTTATTTCTACCAGTCTAGTCAGTCTTCTCTTCTAGAGCTAAATTGTCTTTTTTCCAAGCCCAAAAATAGTACTTTGAGGCTGACAGTTGGCTTCAACCTTTCAGACGTGAATTTTCTATCTTACAGAAGTCTCCTGTAAGAATCGTCATATGATGTCCTTCCTTCTATTAAGGCTTCTCAATCTCTAAACTATCCCTAAATCCCTTCCATTTTCTTCATGAATTAGACATTCTTTATTTGTCAAGTTTCCAGGTTTCAGACAAACTAAGAGACAGATAATATATCCATGCACTTGGAGAATCAAGAAAAGACTATTTAAAATACAATTTATATATCTCATAATAGGAATTGAAGTATAAGGCTCCTTAAGGGTGCTGAGATTTGAGGAGGAAAAAAGAGCAAAGGCAATAAATAGAGTAAGCTGTAAAACTAAAAAGAAAATGTTTCCAGACAGAAGTCTCTAGTGCCCAGTCAATCATATAGTTTCCATAATATCAGACTAAAGAGAAAGAACTCTATTTTTTTAATCAAATCAGCCAGTCAAAAATAATTAAGCCATTTTTTTTTCAAAAAATCCTTCAAGATGAATTGTTCCTTCTTTAGACAGTTAACCCATTCGAAAGAAAATATATTGGAACATGGCAAGCTCTAGGCAAAATAAGATTGGTTTTCTTTGGAAAACTGATGTGTTATAGATATAGATTGACTTTGAAATTGTACATTTGACTTACACAAATTCCAGTTTGAATTTGTTTTTTCATATGTGTGGATAAAGTCAAAGAGACTTCCGATAACTAAAAGATAAAACTCCACACCACTTAATATACTGATTATACTGTTAATTGCTATGGTTAAATATATATTTGTATTGTATTGTCGAGGTGGTCTATCCAAATGAATGAAGTGATGAATTTGAAGCCAATGAAAACTGAGGGTCAAACACCAGTTTTATGTCTGCTAACTGCCACCATGGACAAATGACTTAACTTCTATGTGTCCCTGCTAGGATCATGGAAAAAGTGATTTTTGCATTGTTGGAAGGGGTGCCATCATGGATTTCCCAATTCTTATCAATTACAGATACTTGATGTAGTAATATATTATGAAAAATGCATTGTCACTCCCACCCCCCACTAAATGAACTTCTTTTGAGGCTCAGGGTACAAATAAAAAAAAGAGGTGATATAGGCCCTGCCCTCAAGAAGCTTACATTCAACTAGGAAGATATTAAATTTTCTTATTTAATGGTACAGCTAAATGGTACAGTGGGTAGAACATTGGACCTAGGATCAGGAAGACCTGAGTTCAAATCTGGTCTCAGATACAAGCTGTGTGACCTTGGGGAAGACACTTGACCTCAGTTTTCTCATGGGTTGTTGGAAATCTCAAATTAGAAAATATTTGTAGAGAGCTTAACACAATGCAAGGAACACAGTAAATGTTAAATAAATTTTAACTAAGATGATAATAATGATGAAAATATCATAGAAATCATAATTTTAGAGCTCCAAAGATCATTGGGGGTGTTGTGGGGATCAGTTGAAACAATCATGGTAAAATTCTCTTTAGATCTTAAAGAATTTACATAAATATTAGCTGTTATTAATTATTATTTTCATTACTCAACTCCTTTGGCTTACTATCAGGAAGCTGATGTTCAGAAGAGTAAAATTAATTATACAAAGTCATGCAAGGAGTTTGAATTAGTTGCACAAACAAGACTAATCCAATTTGTCCAATGACAGATGCACAATCACACATGAATCAACCTAAGATTTCATTGATTTGGAGAACTCTCAGGTCAACAACCCCACTCTACCAGTTTGGACCAGTACCTTGTTTTATAGTATTAGAGTTGCCAGAAGAACTGAGAGTTAAAGTGTTTTGGTTACTATGGTCACACAACCAGGATTTATCAGAGACAGAATTTGAATTCAGATCTTCAGGCTTTTTGAATCTGGCTTTACAAACACTATGGCTTACTGCCTATTAACATAGAACTAAGAAAAGAAGTCTACCTTTTAGTTGAAGACTTCCTAGGCATTCTTATAAATGAGTATTAATTCCTTCACTCCATGAAACACTAAAGATGAGATCTTAACCAAAAAGATGCAATCATCAACAAAAGAAACCCAAAGAGAATTACCATGGAACCACAAGATTTCGGTTCAAATGTTACTCTTTGCTACTTGACCATGAGCTTTGGATAAGTCACTTCATCTCTGTCTTCTTGAATTTCCCTCTCTATAAAATAAGGACAGACTAATAACCTTAAAGATTACTGCAAGTTCAAAAATAGTTTCATCCAAAGATAAGATGTATTCATAAAAATTAAAAAATCTCCAAAGTTCTAGACTACAAGAGAGAGGAAAATGGGCTAGGTCAATGTGGGAAACACTTCAGAACTGGAACTTTAGAGGATATCTAATCCAAATGATATTTAACTAAGATTCCACTCTATACCATCCCTGACAACTGGTCAGCCATCCTTTGCTCAGTGACCTCAAGAAGACTCATTACCTCCCAAGGCAGATCTCCCAGCACAGAACTTGGTCTCATATTTTCCTGAGAAAATGGAGGCAATCTGACATAAGCTTTCCCCTTTCCCCAATTCCACTGTTTACATCCCCACACCATCACCCTCTTGTTCATTCCTACTTCTTTTCAGTTTATGACTCTTAAAGGGAAAAAAAAAACCTGGTCCCTCTTCTTGTCATGACTAATGCTTCTATTTGTGTCCTTCATACATTTTCTTTCCATATTCTCTGAGTGTTTACTTCTTTGATCATCTCTAATCTCCAATATTTCTTTGGGAGGCTGCCTTGCTTGACACTTTCCCCTGCTTATTAGAAACATACCTCCATCTCCTCCATTCTCAAAAACCCTTCTCTTGATCTTTTGATCCCCTTGACCTATAGTGCTATGTCTACCTTTATCTCTCTCTTCCCTTTGTGGCAAAACTAACAGGAAAAAACTTTCTACATTCTTCTATTTCTATACTAATATTTATATATTTCTCTTATGTATTAGCATTCTATTCATTTTTCTCCCTTGAAATTTGACATCTAACCCTATCACTCAACTAAACCTACTTCTCCAAAGTAGATTTAATTGCTAGATACAATAGCCTTTCCTCAATCTTCATTCTTCTTGACTTCTCTGCAGTATATTACTTTGGTTTGGTTTTTTACAAAAAACTGGTTACTATCTCCTCAAGTTTTTGTGACACATTTATCCCTTTGACTAGAAAGACTGGTCCTTCTCTGTCTACTTTTTTACATCCTTATTCAAGTTCCCCCATTCCCCCATGCCTAGGCATATCTCAAGGTTCTTCTCTCCTTGTCTCTCTCTACTATCTCTCCTTACCTCCCAAGAATTCAAACATTATCTTTGCAGATGCCATACGTGTGTGCGTGTGTGTGTGTGTGTGTGTGTGTGTATGTGTGTGTGTGTATCAACCTTTATCTCTCTCCTGAGCTTATTCAGAGGACTGACTGATATTCCCCCATTGGATGTCCCATCAGTCTAAAATGTTTTATGTCCAAAATGAAACTCATTTTATTTTTCCTTAAGTCAACCCTTCTCCCTAATGCAACTATCTCTATTGAATATCCCATATTTTTTCCCCCTATTGACTCAGGTTCATAATATCATAAAGGGTGAAGATTGACCCTTTACTCTCTCTCTCTCACCCTCCATAGCTAATCAGTTACCAAATCTCATCAGTTACATCCAAAACATCCCTCACTTGGTTCAGGCCTTAGTCACCTGTAAGTAGAATATCCCAATAGTCTTATTAATTTATTTCCCTGCCTTCATTAGATCTCCATAATAGTAATTTAAATGGGAAGAATTTTTCCATTCGTTAATAGGCCCATGTGACCTACCTGGGTCACTTGGAAATCTGAGTCACATGGAGCTGTAGCGGGAGGAGTTTGCTGAATGGGTGGAACAGGAAGGGGGAGCTAGAGCAGAGCTGGGAGGAAATTAGTGTAAGAAAGCAGTCAGAACTGAAGGATGCAGGCAAGCCCACAGCTGAGTGTGAGAAGGGCATTTTATTTAAGGGAAGCCTATTTGTGATTTGATTAAGGGAGCTGATTTGTGGGAAGCCTAGCAGGGGGAAGGTTTAGGGATAGGGTTGTCCTCTGCATTGTTATTTTGTATGAATTTCTTTGTTACTATGATGGATTTGGCTTTCTGGTGTCTGAAGAAATGTTTTGGTTTTGTCTTCCATGTGGAGAGTCTGTGGTATTTCGAGATTCAGAATTGCACCGCAATATTCATGATCGCAATAGGTGCTGTCAATTTTGCATTGGCGCTACAGTTGCCTATCCCTGCCCTGAACAGAAAGCTACACTAGGGATACTAAAGCACAGATCTGAACATATTGCTTGCTGGCTCTAGGAGCCAGAGTCAATTCTCGTCTCTAGAATAAAACACAAACTCCTTTGACACTTAAAAACCTTCCCAATATGATTTCAACCTTCTTTTCTAAACTGTTTTCATATTTCTTCCCCTTTACACATTCTGCATTCCAGCTCATCTAGCTGCTTGTTCATGCCCACACACTGCCTTTGTACATGCTGTCCTGTGGTTTTTGCTAACTCCTCTCCTCAGGTTCCTTTCATCCTCAGCTCACTTCCAGACTTAGCTCAGTTCCTATTGCTTATATGAGGTCTTCTCTGAGTCTTCAGGTGCTTTCTCTCCTATTCACCTTCCAGACTACTGTGAACAGTACATGGTGTGTATTTTCTTATTTGTGGGCATATTGTTTAACCTGTTGAAATCTCCTTAAGGGGTAGGAATGTTTTATTTTTATCTTATTTGTCCTTCATCTACAGGTTATTATAATTCTTCCTTCTGTCCTTCCCTTTCCCTTTTTCCCCTTTTCCCTTTATTTCCTCCCTCCCTTTCTTCCTCCTTTCTGTTTTTCCTTCCTTCCTCTCTTCCTTTCTAACTTGTATTCTTTCTTTCTTTTCCTCTTTTTTCTTTAATCATTTTCCTCCTTCTCTTCCTTTTCTTCTCTCCTCCTTAGCTTCTATTCTTTCTTTCTTTCCTTCTTTCTTTCCTTCTTAACTTATATTCTTTTTTCCCTTCTTTTTTCTCTTTCTTCTTCCCTCTCTCCTTTCTTTTTATCCCTCCTTTCTTTCTTCCTCCCTGACTTGCTCCCTTATTACCCCCCTTTCTCCACAAGGACTGAGGGTTGTTTGGAAAAAAATATTTCCCTTCATTGGCAAAAGAAATACATGAGTTTTTAAAATGTTTTTCTTACAATTTTATATACCTAGATTTAATATTTTTTGTTCAAAAACTCATTGATGATCTTCAGCAAAATAGCCAGAAGGAAGAGGGATGAGATTCTTGACAGACTTTTTGACATTTACATCTCTTGCCACCAAATGACTCCTGGTCACCCCACAGTGGCTCACCCTGAGTCATCTGAACTAATAATGATAAACTGGGGCTAGTTTTCTTATCTGTTCAAAGGTCTGTGTTTAAACTGAAAATCAAAATTCTCCAAGACATACAAACTGTAGGCTTGAACCAAATGGTTACTAAAAATTGCTTCTGGCTTTAGGTGCTATGATTCATTGGCTAATAAGGCCATTTAACTTGGAGCCAGGTAGAATTCATTGCATACATTTATTTTACAGTTTCTCAAACTGGCTAAAATTGTCGGTATAAAGAATGTAGTAATCTTCAAGGAACAATGGTTCGATTGATTGAGTTGTGTAATGGGGGTTTTTGGTGAGACACATGTAGAATCTACTTTAGATTCTCATCAGAAAAGCCATTAGTATTTAGGGTCACATATGACTTACAGCATTCTGAAACTAGAATATGGCTTGGAATCAGAGACATGAGGAATTCTGGTACTCTGGACATATTCAGTTGGGACAAAGGAGTAGACTGGGGAGAGAGTGTGGAGGGTTGAAGGGATAATCTTATTTGGGTCAAGATTTTGTGAAATAGAACAGAAAAGGACAATTCTGGAAGAAAGTGACCATCAATTCCAAAGGAATGAAAAGCTCAGGATCCTACTCTGACTGATGGACATCAATAGTGCCTATAACATATGACCTTGAGTGTTGTCCATGAAAGGCAAGTTGTGGATTCTCATGCCTAGTGGTGTGACTCACAGTACAGAGAACAGTGTTCCCTGATGGATGCAAACAAGAGAGAGGGTGGAAATTATGTTACATCCAAATATGAATCCTGAACTTCCAATCCCCAGATAGTCTCAGAAGGAAGAGTGGTCACAGGAAACGGACAGAGCTGCCATATGTAGAAGCAAGTGCAGCAGGGGAGAAGGATAGTGGCAATGGAATCTTGGGGATCATAAATCATGGCTGGGCAAATAAATAGCAGAGGTTGGGGAGATACTTTATACCTTGTATCTTGTGTCCAGCAGATTAGAGAATAACCCTGGGGAGCTAACACAATGTCCTTGATGTTAATTGTCCTGCCATATTTACTCTGGATCTAGAAGACCTGGTTTGAGTTGTGGATCTGTCTCTTATCTATCTGGGTGAATCATTTCATTTCTCTGAATCTTGTTTTCCTCATCTCTAAAATGGGTTTAATAATACCTGTGCTACCTACTTTGTACAGTTGTTTGTTGAGGGGATGGTATTGTTTTAAACCATAAAGCATTATATACATGTGAGCTAGTTTTATCATTCTCATAAAATGTGAAATTAATCAAATTTGAATTTATTGGAGCATCTATCAAAGGTAACTTAGTTGCATGAGTTTACTCTTAGACTCTGTAGCTGGAAAAGACCTCTGAAATGAGAAAAGAAAAATAAACATCTAGTTAATAACTGTCTTCAGGGAGAAATATATGTGCAAGAGATCTGACCATTTGGATTTTTAAATATCTTGGGAAGTGGGAGGTTGGGGCAGAGAAAAGATCCTATAATATTCTTGTTTGGAAAATTCTTTATGCTGTCACTTTAAACCTTTACACAGCCTTCCTCCCCAACCCTTTTCTCATACAGAGAAATAAATAGAAGATCACATCATTAGTATACAACATCTCTGTATTCTTAGACATGCCAATTGCATGGCTGATCTTTACTTTTCTCTAGGTTAATTAATTGAAAATAGTGTAACCTGATTTCCTAGGGTGCAGATCATAGATGTAGTTATGGTTATGAGCCTTCAGGGTCATATACTCCAATACCCTCTTTCTGTAGGTACAGCAACTGGCTCCCAAAATCAAAGCATAGATAACTGAGCTGATGTCAAATGAGGTGAAAATAACAGCCAGGATTCAAATCCTGATCTTTCATGTCCAAATCTAGCCATCTTCCCCTGGAGCATGTTTGCCATATTTATTTGTTCTCCCAGGCTCAATCTTCCATGTTCTCTTTCTGGTTGTGAATTGCAGAAATTGATCAAGTACCTCAGTGACAATACTCAGGAGGAATTATCTGAGCCCTGATCTGGCTTACGGCCATCTTGCAACTCAATATGTTTCTTTGTGTCTAGTCTGATTTATAAGCCCTTTTTGTTTTCCTTCTGGAATCCTTGTTCGTATAAAATGAATTCCCTTGTCCTAGATTATGTAATTGTAAAAGTAAAGATTTATGAATTTTAACAGGCTTTCAGATGACTTTATACACATTATCTCTTTCTTTCTGCTTCCAGACTATTGTGCTCTTCTTTTTATTTACCTCATGGTTCCCTAGAATGTACTCAAGTTGGAAATTAGAATTAATCAAATCAATTTCTAATCAAATTAGAAATTATGCAATAGTTTTATTATACAGATGAGAAAACTGAAGTCTAGACAAGTAAAGTAGATGAAGCAAACCTAATAAAGTTGGAACTTTATTTTGTTTTTCTTTCTTTGCTTATTTATCTATTCAGGCATGTATTTAGAGGAAGCTAGGAGTCACAATGGCTAGACTGTTGGTCTAGAAGTCAGGAGGACCTGAATATAAATCTGACCTCAGATCCTTATTAGCTGTGTGACCTTGAGCAAGCCAATTAACCTCTGTTTGCCTTAGTTTTCTCATCTGTAAAATAGGGAAAATAACCCATTTCCTAGGTTTGTTTTGAGGAGCAAATGAGATAATAATTGTGCTTAGTGCAATACTTGGCTCATAGCAGGTATTATAGAAATGGTAGCTGCTATCATGGTTGTAATCATTATTAATTTGTTGTTATTGCGGTACTTGTGGTGGTAGTTTTTGTTGACTTTGTGTTTGTGGTTATTGCAAAACTCAGAAACTTAGACCTTGTTTCTGCTTTAAGGACCTATGTTTGCAGTAGAAAAAAAGTATTAGATTTGGAGTCATGGTGTGAGAAACGTACTCACTCTAAACAAAGAACAATATTCACTGTGAAGCCAGGAAAGTTCTCAAGTTATTTTAGCCAATTATTCTACATTCCTGGTGAACAGATCTCTCCCTAATGGAGAGGACACTTACTTAGACAAGTACAACACTTTTTATGTTGTTCCTGATTCAAATTTCCTGCCTTGCTCTCCATTGGCTAGATACAGCCTCCTGAACGTCCCACGTCATGTTCTCCTCCCTGATAGGTTCTCCTTCAAACAGCTCATTAATCATGTATGTAAGCTTCTGACCTTTTACTGATCAGAAGCCTGGTTCTTCTAGGTCACAATTCTGATTAGAATGTCACCTGTGACTTACTTCTGCTATCACTCAAAACTGGGAGGAGTTTTAATCCTGTGGGACCTGGGTTAGAATCCTCTTTCTGCCCTTTAGCATCCCTTTTGCAAACCACTCTCCTTCCTAGACCTTGGTCTCCTCATCTATAAATTATACTCACTTGAAAAGTGAGCTTATTCCAGATGTCTTCTAAGATCCCTTTTACCTCTAAATCTATATGCTTGCAAACTTTTATTTCAATTTTATCCAGGTGAAATAGTAAAGAAGTAGGACTCCTTGGAATGAACTCTGGTCCTTTAATTCAAAGCTCTCCCCATTGTTGTCTTTGTTCAGTAGTTTCAGTCATGTCCAACTCTTCATGGCCCCATTTGGAGTTTTCTTGGTAAAAATACTAGAGTGCTTTGCCCTTTTCTTCTCCAGTTCATTTTACAGATGAGGAAAATGAGGCAAATTTGCCCGGGGTAACATAACTAGTTAATGTCTAAGATCAGATTTGAACTTGTTTTCCTGTAGCTTAGCAATTTGTCTACTCTTCCACCTTCTACTTTCTACTGTTTTACAAACATCGTTTACCCAGTTCTCTTTCCATTTTGATCTTAAGAATCTCACATCCTGTCTCGGTACTGTCAGCCAAATAAATAAGCACACTTGACATTACCACATCCATGCCACTAAGGATTTCTAGACCCCATGAAACACCCTATGTCATGTTCCCTTAAATTGACATTAATTTGTTTTTTTCTTAGTAACTCACTGAGATAGCACTATCTAATTTGTTATGGAGCTAATAGCCAGACAGTCCATCAGCCAGTCAGCAAATATTTTCAAGTATTTAATAGGTGCTAGCCCCACATTTTCCTAGATGACTGTAGTCTGTATGACAGAAGGAAAAGGTAATACTTCAAAAGAATTGTGTCTAAGGTTTAAAAATCATTATGAGCATTCCAAATTACATAAGGAGTATAAAGTAGTTCATTAGAATGATAATACCCCCATTGTCATAGTCAAGTACTCAATTCAGTGTGTCCAAAAAGCATTTGGAACTCAATGAGCAATGCCATTAGTAAAATTATGTATAGCCTAAGGTGGCATATATTTTGATTCCTTTCTTTGGAAAGCAGAATTGTTCTTCCAGATGGCAGCACAGAACTCTGCTTTGGCATGTGGACAGTTGTTTGTGACAGTTGTCTCTATGTTAGCACATTTTAGTCTTTCCAGGTCTCTTCATTTCTGGGGCAATTGTTTTTAATTTCAAGTTAAAACCTTGTCATGGTTCAAGCATTTTTACACATGACAGAAGATAAGGACAATGAATTTAAGAAATGTATTATGATTCTGCCCCTGAAAATTATTAACTGAGTGACTCTGAGCCAGTCCTAGAATATCTGTATGCTTAAGACAATCCCCTAGAATTTATCTAGTAATTCAGAGATTTTGTAGGTGGATGGATTTTACACACCAAGGGTTCTCAATGCTGAAAAAAAAATTTCAAATACTTTTCTGTATTCCTCCTATTCTTAAATTTAATTATGTATCTATCTACAAATAGCCATTATTTCAACCATTTTAAATCCATGGACAGCTAATTAATTGCATTAAATAACTGGTTTGACTGTGTTTTTCCTACATTGAGTGAACTGGCCATTTAGACTGATGGATTCAATTGATAATCTTGTCATCTTATAGATACATTATATATTTAGAATGAGTACAATGTAAAGGGATGCGTAGTCTTACAAAATGGTGCTGGGCTTGGAAACAGAAGATCTGAGTTCAAATTCTGCTTCTCTGATTTACTACTTTCCTTTCTTAGTCTGAGTGTCCTCAGCTATAAAATAACATGCTTTGAATAGATAACCTCCAAGATTCCTTCCAGGTCAAATCCTATGATAGGTACATGGTTGCATATTGGCTTCATTTTTTCCCTATCAAATATATGTGTGGTCTCTCTATTATTTAGCACACATACAATAGCTCTTTCTGGAGAAGACTGCCATTCTTTGTTCATTTGCCTTCATATTTGTAAACTGTAACCAGTCACAATTGCACTGATTGACTCAACTACAGTTTTCTGGCAGTCAGAATGGAAGAAATGTGAAATCCTAGTGAAATCCTTCTCACTGTAAGTCTTCAAACAGAGAATTAATGACCACCCATTGGGGATATCATAGAGATGATTCTTGCATTTACTAGGTGGTCACTTTCCATCTCTGAGATTCTCTGATCTCTGGCACAAGGCTTCAAGTACTTTTTCTATTAACTCTTATTGTATTTGCTCTGCATATTCTTCTTAAAATGATGAAGGAAGGAAGGAAGGAAGGAAGGAAGGAAGGAAGGAAGGAAGGAAGGAAGGAAGGAAGGAAGGAAGGAAGGAAGGAAGGGAGGGAGGGAGGGAGGGAGGAAGGAAGGAAGGAAGGAAGGAAGGAAGGAAGGAAGGAAGGAAGGAAGGAAGGAAGGAAGGAAGGAAGGGAGGGAGGGAGGGAGGGAGGGAGGGAGGGAGGGAGGAAGGAAGGAAGGAAGGAAGGAAGGAAGGAAGGAAGGAAGGAAGGAAGGAAACTTAGTTTTCCACTTATTTTTCATTCTAATGTGAAATGTGACAGGTTCAAAAGTGAGTTTCTTGACTTATTGTTAATGGTCAGCTAGTGATTAATTCAGTGTATGTATTTTGAGCCAGATTGTGAGCAGAGTGCCACCAAAGGTTAACAACTTTCTGCAAACATTTGGCTGTATACTTCTAATAGTCTTGGACAATGGACAACTTGTTATAGGGCTTTTGTCTTCTTCAGACTGATCATCAGTACCTAGCAAGCCTTTGGACTTTACATAATGTATAAGGCTGATTATTCATACCTTATGAGAGCCAAGAGGTGGGAATACAGTTTAATCATCTTAAGTAATTCAAGCATGAACATCCAGGGGGTTTTTTTGGCCATCCCCCCAAACTCAGATGGTTTTCTACTGGATCTGACACATAATTAACTTCAACGGAATGTTGATAAAGACTGATGTTGACAATGAGAAAGAGTACTAATCTTACCAACCATAACATCTGAAATATTTTGAGGAGCTTAAAACCGGAACTCCTGTTTCTAATGGGGACATGAACTTGTGCACATGGCATATGATAGGGGTGAAATGCAAATTCTTGTGAGAAGAAATGCATGGGCATGATACAACAATTGGAATATCCACTTGGAAAAGGGAGACTGGGCATGGCTTTGGTGTGTTCTTACTATCCTTTATTAAGGGATAAAGTATATAGGATATCAGAGGTTACTAAAAAGTATTTAACAACCTGCTTCTGGGAGTGGGGGTAGTATGACTGGAATGACACATTTTAAAGTTTAACATACTTTATTAATATTTTCTCCACCACTTTGTGAAATCTAAATATGGGGTAGGTAGGACCCACTGGCCTTCAAGATGAAAACAGTTTTTACTTTGGTTAAATAAAATTTTATTATATTTAACAATGTAAAAACCATTCTTAGCTCACAGGCTCTACAAAACAAATTGTCAGCCAGATTTGGCCCTCTGGCTGTATTTTGCCAACCCCTGACCCAGACAGTCAATAAAATAATAAACCAACAGCTGATTTGTATTGTATGTCAATTTCCTAGGTGTAAAGATATACGGTGAAAATTTAACAGTCTGTTCTTGGGAGCTCGAAAGAGCCATCAGTAGCACCTTGCAGACTTGTAATCTGGAAGACCTAAATTCAAATTCTCTCTCACATAACTTACTAGCTGTGTGACCCTGGACAAGTTATTCAACCTCTTCCAATATCAGTTTTCTCATTTGTAAAATGAGGATAATAATAGTCTTTACCTCATAGTACTATTTTTAGTGTCAAATAAGATAATGTGTGAAACACTTTGCAAACCTTAAAGTGTCACTTAAATGTTATTATTGTTATGAATAAGTGACAAAAATGGGGAGCAAACTTAGAGATAAGAAGACCTAAGTTCAATTTCTGCACCTGACACTTACTAGCTATAAATTAGAGGTATAATTGATTTTTCAAGAGTAAAAGGTGTGTAAACTGGATTTCTTATAAAAATAAGGAGTCATATGTAAAGGCACCATATCACAGAAGATACTGTATACTGGTCTTTGAGCTAGAATGTCTTGGGTTCAAATGCCACCCTGAAACTTCTGAGTTCTCAGCAAAATTTTGGAATGGTAAGTTCTACTTTGAGATCCGCATTGGTGGAAAGAGTAACTACACCTGTGAAAAGTTAGTCAATAAGCATTTAGCACCTACTATGTTCCAGGAGTATGCTAAGCAATGAAGATGCTAAGAAGGGCAAAAATATGAGAAATGCCAATTTTTGATATGTGAGAGTTACAGATAAATATATCATCACCTTTAATATATTCATGCCTTGAACTAGATGAATTAAAGGAAGTCCTTCCTTCATTACAAGACTTCTGAAAACAACATTAATTCCCTGAAATACAACTTGAAGGACTGCTCTTTCATAATCCTAATAATAAATTAAGGCAGCTAAGTGGCACATGGAATAGAGCACCCAGCCTGGCATGAAGAAGACATCTCCCTGAGCTCAAATCCAGACTCACACACTTACTAGCTATGTGCCCCTAGGCAAATCACTTGACCCTGTTTGATTCAGTTTCCCTATCTTTAAAATGAGTTGGAGAAGGAAAAGGCAAACCACTCCACAATTTTTGCCAAGAAAAGCCCAAATGGGATCATGAAGAATTGGACATAACTGAACAACTGATCAACAAAATAAAATACTTTCAAGATTTCAAAATATTTTACACAAATTGTCTTATTTGATCCTTACAGCTATTTAGGGGCATTCATGTTCTCAGTTTATAGATGAGAAAACTGATACAGACTTTAAATTAATTGCCAGGATTGTGCACCTAATAAATGCCAGAGGAGGTCTTCAGATCCAGCTCTCTTCTGACTCTAGGTCCAACACATTTCTTACAAAGTGCTTTCCTCTTCATAGAGTTGTGAACTAAGGCAGAAAATCATCCTTACTTGTATCTTACTGATCAAAAAATGGAATTTTCAAAAGCTTAAGTGTGTTACACAGTCACACAATGAGTTAGTGTTGGAGCTGGATTTTAGCCTGGGTTTGAACCCAGGCCTTCTTCTTCCATGGTCAAGTCTGATGGTACCATATCATATATCCTCTAAAGATGGTTGACTTATCCAACTATTGAAGCCAGAACAATATCCAACTATTCTGTTACAATTTTTCCCCCTTGACTCAGAATAAAACTCTCCAGAAAAAGATCCATCAGTACATGCATATACACACACCATACCCATATATATATGCACACACACATATGATGTATATATGTGTGTGTATATATGTATGCATACATATATATATAATATAATATAGATATTTGTATATTTACATTCATATATTTTGGAAATTTGAGATTTACAGGATATATATAATGTATGTATGCATATATATGTGTGTATATATTATGCATGTATGTGTAAATATGTACATACACAGATGTTCTGTAAATCTCAAAATGTCCAAAATTGGGAGGGATAGAATGGGTAGAGGGATAAATGAAGGAAATATATTAATTGAAGGACAGAAATCTTTATTATATAAAATATATAATACGTTAATTATGTGACTAACATAAAGTTATCATTGCTGATGGCTACAATTGCTAAAAGTTTCAGTTAATTATGACTGAAGAAATGGGATGTTCTAACAAATTGCAATTTCTACCTAGCTGGGGTTCAAACTATTTGTACTATGAAATGGTTCAGATCTTCTTTTCCCCCGAAGATGTAGGAACATACCTTCCAAATGATCTTGCAACTATGCGTCCTTATATGACATGCCCTCTCAATTGTGTATTTCACAGAATAAAACCTATGCCAACTGCAACTTTTTAATCTATTTTATTGGATAAACTGACCACAAATGTCAACATAGTTGAAAAGCGACTTCAAAATAACATGGTCATTTTTTTTTTTTTTTGGTGACTTTAAGCAGGAGAAATCCAGAGAGGTAAAATTTCTACCTAAAATTTTGGGAGGTCAGAAATAAATAAATACACACACACATATCTGCTTAGTTTCAGGAGCTCCTAAAAATAGTATTTTATTATAAATACAAGAAACTAGAGGTAGTTCTTAACAACAACAGAGAAATCAAAGATACTTGTTAAAGTGATCTGGTTTAAGAGGACCATAATAAAAGTGTAAATCAAGTTGCCTCTGTATCTCTTAGATTGCAGAATCAATTGAAATTGAAAGGTGAATAAATCCTGTGCAACACTTGTCCTCAGATCAAAACCATAGTTTTTATAGGATAAAAGGACAGAAGTTAGAAGTAGAAAGCTTTAGAAGGGGGGCAAAGGGCAGTAAAACATTCACAAACCAGACCCATATAATAAAGTTTTTACTATATTTGCCATCTTAGGTTTTTGATATTCTTGGCCAAACACTTTTGTGATTATTGAGGCTCACCTAATGATCTGAGATGCTTTATAAATTTGAGGTCATTTATGAATTTTGCCTATAGAAAGAAGTACAGATGATGAACTCAGGCAATGTGTAGAACTGGATCTATTTATTACTTATATATAGAATGACCAGTGAAATCCATATGTTGGAAGATTCCTCTCATGAATAGAAAATACTAATAGTTCACACTTAAATAGCATTTTAAGGTTTCAAAAGTGCTTTATGTAAAGTATTACATTTGATTATGTAAGGTAGATGCTCTCATCAGCCCCGCTGCATAGATGAGAAACCTGAGACTGAGAGGTGAGATGATTTGGACAAGATGACATAGCTAGTAAACGTCTAAAACAGGATTTGAACTCAGATCTTTCTGACTCCAAGTCCACCCTCTTAAAATTAATGTGCCACCTAGAGGCTGCAACAATAACAATAATAAAACATTTATGTTAAGGATAGGTTTTAAAGACCATTTTGTACCTGCATGTAAAGAATTAATAGCTTTCTTTGAAGTAGATCATAATAGCTTATAACCCCTTACATGTCTATCAAAAGTTTCCAACCATCCTTACTCCCATGCCATCTTATAACTTTTGCAAAGAACCCACTCTAAGATAATGGCCATCTCTTTTCTTCAAATATTAATATTTATTTCTGGATAATTATAAGCACCTTAACGGAGCAGGGTGCTCACCTTTAGAAAACAGCCAATTCCCAAGTTTTCTAAAACAATTTCATCCTTAGACTAATTATTAGTAACTTCTCCCTGTCATCCTTTTATCTAGTAGCAGATAACTACCTGTATCTAAGGGTGTTGCATGTCCTAAGGCTAAGCTACCCTCAAGACCAATCATGATTTCAGAAATACTGTCTACAAGCTCATCCATATGGATTCTGGCCAATCAAATCTGCCCAAACTTTCAAGATCAGATTGAAAAGTGAGACTTGACTGAGATATTTCATCAGTCACAAAGCTTTCTTCTCTATAGAAGCAAGAGCAACTTAGGCTCAAATTGTATTCTATTGAAAATTCACTCTGCTCAAGATGCCCGCTGATAAAAAGAACTGCAGTGATGATTCACTGCTGCCTGTCCATCCATCAATAGAGTAGCTGATGAGATATGAAGATACATTATAGTCCCTGGAAGAACATCTAGTGCAATCATGTTGCAGTATCATCTTGGCGCCAGGCTGGGTGTGTGTCCTCTACAGTTATCCTCACTTGGTTAGAGAAGTTGGATGTGACTTTTTTTAGTGGTGCAGTGGTGATTCATATCCTATAGATATTCGTTTGGAAACCATTTGTTACTTAATGTTGGAAAATGAGTAGGAGAGAGAGTTTCTACAGCCTCTGACATCATCTCTTAAGACCTGACTTAACATCTCTGTTTTCATAACAGTTGAAAACAGTTATGACCATATATGAAGTGTTTTAAAGAGACATGGAAAGCTTTCTTTTAACTGAAATTTAACTCTTTAGAATGTGGATCTCCTCATCTTTTCACATCATATTCTCTCTTTTGACTTCAAAGTTAAGAGTGGCTCAAGTCTTCCTTCAACAGAGTTGCGACTTAGTATGAATATCAATCTAGATTAATAGAGAATTGCTTATTTTCATGTCTGACACTTCTGAGTTTTCTTGGCAAAGATACTGGGGTGGTTTGTCATTTCCTTCTCCAGCTCATTTGACAGATGAGGAAACTGAGGCAAACAGAATTAAGTGACTTGTCCAGAAAACACAAATAAGAAGTGTCTGAGGTTAGATTTGAACTAATGAAGATGAATCTTCATGACTAGTCCTATAACTCTATCTACTGTACCACCAAGCTGCCCGGCAGGATCTTAGGATCATATCTTTAAACTAGTAGGGATCTTAGAAATCATCTCATCGAACTGATGAGAGCTGGACCCTGAATTTTCCCATACATTTCAGCAACCCAGTCCCTGAATTTTCCCATATAACCCAGTTCCTGGGCCACCCCAGCCCACCTAGATATGAAATAGTCCTTTCACTATGGCTCTCTGGTCTACCCCATGCCACTTAACTCTTTTCACTATTGTATCTGGGCCACCCCAGACTATTTATCACCCCCTAATCCCAACAAGATCTTCTCAGGGTCTTTTTTTTAATATAAATATCAATCTCACTCCCATCAAGGCTCAGATTTGAATCTAGAGGGCTGTATTGGCATTACAGTAAACCCTGCTACTTTGACTGAAAGAAGGTTTGAGAGCTTGAATTCTTTCCAGGTAGACCCTCTATACTCTTACATTTTGGGTTCCTAGCAACCCAAACCACATCGTCAGGATTCCCAGCAACCCCAAACTGCATCACAACTGCTTCATCTCACAAATAAAACTGATAGGATAAGTGACTTTTCCATGGTACCTAAGATTATATGTATCAGAATCAAAATTTAAACCCAGTTGATCTGATATCAAACTCAGTATTCTTACCACTAAATCACACTGTCTCTATCCTAGAAGGATAAAATTGAAGAGTTTGGACAATGATTCTTTAGGCATCATAAGTGATGATTATTACTACTAATAGTAAAAATAGAAAGAAGAAATTATTACCGATGCTAGCCAGAGGATCTTTTTCTTAGTATAGTATAAGCTTAAATTCAGAATAAGATCAGGAAGATCAGATAGAAAAACTAAACTGCTGGGAGATTACGTTAAATACAGCATTCCATAATTATATCATCTGAATTTTCTGAAAGAGTAAATTTTTCCAAAGAACTGGTTCATGTACCGGTTTGATGGGGGGAAGAGGAGTTTAATTGAATAATAATAACAATTTTTCCTTGAAACAATTTCCATCCTCAAATCACTTTTTGAACATTAATTAGTGCTCATGGCACCAGCTTGGAAAGTGTATGGAATTATCTTTGATTATTATTTAGCATTTATAAAGCCTATTGTACTTCCAAGCTATTTTATAATTATCAATAAATTATTCCTCATGGTTTTCTGTGGTCTGAGCACCAAGGACCCTATAAACACTTGATATTAAATATGCATAACAAATATTTCCTCTGAGGTATACTCTTATCTAGTATAAGGAAGCTGGTAAATAACACAGTAACTTCAGAAATCCTGACCAGCTATGTCTAAATGATTCAAAATGGACAGATGAAAATTGAAGAATTCATTGAGCTATTTCCACATTTCATAGAATCACAGAATTTCAGAGATGCAAGGGAAATCAGTGGTCATCTAACCCAACCCACATATATGAAAAAGAATGCCTACTATATAAACCAGACAAGTGTTTATATAACTGTTCGAAGACCTTCAATGAGAGACAATCCACCAGTTTCCAAGGCAGTCTACCTGTTAAGGGATAGCTTTCATCATTGGGAAGATTTTTGTTTCTTTGCTTTCCCTTGTCTTTCTCATGGAAAGTCTAAATTTGCCTCCCTGCAACTTCAGTCCTTTGTCTTTTATGCTTTCTGGGGCCAAACTGAACACACCTCAATTCTTCTTCCATGCCAAGGTCCAACAAATATTAAAGACTGCTATCATACTCCTATCCTCCCTGGATCTTTTCTTCTTCAGACTATCTATCCCTTCAACCAGTCTTAATATGCCATTTATTTAAACCATTCTACCATTTTGATTTTTCCTCTATCTCCATTCACCAGATTATTAACTAGCTATCTAAAATTTACTATCCTGGAGTAAGTAGGATATTCCAAATATATAGGTTTGTTGCTATTTTTCAGTCATGTCTGACTCTTTGTGACCTCACTTGGGGTTATCTTGGTAAAGATGCTTCAGTATCTTTTTTTGTCATTTCTTTCTCCAGCTCAATTTACAGATGAGGAACTGAGGCAAACCAGATTTAGTGACTTGCCTAGGATCACACAATTAATAAGTATCTGAGGCCAGATTTGAACTCATGAAGAGGAGTCTTTCCAATTCTGCTCTTAGTGCTCTGTCCCCCAGAATAAGTAGTGTGATTTAGTAGCACAGAAAAGACTAATCCAATTTGTTTAATTCAGTCCAATGATAATGCTATAATCACGAGTCAATCTAAGATTTCATTGATTTGGACAACTCCCAGATCAACAATCCCACTTTACCAATTTGGATGAGCATCTCATTTTATAGTATTAGAGTTGCCAGAAACACTGAGAGTTAAAGTGTCTTGCCTATTAGGGTCACATAACCAGCACTTATCAAAGACAGAATTTGAATTCAGATCTCCAAGGCTTTGAAGTTGGCTTTACAATCACTGTGGCTTACTGCCTGTTAGCATAGTTAAGCAAATTTGCTGAAGCAAAATCCACAAGGAACTAAGAATTCCACTTAATCCTTTCAAAAGAAATTATTTCATAGCTTTCCCTTAATCTCCAAAGAAGGAAACCTCATGACTCCCTTTGCCTGAATTCTTAAGTTTTTTGTCTGTCATGGATGTCTCTGGCAGACTAGTAATGCCTAGGAATCCCTTCTCAGAACAATGATTTTAAATAAAGGGAAGCCCATTATATTGAAAAATAATCATCAAAATAATTTTTAAAATAAATAGTATATTTAAAAGAAAGAAATACAAGTTCATAGACTCCAGGTTAAAAATTCCTGATGAATATTTTAATGTTCCCTTCCTCTTAAGCTGAACCTACATGAAAATAAATTAATAACAACAAAAGCACAAAATTTTTTATTTTAACCCAGTTTTAATCATCTTCAGGTGAGCAACTTTAAAAGTAGTGTAATTAAAGATACTAAAAAATCCATCTTTCAGCTCAGTTCTCCACACTACTACCACATTACAAATTTGGTTATTTTATTATTTTATTTTAAATTAATATAGTAATTAATAATTAAGTAATTAAATTAATATAGTAATTATTATTTTATTTTAAATTAATATTAATATAGTAACAGAATCACAGAATTTTAAATCTTAAAGAGACTACAAAGGTAATTTAAACCAACTCTTTCATTTTACTTATGAAGTAAATGAAGCCCAGACAGGTTAAATGACTGGTTCAATTGGACTGAGCTTTGATTATAACCTAAGTCTGTCTGTCTATCTGTCTGTGTCTCTCTCTCCACTCCCCCCCACCCCCACTCCAATCCCAATCTAGACCAGGGAACAGCAATACTATGGGTGAAGCAGGGGAACTTTTTAGGAAAAAAATAATATCAAGGTCCTTATCCTGGGTATAATTTTGCTATGAAAAAATTAGGAGGTCTTGGGGTTGCTCCCTCCTCCTCCACTTTTTACCTAGGAGACATTGAACAATTTACTTGGCCTCTTTGAGACATTCCATATATGAAATAGAGATGATAATATCTACCTCAACTTTTTGGATCCAGGGACTAGTAGCAAGGAACTTTTGAATTCCCCAAGACCTGGGATACTTTAAACAATATTGTAGACGTAACTTTGAAAGGCATGGGGAATAACATTTCCTTGCCCTCCATTTCTTAATGCTACTAGGTCTGCCCATTAAAGCACTAAAAATTGGCCTAGACATGGTTCACCTATTGTAGAATTAAGGGGGAAATGAACTAGAAATATGCACATACCATCTTCTGTCTGCAGTAATACAGCTCAACAAGAGTTATATCTGAAGTCTAGCAGGGGATGATTAGCAATGATCCCTAGGCAATACTTCTAACTGAAAAGTCTCCACAATAATCATTCCTATTCCTGCCTGAAAAACCACCTTGATAAGAGATCCCATGATTATTTAACTCATGAGCATTAGACCTGATGCTTCTTTGTTTTCTAGTTGACTCAATTGTGCACAGAACCATAATCATGAAATAACAGAATTTTGGAGTGTGATAAATAATTCATTAGGACCCCTTATACTCCATTCAAATTAGTATTAGTCAATATGACATAGGGGTAGTGAGCATAAGTTCTGTATGTTAGCCTTCAGATCTGTGAGCTGCAGACTGTAAATTCACTTGCTTAATCACAGGAAGTTAGTAAGAGGGCCTCCACTCTTGGTTTTTCTTGTGATGATGACCAAGCCCAGTGTGGCACAGGTGACTTAACTACATGGAAAGTCCTCCAATTTATTTTTGTACCTCCAGACCATTCTCTCTTGTCCAACAAAAGTAGGTGACCATCTTATGACCACTTAATGGAGATGTTTCATGCTGCACCCAACATATGACCCTCAAGAACATCTATCAAGCAATGAAATTCTGTATTTTGTCATGCTTCTTTTGTATATTTGCATATCAAACTATATAAATATAAGGTCCTGGAAGAAGGGGGCATCTTAGATCATGAGGAAGATCTGAGGTCCACCTCATGAGAAGGGACCATGGACCCTTTAATAAAGTACCATTGGCTCAAAGCTCTGCCTTGTTCTCTTTTATAAGTATGATGGACAATTTTATATCCCCACAGGAGCTCGAAGAAAGTTCAGAAGTCATCCAATTTAACCCATTCTTTAAAATTGAATCCCACCACCTGCAAAGAAAACCAAATGAGTGCCCTTCCATGCTTTGACTCAAGATCTCTAGGGAGAGGGATCACACCGTCTCCAAAGGTAACTCATCCCACTGTTGGCTAGTCTCATTGCTAGGAAGTTTTCCCTTATATCAAGCAAAATTTGCCTCTTTGTAACTTCTTGGCAGCTAGGTAGTACAGTGGATAGAGCACTAGGTTTGGCATCAGGAAGGTTCATCTTCATGAGTTCAAATTCAGCCTCAGATACTTACTTTCTGTGTGACCCTGGGCAAATCACTTATCTCTGCCTCAGTTTCCTCATCTGTAAAATGAGCTAGAGAAGAAAATGGCAAATCACTCCAGAATCATTGCCAAGAAAACCCCAAATGGGGTCATGAAGAGTTGGACATCATTTAAATGATTGAACAACAAAAACTGTCCTTTTTGATTCTATATTGGATTTGTGCATGCCTCTGCTAAAATTCTGATTCCTCACTATCATATGGAGGTGGTCTTAAGTATCTGAATGCTATGACATCCAAGGGTCATAGATTTACAGTGGGAAGGGACCTTGGAGATCATCTAGTAGAATGTCCTTAATTCAAATACAAGAAGTTAAGATTAAAAGATTTGCCCAACTTCCACATTCCTTCCACATCATGGAAGTTAGGAGTGCTGTGCCCACATGATCTTCCATGATTTTACATGAAAATTCACACAAAATTTTTTGACTATCTCTTTGCACCAGAGAAGAAGTCTGATATTTTTTTCTACTATGAGGTATTTACAGTATGTTATTATAAAATTTGGGTTGATATATATATCTTAGGCATCTCTGGGTTTCTAAACTTTTTCTGTGTCATCTACTGACCTTCATATATCATCCACGGCTTTTGCAAAACTCTCCTCAAATTCCCATTTAATTTCTTATGCCAATCCACAACATATCAAATTTGGGATGGGGAAAGTCATGATGTACAAAGGATAACTAGACTAAGTGCCAGAGCAGGAATTTAAACCCTTCCACAGGTTTTGTGATCCTAATTCCAACACGCTTTACCCTACTCCATTCTGGCTGATTCTGTCAATTTGAATAGATTTCCAAGTATTGGCCCAGTGACGGACTGTGTGTCAGTCATCTGAGGACCAATCTGGCCAAATGTGAGAATTCCATCGCTACAGGGACTTGATTTCTTTTTGGCTTCAATAATCCTCAAAGTCATTCTAGGAGTAGAGTAGAAGGTGCTTCTATAATTCAAAGTATCCTTGAGGTACTGAAGAAAGGTGCTGTGAACAACAGTAGGACCTGAGGCTGAAAATTTTATTTTTATTTTTCCCCCTTTTTTTTTTCTGTCTATTTATGACCAGGAATAACCAAAAGCAATTGGAAAGGGGAGAGAAAATGGACACCACTACTTATCACAAATCTCCTCCTCCCCAAAAGTGTCTTGAATAATTATGAGACAGAGACAGACAGAAAGAGAGAAAGAGAGAGAGAGAGAGAGAGAGAGAGAGAGAGAGAGAGAGAGAGAAAGAGAGAGAGAGAGAGAGAGAGAGAGAGAGAGAGAGAGAGAGAGAGATTGAGACTGAGATTTAGAGAAAGAGAGAGATGGAGAAAGGGATACACAAAGAAAGAATAAGGGACAGAAACAGAATCATTTTTGGTTTTGTACCTCTAGTATTTCGTACATAGTAGTTTGGGAGGAAGCAGGGTGGAAGGACAGAATGTATTAGAATGGCATGGTTTGGGGGGAGGTTGGAACAAGTATTTTTTAAGTGACTACTATGTGCTAGGCACTATTTTAAGTGTTTTACAAATATCCTCTTGAACGCACACACACACGCGCGCGTGCGTGCACACGCATGGTACTATAGAAGAAATTTTGACACCACCAGAAAACTGAGCAAATCCTTAAAACTTTCATTAAGAAAATCCTAGTAAAGCAGGAGGAGATGAATAATTGTTTTGTAGAAATGAATTGCAGAGAAAATTTAACAGCCCCGCCAAGATCATTACCAGTAAGAAAATGAAACCTTTGGCGCAAATGGTCAGATCTTAAAAATGTTCCGAAGTATTTGTTATACTACTCTACAATGGATGGCTGGAGTAGCACTGACACCTAGTGGCCTTCAATATATTTGAATATTTCATGTGGCTAATCAATTTTCTCATATTTTATGACACTAAACTAACAGTTTCTAGTTATGTTTTTTCCTCAGCAGAGCCTCACTCTATTTCATTTCTGGGGGGGTGGGGAGAGATCATTCTTTTTTAAGGTATAACTTCATGCTAAACTAAATTTAAACAAAGTTCTCAACAAATTCATCATTTTATTAGTGGTTGTTTTGTGCAAGACTCTCACTTACTGAAGATTCAAAAAAAAAAAAAAAACAGAAGCAGCAAACACAAGCATCCCTACCCTATAGCTATTTGATTTGTTAAAAGAGAGAGAAGGATAATATTTGCATGAGAAAGGGAAAGAAAGATAAAGAAAAGAGGAAAAAAAGGGAAAGGAGGGGGGAGGGAGAGGACTGGGCTACAAGCCAGCCCAGGTTCATTAAGACCAACTCATATCAAATCAGTCTCATTTAATTTTTTATAAGATTATTACATCATAGAGAAACACTTATATTATAGAACGTCAGCAAAGTATTTTTTTTAAAGTCCTTCAGCACCTTGTAGAGAAAAAGGCTTACAATGATTCAATATTAGTTGAATTTGCAAAGAATGTTAATTAAGGAATCCATAAAAAACTTAGAATGAGGTCTATAGTGGTATGTTACAGGGCTCAGTATCTGATCCTAAAACTTTGTTTTTGGTCAGTGACTTGAAGGAACACATAGATGGCAAGCTTATCAAATTTAAAAATAAGATGATGCCGGGAGAGGAAGTAAACATCTTGACTGACAGAATTAGGATCTCAAAAGACCTTGATGAGCTAGAATTATGGGCTGACTTTAACATAATATAATAAGAATATATACTATGTAGGAAAATATAATGAGGACAGTATAATAGGAATAAATGTAATGTCCTGCACTTAGGTTAAAAAATTCCAGTCCCTAAATGCTGGGTGGGACATTAACTCTTGTATAGTATTTTACATATATCATATCTCATTTGAGCTTTGCAACCCTTTAAGGTTTCCATTAGAGATACGATTGTCACCATTTTATACATGAGGAAATTGGCATTTAGAGAGATCAAGTGCTTTTTTTTTTTTTTTTTTTGGCACATAGGAAGAATCAGAGGTAAGATTCAAGCTGAGACACATCCCCTTGACTTCAAACCCTACATTCTATCCACTGACATTTTCTCCTGGAGTACAATTTACTCAACTGAACCCAGAGATTAGATTAATCAATCCACTGCTGAGAGTACTAGGTAAGTAGAAACACAATGGGAAAAGTAGGTGGTGAGAAAGAATGCAGCAAAATCACCCTGTTGGTTTTTTGTTTTTTTCAGACTTGAGAAGTATAAATATATTCAGTCGTCATCCCAGATTCTACTAAGTCTACTCTCCATCTTTCTTCTGAATTCCATCAGAGCATTCACTGTCCTGTTATGAAAACCATTTCCTCTTTTTTACCCTTCGGAGTGTACCTTGATGTCAAACTTAACCGTCAGGGTTATTCCGCTGCCAGATTTATTTTTTTAATTAACTAAAAGAGGCCATTCTTTGACTCATTTTACTTTTTTTTCTAAATTTTATTCTTTGGGGTGTTATTCTCTTTTTCTTTGGGGTATTATTCTCTTTTTTCAGATCCAATGCTTCTTTGCAGAAATGAACCAATCCATGTGCTATTTTTTTTTTAAATTCAGCATCAAAAGCATCCAATTCCTGACCTATTATTTATTCCCAACTTATTTTCAAATTTTTATTTCAAATCATTCTAGAACTTTTTGTTGACATTTCTTAATTTTCTGGGGAGTCTGCAGAATTTTATTAGGGATTTTTAGTTCATTTTTTTTCATAGTTTAACATGTATTTTGACTACTTTTGGTTTTTACACATCCTTCCTTATGTCTTTATGAGCCTGTGATTTTTTATACTTATGAGCTAGGTTTTTAAATAAAGCCCTATTTTCTTGGGCCTTTTGGCCTTTACTTTGTATTATCACTCACTTATCTCTGAATACCCCTCCTTATTCTCTTCAGGGTATTAGGGATGGGGGCCTGGGGGAGATTATGCCCCAGACCAGACTCTGACATGAATGGGATTCTTACTGAGTCACTTCGGCGATTATCAATAGTAACTGCTGCTGTTTCCCTCCCAGACTGATGTCTTTCTTTTTCTTGGCCTCATTAAAGGGGCATGCTCTGGCTACTTCTTAAACAGGCCTATTCAATGAATGGGCATTACCTCACCCTAAGTGAGTACCTGCAAGACCTTGATGTAAAGGGCCCAAGGTCTCCCAGTGCATCCTGGGTCATCTCCAGTCATCCTGATGAATATCTGGTCACTGGATTCAGATGACTCTGGAAGAGAAGTGAGGCTGGTGATCTGCACAGCCCTCCCTCACTCAAAACAAAGTCAAGTGCAAGTCCTGTCATCATTTCTCTGATGGCATGTTCTTCGGCAATGAAGGATGAACACCTACCTTCAATCACTAAATGGGCATTGCCTCAGTCAAAGTGAGAACTTGGAAAGACCTTAGCTTGAGAAAGGCCAAGGTCTCTCATTCCATCTGAGGGCATCTCCAGTTTTCCTGATAAGTATCTTGCCACTGGATCCAGATGGCTCTGGAAAAAAAAAGCAAGGGTAATGACTTTGCTCAGCTTTCTCTCTCTTAAATCCAATTCACTGTCAAGTCATTGCATCACTTTCCTGATGCTATGATCCCCTTGGAGAACAAAGGGCAAACAAAAAAAAAAACCTACCCTATAAACCTTGTAAACAAATATTAGAGAAAATGGACCATTTGATGTGAATTGGTGTTCCTATGTAAGAAGACTTGGGGGTATTTAGATCACTGTCATTACATGGAAGAGGTCAGGTGCATAGATATTCAGAGAGGACTAGTGCAGAGGACTTGCTGAACCCTTTTCAGGGCTACTTTTCCACATTTGGGGTCTACTCCTCACCCAGTTCTCATCTGTGGTTCTAAGATGCTGTAACATACTCTGAAGTCACACTCTGATAAAACCATACTGGCAGAGAGTAATTAACAGTCCTAAAACCTATTGGTGAGTAGGTCAATGTCTACTCCAAGCATGTGAAGACTTGTCATAGTGGAATGGATGGATGGGACATTTTTTTTCTATTGGATTTCGATGACCCTGGAAGAGAGAGTGAGACTGACAACTCTGTACAACTCTGCCTCACTTAAATCCAGTTTGTGTGCATGCAAGTCAAGACATCACCCATGATGTCATTAATCCTCTTCAAAAGTGAAGGATAAGAACAACAACAGGATGGAAAAGATATTAACTTTTCCTTCACTTTCCTAGAGGGTAGAACTAGTTATCATTGAATAAATTTTGCAAAGTAGTTAATCTAGCCTTGATTCAAAGGGGAAAAAAATGTTCAAATAATTAGAACTAAAGACATAACTTGCTTAAAAATTGGCAAATTCAGGAGGTGGAGTCAAGATGGCAGAGAGGGAGCAGAGACCTGCTTGAGCTCTCCTTTCAAATCCTTCAAAATACCTATAAAAGTTACTCTAAACAATTGTAGAGCAGCAGAAGTCAGAAAATGACAGAGTAAAACGGATTTCTGGCCCAAGACAATCTGGAAGGCTGACAGGAAGAGTTATTCCACTGACCTCAGAGCAGAGTGCAGTGAACCGTAGGCTTCACCAATACAGATGGGACTGGAGCAGGGCTCAGGGCTCTGAGTCACTGGCATCTCTTGTGGTTTCCAGACTTCTCAATCCACAAACACCAAAGACAGCTTCAAAGATCAGTGGGCAAACTCTCTCATCTAGGTGAGAGAAGAATGTGATTAGCCCCAGTCCCAGGGCAGTGGCATCCACTGCTTCAGTGGCAGCTGCTTCTGTATCTCTCAGCCTACAGACAGTGCAGGAATTCAGCACCTGATCTGGGTCACAGTCCTGCATGGTGGTCCTGGGGCAAGGAGAAGCACTGGTGTGGTGGAGCTAGTGATGGCTGTGGAGAGAGAATCCTCCTTGAAGTTCCAGGGCAGAAAAGCTTGCTTGTCATTGCTCATGGACCATAGCACAGGCCAGGGGAGAAATATACACCTCTCCTTTGATCATACAACTTTTGAGGATCTAAGAATTTACAGATCCTTAAAGATACCTCTGAAAACAGCTGCATAAAACCCCTGAAACTTGGGGCAGTACATCCTCCACTTAACAAAGAGCTCAAAAGTCAAGTAATTAGCCAGGAAAAATGAGCAAACAGAGGAAAAAATAAGATGATAAAATGTTGCTTTCTGGAGAAAAGGTATCTTCTTATGTCCTTGGTAACGAGGAAGAACAAAGCATACAACTGGGGGAAGATCAAAGTATACAACTGGAGAAAAGCAGTAAGGTCAAAGCTCCTACATCTAAGGCCTCCAAGAAAAAATATAAAATGGTCTCCAGTCATAGAAGAGCTCAAAAACAATTTTGAAAATCAAGTTACAGATGATCCTCAGGCCCAAATTTCCTGAATTTCATTGTATTGCCACACTGAGCTGGAACTTCACCAACCAGATCATCCTCTGAAATGGGGGACTTGGGGAAGGATGCCACTGCACCCCCATCCCATGAGCCTTGATGTTCAGGCCAAGATGCCTGGCTTTGGATAGGAAGGGATGGAGTCAGTTGAACTAAACCTTCAACTGACTAGTACTCTGGCGCTGTGGGAGATATGTGGGTGGCCAGGCACTCCTCCCTTTCTACCTCCCAATAAGCCCTGATAAACCTTGGGGAAAAAAATCAAATAACAGAAGTAGAGGAAAAAATGGGAAGAGAAATGGGACCTGTGCAAGAAAATCATGAAAAACATGTCAACATCTTGCTAAAGAAGACCCCCCCCCATGCCAATGCTGAAGAAAGAAATGCCTTTAAAAACAGACTAACCCAAATGACAGAAGACATTCAAAATGTCAATGAGAAGGATGCCTTAAAAAACAGAATTGACCAAATGGAAAAAGAGGTCCAAAAGCTCACTGAAGAAAAATAATTCCTTAAAATTAAAATGGAGCAAATAGACACTAATGACTTTATGAAAAACTAAGAAATTATAAAACAAAACCAAAAGAATGAAAAAGATAAAAGACAATGTGAAATATCTCATTGGAAAAAGAATGGACCTGAATGACAGATCTGGGAGAGGTAATTATAAAATTATTTCACTACCCGAAAACCATGATCAATAAAAGAGCCTAGATATCAGCTTTCAAGAAATCATCAAGGGAAAGTGCCCTCATATTCTAGAACCAGAGGGCAAAAAAACCCGTCACCTCCTGGAGGACATCCCAAAAGGAAAACTCCTAGGAATATTGTAGCCAAATTTCAGAGTTCCCAGGTCAAGGAGAAAATACTACAAGCAACCAGAAAAAATGATTCAAGTACTGTGAAAGCACAATCAAGATAACTCAGGATTTAGCAGCTACTCCACTAAGGTATCAGAGGGCTTGGAATATGATATTCTAGAGCTCAAAGGAGCTAGGATTAAAACCAAGAATCCCTTACCTAGAAAAACTGAGTATAATACTTCAGGGGAAAAAATGGGTTTTCAATGAAATAGAGGATTTCTAAGCATTCTTGTTGAAAAGACCAGAACTAAATAGAAAATTTGACTTTCAAATACAGGAATCAAGAGAACCAGGTAAACAGGAAAGAGATGCCATAAGGGACTCATTAAAGCTGAAGTGTTTACATTGAAAAATACATGGAAATGGAAATGGAAATGGAATTACATGAAAAAATAATATTTGTAACTCGAGACTTTTCTCAGGATTAGGGTAGTTAGGGGGAATATACATATATATGTCTGTGTGTGTATGGATGTATATACATGTGGGTGTGTATATGTATATACATGTACACACATGTATGTATGTGTGTTGCATGTGCGTACGTGTCTACACATACGCATATGTATGTAGATATATACATGCATATGTGTGTGTGCATGTGTGTATATATGTAGATAGATATAGATAGGTAGATATAGATATATAGAGGTAGATATAGATGGATGGATGGATAGATGGATGGATGGATAGATAGATAGATAGATAGATAGATAGATAGATAGATAGATAGATAGATAGATAGATAGATAGATAGATAGATACAGATAGATAGATAGACAGACACAGGACACAGGGTGAGCTGAATATGAAGGGAGTATACCTAAAAATTGAAATTAAGTGTTGAGAGGAATGTACTGGGTGAAAGAGGAAGGGAGAGGTAGAATGTACTAAATCATCTCACATAAAAGAAGCAAGAAAGAGCTTTTACAATGGAAGGGAAGAAGAGGGAGATGAGAAGGAAAAAGTGAATCTTTCTCTCATCAGATTTGGCTTAAGGAGGGAATAACACACATTCTTTTGAGTATGGAAATCTATCTTGACCTGCAGGAAAGCATGGGGGAAAGGGATAAGAGAAAGGGGGACAGTAGAAGGGATTGCAGATTGGTGGAAGGGATAATCAGAAGCAAACACTTTAGTGGGGGCACAAGGAAGAGAATGGAATAAATGGAGGGCAGGACAGGATAGAGGGAAATAAAGTTAGTCTTTCACAACATGACTATTATGGAAGTATTTTGCATGGCTACATATGTATGACCTATATTGAATTGTTTGCTTTTTCAATGAGGGTGAGTAGAGAGGGAGAAAGGAAGAGAATGTGGTATTCAAAGCTTTAAAAATTATTTTTGCATGCAACTAGGAAATAAGATGTATAGGCAATGAGGTATAGAACTCTATCTTACCCTGATGGAAAATAGAGGGGAGGGGAAAGGAAGAAGGGTGGTGATAAAAGGGAGTGAAGATTAGGGGAAGGGGTGTTCAGGGTGCATGCTGTCCTGGGATGGGGGGAGAGGAGAGATGGGGCAAAAATTTGGAATTCGAAATCTTGTGGTAGTGAATGTTGAAAACTGAAAATAAATAAATCATAAAATAAAAATTTTAAATTGTCAAATTCAGTTGAAAGGGATGGGAGAATTGGGGTCAGGTCACTATAGTGACACAGAGAACCAACGAAGAGTCCAAATAGATGGGAGGGTTGATCAAAGAGGGAGAGTATGGTCGGCAATGAAAAGAGTGGTTCCTTATGTATTTAAGTCTCAAGAGGATAGTAAAGTAGTCAGATACACAGGAGAGTTAAAAGGGGTGGCAAAAAGAACAATATCTCCCCCAAGTTGATGCTCTGGTGTTGGATCTAATAGACCCATGCTTACTTCAGCTATGGCTGAAATTATACAAAAGCAGCAAAGATATTGCACGTATTAAAATAAAACATGGTTGACAACTTATCAGGTGTGCTTTAGAAGGATTTCATAGACTAGGACAGGTAGAGATAGATCCCCTCTGAGGTTTGATGTTTCCATGACACTAGGCCCATTCCTGTGCTAAAGCTCTGAGAATGGACAATTCACTACAACTATGTTTGGGTCCAAAGAAAAATTTATTAAATGGCTGCATGTGACTGGCATCATAAATTCTTATTGAGTTTATGTTTTACAAATCCTGTCTTTGCCAATAATATCAACTAAGCTATTCAGCTTAGATCCAATTGGAAATCAGAGTTAATTTTAGAAACCTCTCTGAATTGTTATATTACACTTACACACACACACACACACACACACACACACACGCGCAACCTCAGCATATTTAAGGAAAAAAAATAATAGTATGATCCTAGCTCTAGAGATATGAGAATCTCAGAGATCATAGAAGTTAATCCTTTCATTTAAAATTGAGGATTCCCAGACACAAGTTAAGTGCTTTCCCAGGTAGGGAATGTCAGAGTTGTAGTTTGAACTCAGACCCTCTGACTTCTAAGTCAGTACTGTTTCCATCTCTCCATGCTACCTCCCAGTTAAGAGCTGACAGGTACTATCCTAAGAGCACACTCTTCACCTTCCATTGGAGAAGCAGGATCAAGCAGAATGTTTTTGCTGTCCCAAGGAGAGAAAAATTTTCTTCTGTGCTGATTGGATCCACAAAGAAATTTTCTTGTCTAGATCACCTCTTTTCAACCCTCCTTCACTACAGCACTTTCACCTCAAAGTGGTACTTAGCCTTGCTAGCATGTGGGGTAAACAATTTAAAATGTGCTTGAAGTGGCACCTTGAATCTACTTCCAAAGACTTATGCAATTTATGGTTTAAGTGAGGGAAAATCATCTCAGGAAAAAATCTTCAGACATAAGGGAGAACCCTGTGATACCATCCCACTGAAGAAAGACAGAAATTTGGTCACCATGTATAGGAAGAAAAATAGAGCCAGGCTGAGAAAGAACTCACTTGGATTGTGGCTTCTATACAGACATTGTTTTCTATACAGACATTTTAGTGCTATTTTTCTTTTTTAGATAATTTACATTTTCTACTATATCTCTTTCTTCAACCCTCCTGAGAAAGCCATCCCTTATAAAGAAATAAAAATAAGAAAAAAAGATCAAAATTAACCAACATATCAAAAAAAAAAAGTCTACTATTTTATACAGTGCTTCATACACATGGTCCTCCCTGCTACCAACCAAGTAAAGAAGTAAAGATGCCTTAGCATAGTCCTTCCTGATCTGTGATTTCAGATGGTCTTCTAAGATTAATGACATCTTTTGTTTTAAGTGGGTCCATTCTCTTATTCTAGTTGCACGGAGTTTGTTTATGCAAAACCTCTCATTTTCATGTAATCAAAACTTTTTTATTTCTCATCTTTTGACTAAGACCTTACTTTCTTCCATAGATGTAAAAATTATATAATTGACCTATGTTCAGTGTTTTTAATGAAATAAACTTCTAGGTCAAGTATGTATTTTGAATTTGTCTCTAGTATATGGTGTAATATATTTATCTAAACCTAATTTCTGCCATACTTCTTTCCAGCTTTCTGAGCAACTGTTGTCAAATAGGAATGAACTTATCATTCTTATTAGCCTGTTTTAAAGAAGGGATGCAGGTGTTACCAACACCTTATAAATTTCAGTGTCCAGAAGGGAAGGTTATTTGCTCAAAGCTAATTATTGCTCTAGCTACCCTCTATCTTCACTTCACCAAAGTTATTTCCTACCAGAGATCGCAATACACATGAACCTCTCACCATTTTCTCTTATAATCCTCAAGGTCCTCAAACCTCAACTTAAACATGAGGACTATCACGATACCCTCTACTAATAACTACTTAAAACTTCTCCTCCCCAAATTACCCTCTGTTTACTCTGTATACATTTTGTACAAATTTATAAATATGACAACTCTCTCCCAAGACTAAAAAAAAAATGTAATGACCCCTTGAGGGCAAGCCTTTTATTTTCTTTTTATCTCCCACATAGAGCATGGTACCTAATACATAGTAGAGGCTAAATAAATATGTGTTAATATACAGTAAAGGAGATAAACAAATCCAAGATGGAAATGTTAGTGTTGCTATTAAATGAAATAAAGCTTACATTAGCTAAAACCTACCCCTACCTTGAAAATAAATATACGTATATGTGTATATATGTATATGTATGTATGTGCATGTAATTATGCATATATACATACATGAACATATACATATTTACATACAGTCAACTGCAGAACTCCAATTTAGTCTTTGTTTTGATCAATTGTTTATTCACCCTTTCAATATATTTCTCAAATAACCATATTCGTTATATAATTTACTAAATGAAATATCATATAAGAGGTTTTCTTTACCAGTTTCCAACACGAGATGGTGCTGCAACTCAAAAAATAAACAGACCTGGTTACTGAAAATACCAGTGAAATCAGTGTTTTTTTTGGTGAACACAATCTTTCTTTCATCTATTTTTTCTTCACAAGTATAAGTAGATAGCTCTTTCTTCGTGTGTCTCTAAATCTTTCTGTTGAGGACATTTAATTTAAGGGAAGAAGCTACACTACATGCACACCCACACACACACATATCTACATTTGAGGAAGAAATTCATCTTTCATTCCATCTCTCTCCCTGGACCCCAATACAATGCCTTTCACGTAATTAATAATATATGAGGTAATAAAATGGGTTAATATGATAGCATATGAAATTATAAATATGATGAATTGTAATGAATTGGAAACAATGAAATAAATACAGTCACATTTACATAGCACTTTAAGAATACTGTGTCTAAAGACTAGCAATAGGCTGGTTTGGCTGATCCCTAGAGAGCAGGATGGGGATTAATGTAAAAAGTTGGAAAGCAAGGTTGGGCATTTACATTTGATTGTAGAAGCAGTAGGGACAAAATGGAATTTATTCAGTAGCAGAATGACATGGTATGACCTGAACAATATAAAACACATGTCATTAAGTTTTATATATTATAGATTGGAGAAGACTGAGATTGGTGGCTGGGAGATCAATTGAGAGGCTATTTTATTATTCCAGGCATTAAGCAATGATGCAAACGTTGAGGATGGGCTGTAGACTTATCCTTTAAACTTTGAACATAATCAGTTCTCAGAAAATATTTGTTGAATCAAATAATTTAATGAGTTGGGTTGTTGCTATCTGCCATGTTCCCAAAGACACTATTATGTGAATTATTTTCCTTTTTTTTAAAACTATTTTTATTATTCATTTTCACCTGATTTTACCTTTGGATGGCAAATAGGTCCCCTGACCAGCAATATGGAAAATGTTTCACATTTTGCAGACCTTTCCAACTTTTTCAATCTTCCTACACAGGAATTGTGTGCCAAATGTATAATAATTATAGTTAAATCAAAAGGAAATTAACCAAAATTCGTTAAAACTTCCATATGTCCTTGGCAATGAATATAAGCAAATTCCTAGACTTTATAGGACTAACCCTAGTTGAACTGCAGTGCCCTTTCCTTAAGGCTAACATAGCTATCTATATTTCACTGCTGTGGTGACTCTGCCCATTTATGCCACCCTTACCACCACAAGAATTAGCAAACGTTTATTCTACTTGGTCTAGAAAAGTAAATAGAGAAGAATCTCTCAAGGTCCTAATATAGATAGCTATGTTGGCCTTAAGGAGGGCACTGCAGTCCAACTGGGGTTAGTCCTATACGGAGAATCCTGAAACTAGAGGTTACTCAAAGCAGAGACCCTGGCTGATATATCCTTATTCTCCAATCTTAGGAGGCTGAAGCAGCTTAGAAGCCCAGTCTTGACAGAGTGCAGGTAGGGGCTGTAGAGTGAAGGGATGGAGGGGTCCATTCACCATCAAAAATGGAAAGGCTAGTAAGTAAAGGTGGGCAACACAAGAAAAAGACTGGAACATCAAAAGTTTCAAGAGAAAAAAACAGCAAAGAGGACCTTCAAAAGCAAATGAAGAACCCCCAAAATACTAAGGAAAGTCAACTAAAAATTCACAATGAAAGAAAGAATTCAGTGAACTCTTTAGATCTCTAGAAAACAAGAAACTCTATTATGGCTCCAATGAGAAATAAAATTTATAAAATGAGATATTAGGAATAAATATAGATCAGAAATTCTGATAATACAGAATGAAAACACACAATTACCCATTTAAGAAAAATAAAATGAGTCCATGATAGAAATGCTCTCAAAGATGTTTTGCATAGATTAGTACTAGAACATTGAGAGATCAAGCAGCACTGCCCTCAACCCTTCTTCTTCCTCACCACAGACCTCTATCCCTGCTTCTAGCCCAGCCCTCACAGCCATCGTCTGGGGGAAAACTCCAATGAAGAAGACAGTAGTCATCTATTCCGACTGTCAACTAACTGTCACATACAGGAAAGGTAAGCCAGTTTAGCTGAAGCAGCAAGGTACCCTGAGAGAGAGACAGGAAGCAGCATGTGCCAAGCAAGTGAAACCACTACCACATCTTGACCAACCTCTCCCCTCAGAACTTAAAGTAGCCTGCCCAGTAATCTCAGTAGAAGTAATCTAATCAAGCACTGGGAAAAGAAATGCTTCCAGTCCAGTGCCCTCACCCTCCATCCCAGAATCAAGTCCAGTGGAGATATAACCTAGTAACTGTTCCTGTGGGTGATATAGCAGCACCTATTGAAGACAGAAGAAAGAAAGTTCTTGTCAATACAGTCCTTGGCATTGTCAAGTGGTTCAACAGCAAAAACTGATAAAACTAACAATAAAGAGGGGACTTTTGCATGTGCTTTGCTACTATACCCTAAGGATCATGGAGTCTTTCCATCCAACTAACTCCCTCATTAGAATATGAGCCCCTTGAGGGCAGGGAGTATAAGACTTTTCTATTTGTCTCCCCAGCATTTAGCAGGATGCTTTACATGTAGTAAGTGTTATTCATTCATTCTGCATTCATTCTTGTGAAAGAGAGGTTACAATATTTGAAACACAAAAATATGGCAATGAAAAGAAATTTGAGAGAAGAGAAACATAAGCAGCAATGTGGCATAAATAATTTCTACACAAACCAAAAGAACTCACCTTAAAGAAAGGACACATAGAAATAGTTTATGAATCATAGGTCTCCCAGAAAAAAATACATGATGAATCAAAATACTTGAATACCATAATTTAGGAAAAATAAAATTCAAGGAAACGTTCCAGAATGTTTAAATGCAATTTTTTAAAAACAATTTAGACTGGTTCCCAGAAAACAAGCAAAACAAACTTACACTTCAAAACTGCAATACATGTAATGGTTAATTCTAACAATTTCAATGAAAAATAAGCATACAGGAATAAGAACTTCAAACAGAAGAGGAAGGAAATGTAAGCAGTGCAGGATTATTATTCAGTCATGACAGATTGCAGGAGGTAATGGAATAGTATATTCTCAAAAACAAAGCAGCTTGTGCTACTACTCAAAATGGCATACCCTGAATACTTTAACCTAATTTTAAAAAGGGAGAAATGTGAGGGATTTCTTTTTTTAAAAATCTAGCTACCAACAGAATATCTGTTTAACTTTCAAACACCCCAAATAACAGAATTATAGGCATAGTGATTAAGCACAACTATTAAGAAAAGAGTAGGCAATGAATTGTCTCATTTTTAGTCATATTTGAGAGAGAGATAAAGACTGAGACAGACAGAGATAAGGTGATAAAGACTTAAGTACAAAAAAGAATAAGATGTGAAGCCTGAACAGAAATACAATGGACTAAAATTCTCCATTTCCCATCAGTGGTTTCTCTTGGTTTCATTCCACAGAATATCATGTTTCCCTCAGTATAAACTGAACATTTAAAATCTCAGTGCCATGCAGATTGACTCAGCTTTTATACCAATGTCTTAGGGAGGATACCCTCAGTTTCCTCTACCCTTTGTTTGGAGGCCTGGAGGACAGAAGAGTAAATTTCCCCAAAAGTTATTCTTTGCAAAGGGCTCAGAATTTTCCTGGTAAAGTCTTCATTTTCTATCTACATTTCTACTTAGTTTGACTCCATTGGATATCATGATGCCATTCAGGGTACCTGATCACCATATTTCACCACATAATCATTGTACCCTGTTTTTTTGTTTCAGTCCAAAAATTGGTTTATAACCTTTCATTGTGCATAATCATCATGTGGTATAATTCTGTTCCTCTCACCATTTAAAAGGTAAATAGAGCAGCAACATATTCACCAGTGGCATAAGGATATGCCTGTATCTCTAGGGCATTGCAAGTCTAGAATTCTTAGCCTATATATGTATTGTCAGTACTCACTGTATATTCATGAGTATTCCATACCTCCTAATCTTGCACCAAAGACAGGTTAGTAATAAATTATTTTAAGTAATACTGGCACCTTTAAAGCTTGCATAATGATCACACTCCACCTTTTTTTTTGCAAAAAATTTGTCATAAAATCTGTGACAATTAGGCAGTGAAATATAGTATTCCCTCACTTCCTTTTCAACATCATTTTGCCTATTTTCTTACCCCAAAACTCCAGGGACTCTTGTTTAATTTTATCCTCAGAGCTCAGCATAGTGTTTGACATATAGTAGGCATTTAACAAAGGTCTACTGAAATAAATTTGAAATTGAAGTAACCAAAAGTTTGAAAACACAGAAGATAATGTGAAACATCTCATTGAAAAAACAATTGACCTGGAAAATAGATCCAGGAGAGACAATTTAAAAATTATGAGACTACCTGAAAGCCATGATCAAAAAAAGAGCATAGATATTATCTTCCATGAAATTATCAAGGAAAACTGCCCTGATATTCTAGAACCAGAGGGCAAAATAAATACTGAAAGAGTCCACCAATCACCTCCTGAAAGAGACCCAAAAAGAGAAACTCTTAGGAATATTGTAGCCAAATTCCAGAGTTTCCAGGTCAAGAAGAAAATATTGCAAGCAGCTAGAAAGAAATAACTTAAGTATTGTGGAAATACAATCAGGATAACACAGAATCTGGCAGCTTCTACATTAAGAAATCGAAGGGCTTAGAATAGGATATTCCAGAAGTCAAAGGAACTGGGATTAAAGCCAAGAATCACCTACCCAGCAAAACTGAGTATAATACTTCAAAGGAATAAATGGCCATTCAATGATATAGAAGATTTTTAAGCATTCATGATGAAAAGACCAGAACTGTACAGAAAATTTGACTTTCAAACACAAGAATCAAGAGAAGCATGAAAAAGTAAATAGGAAAGAAAAATCATAAAAGACTTTCTTGTTGGGGGTGTAAGCTCAGTTTTCACGTGGACAGTCTCAGACAGGTAAAGGTGAGGACTTCTAAACCTCAGAGTTCTCATGAGGCCCCCCAGGGAACAGCTGGGAATTGAGGCATGAAATATGGGCTATCTCGTGCATTTCCACCTCTTCTCAGTGGGAAACTTGCTGGGGAGAGCATCTCACCCTTGAGATTGGCCCGTGGTCTGAGCACACCTGTTGTTGACTAGCTAGGGGCTGAGAGCACGCACGGTATTCACGTGCAAACTATGCGGCGGGAGAGCTTGAGTAGGGACAGGAAAGCCTGAAGGCGCTCTATGCGCTGAGGGGCCCTTGGAGGGAAGAGGGCCCCCCCCTCCACTCCCATCCTCTTGCTGTACGATCCTTGCCCCTTGGGAGGTGGAGGATTCTTCTCTCCTGAGGAAGAATTCACCCTGCACATGTAACTAAGACCCTGAATAAAGCCTAACCCTTGTTCGACTCTGAAAAGTCTCTTCTCTCAACACGTTATCCAGCTGATCTCCGAAGACCTGGATGACAGGTAAGAAAGGATTAGGTAGCCCTTCGGCCTCTAGGCCAAACACTTTCTAAAGCTGAACTGTTTGCCTTCCTACATGAAAAGATAATGTTTGTAACTCTTGAGACTTTTCTCAGTATTTGGGTAGGTAGAGGGATTATACACATACATACATACATACACACACACACACACACACACACATACAGAGAACAGGTTGAGTTGAATCAGAAGAGATGATATCCATAAAAAATAAAATAAAATAAAAATTAAGAGGTGAGGGAGGAAAATACTGGGAGAAGAAAAGGAAAAATGGAATGGGGCAGGTTATAACTCATAAAAGAGATAAGAAAAATCTTGTTCAATAGAAAAGGAGAGAAGGTAAGAGGGGAAAAGTGAAGCTTACTCTCTTCACATGTGGCTTAAGGAGGGAAAAACAGGCTCACTAAATTTGGTATGAAAATCTCTCTTACACTACAGGAAAGTAGGGGAGAAAGGGAAAAGTGAGGTGAGGGGGATGATAGAAGGGAGGGCACATGGGAGAAGGGAGTAACTAGTAGTAAAGGCGTTTGGGAAGGGACAAGATTGAATAAGAGAATAAAAACAGGGGAGGGACATTGTAGGATAGGGGGCAATATAGTTAGTATTACACAACATGATTATTGTGGAAGTGTTTTGCAAAATGACACGTGTGGCCTGTGTTGAATTGCTTGCCTTCTCATTGGGGATGGGTGGGGAGGGAGGGAGAGAAGTTGGAATTCAGGGTATTAGAAACAAACATTGAGAATTATTATTTCATATAAGTGGGAAATAAGAAACATAGGTAATGGGGTATAGAAATTTATCTTGCCCTACAAAAAAAAAAGAGAGAAGATGGGGATAAGGGAAGGGTAGGATGTGATAGAAGGGAAGGTACATTGAGGGAAGGGGTAATCAGAATGCAAGGTATTATGGGGTGGGAGGAGGGGAGAGATGGGGAGAAAAATTGGAACTCAAAATTTTGTGGAAATGAACTATTCAATGCTAAGTATCTGGCTAAATTGTCTACAGGCAATTATAACTTTTTAATAAATTGATAACACCCTCAGTTTCTTTTTCTTAGTCTCAACAACTCCACTAACAACTCCACTCAAACACTAACAACTCTTTCAACTTTGCATCAATTTCCTGAGTTTCAACTATCTGTCCCACACTCTATTTGCAATACCCTTTCTTCCACTTAGCACTTTTTACCTTGCCATGTCTTGTCATCTACTTTCTCTGAGTCCCTCTTGAGTCTACCTCCTCATGTTTTACCACCTACAGACAGTTCTCCCTTTACCTAAGTGAACCGTTCTGCAGACCTTTAAGTAAAGCAATTAGTAAACACAGGGGACCAGACATGGAAACAGGAGAAGATGGACAACACAGTCTGGGGACAACACACAGTCTACAGACAACACAGGAGGGTTACCTGAGCCCTCAGTGACTGAAGACAGACAGAATGGGACCAGACACCTGGGAAAGTGAGGCAAAGGCCCCCTCTCTGGGCACTGGGAGACTTATGCCAAGTCTCAGATCTGGAAACTAAAGTGTCAATCTCTCCCCATTTCGGTTCTTCTATTTTCACTTGGATCGCTTTCCTTGTCATTGGTCTTTTTCTTTGTGTGTGTGTGTTGGCGGGGGGGGGGGGGCGGTGAGTGCTTGGAAGGCCATGGAGCAAGGAGTAGGAACAGAAATTGAAAACACAGTGCTATACAGCAAAGTTCATGTAGGTTTTTTTTTTAGAATGGGAATTTCTTTCAGAATTTTTTACTTAATGTAGAACTTTCATTAAAAAAAATGAATCTAGCAAGAATAGTCTTTAATCCTCCGTGGTTTTCCTTAATCTTCCTTAATTCATTTATATCCTCTGTAATTATCTATGCTCTTGATATTCTTTGATTGAGAAGCAAAATCTGGAGTAGTATTGGTTCTGGATATTATTTTCTTTTAATTTTGGCTGAGGTCCTCTCACAGTTTGCCAGATTTCTCCTTGAATTCAGTCTCTCTTATATTTTGCTTAATTTAAAAGCATCCATTTCACTTTTATGAGTTTCTACCTTTTTAAGTCAAATTAAGTGTCACTTCTCCCACAACCCTTCTGGCATAAAAGCCAGAAGTATAAGAAACTTTCAATTCATATGAAGAACCAAAATAATAAGCTAGAACATTTTAATGAATCAAGTGAATCCAAAAAGAGCAGGCTTTGGAGTTATACCATCAGACAAAGTAAAATATTCATATCAATAGAGATCAACAAGAGAAGTATATATTACAGTTAAAGAAATCAAAGTCAACGACTCAGTATCAGTAAAAATAAATATACCAAAAAATAAATATACCAAATCACATAGCACTTAAATTTATAAAGGAAAAGATAAATGTACAGAGAGTTCTCATTCCATGTATTTGCATTATGCAAATTTGAGACCAGACCCAGACTGTTTTTGGAGAGGCTAGTGAAAAGCCACCCCAAGCCAGGGGTCCTTTACTTCAGGAAGTGATGCTGTTCCAGCTGCTGAAGCTCTTGTGGCTGCAGGGCCCCACACACTGAAGCCTCTCTGGCTGTAGAAGGCTACAGAGTAGAGAAGGGGGCCTTTGGGGAAACCCAGGAGGGAAGGGAAGGTTCTGCTGCACAGTCCACTTACATTAAATTTTTGAAGATGTATTATTTAAAGACTTATGGTGTCTTCCAAATGGAAACATTAAAAAAAAATACTTATTTCTCAGTATCAGATTGTACTCTTACAAAAAATAAATCATGTATCAGAACACAGAGAATTATTAAGCAAATGTCAAAAAAATAAAAATCTAAGAAATACTAAACAATATTTAGATACTCTCTTTGGTATCCCTCTATAGATTTTTTTATGTGACTTCAGGTGAAGTGTATGTTAAGACAGATTTCTATTTTTAAATTAACAATTGAGAGGGAGAATGGTATAGTGCATGGAAAATCCCACTTTCAATTCTAATCTCTGATATATGCTAGCTATATAATTATGAGTGCATAACTTCATCACTGAATGCTAACACTATAAGTTATAGAGCAGTATTGATAAGGAATATTTTCACACAGGTATTTCAATTCAATGCTATTAATATCTCAAATCTACCTGCTTGGCACCAAAACAGATGAACCTAGCTTAACTGAAGTTACCCTTAATGCTTTGTAAGATTACAAATAAGTAGCTACCAGTTGGAAAGAATTTTTTTCTATCAGTGGAATCCATAATGTAGATTATTTTGAAAATATTAAAATATTATTTTAAACTCTCCAGAATGTATGATTCTATGAATGTTGCTCCTCCCTGTACAACACAGATTTCAGTCCCTTTCACTTTAGTGAATCTTCCTTCATCCATCCATCCTTCCCTTCTATATATGTATGTCTGCAGCTAGGCAGTCCACCGGATAGAGCACCACTGCAGGAGTCAGGAGGACCTGAGTTCAAATCTCATCTCAGATACTTGACACTCGCTAGCTGTGTGACCTTGGGCAAGTCACTTAACCCCAATTGCCTCATCCTGGGCCATCTCCAGTCATCCTGATGAATATCTGGTCACTGGATCCAGATGGCTCTGGAGGAGAAGTGAGGCTGGTGACCTGCACAGCCTTCCCTCACTTAAAACAAAGTCAAGTGCAAGTCATGTCATCATTCCTCTGATGGCATGGTCTTCTTTGGCAACAAAGGTCAAACACAAATATGTATGTATGTGTGTTGTAGGTACATCTGTATACATACATAATATTCCAACATTTGTATAATGTATAAAAACTATAATATGCATTCATATATGTTAGATATGGTATCACACACACACTTGTATATACATGTTAGCCCTGTATCACAAAGTTAGCTAAGAAACTCTCCAACTTAACCAGGCTTCTCCTCTGATAGTAGACATATAGTCTGTCACCAGATCCCTAACCAAATCCTTTCTCCCTTGGAAAGATCTGACATTTGTGCTCTACCTAAGCAAACCTGATTTGAACCCAAAGTCACTTCTATGTCATATGTAATGAGGCCCCAGAGTAATAATTTAGTTGGGGTAATATAGAATATTCATATGTCAATTTGTAATTCATACCTGTTACTTTGCTATTTCTACTAAAGTAAAATATAGACACTTTTATTAAGTTAACCAAATTATAAAATATATAATCAGCTTCACAGAATTGTCATTCTCTTAACAGCCGATTTTCTATACGTAGGTTTTTTTTTAACAGAACCTCTGAGATGGAAGGAATAGCAAGGGCCATCTAGACAAACCTGTGCCCAAGCAAAGATCGCTGTGAAAATTCCCTAGGAGTGCCCAAAGGGCTACAAAAATGTGCATACCCTTTAATCCAGCAATATCACTTCTAGAACTATATCCCAAAGAGATCATAAAAAATTTATAGCAGCTCTGTTTGTGGTGGCCAAAAACTGGAAATCTACAGGATGTCCATCAATTAGGGAAGGGCTGAACAAGTTGTGATCTATGAATGTAATGGAATACTACTGTGCTATAAGAAATGATGAACAGGAAGGTTTCAGAGAGGCCTGGAAGGACTTATATGAACTGATGCTGAGGGAAAGGAGCAGAACCAGGAGAACTTTGTACACAGCAACAACCAGCGTGAAAGGAATTTTTCAGGTAGACTTAGTCCTTCACAGCAATGCAAAGACCTAAAAAATTCCCAATGGACTCTTGAAGCAAAATGTCTTCCACATCCAGAGAAAGAATTATGGAATTGGATCGCAGAATGAAGCAGATCATTTTCTCTTGTGTTTTGTTTTGTTTTCTGGTTTCTCCCATTCACTTTAATTCTTCTTTGCAATATGACAGGTTAATAAAAATGTATGTGTAGAACCCATATAAGATTGTCTCGGGAAGGAAACAGCTAGGGAGAAGAGAAGGAGGGGGAGGAAGGGGGGGAAAATCTAAGATATATGGAAGTGATTGTAGAAAACTGAAAACAAATAAAATAATTATTTTTAAAAAAAGAAAATTCTCTAGGAGGGGTCATCAATCCAATCTCTATTTGAATATCTTTATTTGGGTTGAAGGCATGGGGTAGGAGGACAGGATGCAACCAGACATACTACTAAACTTTAGGAAGCTTTCTTCCAATAATACAAAGTCTACTTGCTTGTAGCTTCTATTCATTTCTATCAGTTCTTCCTTCTATGGTCAACTGGGACAAATCCAACATCTCTGAATGACAAACTGTCAAAAAAAATTAAAATAATCATGTTATCTCTCCACCCTTCCCTCAAGTCTTTTCTTCTCCAAGTTAAACATCTCTGTCCTATAAAATTATCCTCTTACAGTACACACTGTTTAATTCTAATTACAATATGGTGTTAATCTATTTACCAATTCAAGCACAAAAAAATATTGATTTCCAGAACTATCCTTCCTATTCACTTAAGTTACAGGAGCAAAGGTATTTATTATACCCTCCAAATATATGTTACATTGCCTCGTTAACTATCGACTATCATGAACACTCATCATCCAGCAAGTTTTTTTTCCTCACTATGCCCTGAAAATAATGGTCTATTGCTCATACTCAGAATTCTACCACTAGACAAATTATTTAGGGTTATTTAAATCCAAACATTTGTATGTGTGGCAGCATTAAAAATAGTCGACCTAAAGGAATGTAGTTTCATAATGGAAAATTGTGAGTACATGTGTGTGTTTGTGTATATATGCATCTATGTGTGTTTAGTGGCTTCTCTGAAGTTCCATTTGAAGTTTGCATTCAATATATTCAGTGGGTTTATACTCCCAAAACAATAGTTTACAATCCCCCATCAATGTGTCTTCCTTTAATAATTAGCTCAAAGCAAAGGCATTTACAAAAATAGCATACACCAACGCACACGATGTCCACATGAAGAGCAGGCATATAGAGAGCACACTGTTAACAAGATGCACACATGTAAGAAACACACGTACCCAAAGTAGTTCTTGCCTCCAGCACTGCAGGATGCTAAAATTCTTTTTCTTTTTGTAGTATCCACATACTATTTCCCCCTGGATACAGCACCTCTGCTGGGCAAGTCATTTCACTGGAACTCCTTGTATAGTATGTTTGCTGTCTCATGGTTATCAGGGTTAATTCTCTCTTTTTTTTTATTCAATTTCTCTCCTTCTCCCTCCCTACCCCTTACAAATGCTAATTATCTCTCAAATCTAGAGTTGGTTCTCTGTTCTTTTTTGAGAGACCATCCTCCACAAAGCTATCTCCTGTCTGGATCCTCTTTACTTAACCAGCATGGCTTTTCATATTTATTGATAACTAGGTGTTTGGAAGAGCCTCAGGCCAGCCAAGACTAGACCCCTTCAAGTTTCACTGCAGAACTTTATCATCTCTATAACCAGGGATTGGTTCAGATTTGTGAATAAAGAGGACAATGGTAAAAATGAGGAGAACTTTATCATCTCTATACCTTATTATCTCCGTAAATTACTTGATAACATTCTTCTATTTCATCAGAAGATCTAAGTGGAAATCCGCTGAATAGGGATCTCTTGATCAGATCTTCCATGTATTTGGTATATATTTTTAACTGGTTTACCTATGATGTCCCTTCAGAATTAACATATAATACTTTTAGGTGCATAACATTATACTGAGGTTCTGGAGATACCAAGGAAAAAATAGGTTTCTGACTTACATTGTACTGGGATGAAGGAGGGATGGTACAACTTGTATACAGATGAGTAACAGGGCAATTTGAGGAATGAGAAAATAGTTGCAATTGGAGGCACTGGGACAGAATTCACCTAGATGGCTCAAGGTGGCCCATGTGACAGATATTAAAGGAGAAACAATTATAAGCAGGATGGTGATGGTAAATGCTGAATAACTAGTTTTTCAGGGGTGGGTGGGAAGGAATGTATACATGACACACTTTTAAATTTAATCATTATTGACATACATTGATATCACTTTTTTTTTTAGATTGACTTCCTATCTCATCCATGCTGGAAGTTCAGTAATGGGGATTCCTGTAGCCCTATCTTAACTCAGAGTTCAGGAATTCTTAGAAAAAGGGACTATTGTAATGTGCTACCACACCTGGCTATATTATTTTTAAGGTCATTACCAGTCCTGGCCCTCTATGCACTGAACCTCTGACTATTAAATGTCTAGGAAACTTCTTTGTGGTTCATGAATGCCTTAATGATTTTCTTAGCATTCCAAAGATTGAGATAAGGCAGGCCCACACAACCTGTGGGCCCAGGACCACTTATGGCCCATAGAGGCTGAAAACATCCTCTACATTTTTCAAGGGCTGCCTGAAATCCTTTGAGCTTTCTAAGTCTAAACCATCAGCAAATGATGTTTTATTAAGAATTCAGCCCTGATGAATTTCAAGATGTAAATGTTCATACTGAAAATTTGACAGTTGGCTTTCTTAAGCCAATTTCAGCTGTATTCAAGACACCTTTGATTCTCAGAAACATGTTTAAGGAGGAAATGCACTAGGGACAACCTGTACAAGAGCTCAGCAATTAAAGATGCTATGTCAGGTTCAGAGAATTCCTGGTACGCCATTTTGACTGGAAATAAAGACCATGTAAAGGGAAATAATGTGAAATAAATACAAAACAGTAGTTACAGAGAAGTGAGTCCCGGCTGGAAATTCTCAGGCAGCCAGGAGGCAAAATGAGGATGCTAAATGCTCAGGAAAAATATAGAGAGAACTTAAAGGGAGTCAGATAGGAACTTAGTCCGTATAACTTTGCCAAGGGACAATCTCATCTTTGATGAGTTGACTTGTGGAATCAGGTCTTTTTCTTCATTCTTCTTGACTTTTGAAATTGGTTCAGATTTGTGAATAAAGAGGACAATGGTAAAAATGAGGAGAGGAAGGCCAAAATTATAATTTAAATGTTTTCCCCTTCAGAGATAGCCTAATATAATTGTTGCCTTGCCTCAGGCTTCCTTATGGTACCCCAAAGGATTTCGGGTGACTAGCAAAAAATGTGGAAGTTCTACATTTTCCTCCAGTCACCCAAAATCCTTTGGTGTGCCTGTAGGCTGTAAGCAGCCTGCAAATTGTGCAGGCTTGACTTACCTCAATCTTTGGAATGCTAGGAAGAATATTAAGGCATGCATGAACCACAAAGAAGTAACCTAGACAGTGAATAAAGTCAGAGGCTCATAGTGGATAGAAGGCCAGGGATGGGAGTGACCTTAAAAATCATATAACCAGGTATAATGGTACATTACAAAAGTCACTTCTGCTAAGGAGACTGAGGATCCATGAGGTCTGAGTTAAGGTAGGGTTAAATTGACTAGAGAATCTCCATGACTGAAGTTCTGGCATGGATGAGATAGGGACACTGAGTCTCAAACTCAATCAATCAATCAATAATGAATCCATCTATTTTAACCCTATCATTTTACAAAACAAGGAATTGTGGCCCATACATTAGATAATTTGTATAAGGTTACGTGTGTGTGTTTGTGTGTGTAGAACATATATATGTAGGACATATACATATGTAGGACATATATGTGTGTAGGACATATATATACACACACATGTGTATGTGTGTGTGTGTGTGTGTGTGTAGGACAAAGGTAGGTCTTGAACATGTCCTTTGAGTCCAAATGGAGGATTCTTCTTACCACATTGATTCTCTCTCTCTCTCTCTCTCTCTCTCTCTCTCTCTCTCTCTCTCTCTCTCTCTCTCTCTCTCTCAATTCTAACAGCTTATACTCTAGAGGCACAGAAAGAAGGAGACCTCTACTCTGGTGAGGAAGGACATTATTTTTCCTACCAGTGTATGAAACCCAAAATCCTTTGTAGATTTAGGAGAGCCAGTCTGGTGGGCTAGAGTAGTAGAATTAAACTCAAACAGAAGTGGGACCACTAAGCCACAAGGGTCTCTGATGTTGCATATTGACTTAGAAAACTGCATGTTGCCATTATCTACATGCTTTCTTTTATGAGTTTGTTCTATGTATTTATTTTGTTGACTATTTCCCAATTACATTTTAATCTGGTTCTACTGAAGCATGTTTGATACCTCTTGGACAGTAAATCAAACTGAACATGTCCCAGGGGCAGAGACAGGTTCCTAAAAATTTTCCTATCTTGACCCTCAGTCAATCCAACCTGCCTGCTCCCATAAGTAAGGAAATATCTGAACCAAATGAGTTTTCTGGAGCTCTCTGCCTGGTGGTTGTTGTCATTCAGTTGTAGCTGTTTGGTTGCTTCAGTTGTGTTCAATTTTTTTTTTTTTAATTTAAATTTATTTATTTATTTTTAGCTTACAACATTCAGTTCTTCATGACTCCACTTGGAATTTTTCTCAGCAAAGATCGTGGAGTCGTTTGCCATTTCTTTCTCTCATTCATTTTACAGATAAGTAATTGAGGCAAATGGTTAAGTGACTTGCCTTAGGTCACAGCTAGTAAGTGTCTGGGGTCAGATTTGAACTCAGGAAGTTGAGTCTTCCTGACTTCAGGCCTGGCATTCTATCCACTGCATGACTCAGGGACCTTCTAGTAGAGCTCTGTCTACTAGTCCACTATTCAGAAAGACCTGCCTGAATGTCCCGATCAAAGAGCCTAAATCACAGAAATATTCAGCTCCATCCAAATATCAACAAGTAATTGTTCAACTGTTCTGTCCACTGCCCACTTAATAGAAAAATTACTTTGAAATAGCCTGGTGAGAATGGGGCAAAGGCATCTTTCATCTTTTTTTCAGGCAAAACCCAGACTTAAAGTTTATACACACGTATACACACACACAAAAGCACACATATATACATACATATATATATATATATACGTATATATGTATATATGTGTGCATGTGTATATATATATATATATATATATATATATATATATAAATATTCTTTAAAGGGTAAAGAATAAGACTGAAAATGGTCCACTTGAACAGAATCTTACAGATCTCATAAAGCTATCATCGATCCCTGAGATTTCTCAAATGGGCACAGAATACCCATCACTGATGGAGTCATGAGATAAATAATCTCTGGTCCTAATCCAGCATGTCAGTAACCAATCTTGCAAAGGACAAAATAATCCAATGAGTTTATGCTAATTCATAAGGGGAAAAAAAAGCAAAAACAGTAACAGTTTAATTTTGGACAACTGGCTTGCTGCTCAGTTTCTCATAATGACACCATAGGACTCCTTTACAGTATCAAAATAAAACAGTTTCATTATTCATTAATTCTTATCTATAAAAGAACAGCCTTCTAGCATAGAAATTATATATATATATATTCAGTGTTACCATTTATTAAAAATAATGATCAGATTACCAAAGCTAGTTTTTTTTTTTTCTGCAGAAACTTTTTGATTTGTTGTTTATTTGCAATGTGCCTTACTTTAAAGCATTAAAAAAAAAATCATTTGATTGATGCTCATGGCTGTTATATCACAGCTGTTAGGGTAGGAGGGAACTTTCTCTCCTTCATGATTGAACTCTTTTAAAAAAAATTATTAAGCAAAAATACTCAGTATAATAATACTTTGATTGCATTTTTTTTTAACATGTAAGAGTGACAAAAGGCCTTTGTCATAGTTTCTGGGATTCAGGTCAATCCCAGTGAAATTTTTCTGCCTATCCCTTCCCTTCTATTGATTGAGTGACTTCTTCAGACTTATGGAAGCTTCAACTTAACTTGTATGTCTAGGACTATGATGATTTTGAAAGAATTAGGTCCCCTTTTCCGTTGAGGAGCATATCAATGGGTTTTGATAGTCCTTTAAATGTTAGGGAGTAGTAGACCTCAAAAACAAAGAAGCTGAAAAATGTGATGACTAGCTCCAGGGGACCTTGCTTTTTAAAAGCTTCACAAAGGAGCAATATCATTCTCTCTTAAGGGGAGAAGTGGTGAAAGGCAGCTTCAGAGACAGAGAGTAATAATGGTTGAAGGTGAAATGGAACAACGGAAAAGCCTGGCTGGATTCCAGGACACAAAGCTATAAGAGGTTTATAGCCATGATGTAAAGCTGATGGATTGTCAAAGGTGCTACCTCCTTCATGGACATGGAATTTTGTGTGATTGCCCCCTTCCCCTCATGTTTTGGAGGGCAGAAAATTATTTTGGCAGTGAAAAATAATTTTTCTGCATTATTTAAATTTGCTATTCTGTTCTGATTATATATATATATATATATATATATATATATATATATATATATATATATATATATATATATATATATATATATATATATATATATATATATATATATATATATATATATATATATATTACTGCTTCAATTTATAATTCCTGCCTAGCTCCTTTATAGAAAAAGCACTCTGGAGCTGCGAGCGCATCCAACCATTCTGGAGAGCAATTTGGAACTATGCCCAAAGGGCTACAAAAATGTGCATACCCTTTGACCCAGCAATATCGCTACTAGGACTATATCCCCAAGAGATCATAAAAATGGGAAAGGGTCCCACACGTACAAAAATATTTATAGCAGCACTCTTTGTAGTTGCCAAAAACTGGAAGTCAAGGGGATGTCCATCAATTGGGGAATGGCTGAATAAATTATGGCATATGAATGTTATGGAGTACTATTGTGCCATAAAAAATGATGAACAAGAAGACTTCAGAGAGGCCTGGAAGGACTTATATGACCTGATGCTGAGTGAAAGGAGCAGAACCAGGAGAACTTTGTGCACAGCAAAGACCACAGTGTGCGAGAGTTTTTTCTGGTAGACTTGGAATTTTGTAATAATGCAAAAACTTCTTATAAAAAAAAAAAAATCCCAAAGGTGGTTCTCAAGGCAAAATGCCTTCCACACTCAGAGAAAGAAATATGGAAGTCATTCACAAAATGTAGCAGATCATGTTTGTGTATGTGTATGTGTTTGTGTATCATGTTTTGATTTGTTATATGATTTCTTTCATTTATTTTAGTCTGACTACATAGCATGATTATAGTGAAAATATACTCAATAGGAAAGTATATGTAGAACCTATACAGAATTGTATGCAGTCGTGGGGAGGGAGGGGGGTAGTAGGGGGTAGGTGGGGGGGGGATAAAATCGCAATTGTATGGCAGTGATTGTTAAACATTAAAAAATAATAATAAAAAAAGAAAAGAAAAGAAAAAGCACTCTATGGGGTTTTGAGCCCTATTTGCCCAATCATGACTACCTCCCCCCCCAAAAAAATCCAACAATACAATGAACTTGGGTAACAAGAAGTTTCAGAGTTGAGTGGAATATGTGTTCCAAACCCAAATATAATATTTCATATTCATTCGGATTAATGTAGCCTCATTAGATTTTACCTGATCTTCTAGCCCAACAAGAATTGTTTGGATCCTAGGTTTGTTATTCAACAGATTTTCTGTCCCTTCTAGATTTATTTCATATCTCTCTTATCACAGATTCTTCTTAGGTCTCTACTTCCCCTTGAGATACCTTATAAAGAGTTTTCTAAGGAGGCCATAAGATCATAAAGTTAGAGGTCATTTAGTCCAAACTCGCATTTTAAAGATGAGGTATCTTAGACCCAAAGAAACATAACAGCTTCAATTCTTTTTTTCAATAAGTTTTTTTCAATAAGTTATCTTCAATAGACAGATTACAACATATAAAATAAGAAAGAACTTAGTGGCCATTAGTCAATGTATAAGTGGCCAAAGAAAATAAAAAAACAATTCTCAAAGGATAATTAAAAACTCCTAAGAACCATATAAAATATTATTCCTGATCATCGATATGAGGAGAAATATAAATCAAAATTACCTCCAGGTTGTTTGCCTATCATTCAAAGAATAAGAAAAGATGAATTTTTTGTGGAAAGGACTGGAAAGGCTGGCACACTAATACACAACTGGTAGAAATGGGAACTGGTCCAACCATTCTGTTCAGCAATTTTTGATTGCATTAAAAATGTGACTAAGGTGCTCATACCCTTTGATTCTGAGATCCCATTGCTAGGCATGTACCTTAAGAAGGTCAAAGTTGGAAATAAAGGTCCTATATTATGAATGAAAATATTTATAGCATCACTTTGTGTCTCATCAAAGAACCGGAAGAAAAGTAGATTCTTATTGATTATGGAATAGCTAAACATATCATGGTACAAGAAATACTACTGAACCATAAGAAATTATGAATATACAAAATTCAGAGAAGCATGCAAACAGATTACATAAAGTGAAACAAACAGAAACAAACAAATCCAGGAAAATATTAACTATACCATGACTACAAGAATATAAAAGGCAAGAAAAGAACTATACTAAATGAGATGTAATTATGATGTTCAAACTTGGCTCTGGAAAAAGAGGAGAAAATGAATTATAAAATAACAGAATTATAAAAGTTGGAAAGGACCTCCATGGTCATCTAGTCCAACCTAAACACAAAAGGCATTTCCATTATAATATACTCAACAGATACTCTCCAGACTTCCAAGAATGGGAAACTTACAACCTCTTGAAGCAGAACACATTCTACTTTTGGAAAGCTGGAAGCCTTAGAAAGTATTTTCCTGAAACAAGCCTAACTTTACCTCTTTGGAGCTTACATACATTGTTTATTTGTTCTACACTCTAAGGCCAAATTCAACATGTCTAATCCCTTTTCTACATGACAAACTTTCCAATTCTTAAATACAACTATCATGTCTCCATTGAATCTTTTTTCTTCTAGGATATACACATTCTGTTCTCTCAATTTATCACATGCCATAGACTACAGGCCCTTCATCATTTTGGTTCTATTCTCCCAGTTTGTCAATGTCCTACTTAAACCACAGTACTTGAATGTAAGCATAGCCTTCCAGGTAAGTTTCTATTCCTAAAACTTATAATTCTCTTAATGAAGTTTCTCAGGCTATCCTCTCACACCCTAGAACTTTTGTGAAAATACCCTAGCAAACCTTAGTCAGTTAAGATTTTTCACATTTATGATATTAGGAGACAATGCTCATACCATTTATGATTTCACTTATGTTTACAATTAAATCAAACATTAAATCCAATGCCTTGGATATAAGGAACACCTTTCTTGATTAAAATCAGGAGTAGAGGTGGGAAACTTCCTTGAGGCCACATGTGGCCCCCTAGGTCCTCAAGTGTAGCCTTTGACCGAGAAGTTTGCCTTCGCCCTTGAGGACCTAGCGGGCTATTGGTGGCCTCAAGGCTGCAGGTTCCCCACCCTTGAAATAGCTAGTAAATTAGCAGGCTTCTTCATATCCCAGAAGCTACAAGTGTGTTTTTAATTAGGAAAATGCTACTAAGACCCTTTAAAGGTGAAAATAAATGGATTTCACAAATCCCACACTGAAAGTGCTTTTAACACACATGGGATTTAAATCCAGGCCATATGCTACCTTCTTCTGGGAAATGACAGGTACCCTTGCCTTTCATAAGGCAGTATCCTGATAAGGGCCACAGGAGAGCATTACTTCCTACTTCATCACAAGTTACCAGTAATGAGAGACCTAAGCAATGGGTTTAATTCCAACATTTAATTTCCCCCCAGAAGCACATGGGAAACCCACAAGAAGACAGGTTTTATTTCATTTAAACACATTCCTAAGTAGCAAGTATTTCAGCATTCATCTGAGATTTCAGTTTTCTAAAGTGCAAGCCCATATTTTGAATGACCTACTAAGGCCTAAAGTAGCTGGAATGAAAGTGTAGTATAGTAAGATACAATCATTTTGCTAAAAGCTCAGAAATGGCTAAAGATGTTGAAACCATAAATCCAGGAGAATCTAGGCTGATGTAAATGGCTCCACTTTTTTTTTTCCTGTTACTGTTCTACAGAGATCACTGGCAGAATGAAGTGGCCTGGGGCTGCAAATTTCTGGGAACAGGTAAATGCTTTAGAGTTCTTGAGCTTACAGAATCCTGGCACCATGAGGGTAATGGAAAGAGCCCCGAATCCAAGTCAGAAAACTGGGGTTCAATTTTGAATTGTTGCCTTGGTTGTTTAGTGATGATAGACCCTGCTCTATGGGGGAGGAGGGGGAAAAGGGAGTATGCAAGCAATTATGTATAAATCAGAGGATAAATTAGAGATAAGCAACCAAAGGAAAGAGCTAGAATTCAGGGTTATCAGGAAAGGCTTTCTTGCAGAAGGTAGGGATTTTATTTTTAACTGGGACATGAAGGAAGTCAGGAGGTGGAAATGAGAAAGCAAAGAATTCCAAGAAGAGGGGACAGACAGTTAAAATGGGGCCAAGGTGCCAAGACATGGAGTGCTCTGCATGAGGAACACTAAGGAGTTCAAAGCCATTAGATTTCAAGGGTATGTGGGGGTAGTTTGCTGCTCAGTTATTTCAGCTGTGTCTGACTCTTCGTGACTCCATTTGGGATTTTCTTGACAAAGATGCTGGAGGGGTTCACCATTTTCTTCTCCAGTATTTTACAGATGAGGACCTGAGGCAAACAGGGTTAAGTGACTTGCCTAGGGTCATACAGAAATTGAGTCTTCTTGTTCCAAGTGCAGTGCTCTATCCATTGTACCTCCCAGCTGTCCGTGTGGGGTGAGGCAGAGTGCAAGATATGAGAAGACTAGATAGGGGTGGAGGGAATGGTTTGTAAAGGGCTTTGAGCTCTCATTTGTGCAATGCATTCATATTTTATGTTCCTATTAATTAGATTTCAAAACTTCTTCAGATTTGTGTGTAGATAGATATCAGTAGATAGATTGATGATAATGATAGAGATGACTTTATCTTTGTACATAAGACAGAGGCTTTTATTTCTATTTATACATACACATTTATAATAATCTACATTCATATATTTATACTATTACAAACACCTCTCTCTCTCTCTCTCTCTCTCTCTCTCTCTCTCTCTCTCGCTCTCACACACACACACACACACACACACACACACACACACACACACACACACACACACATACACTCATAGATCAGGCCCGTCTAAAATTTATACTTTCCTTTTTTTCCTCTTAGGCTCAGTACACCTAAATTCTCTTTCTTCTTTCTTTATAATAAGAAGCAGAATCAAAATACCCCTTCTTTATTCTACCCCTTTCCCTCTCCTCCCTCTCTCCCTCCTCTTAAAGTCCTACAAATGGCATCTTAGGTCTCAAGGTAAACACATAAGTGTAAAGGGACACTCATCTAGTCCCAGTTTAAATTTATTTATATCTGACCTAGATTATATATCAATACAGTCATCTCCATTTTAAACATCCCTTTGACTCATGGTAGGAAACGTCCCCATAGAAGGAGAGCCAATTAAAGTATCCATCTCTCATATCTGATGGAATACATTCATGACTGCATAGAAAGAACACTGATTTGGAACAAAAATCAGACTCCAATACTTTTGGGTATATAGCCTTGAATTAGTTTCTCTCGGGGCTTCAGTTTCCTCCTCTGTAAAATAAGCCTTGAACTTGTGTGAAACTCTAAAAGCCCTTCTAGCTCTAAATTCATTACATGAATTCAGTTATATTCACTTGTTATAGGTCTACCATGTACCAGGATCTGTTCTAGGTGCTAGAAAAAATTTGAAACAGTCCCTACTTTCAAGGAGCTTGCCTTCTACTGGCTGGAATGGAAGTAAAAACAGTTTTTGATAAGGATAATGGAAATGAGTGTGAGAACTCTAAGTACCTCAGATTGGAGGAGGGTGGAAGAACAGGGAGGATCATTCCTCTAAGAAGGAGGGGAAGGCATGGTGAAGAAAGTTGAGAGGGAGAGTGCTGAAAATAAGCTTTTCTTACCTCATGGTTCTGCCTTGGGTTGTTTCTGGTTTGGGGAAATAGTAGCAGTAGGTAGACAAGTCTGATGCAATATGTCTGCATCTGAAAAATAACATTCTGTCTCTTCAATCTGTCAATCAATCAGCAAATATCGATTCAATACATGACCTGCAAGGAAAATGAGAAGCCTGGTGTTTACCCTTTTATTGTTTCTGGATATCCAACTTTAACAAGTATAAAGGGGCAAGAAAAGGGGAGGGGATATAGTCTAGAGCACTCTTTTTGCACCTGGAATTCATTCTAGAATGGAGCCCAGCTCTGATATTCTTTATTTGTGTGTGCAAGTTTGGGGGTTTTTTGCTTTGATTCCAGGGTTTTGTATGGATGGTAATGAATCACATGTTCTTTATGAGTGCTCTGGCTCACATTTGTCTTGGAGTTTAATGGAAGTGAAAAGGTGTATGATAATAACAATAACTGACTTTTATATACTGCTTCTTGGTGTAATGGAGGTGGGGGAGGCTGGCCAATGAATATTCAGTCATTAGAGCATGTGAAATGTGCCCTACCTAGTGTCAACACATGTGAATACTTGTCTAGCCCCCTGCTGGCCATGCTAATGTGGGGGGGGAGGGGGGGAACCTTCAATTTCAAAATAGATTTAGGTTTCCTCTGTTTCCTCATCTTTGGTGATCAAATTCCCAGAGATGGAACGGATCACATTTTGAACTTCTGAACTTCAACACACACACTATATATATATATAGGCATCAGCAGGGCAATAGCAGCACAGTCTGGTGAGGAGTTCATGAAGTGGTATTAGCCTACAAGCACCCACTTGACCTAGCCCAGAAAGGAACCAGTCAAGCTGAACAAGAGAATGACACAAAAACCCAGAAGTAAACTCAGTCATTAGTCCAAGAAGAGAGAAAAGAATTCCCAGAGAGGAAGGAATTCTCATGTTGATGGAAGAAGCATTTATTAATAACCACTTTAATTTAGAGTTTACCTGCCAAACAGTGAGTATGCGGAAGGGAGAACATACCTTCTGTTTTGGAGAATGCTACTGTACTTTAGCCCTTACTATACCTTCTTGGTTAATACCCCTTTATAAAAGCTAGTTGACGTTAATCGTTTAGTTGATATCAGGGTATTTTAAATGGATGAATGATTTAAGGGGGGAATACCAGATGGGGGCTCATGAATGATAGTGATCTCCAATTCATCAGATTTACCCCTAGAGCCCTGAGAGTAGTATCCAACTTCCTTCCAAAGACCCAGCCTACAAAGTGCAAGGTCCAAAATTCTGTCTTACAGTGGTTATTAAATTCTTCACACTATACACACACATGCCCGTGCACACACATACATACACACACACACACACACACACACACGCCATTTGATTTGAGTTCTATAACAACCCTGTAATTTGAGTGGGGTCAGGTATCATTATTATCACTTTGTAATTGAGGAAGTTAAAACTCAGAAATGTTAAATCTTGTAGTTAGCAAGTGGCAGAACTAGGTCACTCTCTCAGGTCTTTTGACTTCAAGTCCAGTGAGTAAGCACTTCCTCTTTCAACATGGAAATTAATTCTTGACTCTGGACTTTTCTCTCTTCTCAGAATAGTCACATATAGTGTTCTAGATATGCTCAGAACCCAAATTTTCTCTCAGTCAAGTCTCAAGCACATTCCTATGTTATTTCTTTGAGTTTCTTTAATGTTATCTTCTTGTGGATGGTCTTTGAGCTTTAAATTATCCCTATGCATTATGCCTTTGATATTAACAAGTTTTTCCTGTAATGAGATTGTGAATTCTTTTTTACAAATATCATTTCTCCCCTTCTCTTCTTCTAGATTGTCCTTCACTTAATTTGTCTTGTCAATCTGTTGTTCTCTCATTTCTTTGGAGAGACTTTCTATACAGCTTAAAGGTTTTATCTTCTGCTAATTTTTTTCTGCTATGAAGATCATATAAATTGTCGTTTGGTCCCTTCTAACTTCTCTGATTTCTTCTGATATCTAATATTATCTTCACTGATAATCTTCTGATTTTTCTTTTGAACCTCCTGGGTATAAAGAATTGACTCTTGAGCTCCATACCAAAAAGTTCTTCTTTTTCACATATATACTCAGCTATAACATGTATCTATACAACCAAGGATCCATGACATTATTTCTTGTCCATCCATATAACCTTGCTCAGACTATTAACCATTCCATTCTCTATCAACAATACCACCTTCGCTACAATTACCCAGAGTTTCACCTTCCTCCTGCCTGTTCTACTACTATATGATTAACAGTAGTCAGGAATTCACTTGACTCCTCCTTTAGAGTAATGGGCAATAAAACTAGGGAATGGCTGTTTGAAAGCTACATCACCCAAGTAGTCTTTTGATGCTCTGCTAAGTTCTAAGCCATCACAATAAACCTTTTGGATTTCGAATGTAAAATTAAAGGGAAAAACAATGTAAAGAAAACAAGGCATTTTTAGAAAATATTTCAAAAATATATGAGGTATTTCAAAATATAATATTTAGAAGAAATATTTTTATTATTTTTACTTGTGCAAATATTCAAATAGGAAAATTCATGAAGTGATAATTTTCTAAGAAGTTAATGATAAGGAATGCCAACAGTGTATCAGCTTTTATGATGTTTAGGGTGCCTACAACTATATAACTTTCTTTTTAAGGGGACTATTTTTGATGTCAGTAGAGACAATACCTTCATGCCTTTTCATTTATTTTTTATTCAAATAAATGGAATGAATAGCCATTAAGCTTTTATAACTATTAAGAAAAAAGTTATATTTTTAATTTTTTATAGATGAATAAAAAGGAGGTAGAATGGATATTGTCTTGATAATTTCATATGCTAATTTACTAAATAGAAATATGCAAGAAAATGTGAAAATTCATAGAGTTCAACAGAAGGAAAGATAGAAAATATTCCAAAATAATAGAACAAGCTTTTTTGAATATAGTCTTTGTAAATTCTTCAAATTGCTTTTTAGTCATGGACTATAATTTAGATGAAAAAGAAAGAAGTGTACAGACAGTGACACATGCACTTTGATAACTGAATGTAATTGGCCAAGGAAAACTTTAAAAAAATACCATTATCACTATTATTTTTCATTGAATTATCTTCACTCTCTCCAGCAATGAAGGCCGTCTACAAACTCAGCTAATTTTAACTGGCAATGAAGCATTCAAGAAGTTATCCAAAGTCATTACTGAGCTCTGCATATGGCCAGTTCCCTCTCATACCCAATTGTATGCTAAAAGAAAATCCTCTGACTTTGAGAGCCTAGCCTGTCTTATGACTGGATAGCTTTTCATCAGATCAGTGGTTTCCAAAGAAGGCCCAATGGAATAAGCAGAACATAATCCTGGCTTGCCCCCAAGATATACGTGATCCGTCAATGGGATGAGAGGTGGCTGAAGGGAGAGGGTGGTACAAAGAAGTTATCCCACTCTTTCCATTATTGTAAAATCATGGGCTTGTCTCCAACACAACTACACTATTCTCACTTTTCTGGCTCCTACCTCTGGTCTTCCAGGAATGGCAGGGTGTGGAGACCTGTAAGCAAAATTCCCTATGATTCCCGGCACCTTCCCCCATCACTCTGTGGCTGCAGTAGGCACACCTCTTATAGAAGTTTTGCTTTAGACACAGACACACAGACAGACAGACAGACAGACAGACAGACAGACACACACACACACACACACACACACTTACTTTTTCATTTTCTTGGTGAAAGAGTGTCATAGAGAGAAAAGAAAGGAAAGGCATTTATATAATGCCTACCATGTGTCAGGCACTACACTAAACATTTTTTGCAAATGTAATTTCATTTGAGCCTCAAGACAACCCTGAGAGATAGGTGCTATTATTATATGCATTTAAAAGTTGAGGAAACTGATGCAGAGGTTAAATGACTTGCCTAGGGTCATATAGCTAGTAACTGTCTGAACCGATATTTGAACCGGGTTCTTCCTGACTCTGGGGTCAGCATCATGTTCATTGTGGCACTGACACACAATGAGCAGCCATGGGTGAGTTATGATTGTAGTATCTTCAGCACTCAACCACTCACCCCGCAAAAAAAAATTTTCTGTATTTCTATCAAGGTCCCTACCATCTTCCTGATCCCAGAGGTTCACAACCTTCATATTATCCTTGACTTCCTGCCTTGCCTTACCCCACTTACCCAATCAGTTCTGACATCCTGTCATTTCTTACTCTACAAACATCTCTCCAATCCATCTCCTTCCCTCCACTCATACACCCACCATTCCAGTTTGGTTCCTCATCACATCTCACCTAGACTAGGAACTATTACAGTAGCTTCCAAATTCCTCTTCCTGCTTAATCTTTCTCCCATCCATCCTCTATACAAGTGCTAAAATGATTTTCCTAAAGGGAAGGTCTGATCATCTCACTCTCTTACTCAATAAACTCTATGTCTCCTTATTGACTCTAGGATAAAATATTATTTTACTTTTACCTCATCCTTTTTTATTTCTATTTTCCTTTTAATTCAGTAATGTGCATTTATTAGCAAGTAAATGTACATATATTAGGGAAGTGTGATCATTTTTTAAAACTTACACAAACAAATTTGGAGAATGATACTCTAGAGAAATGCCCTACTCTTGCTTAGTCACTTCATCTTAACCTTTTTATGTCATCTCACCATTTGTGGAATAAACTATTCCGAGAAATATTAGTTTTGCCGATTGATGTCTTCCTGCCAAAGATCTTAAGGGTGGGACACCATTCAGGCATGTTTGAGTGAGATCTTCATTATAAAATACGAGTAAGCCTAATGTAAGGCACAGGATCCAAGTGAACCTACTCTGAATTTGAGAATAAGGACAAAAGTGAGTGCTCAGGATACCTTTCATTGGATCATTCACTCCTTTCCTTCTCCTGCCATGGTCTAAGAATTAGCTCACCCAAACTCTAGACAGCTACCCATAATCTAGGATGAATCCTAACCCTACATGGGTTTACATTGGATTATTTCATAAGTAAAAATGATCCAGATACATCTTTGATACCTTCTCCTTTAGTCCACTCCGGATGCCCTCAAATTTCTCAGATTAGGAAAATTATTATTCCCTATACAATGTTGTGAAACTCGTTATCGTTCAGTGATTTCAATTATGTCTGACTTTTCACAACCCCATTTGGGGTTTTCTTGGCAAAAAGGCTGGAGTGGTTTGCCATTTCCTTCTCCAACTCATTTTACAGATGAGTAAACTGAGGCAAATAAGGTTAAGTGACTTGACCAGGGTCATATAGCTCCCTCTGAGGCCATATTTGAACTCAGGAAGAAGAATCTGACTTCAGGTTCATTTATCTATCCATAACTGAGCCACCTAGGTGCCACTGAACAATATGTAAGAATTTCTGTAGGCTGCATATTGACTCAATTTTAAAGTATAACATTATTTAAATTTTATTGTATTTTTATTTATTTTGTCAAATATCTCTGAATTACATTTTAATCTGATTTGTGACACACTCTGGAATGAGGGTCATATATAGGTCATGTGTTTAACACCCATACCTTAGTTGTATCTAATATTCTACTTTTTGCCTAGGTCCCTGTTCAAAGTCTACCTTCTCCCCACCCAGTGCCAGGGAGACTGTTCTGGTTTTGTCTTAGGACATCCAGTATCAACACCTTGTCTGTCACATAGCTGTTGCTTAAAAATGTCCATTCAATATCGCTTATTAGGATTGTTTTCCCTCCTTATCTCTGATTCCCTTGCTGATCTCCTAATCACTGGCATTTCCTCCCACCTCCCTACGGTTATGTTTTTCACTTATTTGAGTGCATCAGAGGTATCAAGCATATTGCTTTAGCTTCCCAAGTGAAGCTACAACAGATTAAAACATAATTGGAAAATAATGAACAGATTAAATGAAAATGTAATAAAGCATCAATAATACTACATTTTAAAACTGAGTCAATATGTAGGCATCCTTTCTAGGGTTTAGTCATCCCTATTTCTATTTGAGCTTGATATCACGGGTGTAGACATTATTTCCCCCAGAAGAATGTTAGCTTTTTAATGATATATATTTTTGTCTTACTCAAATCTATATTTTCGTCAACAGAGGGCATTACCCATTGAAGAACTCCCCCTAACGATGTAAATTCCCAATTGCGGCTCCACTTGCCGTCTTAGAGTCTCTTTGGCCACTGAAAGATAAGAGATTTACCCAATGTCATACAGCCAGTATATGGCCTAGAACAAGTCTGTTCCCAGGTATTCCTGATTTAGAGGCTGGCTCTCCATTTGAGGGACTGGGGTGGGAGGGGAATGGTCTTCTCCTTTCTTTTTCCCATGCCAACTGTTAGTTCCCTCCATTCTAAACAACCTTGTTTTAATGACTTTGTAGATTTTCTCTTTACAATTAAGTTGTTTTTCCATGTATGTAGTTGATGTTCCCATTCGATTTCAAGTAGAAGCTGTTTATATAGTCATTATATTTGAGCACCCAGCACTTAGCACAGTGCCTGGCACATAGCATGTAATTAATATTTGGTTACTGAATGATTGTTCTAAGCAGAGTTATTCTGGAGCCTGCTCCAATACGTTCTTCAGTGCCTATGGTTGCATCTTCAGCATGAGTATTTACACCTTGGAAATGGGTAAATAATACTACAAATCTGAGTTTGATGTATTCATTTGTTGATTGTCTCACCTTAAGGGATGGAAAAAGTGTTACTATTGCAGATTAAACTTTAAAAGTGTCCCATGTATACTTTCCCCTACTAAACGGCTGGTTGTTAAACATTTGCCAGCACACCAGTGCGTAACACTCTGAGTCTAAAATATATTGGAGGGGAGACCAGTAGAAGCATTTGCTTTAAGAATAAAACATGCATTTTTAGATGCAGACAATGTGGAAATTTGTTTTGCTTGAGTATTGTTAACCAGAACAAACAAAAACAAATATCACAACTCAAGAAGACAAGTTCAGGGGGTCTTTAATATCATGCATGTTTGTTGCAAGGGTTTTGTCCCTGCCTGCAGTCTGGTACAAGCCCTCATCACCTCATGCCTGGATTATTGCAATAGCCTGATCATGGGTCTGCCTGTCTCAAGTCTCTCGCTACTCCAATCCAGCCTATATTCAGGCAGTAAAATGATTTTCCTAAAATACAGGTCTCATTATATCACCCCCCACTTCTCCAATGAACACTAGTGGTTTCCCGTTGCCTCCAGGATCAAATACATAATTCTCTGTTTGGCATATAAAATCCTTCATAATTTTGTTCCCTCTTACCTTTCTGGTTTTCTACCTTACTCCCTGATTTATATTCTTTGATCCAATGACACTTGGCCTCCTGGCTATTGGATGAGCAAGAGACTGCATCTCTGGGGTCCAGGAATTTTTACTAGCTGTTTCCCAGGTCTGGAATGTTCTCCCTCCTTCTCTCCAAGAGTAGACCTCCCCTTGCTTCCTTTAGACTCATTGTAACCCCACTACACTTAGCTTTCCTCCACCCCTCCAAAATCTAAAACTTTCTCTTACTCATTTCCTATTTATCCTGAATACAATTGGCTTTATATAGCTTTGTATACATTTTGTCTCTTCCATTAGATTATAAACTCCTTGAGGGCAGAGAACGTCTTTTGTCTCTTTTTGTATCCCTGGAGATTAGCACAGTTCCTGACACCTAGTAAATGCTTAAAAAATGTTTATTGATTGACTTTCAAAGGGAGTGTGGGAGGAAGAGAAAATAAATTCTTTTTTTTTTTTTTTGAGAATATTTTTCTTTAGAAAGATTTAGCATAGCCCAATCTATGTGACTATAGGCAAGTAACTTTATCTTTCCGTGCTCCAAGCAACTCTCAGTAATTGTAAGTAGCAGCTATATTTCCATTCTGGCTTAGTAGAGGAAATACCTTATTGTGGACACACTAAAAATTTAACATTGTAATGCAGAAATGAGAGGAAGTAGAGTGTAGTGACAGAGAGTTGGACCTTGAGCCATAGAATCATGGATTCAAATATTTACCTCCATCTTAGAATCGTTGTCATGACTCAGGGAAGTCATTACACCTCTTGGTGTCCCGGTTAACTCGAATTCTTCATTGGTAGAGTTTCCTCATCTGTGAATTCCCTTAAACAATATTTCTCAAACTAAGCTACAAAAAACTCTGAAACATACTAAGGATTTTTAACAATGCTGTGTTATTTGTTAACAGACACTTAAAAATCATTTTAGAGGATTTTGCTGTAAGGGTTGTGCAAATGTTTGTTTAAACTGAAGGAATTTTTCTACTTTGACAAAGTTTGAGAACCACTGACCCATAGCAATAAAAATGTTTTAAAAAGATCCTATCTCTATCCTGTCCCCTATGGGAGGCAGAAGAGGAGACTTTGTATTTGGAGTCAAAAACCTGAGTTTTCATCCTAGGTCTTTCCTTTATCAATTGGGTGATCACCCAAGACATTTATTCTTTCCAAACTTCCATTTTTCTGATACCTACAATGGTGATAACAATGACTCTCTCCTGAGGTTGTTATAAGTACCAGATATTAATATGCATTGTAGTATATAAAAAGTATTGTTTTTCTTAATTTATTCTAATATCTGCTATTTCATTAGATTATGGAAGACAGACTCAAGTAAACATAAGTAAAAATAGGAGAGAGAAAAAAGGGAAAAGGAGATAGAGTGAAAGAGGGAGGAAGAGAAAGGTGAAGGAAAGAGGGAGGGAGGAAGACAGAGACAGAGAGAGAGAGAGAGAGAAAGAAAGATAGAGAAACACAGAGAGAGACAGAGAGGAAGAGACAGATATCAGACTTTTGCACAGCCAAGTCCCGTTTTGGAGCCATTATCACAGTAGTTTTCTGTACCTGATTACTGCAGTCTTTCGAAATGGCAATCAAGAAGAAAACAGCTCCATTTCACGTGAATTTGACAGTATAATGGGTTGAGCATTCCTGTAATTTATTATTGAGATTACCTGGGTAAAGTAGGGTTGGAGAGCCTCTCTAATTAGGAACAGCAGCAGCTGACTCCCTAAGGCAAGGGAGATTGAGGTGAGGCTGTTGTTGGCTGCCCAGGGCAAAACCAAAGAGTTCCAGCCACTCCCGCCCTCAAAAAAAAAAAAAAAAAAAAAAAAATCTGTCTGCTACGAAAGGATCTCATTAAGGAAGAATTGTTCTAAATCTGAATCCCCAATATTCTACCACTCCCTTGGGCTTTTGTGAAGGGCTGTGTAATACAGACACCACTGTAATCTCAGTTACTGCCTTTGATCTACCACGTCTAAATTTCAGGTTCCAAACAATTCAATCCGATCAAAACGACCGGTACCTACATTACCTACCCCCCCTAACCCTTCCCCCCGCCAACACACACCAAAGAAAGATGCCAGTGATTGGATAGTGGCATGGAATAGGAAAGAGGAGGGGACGGAATGAAGAAATACTTTTAAAAAAGTGACTTCTCTGAGACTTGCGGATCTGATGACTTGAATCACTTGATGACCTACAAATTATCTTTTCCAGAAAGCTTTTTTTTCAATCAAAAGATCGTTCATTGAAATATAAATAATTATTCAAAAATTTTCCTGAGTCTTATTTCTCTAAGACCATCACTCTTTATCTAAGCATCTTGCAGATTCAAAATGGTTACAGGAAGATAGAATTTTCCTCTTTTCACTAATGCATTCAATATGTTTATCAGCTGTCCTGGTTTACTTGGCTATCAATGGCGTATATACCCTAAGCTTATATACCTCAAGACCCAAGTAGAAGTCAAGGGATTTCATTTTAACACTGGAAGAAATTTCGTATAACTTATTATAGAAAATATTTTCAATGATTAATTTCAATAATTCAAATGGTTTTCCTGTGAACTCACAAAATAGAATGTTGTCACTAATATTTAATAGATTTTGTTATACACGATACATCATGCTTAGAAGTGAAATTTATTTGGAATGTTTTCTGTCCAATTCTTTTAATTTAAAAAAAAATCACATTCAAGAAGCCACAATTGCATAAGAGACAAAAAAGATTCTGTTTTTTTCATAGAACTTTCACACTGATATGCTTGTATGTTTAATTAAAAGAAGCATGAAGCACAATTAATCATAAACTAAATTAATATTTTTTCCCCTTCTCAATAGTAGGAAGAACTCCTTTTGAGTATGTAGGGTCTTCTAGCTTTATTCACATGGAGTTGCCTCTTCAGGATATAAGGGGTTTTCCTTTTCATTACTTCTTCTTTCTCACGGTTCAGATTTCCAGAATCAAGAACATCTTCTTGGAGTAGCTGTAATACATACAGAATCCGAATGAATCAGGGATAGATAATTATAATTCCTCATACTTACATACTGCATTATAGTCCACAAGCTCCTTTCATTTAGTGGAGAGAGTGCTAAACCTGGAATGAAATCAGAAGGGTCCAAGTTCAAATGTGACTTCAGATACTTACTGATTGTATTACCCTACCCTATTACTTTACCTCTGCCTGCCTCCGTTTCCTCATCTGTAAAATGAGGATAAAGATAGCACCTACCTTCCAGGGTTGTTGCAAGTGAAAAGTGAGGTACTAATTGTAAAACATTTTTTCAAACTTTAAAGAGCTATATCAATGTTAATGTCCCTTAAAATAACCCTACTTTTAAAACTAAGGAAACAAAGAAGCTAAAAGGCTTGAATCAAAGTCACATGATGGGATGGGGAGTGGTTGGACTAGAACACAAGACTCTTGACTGGTAATAATATTCTTCCGGCTGAACCCATTACCCTTGTACTTTATGGTGAGTTCTGTGTAGCTCATGTACATTAGAGACATGCCCAGTGAATCTCAAAGGATCTTAGAATGTTTTTCATCTTCTTTTAATTTGCATCACTAGTCCAATACAAAAGAGAATGAAGTTCAGGAACTTGTCTTCCAATCATTCTAGTCAGTTTCTGACAAGACTAGAAAGTCATCCCATGGACAAAAAATAAATAAAGGAAAGGTATGAAATTCTATATCAGTTATGGAAATAATCTGAGGGTTCTATGTTGCTCTAAGGCCAACTCAATGTAACTATGGTATCCAAGAATAAGATCAATCTTTTGGGGTTTTTTGTTTTTGTTTTTTACAAGAGTAATCACAAATTTTTAGGACATCCTAGAACTTAGATTCCTATGATCACTCCAAATCATTCTAAATTCACGTCTCAGGGATTGATCTAGAAAAAAAAGAAAACTGGGCAGGGAAGTTGGACTTGGAATAAGAATGAGGAAAATGGATAATACTTCCTCAGTGCAGGGCCTTTTCTCTTTTTTACTGGTATGCTGGACATCTAAGACAATACTACAAGCCTGCGTTAGAAGACCTGAATAAATGTTTCTTGAATTGGATATGTTGAATAAGGCATCTCTCCTGTCTATAATTAAAGTCAGTAGCACAGCACTGATTTTGGTGCTGGTTTTGTTTTGTCTTGTTTTGTTTTTTCTGTCAAAATTGATGTCACCCTAGCTTCCAGTTATCTCATATATGCTATGCATTCCAGGTAAGGCCTGCTTCATGTTTCCATACATGACCTCTCCATGTATGTATTATTTCCCTCCAGTAGAACATAAGCATCCTGAGGACATGGTCCTTTTATCTTTGTTTCCACAGGATCTAACACAGTGCCTAGAAACCAATAAATGTTTGATAATTTTAACAATTTTATGTGAATTGGATGGAATGGAATTCTATGGATTCATGCCTCTTGGCCCAGTACAAAACAGAATGAAAGTATCTATTCTGAGAAAAGAGGGAGGATAAATGAGGAAACAAGGTCAGCCAGGCATGGCCTATTCTTAATAAAGCTATGTTTGTTTCTAATGATGATTGCTGACTTCTGAATATATTATTTTCATTCTTTTAATTGGAATATGATAGAAATTTGTCAAGAATCAAAATCTAACTCCTTGGCTTCTGCTTTGCAGACCATTTACTAGCACTTCTTTTAGTCTTTGGAAACTCCATCTATTTACCAGGACATTTTTTTCATAACTAGAATCAATAATCACACCTGCTAGTCCATAACAATACCCTAAGTTGTTATTTGTCTAGAGCTAATGACTTAAACTCTTTGAGAGCAGCCAGGTTCTCCCTTACCATCTCATTTATCTTCGGTTTCACCTCCCTGTCAATCATTTTTGTTCTATCATCCCCAGTCCAAAGATCATCCTCCTTGGAAAGAAAATAAGCAAAATAAGTTTTGAGTGGTTCATCCTTCTCACTATCATCCATTACCAACATCCCATTCACCTTGAACAATCATTCTATCTCTTTCATTCTGCTCTTGGCCCCAGCATAGTTAAAGATCCATTTTCTATGATCCCAAATTTTCATCTCAAATATAAGGCCATTCTGAATGTTTGCTTCAGACATAATTCTTATAAAACTATGCTATATTTTAGTACTCATCTTCATGTATCTCTTTTTGTTTGAATCTTATATACACATATTTAAAAATTAGTAGTTAATGAGTTTAAATGTTTAGGTAGTGCCTGTGTTTCCCTCATCATGGAAGTTCTTTCTCATAGTGTCTTCATAATATCATTCTCAGAAACTCTCATGCCTCAAAAAATATTAGACCATTGGATGCTACATCCTTTCTCTGAACCATTTCCAATCACCTCTCTCCAAATCTAAAGTGAACATCAAATTATGTCTGATGCTATTCTCTGTCTAAGACTTCATGAGAAATTTGTCACCTGCCTCCAAGTTGGCAGCTGATTCAATTACAGAAGAAAAAAAATTTTTCTTTGATGATTAGAAATAGGTTCAGAATAGCAGTTCTCCCATATACATCCATTAGAAAGAGGAGATAAAGTCATACTTTTTTTTTTGCTTTCCTGCTGCTAGCAGGGCAGGGGTTAACCTCTAGCACATGTCAAGAGAGTTGAAGTTCCTAATTGCTTCTGAATCATACCTCCACATCAGGTATATGGCATTTCATAAACTACTCATAAATTCCCCCTTCTTTCTAAGGGTATTGAGAAATATTTTGAGAACAATATTCCTTCCATTTCTCTCTCCATTGATCCTCACCCAAATGTTTTAAATTGAACTTGCTTTTCAGGTTCCTATATTTTCTCATATGTCTGTATCTTCTGAATACATAATGATATTCTAACTGATAAATTTACCTATTGTTTCTCTTGAATAAAGTATATACCTTCCTGGAATTTTATTCTCATCATTAGTCACATCTTACCATGTCTCAGTGATGCCTGTGAGTTCAAATTTACCTTATTGTGTTAGGAGCTCTCATCGCTTTGCTTAGTATTCATAGTTCATGTCTTTTTTTTTTTTTTAATATAAGCATCGCATTCTATGGTTTTTGTTGCTGATTCTTTTCTTATGTGCATTATATTGCTTTTCCTGTTAGTTTTACCATGTTATAACTGCTCATTAAATTTGGGAAATCTATATGGAATTTTCTCCTTGCCCCTTCCTTTCTATCCACTTCATAAAAATCCAGGAGTGCTTTTACTAGTCCTTATTACATAGTCGCCAAAACAAGTAAATAAATTCTAGAACATATTTTGTACATTATCTTAATTATTCTTATACACAGATTAATTCTTATGCAAGATAGTAAGCATAGTAATAGTAGTAGTAGTAATAGTAGTAGTAGTAGTAGTAGTAGTAGTAGTAGTAGTAGTAGTAGTAGTAGTAGTAGTAGTAGTAGCAGCAGTGGTAGGAGTAGGAGTAGGAGTAGGAGTAGTAGGAGTAGGAGTAGGAGTAGGAGTAGTGATGGTGGTGGTGGTGGTGGTGGTGGTAGTGATAGTAATAGTGAGATTTTAATAGTCTGCAAAGAACTTTACATTTATTAATTTATTTGATCCTCACAGCAACACTGTGAGTTAGATGCTTTTTAATCCCCATTACTCTGATGAAAAAACTAAAGCAGATGTCAAGTGATTTTACTAGGGTCATCACATAGCTCAAGTGTCTGAGGCAAGATTTAAACTCAGGTCTTTCCAGGTCCAAGTTCCACACCCTATACTCTCTACCATTAAACTGCCTTTATAAATAAACAAAGGAGCAAATAAATATATACTGGATGAAGAAATGTGTGTGTTTGTCCTTCGTTGCCGAAGAAGATCATGCCATCAGAGAAATAATGACATGACTTGCACTTGACATTATTTTGAGTGAGGGAGGGCTGCGTAGGTCACCAGCCTCACTTCTCCTCCAGAGCTATCTGAATCCAGTGACCAGATTTTCATCAGGATGACTGGAGATGACCCAGAATGAGGCAATTGGGGTTAAGTGGCGTGCCCAAGGTCACACAGCTAGTGAGTGTCAAGTGTCTGAGGTGAGATTTGAACTCAGGTCCTCTTGACTCTTGCACTTGTGCTCTATGCACTACACCACCTAGCTGCTCCATGGATGAAGAAATGGATGTTTATTAAAAGGAGTAGGGAAGAATTGGTAGTCTAGAGCAGTTTTGCCTTAGTTCAACAATGGTAATTATATGTAACTTTTGGTAAGCAGTGGTAATTCAAAGGGCATAGAATTTTTTTCTCCTCCTGTTCTTCATTAGTGAGAGGTGAATAAGTTCAAATAAATGAACAGCTCTCTAAGTCTTTGCTCCCAGTATTCTAATTCTTGTATTGATATGTGTCTTTTTATAATCTAAACAACTTTCATTTAATGGTCTTTTTTTTTTAATGTGCTCAGTTGGTGGTGCTATCCCAGAAGCATCTACCATACTTCCCAACTCAGAAAACCTGAAAATTAATTCAGCATCTAAAGGATGTTCTTCCTATATGCTATTCATGGTTATTAACTAACCACTGTGTTCCTATCTTGGAAGCAATGAGCTGAGATTGGAGCATACTAGCTTTACAATGATTAATTGGTAACCCAAGAGAGTTATGGAATCTCCATACTAAATCTTGATGGGAAAAAGCCACTATGCATGGCTTATACTTTAATGGCACTCTGAATACTTATTTGGATGATATGAACTTTCAATATTTTACAGATAGAAATTTTAAAAAGCATTTTAGAAAATATATTTTCAGTTGCTTGCCTAATTTAGGATGAGATTTAGTCAAACATCTGTATGTCTGACAAATTTTGAGTTCACTTCATTGTCAGTAAATGATGATAAAATTTAAATGATGCCACTGCACAAAATCTTGAAGTAATAGATTTCAATCTGCTGTTACTCTCTATGAAGGAAGTAAAAAGAAAAAAAAACTATTTCCAAATCTTTAGTTATTCTATACAAAGTTCATAACTACTTTCACCATGCCTTCCATGTTATAGTTTATTTTTAAATCATTCAAATCATTCAAAAGCTACTACTTCACAGTATTTGTTTCCTTGTGTGATATATTATACATCATAATATGTCTGATATGAAAAATTATGTCTTCCTTTTCATCTTTTTGGGGTAGGATGGAAGAGTATTTTGCAGGAAAAAGAAGTATTCATTCTATCTTGTTATTTGCCTGTTGTACCCATAAGAATCTTATCCTTCATCAACAATAGAATGTCATAGAATGGAGAAAGAAAACTGGTGAGCCATGAAATTAAGAAGACCCACTGGTTTCTTTTCTTGCTGTAGAATCAGAAGCAAGTCAGCTAATTTCTCAGTACCCTAGACAACGCCCTAAGACTATACATTTCAAAGAAGTTGTTGATCTGTATCTATAAAGAGAGTTAAGACAATACTAGGAGTCCCCACCACCACCAAAAAATAAAATAAAATAAAATAAAATAAAATTCTGGATCCCCTAGCCTTGTTCTCCCTTTCCTCCCCCATGATTTGCAAAAACAAGATTTTTGTTTAAAGGACTATGGAAATTGAACATACTTTGAATCAAGGAATGACTGAGTACACTGGCAAAATGAAAATTAATCATGTCTACAGATTTTCTTCCTAAAAATTTCTGCTCAGTATGCCTTAATGGGAACACTGAAGTCATCCTTCTATATCTTTCCTATTTCTCTCTGTGACAGATTGGGAAAATTACTAATGATAGTCTACTGTGAATACTGTGATCAATATAAAACTCAGATATGAAAAATGAAGGACAGTCATCACAGCTGTCAACCTGAAAGACTATATAAGTCTATAGAAAGAATTTTTAAAAAAATGTTTATTTTACTTGCCAGGATTTTATTTCCCCACAGCACTGAAATAAATTCACTAAATATTTATTAAGCACTTCCTTTGTGGAGAGCGAGAGGCAACATGGTTTAGACTAGAGGGAGCCTCTCTCAGAGCCAGGAAGACATTGGGTCAAGATCTGCAGCTGATAAATACTGACCCAGTGAGCCTGGTTAATCTGCTAATCCTCTCAATGTCTAAGGCAATTAAAACTAGACGTTACAGGGAAGGTGCTAATCTACTTTGGCAGAGGGAAACCCTCACTGGGAGTTCCCTATTTCAGCAATGAAATTATGTGCATACAAAGCTCAATGTGCTAGGTCGGGGGAGGGGGCCAACTCCCACCACCAAGTAGCTTACATTCTACTGATCTTCGATGCTATGTCCTTCCAAGACATCAAGCTGGTCCCAAACTAGTCCACTTAGTTAGCTAAAATATGAAGAGGAATCCCTTCACACCCTCAGTGGACATTAGACAGTCCTTCATGATAGATTATTCGTTAGCATCCTTGAAATAAAATTCAGAGAATATCTATTCTCAGAATAGGAGGAAAAATAACATTAAGAATAATGAGAGTTAACGTTTGTGTAGCAATTTATGGTTTGAAAAATACACACCATACACACACATACGTGCAAATATGTTCTCATTTGAGACTCACAATCACCTTTTGAGATGGGCACCATTATCACTCCCATTTTATATATGTGGAAACTGAGGCCCGGAGAGGTTGTACTTTTGTCAGGATCACAACAAAGTATCTGAAGTAGAATTTGAACTCAGGACTTGCTGGCTAAAAATCTTTTGCTGTATTTACTATGGAGATATTCCATATGCTATAAGGCAAGGAAACTGTTCTATCTATGGCTAAGAAAGATTCTAGCCTTCAAATGATTTGTTCTGGACATGCTATAACAAGTTAACTTATATCTCTGTAGATATACTTCATAATCAAAAGCATCTAGTTAACATCTCCAAATGATACATTTCATGTAGGAATAATTAAATAATGATATTTTATAGCTACTGATTTACTAACTTAATGAGAGAATTTATTTTTCCTCATGCAACAAACTATTATTTCTGTAGATCCTTTCTTATTATAAGCAAATTTAAATTAGAATTTTATATTATATGATTATATATTCTATCTTATTATAAGCAAATTTAAAAATGGATTCTTCTTTCCAGTCATCCATGATTATATTTCCTTGCAGTAACTCTGGCTTCCTCTTTATCCTGAGCTCCTAATCTGATGAACATTGACTCAGTCCATGGGGACTGAGCTGTGTTAACCATCAAGTCAAAAATAGTCTGAGGTTAAGAAATTATGTGTTTTATTTTTGCACCATTCTGTTAGTTTTGGAAGACACTTATTTAGACATGTCCATGCAGTTCTGAAAACAGTATTTTATCACTGAGTTGTAGTGGGGTTGCTGAAAGCAAATGAAATCCATATCAGCGGAAATAAGATATATTATTTTGAGATGCACCGACTGCTACTCAAATTGTACTAGTCTAATAAATTCTTATAACAACTGAAAAAGTGTGAAGTTATTGATAAATGACCAAGATTGATTTCATGGTTTTTGACAAAAATCTAAATATCTTGAACCTCTTAAGACTCTTTGGATATCAAAAAAAGTTCTTCTTTGAATTTGAATTAAGTAAATGTATATGAATTAAATTTCCATTAAAGCATATCTTCCTTCTAAACTTGGAGGGAAATATTTTACTCAACCCCAAATATTTGAAAAGACTGATGGTTCCTCACTTGGGAATCTAGATCATTCATTTCCAACATTTGTGAGTCTTGCACTTGTCAAGATTGGGGGGAAATCAATAGAAATCGTCACTGAACCAGTATAACAAAAACTAGATTTACATCCAGTGTCTTACCTCCCAATGTTGAAAAGCTCTGCTCTGACAGATTTTCTGGAGCTGATAGATGGTCAGCATCGCTTCCAAGTTAAAGCCTTCTAAAGTTGAGAACTGCCTTCTCATGACAAACCCATCTTCAGCAGTCTCTCCCGTTTCTTCAGCTTGGCTGTTTAAGTTATTAACAAGGTTGCACACATTCAGCAGGGTCATTTTCCAATGAGGAAATCTTGCTTTGCTGATCTGTGATAGGCAAAAGAATATATAAAACTGTAGACCCCATCTTCAAATAGGGTTTACAACTGAGATATGAATAAATTAGTGATAGAACCAAGCTTGAAATTTTAAACAAACTACTATTTTTTATATTAGATTCTGTGTTTAAAAATCACAACTGCTGGGTTACCACATATAATGAGCTAGAAAGGACCTTAAAAATCATCTTCTCAGTCCGGAACACTCATTTTTACTAGAGGACACATATGCAATACTGATCAAAAAGTGTTGATAAACAAGGACACGATTAATTTTTTATCTCCTGCAGTCTTTCTAAAAAAATATTACCTGAAGATTTTTCTAAAGTTATGATTACATGAGAATATATTTTGAAATGCGTCTACTTTTACATTTTAGAAACTTAATGTCAATTAGTCATTTAGCAACTACATTTTAATATTCAGATAAAAAGAAAGAAAAAAGTGTAGTTCCAAAGACTGTTGTCATTCCCTGAAATCTAAAATTATCAACTGTGTTGTGAGATATGAAGAGGAATGGCAAAGTAGAGGATTGACCTATAGGATTCTAGAGTATTTTAAATAGAAAACAGTAGTAGTAACAAATTAATAATGTTATTATAACAGCAACAGCAACAACTAGCACTTCACATATATTCTCATTTGAGCATCATAATAGCCTGAGAAGTCAAGTACTACAGATAGTATCACTCCCATTTTATAGATGAGGAAACTGAGATTCACAGAGACATTAAGTGACTTGAGAGGCAGCTAAGTGGTGTCATAGTGCAGAGGATTGGGCCCGGAACCAGGAAGAATTGAATATAAATCTGGTTGCAGACACGTGCTAACTATGTGACACTGAGCAAGTTGCTTAACCCCCCAACTGCCTCAGTTTACACATCTGTAAAGGGTGGGGGTAATAATGACACCTACCTTTCAGGGTTATTGTAGAATAAAATGAGATAATATTTATACATTATTTTGCAAACTTTAAAACACCATTTAAATGCTACCTATGTACCATGGACCTACAACAAGCAGGCGTCAGAGCTAAAATCAGAAGGCAGGTCTTCTTGATTCTGAGTCCAGCCCTCTATCTACTAAATATAGAAAAGGAAAGGTATTGGAACTTGAGAGTCCCTGAGCTAACTCCTTACTCCTGAACTACAATCTCTAATCCTATGACCCTAGGAGGTCACCTGCATGCAAAAACAGCATGGCATCATAGAGAGAGAAGCTTCCTGGGAGGAATTAAGACCTCCAGGATCAATCCCTCCCTCTGACATTTCCCAGCTGTGTATCCCTGAATAGATCCCTTAAACTTTCAGTGTTCAAGGCATCTTTCTAAGACAAGAAATTGAAGAGACAATGGGGACCTAAATAGGTAGAAAGTTTCCTGACCTGGGAATTCCCAAGTCTAGCCCTGATCTTAAGATCCTATGAATATTAGTAATAGCACAAGTATTAGTAAGTATGAATGCTATTAATTATTCCATTAACCATTAATAATATTGACAGGATCAACCATTCTCACTGCCTTGTAGAAAGCTTACTAAAGAAGGAGATGCAAAATGGAACTGTGTTAAATGTGTGTTTATTTTTTTTTAGCATAATGTAGTATTAGAGACATGAACAGAGTACAATATGTGTTCCTTAATCCTCAATTACCTTCAGAATAAACAGTAATGCTACAAACAAATCCTCGCCCTGAGCTTCTTCAGTAAATCAGGTCTTGCAAAAGAGATAAGGTACAGTTAGAAAAATAGATGTTATTGTTTTATTATTTAGTCACTACAAATTCATGCATCATTTTTAAAGTGACAGCCTCTCATTTTCTGTACCTTCTAGTAGGTAATAAAAGCATGTATTTAGAAGAAAATGCTGACAAGGTCAACAGAATGATTATGTGCACAAAATTCAAAGAGTCTGGAACTAAGGAAATATTTTTAAAAACCCTCAGAAATGTTCCATTGCACATTCTAGTCCCACATCTAAAGGATTAATCCAGCTTGATTCAACTGAACAAATACTTTTTAAGCACATGCGATGGGCAAAATGCTATGCCCAATCTGGGGGATGTAATCATTTTAAAAGACAGCCTTCTATCCTCTCAAGGAGACCCATTCTACTTTATTGCCATGATAATGGTAGATAAGAGCTAAGGGCATTATAAGAACATCCCTGGTAGCTGAAGGACTGTGAGCAGCTAGGTGCTGTAGGTGGCACAGTGGATAGAGCTCCAGGCCTGGAGTCAGGAAGACCTGAGTTCAAATCCAGCCTCAGACACTTAATAGGTGTGTGATCCTGAGCAAATCACTTAGCCCTGTTTGCCTCAGTTTCCTCACCTGTAAAATGAGCTGGAGAAAGAAGCTGCAAACCACTCTAGCATCTTTGCCAAGAGAAAAAAATGGGGTCACAAAGAATCAGACGGTACTGAAAAAAGACAGCAAAAACTGAAGGACTATCTCCATGAAAGGAGATCTCATTATTTTGTATAGTATCAATACTTTATCTGTTCTAAGTGCTTGCAATGATCAACTATCCTTGTTTAAATAGCTTTAAAAATTACTGTGAATAAACTATTTAAGGAAGTGACTTAACTCCCTGTCTAGTTGGTCCCCATTACACCTTAATTATAGATATTACTGGTTTTGTGGTTAGTTCTTCTCTATAATCAGTCAAAAGCAGGAAACAAGAGTAGAGCTTTAAAATAAACAATTAAAATTAAAAAAAGTCATCCTTTCCAAACTACATTTTAAAATTTTAATTGTTCTAGGAAAGCTCAGAATGCACATAGGGCTATCTTCTAGAGGACATGAAATTATTCCTGGTTTTGGAAGGTCTACCTTGCACCTTAAAAACTGATGTAGGTGAAGATGACAAATGGTTATTATCCTAAGGGAATAGAAGCTCTCTGAGCCCAGACAGTGCTTCATTTTGGTCTTTCTTTTCCCGTCTGTTTCCTGGCACTTCGTGGACACTTGATAAATATCTCTTGAATTCAGTTATTGAAATAGTATAACCCTAAGTGCTCTCATTTGCACCTGGTTTTTGTATTACCTACTGATCCTGTGATCCTGTGCAAGTCTTTCAGCCTCAGTTTATTCCTCTGTAAAAATGGGAATGGAACAGGCAAACCATTCCAGTATCTTGGCCCCACTGGGGTCATGAAGAGTCAGATATGATTGAAACAATGGAATAACAACAAAAATGGAAATGACAAACAGGCTATCATAGAGGATAGGATGCTGGCCTTGGATTAGGGGGACTTTCTGCCTCTGATCCATCTTTGATGTATGATTGTAGGCAAGCAATTTACTTTCTCAGTACCCCAAGAATAAAGTAGGTATATATCATATACATGGGAAAATGATAGTTTTAGTACAAAATGGGGGAGAGGAAAGGGAAGAGGGGATGGAGAACATGTTAGGAAGAATTTGATTGTCAGTAATTTTAAAAAGCTCTTATTTTAACAATCTTCATACATTTTCAGAATCCTCCTGGTACTTTTAGGTCACTTTCTGATACTAGGGGTTAAGTATATTTTGTTTTAATCACTAGTCTATTCTAATACCTTATCCCTCAATCTAATGAGACTTTATTAGGTATTTCATGCAGATGACATGAATAGGATATTCATAAATTTGTAAGGATAGGAGATATTGAAAATGAAATTAATTCCTTTGAAAAATGCCTACTTCACTAACAGCTGCCTGGAAGTAAGCAAAATATAAATTTTAATGGCAGTCTTCTTGGATTTGATTTTAAATATGTCTGGCTTATATATCTATTTGCATGGAGGTCAAACAATTGTTTTCTAGATTTAAAATATCAGTTTAATAGTTCAATTATCTTTTCAAATATATAGGGAGGGTTTCATGGTATGTAAAATGAGTTTTCCTTCCTTACCTCCCTTTCCACTTTAATATCTCCTGCTAACCATTGTTATTTCAACCAAAGTGTTTGTTTCTTTTTCATTTCCCTGCTCAGGATGGAGCCATCATATAGCCTCCTTTTCCAACTTCATAATATTGATGCATGCCTTGGTAATTACAAATTTCGATTAGACACATTGAAAACCTCTTTCCTCTTTCCCTCCTCCAAAAAATAAAAAAGGTTTTCATTAAGCCAATTTAGAGCTATAATTTAGGTTAACAAGAAACATGGGATAGAGATATTTTTGGTTTTTATCAAAATGTTTCCTGATGGAATAAATTTGAATGGTGCCTTTTCATTTGTTCAAATAAGCAATTAAGCATCTCTTTAGCCACAGATTTGCCTGAAGACCAAAAACATAACAAAACAAACAATAGCAACCAAAGCAGTTAACAAATAACCCTTTAAATACAAAATTAGGTCTATGAAAATTAACATGGCCAGTGTCCATTCTCCTTGAAAGATAGTTCCATGTAAGTAGTATTGGTAAAAAGAAAAAAAAAAAAACTTCATGATCAACAAAATGAAAGAGTTCAATCATATGATCTCTAAGATACTTAATATTCTATAAGTCTTCCATAATAGAAGAAAAAGAAATAGAAAACAAAGTAAAAAAATTCATAGTATTGTATTACATTCAATTGAATTTATTTATTAAGTTCCTATTATGTGACTTTGCTAGTTTCTAGGGATACAAAAGGTATAGGAAAGCTCATCTCCTCAACAAGTTTACTTGCAACGGATTTTTGAAGTCATATAATTCAACTTTCTCCTTTTATAGGTGAAGAAACTGAGGTCCAGAGAGGTGAAATGAATCATTCTCCATTCTTTCATTCTCAGACTAATATGCCCCACTAAATGAAAGGTTAAGTAATAAATGATAATAATTATGATAATAATAAATATTCATTTATTTGTATTGTATTTTAAGGTTCACAAAAGTCTTTATAAATATTATTTTATTATCCCAATATCTGGAAGATAGATGCTATTATTATCATCCCCATTTTATAGATGAGGAAGCTGAATCCAACAGGTTCAGTGACTTGCTAAGGATCTAGTCATATAAGTAGTCAGTTTCTGAGGTCACATTTGAACTCAGGTCTTCCTGACTGCAGCACTGTGGTACCACCTATTTCCCTCAAGATCAGAGGATCATAGGTTTAGAGCTGGAAAGGAAATGTCTTCAGAGACTATTTAGTAAAATCCCTCCACCATTCAACCTTCTGCTGGATCAATATCACTCACTATAAGGAATTCAGTATAAGGACATGGAATTAAGTGGAAATATATTCCTCTGAATTTATCTAGTCATATCAATTAGATGTAATCCAAAATTTATATTTGCTATACTGTCTCTGAGGGATTTCAATTGAATTTCTCTGAGAAAGTACAGAGGAACAAATAATTGACCATTTTTAAGCTGGAGAGAAGTTCTGCTTATGAAGTCAAGGACTCACAGATCAAATGAAGAGATCTGACAGACACCAAACATTCCCCTGTGTGGGACAGAGGATGTCAGAAAATCTTGAGCATGAATCCTGATACTAACTATATAACTCTGGACAAGTCATTTAACCTCCATTTGTCTCAGTTTCCTCATTTGTAAAATGGGGATAATAACTGTCTATCTCCCAGGATTACCATGAGGTTAAATGAGATAATGTTGCAAAGTGCTTTGAAAAACTTAACTCACAATATAAATGTTAGCCATTACTTACTATTATTACTTGTTTTAAAAATCTTTAGCCTTTCAAATCCTGAATTTCATATCACATCATGAGTGCTTTTGGCACCAAGAGACCTGAGAGATGCTCTGGACTGGATTATGAGCCTAATATATGGAGGGCACACCCTCACTAAATCACCCAGAAAGAATAATATTAGTATTAAATCAGTACTTCAGAGTCCTACCTGCTTTGGTCTCAGAATTCGATCCCCTGGTATCAAATGCCTTAGGTTTTGACCATAAGCAACCCTCATGACCAAATCCATATTGTGTCATAATACTGAGAATTATTAGTTTTGTCCTCCTTGAAAGGATATTAGTAATCAGGTGTTGATGCACATATAATCCAGTAGTCAATATTGCTGTGCTCAGGTCCCATACACTAAGCATACCCTAACTGTAATGCACCTCCAGTATAGATTCCTAGAGGGCAGGAACTTGTGTACTTAACACTGACACATAGTAGGTGCTCAACAAATGCTGTTTGACTGGTTCAGATCTGGCACCATCTTCTTCAGGAAATCTCTATGATTCCTACCTCCACCCAGTTAATATTTGTCTCTCTTGTATCAATTGTCCTTGCACTATACTATATGTATGTGTGTATACACATATACACACATACATATATATGTGTGTTTATGTATGTATCTATGGGTATGTATGTGTCTGTGTGTGTGTATATATATATATACACACATACACAGAGATGAACATAGATGCATATATGTGTGTATACACACACTTTGTGAACCTATTGGCTTCCCCCCCTCAAAAAAATAAGCCATTAAAGAGTAGAGGTTATTTCATTTGTATCTGTTTCTCTTGTGCTTGAAATGGTGCCTGACACATAGAAGGTACTTAATAATTACTTGAAATGAATTGCCTTTCTTACTCAAATATGTCAGGCCCACAGGAAACACCAGTGGTTCTGGTCTACAATGATATGCTGGAATAAGCAATACTCAGTGATGCATGGCCCACTAATAGCACAACAAATTATGTAAGTCGGTAATTATTTTTATTTAATAGAATTAGTATTAACAATTATAATAATAAATCATAGCTAATATATATGTATGGTGTTTATTATCTGTCAGGCACTGTGCTAGGCACTTTAGAAATGCTATCTCATTTGATCCTCACAGTAACCCTGGGAGGTAGGTGCCATTATTATCTTCATTTTACAGATGAGGAAACTGAGGCAAATAAAAGTTAAGTGCTTTGTCCAGGTTACACAACCAGGCTGAGGTCAGATTTGAACTCAGGTCTTCCTGATACCAAGCCCAACATATTAACCACTGTGTAAGCTAGCTGCCTCAAGATTTAATAATATATTTAGCATAAATAATATTTATCACTTAGAAATGGAATAGTTTCTCATGTATTAATGATTCACCAAGCATTTATTAAGTTCTTATTGTGTACCAGACCCTAATTCAGGAGGTTTGTCAATTGATTGATCTAGAAGAAGTAGTATAAAATCAGAGAACCTATTTTTTTGGGTTGGTTTTTTTTGTTATTACTGCCTACTACTTCCCCTCTCTGTGACCTTGGACAGGTCAGTTATTCTCTCCTAGATCTCAATATCCTCAACTTGAAAATGGTTAGGTTTGATGATCCCTTAGCTCCTTTTCAATTTTAGATGAATGTTCTATTGGGTTCAGATTCTGACTCTTGTCTACCTGCATAACTGGGGTAAGTTCTGTTTCCCCTCTGAATCTTAGTATTCTCATGTCATCTTCTCATCTGTCATCAATTCAGTAGACTCAGTGACTTCTAAGCATCCTTCAAGAAGATTCTAAGGAACTTATAAACAAACAGTTCTTGTCAAGCTCCATTAATGTGTCAACAAGAAAGCTAAACATGTATGACTTGAACTGTTGTTGAATTGCCAATTATTGATGGAGACACAGTACTGGTATCGTACTTCTGTTATTCTCTATTCAATTTCTGTTTCACTCTGCCATGATATCTCCTCCCATTATTCATCATCTTTTATTCTGAAGATATGTAAGTCCTTTGTTGTTTCCCTTATACAATCTAAAAATTGTCCAGTTAGTTTCCATTTGAGCATTTAAATTGAAGTCAATAAACCTTTCGTCAAACCTAATCTAATAAGGGTGGAAACACATTTTTCCTTTAGTGACTACACCTCTTTCTCATGAAATCAAATGTGACCTTTTAATTAAAACAACACTCCAATGAGTGAGAGTCATGCTCGGCTTCTTTGTGTCATGTCAACACTTTTGCACTTCCTTTGAACTCAAGGAAAATCTCTCAGAAAAAGGAAATGCTTCAAAATGAACTTTTACATCTAGCCTGGAAACAATTACCATCTGAAAGAGTGACCATGTTCATAATGAAAGGACCTATGTTCAGTAGCCATTGACTAGAGGAAAGAAAAGAGAATTACCTTTGATGTGTACATATTGGTCAATAAATCTGCTTCCAGAGCTTTCATTTCCTCTTCTGAATCTGAAGGGGAAAAAAATAAAAAACACCTGTTTGTCATCAAATAATACTTAACTAGATCATACAGTTTCTATGATCACCTTAGAAAGTTTTGGTTTGGTTTGCTATTAAAAGGCAGGGGCTGAGATTTAAGCAGGGTCTGATTTTCTTCTCTAAATAAGAGAGAGACAGATACACAGAAAGAGAGATAGAAATGGGCAGTAAGATAGAAAAAGAGAGAAGTGGAAACATAATCAGAGCTAGAGAGACAGAGAGACACAGAGAGATAGACATGGAGACAGAGATAGAGAGACAGAGTCAGAGAGATAGAAAGAACAGTTAAAATTACTTTTTTTTTAAGATAATAGGTATTTAAATTAATCAAAACTCTTACTTTAAAAATCTGCATTTAAGATTGTTAAATAAGGCATTAGAATGAAAATATTTCTATAGTACATATTTGGACCATAGATACTGTATATTTCAGTTTTCCTGGAAATATAGCCCTGAATTTGATCCTTACCGGGCACATAAGCCACATCTGAAGACTGTCATTATTCATTTCAAAGGGACCATAGTATCAGAGATCTAGGACTGCAAGGATCCAAATGGTCAGCTAGTCTAAACCTCTAATTTTATAAAAAAGGAGACAGGGGCCTATAAGGTCAAATGTTTAGTCCAAGGTCACACAAGTATTGCAGTGGCAGTGCTGGAATCTAATTCAGGTTTTGATTGTCAATGTACTGACCACATGTGCTGCCTCACCTCTAAATTATACAATTTAAAAATGCATGATGTATTGGTCCAAGAAAAAAGTCTTACAATTAGAACACAGTCCAGTCAACAGTCTGTTGACAACAGCCAACAACTCTTTACTGACCCTTTGAGCAAAAGATACTATGACTTTTCTGAATTCAGTTATTATTTTAGATTTGAGTAAACATTTTGAAGCATTTGGTTTTTTTCCTGTAAGGAAGTGGTAATGGGCATATTCATTGAGGAAATCAAAGTCTAGCCTCATGTGAAATTAGGAAAACAAATTGGCTGAATATTCCTGACATGGACTTGAAAACTAATTTCTATAGTCCTTACAATAACTACTCTATGCTCTCATGATATTTTTAAACAGGTTAATTGACCTCTTTTGAGTAAACTTACAGAGCTCTGTAAAAAATAACTTACTATACTAATTCATCAACATTGTCTTATGTTTTCATTTTAAGAGAAGTTAAATTCAGTGAATAAGTGACTGAGACCTTTTATTTCCTCATATATACACAAAAGGGCTGAACAGATGCATTAAGCTTAGATAAACAATTTGTTAACAGGCTTTACTAGGAGGTGTCACTTTTTCAAGGAGACAGGATTGCTTTCCCTCAGGAATCATATTTTACAGTATTATTTTTTTTCCCTAAAGAAAATAAAGACAAATTCCATAAGCCATCATTAAATGGCCAATCACTAAAATCCATAAATCAGGAATCATTACAGAAGGTAGTTTAAGATATATTGGACCAAGTTCTTAATTAAGCAACAGGCAACCCTTTCATAGATAGTTTTACTATATCTTTCATCACATGTAAATATGTGCTAAGAATGAGTGTATCATATCACAAAATAAAGCTGTATTAAATTAGACCAATTTTTTCTCTAAATGTTAAATCATCATTCTCAAATATTTTATCAATAAGGAAAAGATTTCTTTTTAAAACATCTGTATGTATTTTTCTGTTATAGTAATTTTAAAAATTCAGATAGAAGCCTAACGTAAAGAAGAAGTTAGATTTCATAAGCTCTTTGCCTACGAGCTGTGCAAGGAAAAAAACTGATATCTGAAAATTTGTGCTTTTGAATGCTATAAGCCATCTTCCAATGGGCTATGCTTGAAACCTATAAATTATGGTTCATCTCAGAAGACTGTTTTAGATTTAATGGGCAAAGTGTTTAAGTAATAACCATTGCTTTCAAATATAATTTAACTATATCTTTCATCCCACATATGTGGCAATATCCTATTGCTAAGAATGTCTGAAATTGACATATACTTTCTCAGTTCTTTTTCAAGCTTTACTTCTGCAAACATCTTTTACTAAGGTTCTAAAGCAACATGCACCAGCAAAGCCTTTCCTGTTACCTCTACTCTCAAATACCAAATACATAAGAATATGTCAACTTTATTCTTTCAACTTAAAAAAATAGGGCTACTGATTTTTCCCTAATGTGCTTTTAGTGTCTTCTAAGGCAAACAGAAAAAAAAAAAAAAAAACAACACAACACCACTTTTAAAAAATCCTCTGATATTGGAGGAAGATTGCTCAGTTTTTTAAGATATATAATTATGTATCACAGAGAACAAAATTTATAAGTCTCTCATATCAGATGCAATAATCATTCCTGGTAATCACAAATCAACTTTCAATATTATCCACACATTCACAAATGTTTGTTTAACATTTTGCCCACTGCCAATCATAAAGGAGAGAAAAGCTAAAATCATTAATGAGGATGGTAATTAAGTATCTTAATTTAATGATGAGTGTTTACTTGACTTGACAGGTACTGTCTCTGCACTCTCAAATGGGAAAAAATAGCCTGATTTGCCTTATTCTTTCAGTGTTGGAGTTTCAAAAAGTGTCGAGCAGTATTTTCATCTATCACACTAGCACCAGCTCTGCAGATTTTTAAGAAAATGCTTATGTCTTTCCTTGTCTTCATAGACAAATTAAGCAGGCATTTACACTATATATCCACATGGAACAAAAGCTGAAATAAGTTAAAAATTCTCAGTGGGTGCATTAGTATAGATTGTAGAAAATAATAATTTTACAAAAAAAAAAGATTATTTCTCTCTTAGCAAAGAGCAACTGAGCTTACCTGAGCACAGACTCTGGGAGGTAAAAGCCAGAAACATCATGCAGACCAGTTGAATTTTCATTCCTGCCATCATCCTTTTTAGTCTTCTAGTAAGTAAAGTCCATAAATATTAGAGAGAGCGAGTGAAGCTGCCAATGAGTGACTCTCTCTTTTCCTATTGCTTTCAGCTGACTTTGAAAGTGACTGAACCATGAGGGGAGCTCTGGACAGTTCCCTATATATACATAAGCAGTGGGATGATGTCACAAATATACAGGGATTATCTCTTAGTGAAATGCCCTCCTTTGATTCCTCCCCCCTTTACACTTACTCCTCCCCCTCCCCTTCTGCTTCCCTTCTCCTCCTCCACAGATGAACCTTGATCGAGATTGATGCTATACACTAATTGTATTGCTTTACATTTCCGATATGCTCAGGAGCCATTCAGAACTACTGCCATGTAGAGCAAACTGGACCCCCCAGGCAGGAAACCTGCTAGCAGTTTGGCACCTCTTTTCTACCTATCTCTATCCTCTCCAAAAAGTTTCCTTTTTTTTTTTTTTCTTGGGAGATCACTGGTCCTGAAGTCCCTAGTTTTCAGTCCTAATCTCCAAGCAAAGATGCTAGGGGAATCAGTGACTTTATTTATTTATTTAATGTTAGCAGCACCAGAAATAACAAGAAGACATGCTTGAAAAACAGAACTTATGATCAAGTATTCTCTGGATTTTAGTATTTTTAATAATAACATAGGTTTTAGAGAAATCAGAGGAAAAATAGTCAGAAGGTATGAGATAGACAGAGCATGATACCAAAGGTATGGACGGAGCTGAGATATGGCAAGCATGAAAATATATTAGGAGAGAAAGAAATGAGAGAAAAAAAGAATGAATGTTAATTTTTTGCCTTGATTTTTATGAACATCTCTTGTTTTGAAGCATCTTTTCCCAGTATGTTTTCTCTCACTTTCTCACCCAGATAACCTAACAACATAGAATACAAATCAGTTCAGCAAAAATGAAAAGTCCAAAGGTTTTTAAAATGGAGAATACAGTGGACTTTTCTTCTCCAGTTTATTTGATTTATATGACCAGGTCAATAATTGTCCTTATGGAAGGATGACAAACTGATCTGAGTTCCTGAATTCTAGTTCAATGTCTTGGAAAGCAGATTTTCATCTACATAGAAAAAGTCTCCCAAATTTAGTATATTTATCTAAGAATAGGTAGATAGAGACCCAATATATTATGTTTAGGATCCCAGTAAACTCTGATCAATATTGGTCTCTCCTCTTTCTTAAAGTCAATTACCTATGGCTTGCTTCTGCATCTCTCCTGCTGTTATCCAGTTTTAACTAAGTCTTACCTTGGATAAGAGTGGGTATTCTTCATCCTCTGTCTCTGTGCTGTCCTTTCTGGACTCTACCTTTTCACAAACTTCTTCTTCTTCCCATCATCTTCTTCTGTACCTAGAGAAAATGGGTCTTTACCTCTGGAAAGGTGATGGTCCAATATATATACACCATCCCTAAGAGTCACTTTTCTAACAGAAATCTTTCGGGGTTTTTTTCCACTCGCAAAACAGTCACACACAGTTCTCAGAAGAAAATTGCTCAAACTGCTTTTTTATGAGTCTCTTTTTTTCTTTTTGGTTTTTTTCTTTGAGTATTTCATAGAGTGGGGAGAGGGATGAGAGGAGTGAGAATATTTTGTGCTTGAATGTATCAAGTAAGAGAAAATTCAGTGTTCCTTCTTAGAAAGTGTGTCTTAGGGAACTAAATAGCAAATAGAGTCTCAGTGCCTTAATTGTTATTGTAAATAAAATCCAAAATACTCAGTTTTCGAGAGAGTGAAAATTGATTTAACTTCATAGCACATAGAAAAATTGCCACAGATTTCTTCCCCTTTCCCTGAATTCAAAGAGAAAAGATGAACATTTGAAGGGAAAAGGTGAACATTTCATAATTCCTTCAATAAACAACAACATTTTACATTGTGTGTATTTAAGAAATGAATTGACTGCTCAAATCTGTGATATCACTGATCTGTATAGGGAATTATCAAGAAATAAAGGACTGAAAGGAGGAAGCAAGGTGCCAGTCTGATGTCAGTGAATGGTGGTTGAATTTAATTCTATGTGAAAAGGTGTGAGTAGCTCTCTGCTTCCATCAGGGGGCGCCGTGGAAGTTTCATAAAGCTCCCCATGCCTCAAATTTGCCTGAAAGTGCTACAAACTTAGGGATTTTGTTTATCTGTCTTTTCCTATCGCAGGATCATTAGGCAATAATTTCTTTGGTGGATTCAAGACAGTAGCAAATGTGCTTTGCTTTCTTTTTTTTTTAAATTGTTGGTTTCTCTATGTTCATTCAAATACTTTTCTGAGAAATATACACATCTGCTAGAAAACTAATAATGATAATTAAAAAACAAAACCAGGAAGAGTAGGTATGATTCCTAGTATGTCTTCAGTGAAAACTCTTTCAGTCAACGACAATTTCATGTGCTGTGATGACAGAATCCCACTAACTGTTCTAGTACAGCTTCAGATGTTTCTGAAAAGTTTTCTCAAAAAAAGAGAGAAAAAATGAATTTTTAAAAGAAACAAATATATATATTCACATATATAAAATTGCTAAAGAATTTTGAGACAGAGAGATGAAACCCCTTTACCAATTTCAGTGGAAAGAAAATGGAGCACCAACATGCAAGATAGTAATAGGGCCAAGTAGAAAATGTTGTTCATTGTTAGATTTTTTTTGTCAGTCAGAATTGAGGTTAATTCTGTGCCCAGTGTCCTCCATATGTTTTTACTTATGTTTATGTATTAAGCTTCCAAGGTGCCTCAGAGATCATAGGGTCCAAGCATCTTTGTTTTACAGATCAGTTCACTAAAGTCTGGAGAAACTGCTATTTATTCAAAATCATAGAAATCATAATAAGTGTGAGAGACCAGGTTGGAATCCAGATCCTTGAACTCCAATTTTAGGGTTCCTTTCTAAAGGGATCATGAGCTTCATTATTTAACTATACATTCTTCACCTACTATTCGACTATCTGATTTTAAATAAAAGCTAAAAATAGTTAGAACTCCTTCTTTTCAAGCACTTGCTTATTTCTCACCACAAAATGATCTCAATTCTAACAAAATTGAAAGAAAAGACTGTGAGATATCTCAGCTATACAAGGCTATTCATTGGTGTTCTGACCCCCATATTTTACACATAAGAAAACTGAAAGCCAGGGAGATCAACTAATCAAATGATTCTTGATTTAGACGGGGAAAGGATTTTAAATGGCCATCAAGTACAACCTCTTTGTTTCACAGATGAGGGAAAGGAGGCTGAGATAGATTAAGTGACTTTCCCAGGGTCACAGAGCTATTAAGCATCAGGGACAGCAAATGAACTGAGGTCTTCCTGGATTCCAGCCCAGTTTTCAGTCCCCTGTGACACCTGCCTGCCTTCCTCAATGAACAAGTACATATTCAGTGACTGGGATGTGCCAGTATTGCAGTAGGTATGGGGAATATTAAGAAAAAATTAAATGGTCTCCACCCCCAAGGAGCTTCAATTCTCTAAGTATAAAGTGACTTACTCAGTATCACACATAAAGCAGGATATTAGGGTTGAAATCAGGCTCTCTAACTCCAAATCCAATTATCTTTGCCAGGATCTTCTACTCATGTCAGGGCAACATGTACCCTCCATCATCCTGCCTTATTCACTCTGGGGGAAAAAATCAGCAGAAAAGCTGAATAAATGAATTCCCATTAAGATGTTAGGGAGACACTGGTGAACAGAATGTTTTAACCCAAAGGAATATATAGGTAAGAAAAATTTTAGACATCAAAGCAGATAAGTAGGTAAGAAAAAGTTTTGATGAGGAAGGCTATTTTTGGTACCCCTAAAATCTTGCTTTTTGGAAGAGTAGCCCTAGAAATAGCAAATAGTTTCAGAATAGACCATCAATTTAGTGATAGTCATCAATCACTTGCTTTATGAAAGGCTGTATTAAGCTAGCTTTTTCACCTTGCTGGATTACCCTATGCTTGCCCATGATTATTTATTTATTTTTCTTCTTGAATTCAAGGCAGTCTGGGTGTTGAAAATACACCATATCTATTGCCAGTGTTCACCTAAGTTGGAGCACTTAAACTGTGACTTACTATCTATACAACCTTAAATATATTATTTAACCTCCATAGATCTCAATTTGCTTATCTGTAAAATGGGAAGATTAGGCTGAATAAAACTGAGGGTCCCTCCCACCTGTAAATCGTATTTGTAAAGAGTTTCAAAGCAACTTCTTAGAGATTTTCTTCCCAACCTCACCCCCACCTGGATTCAGACAGGTATCATTTATTCTACATCTTTACCCTTAGCCTTAGGTACTCTGGCTCCCAGTTTGGGCTCACCAGGGAATACTTTGCTGAAACTGCTCATTTTTCTTTATATAAGATAACTCACTATATTTAAAAATAGCAAGTGTGAGGTATCTGTGTAGGTGTGTGCATGACACACATATCTATATATCTATATATAGATGTATATATAGATATGTGTGTACACATGTGTAGATAGGCACATATTCTATTATGGCTTTATGGTGAGACTTGTATTATAATTTGTCCAATTTCATATCCTATAACTTAAGTGAGTTTTGAGTAACTTAGAATGCAGAGGTATGCAAATAAAAGATTAGAAAATAAGTACTTGACTATAATAAGAACTGACATTTATATAATGCCTACTGTGTGCCAGGTACTATGCTAAACACTGTACAAAGGTTGTCTCATTTGATCTTTAAAACAACGTTGAGTGTTAGTTGCTACTATTAGCTACATTATACGATTGAGGAAACTGAGGTTAAATGACTTTTCTAAGATAACACAGCTATCGAGCTTCTGAGGCCAGAGTTAAACTCAGGTCTGCTTGACTCCCGGTGAGCACTGTATTCACTGAGCCATCTTAACTGCATCCCATGTCTGCTTGATGGAAGCTATCTTGTTTTGGTCCTTGCCATCACCTTTCCCCCCACTCCAATCTCACAGGATAGAAAGTTTCAAGCCATCATAGATACTTCTCACTTTCATATGCCATAACTAATATATTACCAAATCCTGAAATTTCATTTTATCTCTTAGCTTTAGCCCTTCTGTTTCATTCTTACTGTCATTCTAAAAATTCAGTTCCTTCCTCATTCCTTCATGATACAGTGGAAAGAACTCTGCCTCTGGAGCTGGAGGGCCTTTGTTCAAATCCTCTCTCATGCTTTATTATTACCCATGAAACCTTGGACAAACTAATTAGTCTCCTTGGGCTTTTATTGCCCCAAATACAAAGTTATTAGATTGAAGTAGATGGCCTTTGAAGTCACTTTCACTTCTAGATCTATGATCCTGGTATTATCTGAGTTGTTTTTGTTCAGTGTTTTCAGTTGTGTCCGATTCTTTGTGACCCTATTTGGGGTTTTCTTGGCAAAAATCCTGGAGTAGTTTGCCATTTCCTTCTCGAACTCATTTTATACATGAATGAACTGAGGCCAAAACTAGAAAGGGTCTGAGGCCAGATTTAAACTCAGGAAGATAAGTCATCCTGACTGCAGGCTTGGCACTCCATGTACCATTCTAAATAGCTGCCATGATTATCTGAACAGGCTCTTAAATGTTGTCCTTACCTGTACTACTTCCTCATTCATCATCTTCATTGATTTCTGGAAGATGATTCAGTTTCATGATTGGAGCATAACAAAGAAACTAATAGATCTCTGCCCCTGAATTTGGCCTTGAAAGTATAGCTATACTTTAGGAGGTGGATTTAGACATCTTCCTAAATTCACTGTACAGCCTTATCCTTTTCCCTGTCTCCTGTCCCAATGTCAAGTTCCATCTTCTTAGATGAATCCAATAGCTAGTGTCTCTTCTTCTTCTCTCCCTGTTCCTTTCAGTCTCCACAATCTCTATCTTTAGTAACTTCAGCATTAAAGTGGTTGTCCTTGTACAGATTTCCCACCTTTGATTCCACACACCTCCACAGAAACAATATACCAGCATGACAACAACATGAATTTCATTGCCATGAGACATACTTTCCAACAAGGGGCTGATGAGTTGAGTAAAGTATATGAAACTGAGTGATTCAAAGACTCTGGGCAAAGGAAACAAGAAAGATCTGGTGATTTTGGTGGGTCAGTAGGAAAGATGCTACCAGCTTTCCATTTTCTCTAGGGATAAATTTATCCCTGCCTCTGGAATCAGAGCTATTCTGGGATTAAAGATGCTCTTCTCTTGGCCCATATTCAAAACTCCATGACCACCTCCCTTCCTTCTCACCTCCATCCATGGCCATCCATATCTCTCTGGTGCTACTTTCACCAAGTAAGACCTTAGCTTAAAAAGGTCCTACATCCTGGGCCATTACCAGGATGTAACTCATGTCTTGCCCCTGGACTTTGATGATTCTGGAGGAGAGAGTGAAGCTAATGACTTTGCACAACTCTGCCTCACTTAAATCCAATTCACTTGCAATTCACTCCTGATTCGTTAGTCCTCTTCAAGAAACAAAGATGAACAACCAAACAAACAACAGCAACCAAGTTGGGGAACAGAATATCCAAGTCAACACTCCTTAATACAGCTTCCTTAATACAGTCACATGTTTCAGTGCCTGTTGTGTACTAGGCACTAGATATATGAACTTACCACAGTTCCAGGTACAGGTGTTAAATAAATTCTTGTTGATTGCTTGATACAAAGATGAAAGTGAAGCAGCAGTCATGCTACCTTCAAGGAGTTTATATTCTACTTGGGGTAGTAGACAACATATACAGAGAAAAACAAGCAGAAACTAATTTGAGGCAGAAAAGAACATTAAAAAATAAAGTCTTAGTGGTAGAAGTGAAACATGTCTAGAGGGTTTATTGGAAGCTAAGGATTTAGAGGGCAGAGTTAAGGAGGGAGGTCATTCCAGGAAGAGGACACAGCTAGTACAAAGACATGGTACTAGGAGATAGAATGTTGAGTCTAAGAAACAATAGACCAATTTATTTGTAAAGTAAAATTCATGAAACCAATTGGCAAAGGTAGGTAGAAATCAAATTGTGGAGGATTCTAAATGCCAGGCTACATTAGAGTTTGTATTGTGAGTTCATTGGATCACATATTTAGAGCTGGAGGAGACATTTGTGATCATTTAGTCTAATTCTCTCATTTTAATATGAGGAAACTAGGTCCAGAAAGTATCATATTACTTATTCAAAGTTACACAGAGTGGCAAAGATGAGATCTGAACCCACATCTTCTGATTCCAGAGCCAGTTATATTTTATCCCTAGAGACAATGGGGAGTCAATAGTGTGTCTCCTACTAATTCACCACAATCACCAGATCCATCTTCTTTCCTTTGCCCAAGGTCTTTGAATCACTAAATTTCTTGTATGTTACTGAATTCATTAGCTCCTTTCTGGAGAACAAAGAGTCACTTGGTCCACTATCTCCCTGCTACTTTCTACAGCATACTAGATTCTCTTGCCTTCTTGACCTTTTGATGTTCTACTGCACTGATATGTGAGTTACTCACAATATCTATTTTTCTACATCCTTCTTCCCAAACCCCAGAAAGCCGATGGAGAAAGATGCACCTGGCCCATTAAAAAATAATGTTGGCCAACTTCAACCTGGCTCTCGCTGCAACTTGTCGATCCTTTTGTCATCTCTTACTGTCTTCCTAACCCACAGTTAATCCTAGAGCTTCCCTTGTCATCTTAAATTCTTTTGCCACCCACCCTCACAATCATCAGATTACTTCACTCTATATATTATGGATATAATTGAGATCATCTGCCATTCGTGTACTCCCATCTTCATCTCAAAATATCTACATCTTCCTCTTATTGTCCTTTCTCTTCTGTCTTGGCTTAGCATTCAGATTTATATCTGCCCCTGACACACACATCTCCTCAAACCTCCTATTTCTACAACCCTCTCTTTCCAATAATTTCTTCCTCTTCCCAAATTCTTTCTTTTCTGTCTTCAAATATGCTGTCCTCTAAATGTTTAACAAACCTTCACAACACCAACTGCCCCTTCTAGCTACAGTCCCAATTCTTTCCCTGTTTTTCACTGAAAACATTCATCCTGCTCCATCCACTTTCTAGTAACTCATTTCTACTGGAGGCAGCATAGTGCATTAGAAAGAGTTCTCCAGTTAGAAGACCTAGATTCAAATATTGCTTCTGATGTCTACTGCCTTTCTCACTTTTTCTAAATCATTCAACCTCCTTAGCTCCATTTTCCTCATGTGAACTCATTAGCTTTCCCCTCCAACTCTCCGCTCTTCTGAATTTCCCTTTTGCCACCAAGGGCACCACCATTTTCCCAGTTCCCTAGGCTTGCAACCTTGGTATCATCCTCAATTTCTTGCTTTGTCAGAATCCCCATATCCAATCTGTTGCAACCTCTCTCATTTGTGTCTTTATAATATCTCTTGGATACAATCATGTTTCTCATCTGACACAGGCATCCCTGTGGTACAAGGTCTTCATCACCACAGGCCTGGTTCATTGAAACATCTTGTTTGTTCTTCCTGACTCAAGTACAGGGGGACAGTTAGTGCCAAATGAGAAAAAGGATGTAAAGCACTTTGCAAACCTTAAAGCACTATACAAATGTTGTCATCATTGTTGCTGTTATCCTTTTCATTGTTGTTGTCAATAGGCTGCCGTCACTTGCTTTCCAGCCTGGTAATGACTTCATTCCCTCAGTCCTTCTACTTTACCCTTTCAGAGCTTAAGCAATGTTTGTAGAGAAGCAGAGAGGCATGCTGATGCTTAACAGCTGGACTTTCCAGGGGGAAGAGAGATGAGATGGAGATGGAGATGGAGATGGAGATGAAGATGGAGATGGAGATGGAGATGGAGATGGAGATGGAGATGGGGATGGAGATGGAGATGGAGATGGAGATGGAAGGGAGAGGAGAGGAGAGGAGAGGAAAGGAGAGGAGAGGAGAGGAGAGGAGAGGAGAGAGAGAGGCAGACAGACAGATAGACATATATGCACTTACACAATTTTCATTTTAATCTGCTTTATTAATACTTTTATATCTAAACAATCAACAAAACAATAGATCAAGCTCTGATTTGTAGATATTTACAAATTCTTAAAGTGTAAATGCTCTTGATGAAAACTGAACAAGCCAGTTAGATCTGGCTCCAGCATTCCAATCCATTCTCCACTCAGCTGTTAAACGAATCCTCCTAAAGTGAATATCTTACCAAGACATACTCTCCTCCATTCTGTAAACTCCAGTGGTTCCATTTAAAGTTCTGGTCTCCTTCTCCCTTTCCAGTCTTCTTGTACCTTGCTCACCCTTATGTTTTCAGTGAACCAGAGGTACCAGGCTCCTTACTGTTCCTTGTGCAAGATATTTCATCTCCCAGATCTTATTAGCCCAGTACATGGCACTTAGTATGTTGAGTGTTGAGGGGTTATGATGACATGATGGCTTTTAAGATCCTTTTCATCTTGCATAACTTCCAGCAACTAGACTTTTGCCTTCATTACTACAATGAATATTCAATCAAAGTCAATTTAGACTTTGTTTTTCTCAAATCCAAGAATTTTTTCCCTCGGTTTTCATTATTTGACTTCTCTTTGTTCAATTCTCATTCTTTTTTAATCTTTCTTTCCCTTTAGATTCAACAATCTATTTCTGACAGCCCATTCTCTTCCCCATTTCTTAACTTATGCCTTCTCCCTACCCTATAGTTTTGAGTGTCCTCTTAGATTCTTTCCTATTCTTCTGCTTTTCTCTCTTTGCAAGGATTCCTTTGGGGAACTCATTTTCTCACTTCTATGACCTTGGTTATCACCTCCTTGCTAAGCACTCAGAAGGCTACATAGAAGCTTAAGGGTCAAAGATTTAGAGTTGGAAGGGATCTTAGAGACCAGAAAGTCTAACCTTTTTAATATGATGTGATAAAACTCAGGCACAGAAAGAAAAAATAAATCACTGGAACAGAGTCACAGAGCAAGTAGGTATCTAAAGTCAGATTCAAATTCATGTCTTTCTGATTTCAATTCCAGAAGCATTTCCAACACCATACTGCTCCCAGCTCTGACATTTCCTTATGCTTAGTATGTATTTCCATATGCTAGAACATAATCTCATATATTCCCTACTGTTGCTTCCATATACATATATATATACACATACACACACATATATATACACATATATACATACATACATATATATACATGCATATACACACACCCACTTACATATTTACATATATATATATATGAACTCATCGTTCCCCCACTGTTATTGCCAGTAGAAAGCCAAATAGTTCCCTGCAGTCTTCACCATTTGAAATGGTACCTCCCAGTGCTGTTGTTATATGTCCCATGGTTTCTTGATGCTAACTTGGAAAACAAGTCAATGGTACTAATCACTCCTCTCAACATATACTACCCACAGTTTCTTTCCTGCACCGAATTCTTAGCCCTGGAGTAAAGATTCTGCCTTATTAATAGTATTACTATGTCCAAAATGCTCTCCCTCCTTATCTTTACATTAACAGCCTTGATGTCCTTTAATGTTTACATGCTATCTTCTTTAAGAGGTCTGTCCCTCTTTCTCTATCTGCTAGTGCCTTCTCCTTTAAGATTCCATCTTTTCTTCATTGATCTTGTATCTACTGATTTGTATCTATATGTGTATAAATATATATGGGGAAAGTGAGAGACACACATATATGTATAAGTTATTCATATTATATAATAACATGAAATTATGATATGACAGTTTAGCATATTACACAATATTATATATATATATTGTGTGTGTGTGTGTGTGTGTGTGTGTGTGTGTGTGTGTGTGTGTGTGTGTTGTATCTCCCTATCCTCATTAGAATGCAAGCTATTTAGGACCAGGGATAATTTTTGCTGTATCATTTGTATTCCTAGCACCTTGCTCTCCTCCAATGTTCATATATATTATTTGTGCTGGACCTGTGCTCTTCTGAGCTCATATTAATCTGATCAGTGACAATTGGACACTGCGCCTTAAGTCCTACATAGTGATGTCATTTTGGCCCTCTTTGAGAATGAAGGACAACAACCAACCAACCAGCACTTTAAACAGTGCCTAACACATGTTAAGTGCTTAATAGATAGATACCTAGCAGTTAGATGACTCAGTGGATAGAGCATTGTGCCTAGAGTCTTGAAGACCTGAATTCAAGTCTGACCTCTTACTAGTTGTGTGATCCTGGACAAGTCACTTAACCTCTATTTGCCTTAATCCACTGGAGAAGGAAATGGCAAACCAATCCCATATCTTTGCCCACTAACAGTATGATTCACAGGGTCATAAAGAATCAGAAATAACTGAATGACTGAACAACAAATAAATGCTGATTGGTAAAGACTTGGTGCCTGTTCCTTGCTTTCTTTGTCCTATTATTTTATTTTATATGAACTTCCTAACTGGACTTGGATTGGAGATAACTGATCATAGCAATTACTAGATGGCTGGTAATTGCTAGATGTATCACCCTTCCTTTTCCTAAGTATCCCATTTTGGTCACTTGACATCATCCTTTTTATTTTCCATATAATCTCACAGGTTAGAAAGCTTCAAACCTACTCAGATTCTTCCCACTCATTTATCTCATATAGAATCTGTCACGAAGTCCTGTAATGTTTTCAATCTACTTATCTCTAGAAATTTCTTCTTCTGCTGCATTCTCAAAATCTCGATCCTAATTTCTCCACCAATGGTATAATGAAAAGAGTGCTGGCTCTGGAGTTAGGCAACTTGAGTTTCTATCTTGAATATTTATTACCTGCATTACCTTGGGCTAAGTATCAACCTCCTTGGGCTTTTAAATTTTCCCAGCTCTTAAATCAGGGGGGTGGGCTAGATGGCCCTTGAAGTCATTCACTCCTAAATCTAAGATCCTATGATTATATTAATACTCACAAGTTGTTGTGTCCATCCTTCTTTTCAAAGAGGATCATGTCATCAGAGAAATGATGACATGACTTGCACTTTGTTTTGAGTGAGGGAGGGCTGTGCAAAGTCACCAGCCTCATTTTTCCCTCCTGAGCCATCTGGATCCAGTGGCTTCATCAAGATGATTGGAGACGGCCAAGGATGCAATGGGAGACCTTGCTCTTTTAGGCTAAGGCCTTTTCAGGTACTCATTTAAAGTGAGGTAGTGCCCATTCAGTGAATAGGCCTCTTTAAAAAGTAGTCAGGGGGATGGCCCCTTTAATAGAAAAGAAACAAAATAAATAGTTAAATCATGTTGGGAGGGGCAGGATGCTGTTTCCAGGAGAAACTGTTACTATTGACATTCACTCTAAGCCAGGAGGGTTTCTCCCCATCCATACTGCTTCCTCCATCTCTCCATCTTTGGGAGTCTCTGGACAGTAAAAAATTAAGAACGGAATTTAATCGATATTTAAGTAGCGATGCTTTCTTTTTTCTCAAGACTTGAAAACATAATTACAGTTTATAGCAGAAGGAATTTAAGTAGGATATCATCAGCAACTCTCGGGCTATAAAAAAAGGAAAGCTCTTTAAGCATTTGGTCCTCTTATCACAGCGATTGTGATTGTCTCCTTGTCCTCAGATCTGTTTAGATTTTCACAGATTTTTCAGCACTGAGTAATCTTCTTCTTTCTACCTGTCCTCTGTTTCCATCTTGGCAACTTCAAAATCTCTGTAGATGGCTTTCAAGACTCTACCCTGCATGACCTTCAGTCCTTACTGAAACATTAACTGTAGCACATACCCATTTTAGATTTTATTATATCTCTTTAAAGTAACTATGGCATTGTTACATGGGAGGAAATATGATTGAGGCTAGTAGAAGTAAACCACGCTCATTTAAGGTAAGCTGTTGCACCAAGCCCTCATGGCCCCAGAGAAGCTTTCTCCCTCACACAGGCTGAAGTCAGCTATTAGACCCCTAGCATAGTGTAGACTTTAATCTGCTCTTATATCTTTTTAACCATCTTTGCCACCCTGCTGATATTAACAGAAGAAAGAGAGGGGGGTATTCTCAACAGGGACTAGCCTGTTCCCCTCATCATGTCGCAGTGATCTCTCCCTACCTGTACTACTCATGATATTCCTTGGGAAAATTGCTGGGGACTTGGTAATATCCTCACTGTTCCTTCCTCAACATCTCTCACTCATTTTTTCCTGGTTTCTTGCTCCTTTGATTGAACTTCCCATTTAGACTTGGACTTGAGCCTAATCCTAGCAACAATTGGACTGGGAATACTTCATTACACAGGTGGAAGCCAGTTGTCAAGTCAGTATCATAAAGGGAAAGTTAACTCTCTGGCACCATTAAGAAAAAAGGAAACAGTTATCATCATGAAACTCAGATGATTACTCCCTCAGTGAATTCTTCCTTTCTTTATGATGCCAGTTTGAAGCTAAAGCCCAGTACCAGACAACCTCTGATCCTAGTAATTCATATTCTCATTCTCTCTCTTTCTCTCTCTTTCTCTCTCTCTCTCTCTTTCTCTCTCTCTCTCTCTCTCTCTCTCTCTCTCTCTCTCTCTCTCTCTCTCTCTCTCTCTCTCTCTCTCTCCTTTCTCTCCCTCCCTCTATCCTCTTCTTCCTTCCCTCTCCCTCTTCCTCACTCCCACTCCTCTCCTTCCCCCATTCTTCTCTCTCTGCTTTCATCCCTCTTTCTTTTTCTCCCTCCTTTTCTCTTTGTCTTTGTATCTTTCAACTGCCTCCCCCCCCCCAATCTCATCCAGGCTATGGAAGTATATAACAGTCAATTAAGAAGCTGATCCCACAGTTGATGCTAGATCTCTCCAACTTAGGCAGCCTGATGACTCCCACTCCCACCCCCATAGGGTTCACCCCATAGGTGCCAGACTTATCGACGATAATACAATGACTTTATTCCTACTGGAGTTCAGAGCTCCTAGTCTCACTCTACTGAATAGCAGGGATTATAGTATTCAACACCACATTAAGCTGGTAATTCCTGATCTGGCCACTTGTTTTTGTCAGGCAGATTAGCACGCTAAGAAGTGATGGAATCATCCAGAAAAAATCAGGAACATGAAAATAAGGAAACCCATGTGTTCCCCTTCATAGCTTACTGATAATCTTCTACCTCCTACTTCCTCCTGTGAATCACCATCATCATTCCCTGGAACCTGCCTACTTAAGTCTCAGTCATCAGGTCACCGTCTTATTTTTCTGCTCCCTAGAATACTGGGATACGTATTCAAAGCCCATTTTGTGTGATTTTCTTTGTGAGGAGATAGGTAGAATTGGGAAGCTGACTTTAGCTGACCAAATCAGATTAGAAGAGGAAGACTAGATTGTTTTTCTGCTTGACAGTATTCTGAGGCACCCCTTACACTTGCTTCATAAGAGCAGTATTCAAGGAAAAGTCAGTAAATTATCCCAAATCATCTCATTCACCTGCCCAAGAATATACAGTCCCTCTGTTACCTATTCCAAATACAAACTCTTTATTTGGACTTGAGGGCCAACTATCATCTCACCCCAAATTGCCTATTCACCTTTGTTTCCTAGTACCACCAACATGAAACTCTCTCCTCTTTGTCTCTGTCTGTCTGTCTCTGTCTCTGTCTCTGTCTCTCTCTCTCTCTCTCTCTCTCTCTCTCTCTCTCTGTCTCTCTCTCTCTCTCTCTCTCTCTCTCTCTCTCTCTCTCTCTCTCTCTCTCTCTCTCTCTCTCTCTCTCTCTCTCTCTCTCTTCAAACTGGATATATCCCAAACTCTATGTCTCATTCTGCACCTCAAATCATCTACTTTTTCAGTCAATGAATTAATAAAACTTATCATTTGCCAAGTGCCTACTATGCGTCAATGTACTAATAGCTGGGGATACAAAAAGAGACAAAAGACAGTCTCTACTCTCAAGGAACTTACAATCTCTTTGTAGATCCTCTCGAATTCCAAAGCTGCAGAAGGCTCTTTTTGTCCCTTCTCAGTCTTAGGATCGTTATTTGCTGAAATAGTACCTCCTTCAGAAGGACCGAAAGCTCCTTTAGATTCTTAAACTAAGTATTCTTCAGCTCTTTTTGCACATAAAATAATCTTTTCCTTCTTATCTGATGCCACTTTGGGTTTTGTTTTCAATAAAAGGCAAATAATACAGTCTCTAAAATAGTTAAGAATATGATAGAGATTATAGAAACAATGTAGTTGGGGAGCGGGAGAGGGCAGTTACGTAAAGCAAAGATACCTTGCTTTGTTTCTGAAAACAGACAGTGCAGGATGAGGGCTTGATTTTCCTGATGTTGTAACTGAGATTTTCAGAACTTTCCCAAGGTGTACTGTGTTCCATTGGTAAAACTTTTCTCTGATACCAGTGTTTGCTTCAATATATCCTACCTCAAATACACTGTGGGAATATCTAGATTTTTCAGTTCTCAGCAATTAAAACAGTGATTTAAGATTAGTGTAAGAAAAAAAAGACCTTTAAAAAGACATTATCATGGGAACTGTTCTCCAAATTTTATTCTCATTACTCACACCAAATTGAATGTAACCACAATTTAAAATAATCTATTCCACCAACATATGTTTTAACTATTTATATTTCTTTTATAGGCCCACCACAGCAAGGTTCCATAGATATACCACCTGAAGCAATCTGTGATTACTATTTCTGGGTGAAATATGTTACCACTTTCTCATTTACATTGCTGCTTCCTCTCTCATGTGTAATTTCAGCCCTTTCTTTGAGTAAAGTATTTTCCACCAGACAACTACTATTCTATTGCTTCATACATTGTCTTTAAAATGATAAGTTTCTTACCTCTTTTTTTATTTCCTGGTCATTGTTTGGTACCTTTCCTAATTGAAAATGTAATTACAAAATAAAAAAAAGAAAGAAAATCTCTCTTTAGAAAAGTAGTTCTAGAAATACAAATGTATCTTTGCTAATCTTTATTTATGGAGTTACTTTTTTTTTCTAAAGGGTGATTTGGTTATGAAGCTGTGATTCTGATTTGTCTGAATGATGCCTTGGTAAAACCATTGGATTTTATGAGATTTTTATGAATAAACGATCCATTATTTTAAAAAGAAACATTGACTCATATCATAGGTATAGGGATTGGGCAAGGTGATTTTACAGGTACTGCAGATTCCAGCATAAGAAATCTTCTTCTACCAATCCAGTTCTATAGACTTTCTGAAATTAATCTCAGAGAGTTGCCTAGATCAAAGCTGTTAAACATATGATATGTAGCACCCAACACTCAGAAGTGCAACTGACCAGGATGAAAATGTAATCGGGAAATATTTAACAAAATAAATAAATATATAATTAAACATTGATAATATCACATCTTAAAATTAATATATAGTCTACAGGGATGTTTATGTACAGATTAGTGCCCCCAGTTCTATTTGAATGTTCTCCACGGGAACAGAGCACCAAGAATGCTCAAGTGACTTGCCCAGAGTCATACAGATAGGAGAGAAGGGGAGTTAAATTCAGTCTTTCTGACTCCAAAGCCAGCTTTCTGTCCAATAGGCTACACTGCATCTCTTTGTATCATGATACTTACTTTCCTTTCAGTTCATTAAGGCTCTCTCTAATTGCATATACTCCTTCCAGTGATCAGAATTGCAATCCCTCTATAATTTCTAATGGGATATAACACCTGAGTTGAAAACAAAGAATTCTGTCAGGAGGAAGGGAACAGAAGCATAGGGAGAGCCTAGGCAAAGGCACAGAGAGGAGCAAAGCAATGCTAATTACTGGGAATCTCGGTAGGACCTTGGTTAGAACACAGGACTGTGGCTAGAACACAAGGTGTATCAAAGGGAATCATATGAAGCAAGTCTGAAAAGGTAGACTGGGGCCACATTGTGAAGGGTTTTTCTAAACTGAGGAGGTGGTGGGGCTGATATTCCTTGACATACTAAGACCTTTGAGCAAAATTATTTCTAGCTGGTTAGAGAAGACAGGAGAGGAACTGGGAGCAAAGGAAAAATTGTGAAATGAACTGAATCAATTAACAGGGATTTATTAAGAATTGATTATTGGCCAACTTCTATGCTAGGTGATGGATGTAAAAAGGCATCATGAGATTATCCCTTGCCTTGTTGTTTGTGCTTCCTTCTCAGAGAAGACCAATGCCACCTATATTCTGTGTCATACTAGTTACTTGTGAACATGTTTCTCCTGAGATTTGAAACTAAAGGAGAGTGCCTGTATCTTATTTATCTTCGTATTTTCCCTCTTTTCTCCCCTCCGCTCCCACCATTGCTTCACATGGTGTATATCACATGAGAAAGTAAATAGCTATTGAGGTATGTTGTGTACACCTTTGTATTCAGATGAATTCAATAAATACCTTTATCAGACACAGTAAACTATTAACCTCCTGTATACAGTCTCTCAGATCTGCAGAACCTGTATTCTTCTGTTAATACTCTGACTCCCCATTTTACTTCAATTGTCAAGGTTACTTTTCTGAAGAAAATTGATATCATGCTGTATTATTTAATAACCAATATTACTCCAGGATCTATCTTTTTCCTTATTTTTATCAGACCCCACTTCTGAAGGACAGGCAGTTTCTAAAGGGTGTGATGGAGCACTGTAATCATTCCCAGCTCCCAAGGCATTTACTTGTTAACCAGTTTAGGTTAAGTCCCTCCCAATTGGGACCCCCACCCATACACCCCACTTCTGCTTACCCATCAAACAGAAGCCAGCTTGAGATAGGCCCTCCACAGAGAACATATCTTTGTTCCTTGTCCTTGCTTTCTTTTTTCATCAAATTTGGCATTGACCTTGTCTACTAGAAAGAGATGAACAGGGAGATCCTCACTGAGGTAATTTTGATTTTTCAGCCAAGATTGCTGAAAGCAACTAGGTCTCATAAAACGACTAGCATTTCTCAAGTGTCAGAGAGGGGTATAATCAATCACACCCCTGAAGGTCTGTCTGCTTTCCCTAGCTGCAGAATAACCATTTCACCTGAGAATTAGTCCTGCACCCCCAGCCCCCCATGAAGTAACAGGGAGGACCTAAGATCTATTAGCCTACCTCCAATTAAAATGTCCACCAATAAGAATTGCCTTACCTTTACTTTCAGAGGTCCAAATGATGTACTGTCAGGCCAGTCAGAAGGAAGACCCTCTTAGGTTTAAGAGCACTTCCTTTCTCTCTCACCCCCATCAATCTTCGGCTCAGAAGCTCCCCATCACCACCACCAGGATCAAATAGAAATTCCTTTGTTGTGCATTCAAATAACCTGCTGCCTTACATGCCACCCCACTCCATATACTCTCTGATTCAGTCTGTTAAGCACTGCTGTTAACGTTGCTGTTAAGACACTATCTCTGAACTCTGGGCATCATAGCTTGCTCGCCCCATGTGCCCAGAATGCTCTCCCACCTCAGCTCCATCATCTAGCTTCACCAACTTCCTTAAAGTTCCAATTAAAAAAAAATACATATATATAGCTTGTTTGTACATGGTTATTTGCATGTTATCTCCCTATTACATTGTGAGGTCCTAAAAGACAGGATTTGCATTTTGCATTTCTTTATGTCCCCAGAATTTAGTGCACTTCCTGAATCATAACAGGTCTTAATAAATGTTTATTTACTAACTATCTCCCAGGGTTGTTGTGAAAATAAAATGAGATAATATTGTAAAGATCTCTGCAATCCTTAAAGTGCTATGTAAATGCTATTCATATTAATGTTATTTCATAGAACAAAAGTAACCAGGACCTTTGTCTAATCATATTATTTTTTACTTCTCCCCAACTTTAATTAGAAAGAAACAAACAGCAGTAGAAACAAAAACTTTACCAGTGATTTTTTTTTTAAAGCAATTCCTTGGACAAAGACTGAAAATTAGGTTTTAAAAAATCTCTTATATTCTTAGTCTCTAAAGTGATATGCCAAGAGAATTGGTGTTCAGAATCATGACCTCATCGCACCAAAATATCTCCAATTATCAAAATAAGATTTAATGAGTTCTAATGAGATTTCAGATTATATATGGGTTAAAAAAATCTTTTAAGCATACTATCCAGTTTCTGAAGGATCATAAAGATTGATTAGCTTATGGCTAACTGAATTATTTCTCTATGCCTATGCCAAACCCTTATCTAAATGTACTCTATGGAAGCCCACATTCATGGAAACAATAATTTACACAAATGGCTATTTAATGATATATGATATTTATTTTTTAAAGTTATGCAGTCTAGTTTAGTTAAAATATTTGATGTTTAGTGTTGGTAGATTTTGAATTTTATGGTTTTTTACCAGGAAAACCTCAATTAACTAGATGAATGGTTAATATTTTACTCTTCCTATCAGACTCCTGGGCTTGGCCCATGATAGGCACTTAATAAAGGCTTGTTGACTAATTGATTCACAAGAGAACAAAATGACTGCTAATTTATCCAGATGAATGGATCTCTTGCTTTCATTTAATAGGAAAGATGACTATTTACATGTTCCTCAGTTTACCCTGGATTGAAATAAATTAATAATGATTAACATCCACTAGCTGAGAGTTAAATCATTGTCAGAGAAGAAACTAGATTTCAATCTGTGGAATTTCATATATTTCTTTACTATTTCATCTTCTCCCTCGTCTTCTGTATAATCATAGTATCATTTTCTTTAGGACACTACTGTATCCAATCACATTTAGACAGTATAGAATTTTATATTAAAAAAATCCAAGCCTAACATTTAACTGAGATTCCTCCAGAATCTTTTACTTTCCTCCCACAATGTAATTGTGCTATTGCCTGTCAAGTACTTGAGAGAAATGTTCAGAAATCATACTGAAATCTGATTTGTGGATAAAATCGTCTCTATCTTTGTTGAACCTTTTAAAAAGTAGCAATTTTTAATGTTTTATTTTTTCCTGTTTTTGTTATTGCTGTTCAGTTGTTCTCAAAGGAAGAAGAGATCTTAAATATAACATTGACTTTTAAAATAGAGTTTCTTTTGTGCCCCTTCAGTTCCAGAATCCCTTGAAAAGAAAATTGTTAGCACTCATTCTTAATAGAAAATTTGAGACTTGCTTCCAAATTTTCTTCCATGTCTAGGCAAGAACAAACAGAAGTGTAGGCTCACTCTTTGTCACACATTAGTTTCTCAGTTCATCATCCCTCTCACCTCCCATGATCTCCCTCTCCACATTTCCTTTATCACTTGCAGTGGTAACCACAAACAAGATGTCACTCATCATTAGAAAAACAAAATGGTACCTCCAAGAGATGAACTATGAAATTCCCCTCTCCAGCCACAATCTCCTTCCCTTCCACCTTTCGTGGCCTCATTTTTCTTGAACCTATTCTTCAGTCTCATTCTTACCTCTGGTCCCTTTGTCCTTTCCTGTACTACCAGTTTATTATCCATGGCATCTAATAATTGATGAATAATGTGTTCTTTGTTCATTTATTAATTATGAATCACTTTGGGGCCATCATCTACTAAGAACCATAGTGGCTCTCTCATATAAGCTTGGATAAATGAATTCAGTATTTTTTATGGCATTTGTGTAGCTAGCATTTGGAGAAAAGGAAACCAAAGTGAAAAATATAATTATATCCCATTCAAGTGTTCTTGGATTCTTGTGAAACCTGAGGTTAGAAACCTTTACTTTTACCGTTTAGTTCTGATGTCTGATATTCTGAAAATAACAACATAATGATGATCCACCTTGAATCAGACCTAGAAGGCTGGCTCCAATCTTTACTAGGTTTCTGATTTCTGTATTAAAATCTGATCTTATCTTCAGTTTCCTCATCTGTAAAAGTAGATGATAATCCCTGTGTCTCCTGATGTTGTGAGCCTTTGTAGCAATCCAGAGGAACCATTTGGCACTGGGAACCTACAAGTCTGTGAACAGTTCATAAGACCATAGACACATAGATATAAAGCTGTACAAGAGCTCGGCCACCTAGTCCTACCCCTTCACTTTCAGATGAGGAAATGGAGTCCCATGGAGTTTACACAATATGCCCGTGGCAGTCAGTACTGCTGGTTCAGCTCAGCTAATTGATAAATTGTCAGTGTCAGCACTCATGTCTGGGAAATGGGCACACACTATAAATAAGACCTTGTTTTGTGGCTGTCCTGATTTAGGAAAGTGATGAAGAAAATGTTATTATTGAAAATTAAATTTAAAAGTTTCTTCTACTAACATATCACTGGGTAAAGGTAGAAAGTCAGGATTCAAACCCAGATCTCTGACACTGATTAGTATATTCATGTACATCGCCTCACTATGGAATTTTTGCTTCATGTGTAGCTGAGTCATCACCACCATTCAGTCCAAATCCAATTTCATGGCATTACTTGATCTTCTTTGAAAACTCCCTGGCGTGAACTGATTGATATAGCATTTCTGCTGGTTCATGTTGTTTACTACATTAAAAGCCTCTACTTGCAATCATCCTTGTGACCTCAGAAAGACCCCAGATAATACCTGGCCATCTCTTTCTTGTTAAATGCCCTGATGACATCTGGGTTTCTATGTAAACCAGTAATTTGGAATCCTGGAATCTGAGGGGATATCATGACTTTCCCTAGCACATGTTTCTTTCCCTTAGCTTTCACTTAATTAATTGCTTGATTTGATCTGTTAATAATGAGTGTGGAGCAATCTTCCTCTACTATCGGCAGTACAGTAGAATCAGATTAAATCAAGTTCCTAAAGCTCTGTGTAAATACAAAAGATCTATATGGTTATCAGTTATCATTATTATATTTCAATTAGTGAAGCTTGGGATCATATTTATTTTTAACACAATCAAATCACATTGCTAGTTCAGGCTAAGCTGCCAGTCATGTGAAATCTCTAGTTTACACACACACACATGCACACACATAAACATGCATATATGTGTATGTAAAGGTTCATACATGTGCTGATCTGATACATGTGTATATATGGGTGTATGCACACAAATGTATACATACATGTATGTTTGTATATCAACTACTGTCTAGCTACATCTTGCCAATCTTGTACTTCTGTAGCTGATTTATTTAAACTGAGTTCAGGATTTTGTATTTACTGCTATTACAAATAAATCTTCCCAGAGGCAAACTCTTGTTCTACCCCATGTAATCCTTTTGGTTCCTCGTTAATTTTCCTCACAGATTAAGGTATTCCTCTTAATTTCAAATTTGATAAGCATGTCAGGTCCTTAAGGTTTTTTTCTTTTCTTCTTTCCTTCCTTCCTTCCTTTCTCCCTCCCTCCCTTCCTTCTTTCTTCTTTTCTTTCTTTCCTTCCTTCTTTTCTCCCTCCCTCCCTTCCTTCCCTTCTCTTCCTTCCTTCCTTCCTTCCTTCCTTCCTTCCTTCCTTCCTTCCTTCCTTCCTTCCTTCCTTCCTTCCTTCCTTCCTTCCTTCCTTCCTTCCTTTTCACCAGAAGAGAACAAAAGAATGATGCCAATAGAACGCTTCTATATCTTACATTTATATTGGCCTTCAAGTTTCACACAGTGTCTTTCACACACACGCACATGCACGCGCGCGCGCACACACACACACACACACACACACACACACACACACACACACACACACACACACACACACCCCTATTGAATTAGGGAGGGAATACTATTATATCCTTTTTTATAGAAGAAGGCACTAATGCTCAGGGGGTTTGACTGACTTACCCAGCAGCATACATCTTATAATTGCCAAAACAAGATTCAAACTCAATTCTCTCTTTTCTCGTATTGCCAGTCTTCTGATCACAATATCACAAAAAGTAGTCATATCCTTTGATATCTCCTTGCATTATTGCTCTTGAGAATGGTTTTTCAACCTGCTTCAGAGCCTCATGCTCTCTCCTAGATCTCCATCTTGTCCATTTTGCCTGCGAGTGACTTTTTTTAAGTCTTGCTGAAACCCGTGCTGAAAGGAATATTTGTACTCATAAAAGCATGAAGTGCCAAGTTTTACATGTGCATATGTATGTATACATGTATATAAACATATGTGTCTATATGTATGTATTGTGTTTGTGTGTATACACATGTGTGTATATTTGCATATCTCATAATCTTTTAAAACCACCAACAAGAAACTTGCTGTTAATCCCTAGGTAAAATTGTTATATTATTGTATGTACACATATAATAATATATGTGTATACAAAAATTATATAACATGTACTAGCTGTGTGACCCTGGACAAATCACTTAACCTCTCTCTGCCTTAGTTTCCTTATTTGTAGAGTGAGGGTAATATAAGTTCCTGCCTTAGAAGGCTGCTGTGAGGATCGAGTAGTTCTTTGCAAATCTTAGAGTGCTATATAAATGCTACCTACAAATACTCCCTGTTAGTCCTAACTACCACATAATGAATTCTGAACTGCTGAATATTTCTACTACATGAATAGTCTCAAATAAAACTGGGCCAATATCCACAGCAAGGAATAACAGTCATCACAAGTATCAATTATTCTTACTTTTATGTGTATTACTGATTATAATGTCTCATTTCAACTCTAATTTATTTAACAAACTTGAGTTAAGCATTAATTGTATACGGTGCACTAAGGGAGATACAAAGACAAATCAAATGAGTTATACTTCAATTAAAATAATTATGTATCTGTCATCATATGGCATCTTTTAAATTTTGCTAAATGAATTGGGATCTGAAATAACTTATATTTTATAGAAGAGTCTCAACTTAGTCAATACTTTTACAAAGTGACATTTATATTCAAATTCCAGTTTCTCACTTATACTACCAAATGATTATTATTAATGGAAGAATGATGAAACAGTCATTGGCAAATAAATCTTAATAAGAATCACCAAATCTTGGTGGAATGTCCATACTGTCTGTAATATAACAATGAAAATGCATCATGCTCACAAGAAAACATCCCTTAAATGGGTGGAAAAGTGGCATTATACATTAAAAACCTGTGTAGAAATTCTTGAATTAGAGAGAAAGACTCTTGGGTGAGTTAAATGAGAATAAAAATAGAGGGAAAGAGAAGCAATATTTTGATGGTAATATATCACATATTTCCTAGAAAGTTAAAGGAAATGGAAACAGAGATCCTGATGCAAATTACAAAACTGACAGAAAGAAAGGAAATTGCAATGTGGTGCTTCAGTGATCAAGATATCTCGTTCTCTATCAAAAGTAAAGTAGATAATCAAGTCTTGACTTATCTTACTGATAATTTATCTTTCAGAGCATGCAAGAAGCAATGATGGTGAGTAGTATATTGATGTTGGATCTATCCAATAAAGAGGAGCTAAAGCAACAATGAGGGGAATTTGGGAGGAATCAACCATGCCACCTTAGAGTTGACAATAGATAGTAAGGGGGTCATCAAACTCAGTTTGCCAAGAGAATTAGGAGAGGTGATATGACAAATTACCAGAAAACAAACAAGAGACAGAGTTTCTGGGTAATTAATAACAAATCATTTGATAGTTAATGATTTTTTTCTTGGCAATCAAACACAAGACATGGAGATCCTAAAAGTTTTAACTAATCCTTAAAAGGGAATCCCCTTACAAGTGAAAATTAGTCCTTATTGGTGGACATTTAATAAGAAGGTGAGCTAGAAATCTTCAGCTTCTCCTGTTAAGAGTGTGACTTGATCATGAAACTTAGCCACCTCTAGCCATCTGGAACAGCGGAATCCATTTTCATCTAGACTGCTCTGGTTGGTTTTCTCTTTCTTGAGCTGGGTCACCCTAAACTCTTATGGATGGTACAAGAATAGGTGCTAATTTCCCTGCGGTAAGAACTAGTCCAGATTGGATTCTATTTACATTCTATGTATTTATACAGTCTCCTAGTTGGGTGGGATCCTGCCCAGGACTGAAGAATATATTATTACTGTTTGTGCATTCTCAAAGAGGACCATGGAATCAGGAAGGTGATGCCATCACTTGCAAGTGAACTGGATTTAAGTGGAGAGCTGTGCAAAGTCACCAACCTCACTTTTTTCCCCCAGAGCTATCTGGGTACAATGGTAGGATATAAATCAGGATGACTGTAGATGGCCCCCATTTACCTTGAAGACTAGTACAATATCATCAATCAGTTATGTCTTTCAGAGAATGACTTTATGTTTTACAGTGAATGGGCCCAAATTGATGCAATAAAGGAGAAAAGCCTGGATCCCAAATTAAAAATTGGTTATTAATATAATAGTAAAACAGTAATTTCTCTCAGGGGTTTCAGTGGCTTCAGAAACAGGAAAAAAAGCTAGAAGTATCACTGAGACTCTTAAAGCGATTTGACTAAAGAGGAGTAGAAGATTCTCAAAGACAAAATGCTAATGATACTGTTGGAAATTGTTAGCATCAGGTTATCTGAAGGTCCTCATATGATGACACAGATTTCTCACTGATAAACTGAGATCTTAGAAAGGCATTGACAAAAGTTCACGTATGTAAGGATGTGCATAAGATGGTACAGTTTGGAAATAATGGCATCAGAAATGGAAAGAACTGATATTATTCAATCAGACACATGCATTGACTAAACATTTACCAGGTTCCAGGCAGACAATACTAAATAAAAATCAAAACAGCTCTGACCTTCAAAGAACTCGCATTTTAATAAGGAAGACAACACGCAAACAACTACATATCTATAATACAAAAACAGAGTAGATAGAGTTATCTCGGAGAGAGGGACTAGTAACTAGGGGGAACAGAAAAGGCCTCCTGAAAAGGGGGCAATTTCAGCTGAGTCTTGGAGGAAGCCAGGAAACTGAGGCAGAGGAGAGTATTTCAGGAATAGTGGAGAGCTACTGCAAAAGCATGGATATGAGTGATGAGTGTTTGCGGAACAAAAAGTAGGCTACTGTGGTGAATGCCTATTTCATTGGGATGGCTGCACAATTTGTGATTCATGAATGTTATGGAATATTATTGTGATGTAAAGAAATGGCAATAATTCAGAGAAAATTGGGAAGATTTTTATCCTTATTGCAGAATGAAGTAAGCATAACTAAGTCAACAATCAACTCAATAACCACAATAAAGTGGGAAAAATAAAGGAATTCTGAAATACTTCAGAAATCTGGGCAATGAGGTATCCAATGCCAACTTCAAAAGACTGATGGTGAAGCATTTTTTTCTTCCTTTTATAAGAAATTCCATAGAATAAGGTGTGGAATGAAGCAGGCATTGCAAGGCATGGTAAATATGTGCATTGATCACAGCATCAGAGGTCTAGACTGGGTGGGGACCTCAGAGGTCATTTAAGCCAAACTCCTCACTTACCAAATCAGGAAACGGAAACCCAGAACATTAAAAGATCTGCCTATGGTTGCAAAAGTACTTAGGGACAGAGGTGATATTTAAACTCAGTCTCTATACTCACCATTATTCTCTGCTACCTGCTTTGATTAATTGCACTTTGTTGTTAAAAGGAAAGGTTCTATGTTTTGTGATTTTCTTTTCTAACCCACGTCTAGGGCTTTGCATTTATTGCTACTGAATTATATTCTTTTAATTTCAATCTGAAATTCCAGCAAGTACTTTTTTATATACCAACTTGCTGTACTTTCTCTTAGTTAAGACACTCCATTAGACTTTATCAGTAGAAGAAGTGTACTTTCCAGAGAAAATATTTAATCACCTTTGTACTGTTTGAACCACACTCTGAGTGTTATAAATGGTTATAAATGATATAAAAAGTTCAAATGTAAGCACTATTCTTTCTAAGAGCATAGTAATATGTGTTAGCCTCAGTTGTGAGATTCAATGGCGTCAGTATTTGGTGTTGGAAATCTCTAAAACCAGGGAGGGTTAACAGGAGTTCCACTGTCTCCACTGTTCACAGTCTTCAAACTAGTGGGTTAGCTTCAACAGTGTCATGACCAAGTAGCCACAGGGCCCTTGGAGATTTCTATGCTAATGCACAAGTTAAACCAACAGAATGCATCAGGACTCTTAAAAGTCCCAAATTCCTCAGCCCTCGTTTCCCAGAAGGCTCCATTGTCTCCTTAACTCAACTTACCACAGTTCAGATCTTGGTACTTCCTTTCTCTCCCTCCATTCTCCTTCCCTTTCCTTCTCCCTTTCTCTCCTTCCATAGCTCCTTCTTTCAACTTGAAATCTTAAAGTGGTCTCAGTGTACACTAGCTGCAGAAGGGTGCCCAAAGCAATGAATACTAACCTATCTACCACCCCAGCCCTTATGTGAGCTTCCCAGTTACTCTAAATAAAAGGTTCTCACCTTTATTTCTTTTTAAATATAACTTTTAATTTTCTTATTTAATTTTATTTTTGTAAACTAAAAATCACTTATTTTCTCTCCTCCCCATCTTTACCTCCCGCATTGAAATAGAAACAGACACAGAGAGATAGATACTGAGGTAGAGAGAAATAGAGACAAAGAGACAGAAAAAAAAAACATTTTTAACAAATATATGCAGTGAAGCAAAACAAATTCCCATGTATAAAAATGCAGATATCATTATGTGTATTGAGTTTATCCCTGCTATATCAGTTAGGGGAGTAGCATTCTTTCTTATCAGTTCCTCCCACCATTTTTAATTCCAAGTTCAAACACCACTGATTCTGTGGCTTCTGGTTAGAAATCCATCTGTTGTCAGAGGTACTTCATTTTTAATCCATTTGACAATGCTCACTCCCTGGCAAACCAGGAGGCAAAGGGTTCTGTGAGTTATGGGGTTCCATTCTGGGTTCCTCACATCATAGGATGCTAAAAAAAATGGGTCTGGCCCAAGTGAGGTGATTTAGCATGGTGAAAGGAGTAAAAACCATATTCTATGAGAATCGGTTCAAGGAATTTTATCTGATGACAGAAAGGAAGGAGAAACACAATTCAAATATTTGAAACATTGTAAAATGCATTCATTCTCCTAGGCTCCATAGGACAAAACTAATACCAATTAATAGAAAATTTAGACTATACAAGAAAAAATTAAAGCACTATTTAACTCTAAGTTTAACTGCATCTCTGAAATTCTATGATTCCGTGAGCTCTAGATTTAAGATTCCTCTACATGTTCTTATATTTTGGAGACATTGTCACCTTTACTTTAGTTTCATTACCCACAAACAACCCAGGCAGAACTGAGGAATAAAGTTCTAAACCTGGGGATTACCTCCTTGAGCTCGAAGTGTTTTCATTCTTTATTTGAAAGAAGAGAATATTCAGGACAAGTTTTTATGGCCCCAGTTCTTTCCAGGAAATTACAGAGAAAAGCATAAGCACCAACACAAAAGTAATTAGTATATTCTCTCACCGGAGCAGAGAGGATCATAGAGACAAGTAATCAAAAATCATTTGTTTGAAGACCATAAGTGATAGGGAGCTTACTACCTCATGAGCCAGACCATTTTACTTTTGGACAATTTTTGTAATTTAAAATGTCATATATCTATAGATATAGAGATATTGATATCTATTTCTATTGTTATACCTATCATCTTATCTGTCCATCTATTCAACTAGCTGTCTTGATCTATATATGTAAATATATACATACATACACACACATACACACATATATGTATATATATATATATATATATATATATATATATATATATAGAGAGAGAGAGAGAGAGAGAGAGAGAGAGAGAGAGAGAGAGAGAGAGAGAGAGGGAGAAGAGGAGAGGGAGAGGGGGAGAGGGAGAGGGGGAGAGGGAGAGAGGGAGAGAGGGAGAGAGGGAGAGAGAGAGAAGGCATTTTCTTCATTTTTTTATTCATTGCTGTTAACTTTTTGGAAACAGATCTAATCCCTCTACTAATGTTAATCTTTCACATAATTGAATGCAGTTATCATGCCTCTTCTCAGAGTTCTCTTCCCCAAATTAAACTCCCCCAATTTCTTCCACTGACTTTCCTTCCCTCAACCATGGACCACACAAAAATCCACCTTTGTGTCTTGTAGATACAGACATCTCCCAGTGGCTGTCCATGGTACGACATCTGTTTGTAAAGGTGTTAAGCCCACTGGTAACTTTGACAGGAGACATTTTTGTTTTGGTTGGAAATGGTGAACAAGAGACCATATAGGGCCATGGAGAAGCCATACGGGACAGCAGAAAGGCACTTGATCTTGAGCCTGAGAAACAAGGTTCAAGTCCTGACTCTCTTTCACTTATACCTTGTTGGCCTTGGGAAAGTGTCTTTGGGCTTCAGTTTCCTCATCTGTTAAGGTGAAGGGTTTAGACAAGGCCAATTGACCAATAAGGATTTAATAAACATCTACGATATTCTAGGCACTATATTAAGTTTTGGAGACACAAATATAAAGGATGAAATAATCCTCATACTCAAGGAGTTTATAAACCATCTGTTATTAGATAATATTTAAAGTCCCTTCCAACCCAAAATATATTCTGCTATGATTCCCAGATAGCATTCTCAAACTCACATCTAGTGCAAACAGGGTTTGAGACCTGGAGCCATTGTTTGCCTTTGGTTAAGTCACTTTCAACAGCACCAAATCACCCTAGCTCTGTTTATTACTATTTTACCCAGCATCCTTTTGTTGGAACATTGAATAATGTTCAGTAGGGTATTACAGTAGCCCTTCCCTCTACTTCATAGCTTTGTTCTGAGGATCAAATGAGAAAATGAATGTGAATGTGCTTTGTAAATAATAAATTACTAAAACAAACTAAAAGTGTTAGCATCTTAAGAGTTGCTGCTTCCATGGGGGAGTGAACTTTGGTGAGTATTTGTATGCACATAAGCACATGTGTGATGTGTTTGAAGTACCTGTCAATGCGTCATACACCTTTCTTTGTAGTTTCATAATTTCTAGTAGCAGCCACCCTTGTTTAGATGTGTCACTTCACCTAATTAAATTTAGTAGAAGCCACAATAACTAAATGAAGAAACCTGGCATCTTATTTAGGACACACAAACCTGGCCAACACCCAACCAGTCAGCTATTCAAATACTGACTTTCAATTAGTTGAAAGTTTGAAAACACCTACTGAAGCTGGTGGAAGATGAATGTACTAATTGGACACAAGGTTGTGTTAGTCTCCCCAGACTAGATCATGGCATTTTTAATGGATGGGAATGCTTCCCAGTCTGCCCAGTCCCAGGGGGAGGGGGGCATATCATCACCATAGAATCCTGAAGCTGGCAAAGAATGTCTGCTTCTAGTCTATACCTCAATTATCCTGGATTAATGGTTATTTATCCGTACTTGAAATTGTTTGGGAAACATATGTTATGCTAGTTGGACCTAAGTGTCTAAAAAACTCTTTTAGAATTGTTATGATCATTCTTAATTTTTGATAAGGTCTCTGTTCAAGTAAAAGCATCATGAGAATTGATGTTGATTTTTGTGCTAGAAATTAATTACAAATAGTTTTAGGACTAGGTTACCTCAAGGTTGTATATGACCTTCTAGATCCTTGGGTGAGGGCTTTTGATTGAGTCCAAGTTTTACAAACAAATTCTCTTTTTAAGGGAATTTGTTCTGTGAAGTTTGGATTCAATCAAAGGACCACTCATAGGGACCACATGTGACCTCAAGGCCACAGGTTCTCCATCCCTGGACTTAAATAATGGAGAAGTAATAGGCATAGTCTGCATTAATATAATACTTCATTAGTATAATACTTCCTAAAACACTTTTTCCCACAACTTCATGACAGAATTACTATTAACCAGTGATATTGATATTAATCAAGCATTATTTCTTCCGTTTTATAGATGAGGAACTAAAATTAGAAACATTAAATGATAAAGCAGAGGCTACACAGTTGACATGTGACAATTCTAGATTTTGACCTCATGTCTGCTGACTCTTTCCATAAACCATTTTTTTCCTTTTTGTCCCTCCAACCCTCCTTTACTTCCCTATCCGCAATCAATCAGGTCATAACTGCTGCCATAATACTACTCAGTGGGCTCCATTTTGGTGCCCTATAGACAATACTCTGACTAAGCAAAACAAAAACAAAAGACTTCAAATTTTAATGATCCATTCCTTCATCAGGCAACCCTCCATATGATTATGAGTATTAGTAATTTAATCTGATAAATCGATTCATGCTCATGTATTAGTGGGCAGGTTACCTAGTTAACTAGAGAAAAATTGGAATCAGAGAATCTGAGTACAAATTCTTCCTCTGTCATTTATGATTGATGGGAGCTTGTACAAGTCATTTAAATATCTCTGGGCCTCAGTTTCCTTAACTGTAAAGTCAAGTGGTGGGACTAGATAATTTCAAGCATCAGTTCCAGCTCTAAATTTAAAATTCTATAATATTAGTCCTTCCGATAAATGGTAGTGACTATGTAGACTGGTGATGAGGATAAGATTGAAGGTCTCTGTTGCTTTCAGCATTACCATCCAGCAAACATTTATTTGTAATGCCTGCTAAGAGCAGAGCAACAGGGCACTAGATCATGTTACTCTTATGATTAGGAATACCTGGGTTCAGATGTTTGCAAGCTGTTTGATCCTGGCTAAGTCACTTAACTTCTAGTCTACTCTCAGCAGCTCCTAGGACTTATCTGCTAAGGCACAGACTTGTTTCTGCTTTTTTAGTGGAGAGAGTTCTTAAAAAGGTAGTTCCCCAAGTAAGAAAATTATGTATCCTTCAAGTAACATTTAAATTTTGCTGATATTAAGAGAGAGAAGGAGCTGACCAGCTTTCCAGACCTGAAATTCAATTGTCAGGTGATACAAGGGGAGGTCTCAGAAAAAATGACGAAAGCTGTCTCCACCCCAGCCACTGCTTCATTGGAGAAAAAGCCCTGTTTTTTTCTGGCCTAGTTTTTTCTTTCCTTAGTCATGTCTCGTCTTTTAGCCAGATATCCTTGCCCTTTTGCCCTGCCACTTTTATGGAATTCCCTCATACCTGAAATCCTTTATATTGTTTCCAGGTGCCTTATCAATTTGCATAAACACAGAAAGCCCAAACTTCTAGATGGAATCAATCAATCAAAAATATAAACTAGTAAGTCCTTAGTCATCTGGGAGGAGTGAAGTGCTTTAATCGCAGGATAAAGACAGATGATAATTCATAACTAGATCAACCTTGGGCAATATATATATATGTACATATATATGTATACACACACATATATGTATATGTATGTATGTATACATGTATATAAAATTTATTATATATATAATGGATATATATAATCCATTACATATAATTGATTTTTATAATATACATATAAATAGATAAGTTGTATATATATATGTACATATATATATATACACGTGTGTGTGTGTGTATAAAACATAATAAGTCAATTTAGAAATGCCACACCAGAAGCACAGTAGACAAGGTTCAGAAGTAGCTTGAGGAGGCAGTTGTTGTTGTGGGAGGACTGCATTAGAAAGGGGATGTTAGAGTGACTCCAAATGAGTTGGTTCCTCCTTTCCCCCATTAAACACATCACTGTAGAGACTGAAGTCCAGTAGAAGACAGCACATTTTAGGGGAATCAGAAATAGACCCATTAACAACTTCAGACACAGAACAAAATGGTAAAAAACAATCACCAGATGGAGGAAGCAATCTAGGTGCATGATCCCTTGAACCAGAAGTGGATACTGAATCTAATATCAAGAAAGGACTTCAACAACCAGGACTTAAGTGTTTACTATTTAGTTACCTGTGTTTTCTATGTGAGTCTCATAGCCATCATGCTTTATTTTTCAACCCATCTTTCCCTGGACTCTGTGTCTTTGTAGGATAATGTGCCCGAGGGCTTTGGAGGTTGTCCTAATTTAGAGGCAGCAGTACTAACTCTATTGCTAAGGTTTTTGGAGGGCAGCGAAGAAAGGAATAAGCATTTATAGAGTGCCCACTCTGTGCCAGGCATCATGCTAAATGTTTTTATATACAATTATCTCATTTGATATTCACAACAACCTTGTGAGTTAGATGCTATTAGCATCCTCATTTTAAATTTGAGGATACTGAGGCAAATAAAAGTGGAGACTTGCCCAGGGTAACACAGTTAGTGACTGTTTGAAGGCAGATTTGAACTCAGGTCTTCCTGACTCTAGATCCAAGCACTGGGTCACCAAGATCCTGAATTCCTTCCTCTTGCAGTTCCTTTTTTTCTATTTCTTTGAGTGTTTACCATTAAAGTCATGTGTCCTTCCCTTGAAACATACTAAATAAAAGGGCCTTTTCACATTTACATGCCCATCTAATACTTAACAAATCAGGAAACCTGGGGAATTCATAGTACCTCGTAAGTTTCCAGGTGATAGAATCAGAACTGAAGTGGGTCTGTCATGTAATGACAATGAGGAGAGCAGGTGGAGAGTGTAAAGATGCCTCTTGTATCCAAGGAATATTGTAAGGACCGAGGATAATGTAGTGTTGTTTTTGCTGTCACTATGTAAGACTTCATCTCTCTCTCTCTATTGCAAGACTGAGATCTGCATGGAAGCTTTGATCAGCCACTTTTCATTTGGGCCAGTTTTCCTCTCCTTGGGGATCCTAGTGACCTCTGACCTCGTCTCAACAGCTCACCATGGTAGTACTAGATTTACTGTGAATTCCCAATTGGCTTAGGTAGATGTGCCATATAATTTTGTTCTTCTCATTTTCCTTTTGTTGTTTAGTCGTTTCTGACTCTTTATGACCTCATGGGGTTTTCTTCACAAATATACGGAGTAGCTTGCGTTTTCCTTCTCCAGTTCATTTTACAGATGAGAAAACCAAGGCAAACAGAATTGTGTGATTTGCCATGAGTTATACAATTAGTAAGTATCTGAGGTTAGATTTGAACTCAGGTCTTTCTGACTCCAGGCCCAGTGCTCTATCCACTGTGCCACCTGGAGGCCCTAATCTCCTTTTAAAATTTCTTAAGTTATAAATTGCCTACATCAACCGGCACCATGAATTTAGTTTCCTTTGAGTTTGCAGTTATAATAATCTTGCACCAGAAACTAAACCAAATAAAATGCCCTCCTGAACTGCAAGAGACCTCAGATCTTTATTTCAGTGTCATCTCTGCCCTCTAGGCCACCCCACTAGGTTCTTCCTCTTCATATCCTAAGACCCTCTCACTCCTTAGTCTCCTACAATCCCCAAAGTTTACTTCCTTTTCTTTCTGCCCTGCAATCCGGAGGTCACAACAGAATCTCTATTCATGGAGGGGCAAAAAGAAAGAGAAGGACGAGGAGATGGGATAGAGGGAAGGAGAAGAAAAGGAATTCCAAGGGTAGGCAATGTGTCTAGAAGGCTGATGGCTAGGAACCTTTATTAGTTGCCAACAATTGCCAATATGAACATTCAGTATGCCATTATTTTCTGTAGCAAGAACACTGTTCAGTAAAAACAAATCCTTATTGCTTTATTTCATTGCTTTTATCCTCTAAGGAAGTAAAGAAAGATGTGGGCAATAATCGCACAAAATTTGATGATGTGAATGAATGGATCATCACCTGTACTGGTGTAGTGCATGCCCACACTATCCAATTCATCACCTGATAACTGCAAAAAATGTTGTTCTGTTTGTCCTTCAATTTTTAAGAAGACCTTGACATCAGAGAAATGATGACCTGACTTGCACTTGACTTTGTTTTGAGTGAGGCAGAGCTGTGCAAGGTCACCAGCCTCACTTTCTCCTCCTGAGCCATCTGGATCCAGTGACCAGATATAAAAGTTAGAGAGCAACAGAGTTGTTGTCAGAGGGAAGGCCCTCTAAGCTCATCATCTAGCCAACCTCTATGTTATTACTGGTCCCCTGCACTATATATGAGACAATTGTTTGTCTAACTTTTTCTTGTAGGACTCCAATGAGAGGGAGCCCATTCCTTTGTGGGCATCCATTCCACTTTTGGGTATTTCCAACTTTTAGAAAATATGTCTCTTTACCACTTCTACCCAATACTCCTATCCCTACTCATTGAGAAAACAAGCAGAGCAAGTCTATTCTCCCTTTCAATCAATATCTCTTTAATCCCTTAAACATCAAGATCATTCTCTGAACCCCAAGTTCAAGACTTTTACAGGCTAAGCATATTGTCTTAAATTCATCTGAATATGGCATCTTCTTTTTTTAAAAAAAGCAGTCTTTTCCCCCCATCTATACAATAGTTCCCCAAACATTATAAGAGAGTTGCTGTTTTTGTTGTTGAGTTCTTTTTCAGGTATGTCTGACTTTTTGTGGTCCTACTGGGGTTTTCTTGGTAGAGATGTTGAAGTGGGTTGCCATTTCCCTCTTTAGCTTGCTTTATATATGAGGAAACTGAGGCAAACAGGGTTAAGTGACTTGCCCAGGTTCACCCAGTTAGTAAGTGTCTGAGGCCAGATTTGAACTCATTCCAGCTACCCTCCATTTTGTATCTTTCTATTGTCATATTGTTGATCAAAAATCTAGGGTGATCTTAGGTTTTATTGAAAGACAGTGTGCAGGGCTATAGAAATGATAATGTTCTTTACCCTGATTAAACTATACCTAGAGTATGATATTCATTTCTGAATAACACATTTTAGGAAGGGCATTGATAATTTCAGGGAAGAGGGGGTCTTCTGAACAAGGTGACCAGTATGGCAAATGATCTTGAAAGGCTCTGTAAAGAATGATTGAACTGGCAAAGTGTAACAGGGAGAAGACTTGGGGAATGGGGAAGGATGGTGGTAGTAACTGTCTGCAATTATTTGAAGGGTAGGATGGGGAAGGATTAAACTTATTCTTAATGACAAAGGGTAGAACTAAAAGAGTTAAGAAAAGTGCAAAGATGCCAACTGAGGCTTGATGGCAGGAAATTTAGAACTAACATTTAGAATTCAGAACTAACATTTGTCCTAACATTTAGAACTATCCAAAAAGAGAATATGCTGATTTTGGCTATAGCGAATCCCCCTTACTGGATGTCTCTAATCACAAGCTAGGTGAATTTTTCTTGGATTTGCTATAATGGAGAACCTTGGCCAAGTATGGATTTGCACTATGACTGGAGGTCAAAATCTCTCTAAGTACTCAAACTCTGTGTATGATTCTTTGAGTTAGCTACCATCCTAGATGTAGATCATCTATAAATTGACAAAAATACATCCTTCACTTAATCTATGTCATTGGTAACAAAGTTATAAAATGTTAGAATACACATGGCTTGGAGGAAAGCTTATTGCACCCAAAACCTTTAATGATTATTCTTTGGGTTCAGCCAATTCAATGACTTATGGATACATGATTTGATGGAAACAGTATTATTAACTCCATTTCTATGAGAGAAGCTATTTTGTCTGAATTATCTAAATTTAATATTTAGAAAATAGAAGAATCATGACTAGAATTTACATATGCAGACCCCTTATTTAGTGTTTTTTATGCCATACAATGAATGCTGCAGTTTGACTGGTTTCCTTCACTGGTCAGGTAGATAGCAGGAACAGAAGAGAGAGTACCATAGTTGGAGTCTAGAAGACCTGTGTTCAAATCTCATCTCTGAGATCCCTGGGAATCTTTCTTGTTTCAAATCTTTAAAATTAGTGTACCTGCCTCATAGGGTGATTGTGAGGATAAAATATAATGACATAGGTAAAGTATTTTTCAAACTTTACATTGAAGAATTATATAAATGCTAGAAATAATTTCTATTACCTCAGTGGATTTTCTCAGCTCCAAGTCAACATGAAGAATATACTGCTCCAATTTTCTCTCCAAACTCTCCATTTCCAACACTCTAAGGTGTTTTTATTTTTGTTTTAGTTAAATCAACATTTTGTAGGAAAAGCTCTCTGATTGCTTCAGGGAAATAGCCTCTATCATGTGGAAAGAAACAGCATGAGCCAAAGCATAGAGTTGGGAGCGTTAAGACATAATAAATGGACAGAGAGTGGATTTGTGTTTTCTTTCTTGGAGTAGAAGGATAATGCGGGATGAGTTAGGCCATAGAATCACCAAATAGACAATAAAAATATACTCATGATAAGATAAGGAGTTTTGATTTTTGATTTTCATCCTTTCATGGAAGGCTTTGGTGGTGGTGGTGGTGGTGGTGGTGGTGGTGGTAGTGGTGTGACTCAATTAATGTTTAGGGAATATCAGTCTGATATTGGTGGTGTTCATTGGAGCGAGAAGAAGCTAGAGAAAAACAAGATAGGATTCCTCCATTTCTTGATCTGTAAAATCTGGAGTTGGGCGAGATTCAATTGGACGTACATTTATTAAGCCTCTACTATATACACAGTGCTGTGTTAGATACTGAGCATACAAAAATTGAAACACACATGCTTCTAACAAGAGTGGTTTTAAAACATAGACACAGATAAGTAAATAGAATACAGTTTGAGGAAGGAGGCAGGGTGGGGATGGGGGAACAAGGAAAAGAAGATCAGATTCTGAAAACTGAGGGAGTCTATTAGCATATTTAATTCATGGTGGATGGCTTTATCATAGAGATTTTTTTTTGACACCTGGAAATGATGAATACTGGAATCAACAGTTCCCCCCACCTCCCCTGAATTACATCAGATATAGAGTGAGTGTCTCTCTACATAGATCAACTGAAAAGGAAGAGCACCACTTAATAGTTTACAATAATGCATATTTATCATGAAGCTTGTCATCAGTAGTACTGTTGGGACATTTTATATGAGGAATAACATAATAAGTGAGTTTCCCGTTTGTGCTAACTTGAAAAAACCACATAAAATCCTGCTAATCAAGATGGAAAGTTGTTTCTTCTTTTGTAATTCTGTCTCTTCCAATGTAAAAATGAACCACCCTGGCCCATTCATATAAGCTGGCAATGTGAGTGAATAAGGGAAATGCTGGACTCTAAAATTCTTTAGCAATAGATGATGGCTGTATATAAAATATACCTCTGGAGATATGATATATAGTTTGTGCATTTGCCTGACAGCTTTCCAGCACATTTTAAATCTGTTGTGATAGACTTGTAAGTAAGTGGAGAATTGAAACCTAAACCTTATACAGTCTAATTTATGGGACAAAAAAAAAAAAAGAAAAAGGAAAAAGTATAGCAGCATAGCATCACAGCTCTAGGACTAGGATTTCAAGGCCAATGAGTCCAATCCCTACCCCACCCTTGACTATGAGTAGATAAACTGAAATTCAGGGAAAAGTGATTATGCAGGCATTATGCAAGTAATGAGCTGTTCAAGACAGGATTCAGACTGGTGAATTCTGTCTCCCAATCTGTCTACTGCACATAAGCACATTTATTACACTTTATATACCTAACTATAATATGGGTATATACATGTACCCATACATATTGTGGCCTAGTAGAAAGTATACTGAACCTGTAGTCAGGAAATCCTGCCTCCAACTCTACCTGTGTGAACTTGGAAATAACCTTTAAACTTTTTCAAATTCATATCATCTAATAGAGATAATATATGTTGCCAAGTCCAAGGTGGTTATGTGTGAGCAAATTATAAATTTGGCACATATGGATGCCAATGGTTATTATTTTAATAAAATCATTAGTCATTTGTAATTTGAGTGTTCTCATTCTTTTTGTGGGACATAATGGCAATTGATACAGTTAAAATACAAAACAGTTAGGCAACCAGCATCTCTTCAAAGGCTTGAAGCAAGAGGAATATCTGAAAGGTAATACAAGACAGGGCAGAGCAATATTCCACATTCGGATCCATTTGTGGCTATCTTAGCAAAGGGGGAAAGAAAAAATGCAATTTATTTAATTTCCTTCTTAGTGAAAAGCTTTTACTAGTTGGGAGGAGGGATAAATGTTCTTTCTAAAGGGTCCCTATGAAATCAGCTGTACTTTAGAGGGGACTCCTGACTATTTAGCATTTTCAAGAGAGAGGAGAGAAACAATGTTTTTTCCTGTGCCCCTGCAGTGTCATGCAAAGCTCAGCAAATAGTTTGCATCACCAACCACAGTAAAGGAAGAATACGAGAATGAAATTATAGTAATTTCTTTGTCACTGTTCCAAGGGAAATGAAGGGATAAGGGAGGGAGCTGGGCTTCCTAGAGCCCCCAGCCTTGGGATGAATCACACCTGGTTACTCACTTCAGAATCCTGCCTGTCTGAAGTGAAAGCTGGAGATCAGAAGTAGGGGATGCAGAAGCGGGAGGTGGATGCAGGACATCCTCCTGGTTGGAGTAGGAAAAAGGACCCCAATTGGGAAAATTCTGTTGGGCACCTGACTTAATTTCATTTCAGGAGCAGCTCCTGTTCTCTGTTACCTGAATACCTACCCCACACCCACCCAACAGATGCTCCTATCCAATCATTATTTTTGCAATATTCTAGCCCCAGGCTTTACATGAAATGACATGAAAGCACCTCCCTCCAACCTCCATCTCATTTCCTCAATCGCATCAAATACATCTAAAGTATTTTCCTTTCTACTTCCTATTTCAATTTAGAAGATCATAGATCCTGAACTACAAAGTACCTGTAGGCAGGCTAGTTAAATATGTCCTCTTTACCAAAAGAGAGCTATGCCTTAGGACAATTAAGGGACTTCTTAGAGGTCACTCAGCAAGTCTCAGATGAAGAATTTGAATCCATATCTGTCTTGAAACCAGTGCTCTTTGTCCCCATCCCTTGTGGGTATATGGGGGTGGTGACAGTATAGGAAAGGGGAGAAAACGGGAGCTGATCTGAGTGTGGGGAATTCTCTAAGTCAGGTGTCCAACAGAATTTTCCTGATTAGGGTATTTTTTTATATGTCATCTTGAAGATGTGCTACCACCCCTTTTTCAAGTAAAAATAATCTATGGATAAGCTTTGCTTGGCTACCCATGTCTTGAGACCAACCCTAAATCCCAGATTGCAGATACCACCCTAGTTGTGTGCCCTTGATGGATTGCACCCAATTCTCCATCACCCCCAAGGATCTTCTTTCTTTCATGCCACCAAAACTTTTCATTCTGACCTTCCAACCACAACCACTCTCTATAAATACCTAAAAACAGGTCAGACAGACACTAATGGCTTTGGAACACAAGACTCACTCAAAGGTATTTCCTTCTAAAAGGAAAAGGGAACTTTGACTTCAACTAGATATGATTGCATAGTCTCCCTGCCCCCCTCCCTCCTGCTAGTACTGTTTGGCTGACATCTTTAAAAGCCCCCCACCCCCTGGCAGGGGGATTACTGTTAAAAACCAGAAATAGTAGGCAAAGGGTGTTTTTCCCAGCACTCATCAGATCTGCTGAACAAGATCAGGTTACTTTTCATAGACTTGGGTCAGGATGTTGGGAGTAAAGGGGGGGTTGTAACAGGGGGAAGTCTCTTTAATCCTTTTATGTGTGTTCAGTTCAATTGGTGGGGTGGGGGCGGGGAATAAAGGGAGAAAAGAGAAAGTTTCCATCTTCAGGGAAGTCTCCATTCCATGCCCATTATGTTCCCATGGCAGGTCTTGAAGTTGAGTAAGTCTGCAAATAACTTAAAAACACAATAGAAGGGCTTCCCTCCACCCCCATCCCTATTTTTTTTTCTTTTCCTGCTTATAAATGCCTTCCTCGAGACTGAAGCTGGGCAGGACTCCAAAGGAGAAACAGCACCAACAAGCAGCTAGTTGATCAAAGTTAAGCTGCCAATTGCACAACTTTGAGCAACCCTCCTGGCTGGGCTGTTAAGGAGCTGAATCAACCTAGGGAGATCTGAGAAGGAGTGGGGGGAAGAAGGAGACTTTCACATACACACACACACACATATGCACAAACAAACACACAAACACACACCCCAATACCTCTAGACAGACAGACAACACCCCAGCTTCCTTTGGAACTGATGTTCTTAACTTGCTCCAGAGATCATGGCTCCCTTTGGAAGAAACTTGCTAAAGACTCGGCATAAAAACAGGTAAAGCATTTGTGTGTATGTGTAACTTTTTTTTAATCCTCTCTCTCTCTCTCTCCCCCCCCCCCTCCCTTTTTCCCTTTCTCCCTCTCTCCTTCAGTTTTCCTTTCTGGAGAGAAAAGCTGCTGGGGAACCAAAAAACAAAACAAAACAAAAAAACCTTAGCCAACAAGACAAAACTTTAGCTTACTCAAAACTTACAACATGAGGAGAATGCTGTTGGAATATTTTGATCAAAGGAGACTAAACTAGAAGTTGAGAAAGAGTAGAGAAAGGTGTAGTGTTTTCTATTCTCCTCTCCTTTCCTCCTTGTCCATTTGTCTATCCAGTATGCTTTCTCTTCCTCCCCACCTATTATCCCTTCACCTGTGTCTCAACAGGACATTTTAATGAGTGAACTTAAAAATCTACTCATTTGTTCCCAAAGATGCTGAGATGGATTATGCCCAGGCAAAAATCTAAATTGGAGCTTTCTCAGGTTGGAATTTTGATGCAAATACAGTACAGGGATCATAATAATTAATGAACCACTGATCAAATGAACCACTGCTTTATAAAATCTATTATAAAATCTTTTTTTAGGATCTAATGAGTGAGACCATCTTAAAACTTGAGCAGGAAGGGTTTTCCTAATGGAGAATGTACGTGTAGGTAGATTTTGCTTGTATGGACTGAATCTTTGAGTTTTTAGAACTTTCTATGTGGATGGTGGGAACTAGTTGTCTGCATGATTTTTCTTTCTACTCTCTTACCTTTGATTTGCTTTGCTATTTCCAGTCTATCATGTAAAAGGTGGAAATCTAGTTTAAAAATGGGTGTGTGTATACTTTGAGCTGGAATGCTTGTATCAGTATCTATTAAAGTGCTTTCCCTTAGATGTTCACTTTTTTAAGCTAGAAAAAAAAAATCTCAGGATAATTTTAGATACAGGTTTTATTTTTTGAAAGTATTTACTTTGGCATGGGCACCTTTCCACTACTTTTCTTCCAATCGTACCTGCTTCTACATGTCACCATTTACTTAGTGTAAATTTAGAAAGCACACAATTATATGGTAGGAAATAGTGTAATTATTTTTAAGTGTCTCTTTGGAATTATGGACTGATAAAATGTTAATGCATATTTCCAACCTTTGATTTCCAAACTGGAAAATGTAGTTCTTTGAATAATTCTGCCCAATGATTCTAACTCTACTACTCTTTCTGTTAACTGAAATTCTCTAAACAAAGCACATCCCTCAAAGGAAAAAGGAATAAAAAAAGACTTCAGCTTTTAAAATGTCTCCACCATCTTTTAACAGGAATGTGAGTTTCCTAGTAATTAAACAAATCTTTATCTATTCATTAACCAAGACAATAAAGTGCTTTGAACAAGGTTTAATCTTGTTAATGGTTATTCTTATAATTAACTTATTGTGTTAATCATGGTAATGTGTAAGAAAAATTCATACAAAGAAAAACCATGATTGTTTTTACAAAGTTATAGTACTCAGTAGGCATTCTATTTATATTAAATACTATCAAATTATATTGAAGTCATTTGTAGACAAATTCACTAATTCCAAACTTAGTCAAAGTTTAGAAAAGCATCTCTATATACTCCCAGTCAAACCTATTCACTCAGGTTCATTCTTCATTCTTATTATATCAGTGCTAATACTAGACCAACTATTTTGTAAGCATGTAAACCCGCTTCCGTTGAAAAAGTCAGTCCACAAACGTCTTCAAAGATGAAATTTCTCAATGCATAGCAATGATGAAAAGGTCAAAGTCCATCACAAAATAGGGAGATTTCATCTTGGAGTGTTTGTCTGAGAAATTGAAAAGTCCCTCCTGATGGAGATGCTTTGTCAGGGATGCAGGATTACTGACTGGGATATTGACAATGGTGGGATATTGACAATATGTGGAAATTTGCTGTACTAAGACAAAGGTTGGTTTTCCTTTGAAGATTTTTTGTGTATGATATATTTTAAAGTAGCAAAACCATAGCATGTCTGGGGTTCATGTGAAGAGATCAATATTCTGATCTTTCAAACTGAGAATGATGAGTATGCCACATAGGCACAGTTCTGTAATCTACCAATAATGATCCTTGCCTTTCCTAAATAGTTAGTATTATAAGAAATTACTTTCATGGATTATAGAGGGGAAACTGCTGGTGAGATGGACCTGATTGAGTTTATCTGCTGATTGTTCCTGGGTTCTTGTGTGGTTTTTCTTTTGGCTTTGTGAGCAATTTTTTTGCTGCAGATAGAAATCAGAGACTATTCATAAAATGAAGATTGCAGAGGGAGGGAAAAAAGGAAACATCTTCCTTTCTACAATAGGCAAATTTGAATAAAAAATAGATTAATTATACAATAACTGATTTGGGTTAACTAATTCATAGTAGTATAATTAACTAAGTAATGATAGTAAATAGTGAGACCTAACCTGACTGCTGATGAGTACATACCATTTTTCAGATATGGGTTTTTTTTATTTTTTACTGGATCTATATTTTCATTAGGGCTGCTAGGTGGCGCAATGTATCTAGTGTTAGTCAAGAAGACTCATCTTCCTGAGTTCAAATCTGACTTCAGACACTTACTAGCTTTATGACTCTGGGCAAGTCACTTAACACTGTTTTCCTCCATTTCCTCATCTGTAAAATGAGCTGAAGGAGGAAATGGCAAACCACTCAAGTATCTTTGCCCCCTAAAATAAATAAGGAGATAAATAAATAACATGTGATCATATAGAGTCAGATACAAATAGAAAATGCATTGCATACATTGTTGTATTAAATGCTTAGAAGACCTTAAGAAAATGTACGTGCACTGAGATATCTATGTTAAAAAAAAAAAAGTAAATTGAAAGGAGAGCTGAAACATTGTTGTTTCATTATTAGCAAGAAAAAGGACAGGAGGGGAGATGAAGAGTGGATAGGGAGAAGGAGGGGAAGAATGAGGGGGATGAGAATAGTAGATGTGGTACTAGAGATTTTAATGCGCACTATACGTTTCAGACTTCTGCCTTCCATGAGTATATTTTTCACTTTTGTTTCCTTTAGAAGAGTATTAACGACATTTCACAGGGGATAAAAAACCTAAATGTTCTGAAAAGAGTACATGGAAAATGAGTTTATTGAATGAAGGTAGTGAAGTAAGTGAGACTTCTGAATTTTTGGTAATAAAGGACTGGGATTTTGGAAGCCTAAAAAAGACTTGTACTTTGTAGAATGTGGTAAGAATATAAAGGCTATTTTATTAGCTATGTGCAAGGTGAGCTTAGTTCTTAACACAAAGAAGCTAATGTTTCATAAAGTATCAATGAGGTTTGATACTTAATATCATTAGAAGCCTAAAGGGGCACAAAGAATTCAATGAATCTGGAAACAAGAGTAACCATTTAATACAAGCAGGCAAGCCTTTTTTTCTTTCCCTTTTCAGTCACATCAGGTCAAGAGTTTGGGGACAAAATATAGAGAAATCTTCAATTCTTTGAAATATCATTGTGTTGAATAAACTCTTCACAGTATCCATTTTTAAGAATTAAATCACCTTGATAATGAATGTTAACCTTTCTTTTAGTTGAAAAGTCTTTTAAGCTGGCTTTAAAAAAAATTTCACTAGCTTTTGATTGTTTCAGTTGCAAAATAATTTAGCAATAGAATGTATAAACTGGAAAGTTGTAATTAAATAGTACTTCAAGCAAGGCAGCATATGACAGGAAGAAGGGGAAAGGAGGTGAGAAATGCTTTTTTTTTTTCATTCACACTAAGGGAAAGGGAAGGAGAAAGGGAGAGAGGGAGGGAGGAAGAGAGAGAGAGAGATCCACTCTCCACTTGTGTAACTAAGAATCCTCCCTAAGAGGATGAGTGTGAATTTTATAGTATCTCTTTGGTCTGATGAGATGTATACTTTGCTTTAGCTAGGAAACGATAAAATGCTCTGTGACTGAATCCCAAAATTGCTATGGATTTCCATAAGCAGATCTCAGGTTACAGTCAAGAATAAAGAAGACAGAGAGGTTGGAGTTCTCCTTTCCAGTAAATTAATCAAGTACCTAAAGAACAATAATACACTTCCTGAAGGCTTTCCACCCCCTGTTTGAGGTAGTTGGGTGGTTTCTATGACTGTAAATACAGTGAGCAACAGAAAACTGGACATTTAATCAGGGAAGGGATGGAGTTGCCACAATATACCAACAGACATTTTTGGGTTTTTACCTAACAGATTTTCAAAATGGCATCTGTAAAAGACAATTACACATTTAGATTAGAATTTTTACAATAAAATACTATTTTTAAAAGATTATTCTCAGTATCATTCATCAGCTCTTTAAAATGTATATTAATGTATATTTAGATATATATCAATATCTATATCCATATCTACATGCCTACATCTCTATGTCTGTCTGTCTACATAGCTTTATCTGTATATCTATGTCCTTATCAGTATTTATGTCTGCTTCTGTCTCTTTGTTTCTGTATCTAGTCAGAGTGTCAGTAAACATTTAAGCACTTACTATGTGCTATGAACTGTGCTAAGCTCTGATGATACAAAATATGTTTCCTACTTTCAAGGACCTCACAATCTAATCTAAAAGATATCTGTTTCTATGTCTATGTCTATATCCATCTCTCCACATGTCTAGAATATTAGATTGCCACTACAAAAGGAACTACAATTGCTGAAAAACCGGGCCATGGTCAACTCATTAAATGGGTTCCTCTAGCACTTTAACCATAACTGCCAGCATACCATTTAAAGGAGCTAGTACTAACTTTACAATATTAAGTAAAAGTTAAGAAGGTCTTTCTTGCATTTAGGGAAGACTCCCTGTGGACAAACTCTTAGAAAGACCTGAATAAAAGTCCTCTAGGATAGGCAGGCATAGATGGGCCCTGATCTACATCACCAGAAGGAAAATCTAGGTGGATGATATCACAGACCAATCGGAATATTTGAAAATACTTTATGACCTTTGGAAAATCACTTTGCCTAGCTGGATTTTAGTTCTCTCATTTTTTAAATGACCCGTTGAGCTAGACGGTCTTAGAGGTCACTTCCAGCTTTAGAGATATGATCAAACTCTAACCCTACATGCTATACATCTCATTGATCCTAGAAGCCTATGATATTAATAACAATGGCTGGCATTTCCATAGCACTTTAAGATTTCCAAAGAATTTTTACACATCTTCCTAGAAATCAAACCATTATTGATATCTAAATTACATAAATCTCTCTAATAAACCTCAGAAATCATGCAATAGCAGATCTCAGTGTATATGATAATTAACGTAGGTACAAAATGGTGAGATTTGATTTTAGATGCATTTAGAAGCAATGAATATGACAATACAATATTAGAATGCTGACAACTGTTGGAATGTTCTAATCATAATTCTATTGTTTTGTTCCTGGGGTCTTGGGTGAATCATTTCAATTGTCGAGGCTTCAGTTGCAGTTGCTGTTGCTGTTTTTACCTTAAAACAAGAGAGTGAGATTAGTTAACTTTTAACTTTCCTTCCAGAGGTAAATCCTGGGATTCTAGAATTAATCAAATATATTAATCATGAGTATTATAACATATTAATATTTTCCTAAGATTTTAACCCTCAATTCTGTGTATTCACCTTGCATTACCTGCACAGAATCCTTATCATATAGAAATAGATTATGTATTTGTAACATCAAATAACTACCATGGCTCTATTGCCAAATAATTGTTGTCTAGCCAAATAAATTACTCTTTTTAAAGGATAACTAATAAATCATAGTTTTTAAAGACCATCTTATCCTAACAATGCCACAAAATTTTTCCTATCTCATTAGAGTGTTTGGGATTAAAATTTCCCTCCTGTGGCCACTGACAAAAAAATTCATTGGCTAAGGATCAGCTTGCTAGTAAGAAACCTCTATGATGTTAGCTAGACTGATAGGAGACTCATTCTGTCTCAGGGACCATACTAAAGGATTTTCCAGCTTGATAGGACCTGTCTAAGCCTGCAGTCTACTGACATAACCATTGGGAAAGCTAACCATAATATATGGCAGGAACCATACTATAATATATAAGGTCCAATTTTCCCTCAGTTCAAGGTCAGAAGCCATCAAATAGACTTCCCACATGCACCCTCCCATCCCTTGTGTGTGTGTTGTGTGTGTGTGAGTGTATGTGTTGGTGATGATGGCAGTATTTACTTTATATTCATGGGCATGATAGTGAGCTGCCTGTACAAAGATGATTATGAATCATAGATTCAGAAGTACTCTATTCCAACTCCTTCATTTTTGTTGATGAGACTAATGAGGCTCAAAGAGGTAAAAATAGTTGCCCAAGGACACATAGGCAATACCAAGTGACATGGTTGGGATTTGAACCAAATTTTCCAGATCTCAGTACCATGTTTTTGTTTGTTTGTTTTTTGGTGGGGGATTTAACTGTATCTTAGCCACGGACACCTTAAAATACATTTAGCTCTTTCTACTAATTAATAGTAGTAAGATTTTCCTATTCCATTAAAATACATTAATTCCATTAAAATTATATTAACAGTACAGCATGCTATAAGCTTTTGGAGATATGTTAACCAGCTAACAAACTGCTCTTTATTCAACAGGAGAAAAAAGAGACTCCAGACATTGGATTTTTTTTCCCCATAAGATATTTTTGCAATGGCAAGAGAAAGGGAAGAAGACCCCTAGCACCTTGGGTAGGACATGTACGAGAATGACACATAGATTAAGTAGCCACATAGATTTGGTAGGGACTTTATTAGAGAGAAGAATGAAGGTATTATGATAAGTGGTAATAGAACTTAGTGGTATCAAGTCCCTCTCTGTCGTCAAGAGGTTAAATAAACTTGATCACCAGGAACATTGACAATTATATTAGTGTGTTTACATTTTAATAATGTAATAATGGCTTTTAATAATGACTTAAAAATCAAGCAACTCCCAAGCTGCAGGTTAATTTTGATATATATGTACCTCTAAGCAGTAAATTATGGGGATCTCTACCCTAATTCCACACCCTATTCCACCTACCCCCTCCCCCACAGTATCTAATAACTTATTCAGTTGTAATTAGACAACAGATTATTTTTTTACCACCCAATAAAAGCAGTATCCACTTTAGTATGTTCATATAGATCAAACATGATTTTTCTTAAAATTTAGAACAGATGATGTCCACCAGTTAGATCAATATATTCCCCCTAAATATCGTAAGGGTGTGTGTGTTTGTGTGAGTGTGTGTGCATGTCCATATTTTTTTTTTTAATAAACCAGATAACATGTAACAGAATTTAGAATAAAAACACTCAGATTGACATTTAAACTCCATGAGGTAGTTATACCCTCAATGATGCACATTACAGTCCATCTATGGCTGCTCATTCTATGTCACTCTTGTACATGTCCTACCCAAGGTGCTAGGGGCCTTCCTCCTTTTCTCTTGCCATTGCAAAAACATCTTATAGGAAAAATAAATCCAAAATGTCTGGAGTCTTTTTTTTCTCCTGTTGAAAAAAGAGCAGTTTGTTAGCTGGTTAACATATCTCCAAAAGCTTATAGCATGCTGTATTGTTCATATATTTTTTAGTGGAATTAATGTATATTTCATGGAATGGGAAAATCTTTCCCATCCATTAAAAGGCCTATGTGACCTCCTTAAGTCCCATGTAAGCATGGGTTACATGAGTTTGAGTCACACGAAGGCTGTGGTGAGAGAAGCTTGCTGAAAGGGTGGAACAGGAAGAGGCAGAGCTGGAGCAGAGCTGAGAGGAATTTAGGAAGACTAGTCAGAGCTGGGAATGGCAGAGAAAGCAGTTAGCTAACTGTGAGGGAGAGAAGGGGATTTTGCTTAGGGGAACCTGTCTGTGGGAAGACCTGAAAATGTGTATAGACTTTTTGGTTACTATGATGGATTTCTTTGTTGCTTTGATAGATTTGGTTTTCTGGTGTTGGGATATGGCTTTATGGTGTTTGAATAAGTGTTTTGCTTTTGTCCTCCATGGGGAGAGTGTTGTATTTTGCAGTTCATAGTCATTGTTGGTGCTATGAATATTGCCTTGCTGATACACATGCACTGGCCAGGAAAGCGCTTAGAACAGTCCTTGGTGAAGCCTCCCTTCCAAAGCAAGTGATGAGAAAATAGATCCATATGTCACAGAACACCAGATACATATTGTATTGAGTTGAAATCTGAGAATGGAGTAAAGACTGAAGTTGGTGAACAGGTTTGCTGATTCCAGGTAGGGTATCTAAGCCAGCATTTGATAAGAGGAATCTTGCTTTTGTTTCTGTTTTTACATTCATATTTTAATATTTATTTTTGCATTTAATTTTAAAATGAGATTTCATGACACAATTCCAGAGAACATATCTGGATCAGAACATATCCTACGTAGATTTGTACTCTGTCATCTGTATTTGCTTTTGAGAATACTATATTTCTGGGAGTGTGTGTGGCGGGGGAGAAGCAGGTCCAATTTCTAAAGAGTTAATAATTGACTTCTCTTTAGGGGGAGATAGCAACTCCATTCCTGTCAAGTTCACAAATGGCTAAGAGCATCCTGTAATACTATACCATCCAGAGAATTTCTGCTTATCAGATAACTGAAATTTCAAAGAAAACCCAAACAATTGCAAATATAAATGATTACCCAAGTGAAAAGTAATTACTTTGGAGGAGGAAAATATAGCTTAGGAAAACTATTCATCAGGAAGTGGAAAGAAATAGAATGTTTAAAACTTTAAGCAATGAATGATGGAGGAAAACAATGTCCAGTATATCTGCAAACAAGAAAAAAAATCTCCATTTAAATGCTGGTGAGCATATTACTGATAAATCATTTCACATTCACATATATGCGTTTTTACAAATTTAAAATCAAATTCAATTCAGCAAACATTTATTAAATGTTTACTACTATCTGATTTCAGAATCAGATGACTTAGCTTTAAATCATGTCTTTGATGGATACTGCCTATGTGACACCAGCCAAGTCACCTAAACTTTGTTCTGGGCAAGTCTCAAAGACCACATATTACAAAGGAATAGGCTATCTGTAACAGTGACAGTAGTTTCTCTACCAAGGATTATGCAAATAAGTCAATAAACACAAATGAATGGCTAACGCTTATATAGTACCTATTACATACAACAGCTCTAGAAATTAGATCTTTTTTTTTTTATCATTCTCCATGAAGAAACTGAGGCAAACAGAAGTTAAGTGACTTGCCCATGTTTTCATAACAAGTGTCTGAAGCTTGATTTGAACTCAGGTCTTCCTGACTCTAGAACCAGAACTCCATGTATTGCGTCTAGCTAAATAGATGAGTGAACTGATCAATGGATATTCAAAATAGTGCCAAGATTTACAGATATAAACACAAGAAAGAAAACATGTGTCTATTTACTATGTATATATCTGCATAGAACCTCTAGCAAATAATAAGGGAGTAGTCTTCAGGTATCTCACATTGTATTGGATGAACACATCAAGTATGCAGATAAGTAAACAAAACTATATACAAGGCAATATAAAGTAATTTCAAGAATGAGAGAATGCTAACTACAATGAGAAGGGCCTCATGTAGGATATATCATCTATGCATCATACTTTCAAGGCAGCTAGGGATTGAAATAGGCATAGGTGTTGATGGGATCTACCTATCCAGACACAGGAGACTATCAATGACTAGACACAGAGGCAGGAAAAGAATGACCTACAAAAGAGAAAGCAATTGGGTCTATTTGGTTGGAGCAGGATGCAGAAAAGATAGTTATATGAAATAAATTTGGATGAGCAGATGGAAGCCAGATCAAGTAGAGTTTTAAATGTACAAATGGTTAGATATGTGGCCATTAATAAAAGCCAATTTTTACCCATGATACATCTACTGAAATGTTCTCTTTCCATCTCTCTACTTTCTATGGTCCATGAAACAAATATATATAACACAGTTATATTTTATCCAAAGTCTGTCAGAACAAAATTATTGATGAACAATCGTTCCTGCTTGGAGAGACATCCACATAAATAATTTCCCCTTGTTAATGGAAATTCTCACCAAACAAGGAAATTTGCACTGCTGCTTCTGCTTTGTGGACCCACTCTTCTGAATGGTGAATACCTCTTTGGAGAGACTACTGTTTCAGACAAATGAATATCAGTCACACTTCTTTTCACTTCCTCTGGTCTGGCTGTGGCTTCCTTAGCATTTTCTTAATCCCAGGACTCTTCCCTCCCTTATGTCTCATCCTACCTTCCCCTTCTAGTACTAGAATCATGATATAAATAAATTAACTGTACTATTGTTTCTGAATGGCATGTGTCAATCTACCTCCCTTACCAGGGACTTTGACTTGGCTTTTCTACTACTGGATCCTGTAGGAGAAGGTTACAAGAGAAATGGAAAAAGAGGGAGGATTTGAGCCAAAAGAGAAGGAAATTCTATAGGTGACATGGAAGGGTTTGAATTAGTAAAATAACTGATAGATTTAAACTTAGGAGGAGTAATTTGGAGACATTTTTGGAAAAATTAAGGAAGTTTGAAGGAAAATAATCTCAAGTCTTAAACACTAATTCAGATTTTAGTTCATCCAAAGAAAGTATGATTAAGAGAAATTAAGAATATAAAAATGATGAAGAATTAGATATAGAACCTAAAGAAGGAAACTCAAGAAGGAAACCTAGAAAGTAGAAGGCAAGAAAATGGCAGCTAATGACGAGAAGGTAAGTAGAACAGGTACAAGATAAATTAAATGTATAGAGTCAATTTTGGGGTGGGACAAATGGAAAAACCAGATTAGCTCTAGTCTCAGAGAGGTAGATGTGACTGCAACTCTTGAACTGTTCTTATTAACAGGCAAAAGAAGTTCAGTGTTACATTATTAAAAGGTGACAAACATAAACATTGTACTAGGGTTAGGGTTGCAGTGTAAACACTTACAATTAAGTTTTTTTTTTTTAATTTTTCATGCTAAAAACTCACTCATTGTAAAGAATGTGGCTTGCATCAAGTGCATACTTGTGACACAGCCAAGTGATTATTATGTGTGTTCCAAGTTTAGAATAATTATCATGCTAGAGGACATAAAAGAACTCAAAGAATATCCCATCCTTTCTTCAGGTTGATCTGGAGATTGAAATGCCCCAAAATACATCGAATCAAGGCTCAATATGAGGGGAAAGAGGCTATGAGGTAGAGGAAGGGAGATCTGAGTCCTGTCAGGGAGATCTGAGTCTCGTCAAGATGATGGTAAATAGGTTAAAAATTGAAGAAATGGAGGGATATGTTCAGTTTGCCTATTCAAACTTAAAAAGAAATTTGAGAATCTTCATGAAAAGCTGGGCTCAGAGAAAAAAATAAACAAATGAGTAACTTGTCCTTAAATGATCTAATAGATCCAGATAAGCTCTCAGTTAAAAGTTCAGTCGGTAAAGGTCAGAGAAAGAAAAAAGTATAGGTGGTGATTCTCTGCTATGTGGTGGTGTTGGTGCTAGGGTCGGGATGGGTGGGTACTGAGGAAGTTACTTGTTGATCTGATAACAGAGAGTTCTATTGTCTTTCTGGGGCATGTTTTCAAGACAACCCAGAACCTTCCAAGATTTAGCAAAATAAATGACAAGTGCCTACTTCTGGTGATTAACATGGATGAAAATAACATTCCCAAAAGGAAACTTCAAAAAAATGTTTAAAAATGTTGTTTATGAATATTAAGTCTTTGGCAAACATGGAGCATTTATCAACCAACCTAGATTTTAAAGAGAAATGTCAAGAAGATGAAATTAATGCCAAGCATCCAAGAATGAAGATAAGAATATGGCTCTGTATTCTAAAAAAAAAAAAAAAAATCACTCAGGAATGCTATAATGCCAAAATAAGCTAAGGCTTTTATGGGAACTAAAGGGAATGCGAAAAGAATTTTTGTTTTTTTTTTTGTTTGTTTGTTTTATCATGTCTGGAGTCACAGTGTGGGACATTAGACAGAGATCTGGCTTAAAGTCAGAAGATCTGGATTCGAATCCTACTTCTGACCCATATAGGCTACTCAGTACTCTCAGTAACTCTCTAAGATAATAACTGAAAGAGATATTACAGACCTCCATTTAGAGAGGGAAATTCTATATCTGGTAGCTCCCATAGCAATGAAATCATAGGGGCCATGTCCTATCCTTATTAGGAGAAAAGGAAAAAGAATAGAAAAGATTGTACCTTTCCTTGAAGTAGATTAGATGATGATAACTGAACAGAGAAAAGAAGACCTATCCAGTTTTATTTTGCTTCTGCTTTCTCTGCCAAGGAAATACACTGGTATGTCAGAATAAAAATTACTCATAGGGTGTTGATACCCAAGAAAACTGATTAGATAACATGACAGCATTTAACTGCCCTTGATAAATTCAGTCATCTGTCCAGATGAACTACATCTACACATGCCGCTAGCAGGTGTGATTTATGAGTCATCGTCAGTGACATCTGCTAGATCATGGAAAATGGGAAATGTATAACAAGAATGGAGAAGGGCTAATGTTCTCCTAAGTTTCACAAAAGGAAAGAGAGCAGAGCCTTCAAAGTATAATCCGCGATTGTTACTTTGATTCTTGTGAAAGTTCTAGAAAGATGACTAAGGAGATGGTTGATGAACATCAAGAATGAGAAGCAGTAATTACAAAGAGCCAATGTGACTTCAAGAGGGTTGGGACACACTTGACCAATCTCATTTCCTTTCTTGACAAGATTACCAAACCAGTATATTGGAGAAATGAAGGAGTCATTTCTGGGTTTAAATATAATTCACAGATCTCAGGAAAAGAATATTTGCTCTAGAGCTGAAAGAGACTTCAGAGGTCATCTAGTCCAAAGTTATTATTTTAAAGAGGAGGAAAATGAGGGGGAAAGGTGAGATGTCTCCCAATAATCCCATGGATTACATCCTTTCCTTCAGGAGGGAGAAAACTGTTAGAATGATAAGAGGTATCTAGTGAAGTAATCCAAGGATCTGAACTTGACTTTGTCCTGCTGAACATTTTTATCAATGATTTTGATAAAGGCATGTATGGGATACCCATGAAATTTACAGAAGTTTCAACGTGTATATGTGGGGGGAGGGGTAGAGTAGCTTTTATACTGAATGCTAATTGGGATCTAAAAGGATCATGGCAGGCTAGCTTTGAGTTGAATCTATTAAGATGGGGTTCAATGGGGATAGATACCTTTTATTTGTGGACAAAAATAAAATCAACTTCACAAGTATAAGATGGGCAGAGATAACTGTTCTGATAAAAATAATAATAAAAATATGGAAGCATTGGTGGACACAAGTTTTCCATAACGTGTGATATGGGAGCCAACAAAACCTACTGTGAGCTTGGAAAGTGTTGAAAGCTATATTCTCCAAGATTAATGAGACTGTAACAATTAGAGCTATATAGAAGTAGAATTTGCTGCCTCAGAGGTGGTGGGTCTCTCCTCCATGGAAATACTCAAACAGAAGCTAGATGACCACTCATTGAGTATGTTAGAGGCTACTAAGTGACAGAGTGGGTAATAATACCAGATGTGGATTCAGGAAGACCTCAGTTCAAATCTGATCTCAGATACTTATTAGCCCTGTGACACTAGACAAGTCACTTTAACCTCTCTTGGCTTCAGTTTCTTTAGCTGTAAAATGGGAATACTGATAGCACTTATTAAGGATTAATGCAATGATAAATATTTGTAAAGTACTTTAAAAATTTTAAAGTTCCAGATAAATATTGTTTGCTTGTCTTCTGTTGCTGCTTTGACATGTGTGTTGACCTAGACAGCTGCTGAGGACCCTGCCAGCTCTCAAATTTTGAGTTTTTGTGACTAGCAATAGCTCATGTGGAAGAAATCACATGCTAAAGTCTAACATTCCTCTGACTTTTGAAGCATAATAGAAATGCTAATAATCTCAAGGAAACACAACATTGACTCATAGCTGTTAGACTCAGGAAGCAAAGCTCACTTAACATTTTTAAACTTCACATCTGGTTGATTTTTACTGAGTTTAGTTATTCCAGTTATCCCTGATTACTTAGAAGTTCTACATCATCACTGACTTTGTTTTCTCTATTTTTTCTTATTCTTTGGAGTTGGGGAGGTATTGATTCAATAACACGACAAGTTATGAGTCACTGGGTGGAATTAAAAATGACTGGCAGGTAGTATGAAGGACTAGGTATGGAATTTAACCAAGTATGCCCATTTTGTACATGGATGGAAACTCAAACCCTAGGCCTCTTTTCAGTGAAATAATTGATTTTTATTTTCAAATGTTACTACAAAGGAGAGTTCATTAGTGCTGACCATGCCACTATACTGCTCAAAAGACCCCTTTATTTCTTCTGGATAAAATGCAAATTCCTCAGCTTCACATTTAAAGTCCTTCACCTTCTAATTTCAACCTATACTCCCTTTCTCCCTCCACATAGTCTCTAGATTTTAGGCAAATTGGCCTAATTGACATTCCTTGAACTGGCTGCTCAATCTCCTGCCAACCTGTTTTTGCATAGATTATTCTAATGTCCCTAATTCACTCTTCATTGCCACTTCTTAAAATCCACAGGTGGCTTCATATCTCAGCTCATGGTGCCACTCTCTATGGGAAAACTTTCCCGAACCTATTAATCCTCAGTGATGTATGTGTGTGTGTATTTATTACACACATATTATGTATGCATATATCTTATATATATATAGTATATACATATATACATATATATTATACACATATGTACACACACAAACACATATATATGGAGAGAGACAGACAGAGAGGCAGAGACAGAAAGACAGACAGAGAGAAAGAGAAGGGGGGGATTTACTTGTGTGTTTATATTTTTATATCTCACTAAAATGATGTAATCTCCTTGAGGACAGGGATATGTGATATGTTGTGGTTGTTGTGGCTTCTGCTTCTGTTCTGGCTGTTGCTAAGTCATGATGGTATCACTCATGCCCACCACAATGCCTTCTATAAGACATTTTGGATATTAAGGTATTTTAGGATGCTGGGATCATAGATCAAGAATTGGAAGGGAAATTAAAGGTCATGTAGTCCAATAACTTTGTTTTAAAGATGAGGAAACTGAGATTGAGGTGGGTTATGTGACTTTTCCAAGGTCCCACAGTGCCAGAACCGAAATTTGAACTCAAGTCCTGGTGACTCCAACTCCAGTGGTCTTTCTACTACATTGAATATTAAATCTTAAACATTTTTAGGTATAGGGTTAGTTTTCTTGTTTTTGTAACATACTCAGGAAAATGTTTGTCCCATAGTAGGTACTTAAATAAATAATTGCTCATTCAAAAGAAAAAAGAAAGAAAGAAAAGAACAGGAGGCAGAATATAGTCCTGTATTTTAGAAATATTTAAATGAGGGATAGAAAGAATAAAGTAATTTTGTTCTAATAATAATTCTCCTTAAAAGGTGATGACACTATACCATAGCAAATCTCACAGTTGAATGGGCAATGCAATATTTAATACAAATTAAAATAAAATAATATAAAATGAAATCCAAAAAATTTCATGCACCCAACTTTGGATTTAATTACTATGTTTCTCACCAGTGAGAACAACTTCATATTATAATTGAAGTAGAGCTGGCAGAGATTTAAGAAATTTCCTTGTCCAACCTCTGCATTTTACAGATAAGGAAACTGAGGTCCAATGATCTTAAGTCACTTGTCTGAGGTAGCACGGGGCACTCATTAGACATAAAATAGTATGGAATAATTTGTAATGAGGTTGGCTTTCATGTTTCTTGTTTAATACATCTCCCAAGAATCTCATTCTAAAATAGTTTTACCTTTGATGAAATTATGTGATATAGATCCTGAAAACGTTCTAGAGTGATTTTGGCATATTTGGCTACCCTTTTTAACAGATACCCTTTTCTTTTAAAAGTGTAGTTAGTTTAGTAATATGTCCTGATGAGTTTTAAGAATAGATTTAAATTTATTTTAGTTATTTATCACTGATTAAATCTCTTTTTGGTTCTGGATTAAATGAGCAAACACATAAACTCATGTCAAGGAACTTAGGTTCTCAAATGTTAGAATAGTGTTTCAGTGAAATCTACTATGCGTGGATTTCTTTTCTTGAAGAAAGTCATCTTTCCATGGGGAGTGACTCGTGTAAGGGTATTGTAAGCATAAAAAACGAAACCTTTAGAAAGCCATTAGGATATGGGAGCATAGCCTTATAAAGTCAATGAAAGACCGAGTGGGTGATCCACTGATGATGTTGGCTAGCTGTAAGTGGAAGGAAGCACAGAAGAAAGTAATGAGAGTGGGTGAAGGGAAACTAAAGGGAACAAATTCATCGTCTGATAACATTGATTCAGTTCTTATGGTTTGAAAAAGGGCTTCGATTAGAGAATGGGAGGAGAGGAGATAGGAGAAGAGGCTGAATGATTCAGAACTGAGAGTGACTCACACGTGGAAGCCAAAGGGGAATGAACATCTGGGCGCCAACATCAACATGGCCAATAAGATGTCAATAATTTATCTCTGGGACTGGGATTAAACTAACAGGAAAAAAAAAAGACTTTTAAATCAAAGCTATGAAGTAAAGACAGAGATTGTATCTCAGTGACAGTGGAATAAGGCAAAAAGTTCATTTGTATCTCAGTAATTGATAATAATAAGCATTTATATGGCGCTTTAAAGTTTGCAAAGTGCTTTACAAATATTATCTCATTTCATCCTCACAACAGTCCTGGAAGGTAACCTACCCTCTGTTAATTCTTCTCTATGTATCTTGCACATAACTTGTTTGTCCACGTTTGTTTGTTGTTGCCCTCATTAAATTGAATGGGGTATTCAGAGAGGACTAGCGCTGCTGGGCAGAGGGCTTGCTGAGCCCTTTTCAGGACTGCTTATCCACATTTGGTGTCCACTTTTCTCTCAACTCTGACCTGTGGTTCCAAAATGTCATAGCCTGTGCACAACCCACACCCCAGTAAAGCATTTCAGATAGTCTAAATCAGGGTAAGGATAACTGATAGACCTCAGACCTGATGGTGAATAAGACAGATATCTACTCTGAACATGTGAACACTTTTTCTGGCTGAATGAGCAAACGAGAATAATTTATTCCAACAAACACGCAGGGTTGTTCAGACGTTAAAAACACTAAGGTCATCCATTGTATCCTGAAGCATCATTAGTCATCTTAACTTTTGTCTTGCTATTGGACTGTTCCAGTCAGGTAGTTTTAAAGCTGCCGCCTCTCTCTTCTGGCTGTGCAGTCAGCAGAAAGAATAATGTAATAGGAAAGCACAGGATGCCTTCTCCAAGAAGCAGGTCTGTGGCATTTCTCACATGGCAGCCTGTTTCTTGAGTGATCTGGGCATGCTTAAATACACTTGCAAGTGTTGTTATTATACAGCACTTTTTTACAGACAAGGGAACTGAGGCAAATGGAGAGGAAGCACTAGACTTAAGAAGGTAGGTGTGACACGAAGGGAGCAGGGGAATCAAGAAGTCCACCATTCCAAGGCATGGGGCACATCTAGTGAAAATGCTCAGTTTAGCCAGTATAAAGTCAGAAAGAAAATGTGACATATCATGCATGAAGAACATAAAGGAAACTAATTTAATTAGAGGGGAACAATCAATGTGCAATATCCCTGGGGAGAAAAATATTCAATAAACAATAAGTCTGAAAAGATAAATTAGTTGCAAATAGTGGGGATAGGCTATAGAAAACTAGGTGGTACAGTAGATAGAGTGTTCAACCTAAAGTCAGGAAGAAGAGTTCAAATCTAGCTTCAGAAACTCGCTAGCTGTGTGATCTTGGGCAAGTTGTTTGATTTTTATCTGATTTAGTATCTTTAGCTATAAAATGAGAATAATGATAGTGCCTAACTCACAGTGTTGTGAGGGGGAAAATGAGATATTTGGAAAGGACTTTGTAAACCTTAAAGTGCTATATAAATGCCATTGCACTTTATTGAGTCCAAGAATGACATGGACAGTCCTTTAAGACAGTTATTTTGGAAGTTGGATAGAAATTCATTTGAAAAGGGCAGAGACAAAACCAGGAGACCAAACATTAGGCCATTTCAATAGTTCAGGTCTTCACGTCTATCCATTGAGGTTGTACCTTGGTAATACCAATCCCAAGTATCCTCAGTTTTCTCTGACGGAAATAATGGTTCACTAAGCAGAAACAAACCAAGAAAGTCTCATGGTACCTTTAAAGGTCTCTTTTTAGTATTTCTATTGCACAAAAAATTGCAAACTATGGCAGAAGACTTCTAAATGTCCACTCTAGTTCCTCAAGGAACTAATGTCCTAATGTTGACAAGCAAGGAAATCCTTCCAATTAAAAAAAAAAAAACTAGATGAAACATATATTTCTTTCTAAATGGTCATTTTTGATGAATCTAATCTCAATGAGGAGAGCATGACCAGAGAGGCAGGTGCCTCGACTCCTGAATGAGATAACCAATTGAGGTCATTTATTGGGACAGTCAAACAAGAATTTATACAATCCCACACAAACTAGTCATTTGTTTTCATGTAGGTTAGCATCCTCCACCAAATTCCTTCCAAGATGCTTCATGCTGGTGGGGTGAAATCTCAGCTATTTTGCAAGAGAAGTGTTAAATCTCACAAGCCTTATTAAACTGAAAAGACTTTGAATAACCTACTGAGGATGGATTGTACCTAAGAACTGTTCAGAAAGAACCATCATCAATTTGGCCACAGAGTGATGAACTTTTGTCAGTAAAAACTTTCCCTCAAAGGCTTCCCATTGAACTGTAGACAAGTCTTTGCTGGTAGAGGAGATGACAATACTTAAGGAACCACAGACGGTTTTTTTCATAATACATCATAACAAAATGAAATTCCTTGAATTCCATAGTTCTTCTAGTATATTCATATTCTAGAACATTTTTTCTCATGAGTCATTTAAATAAACAAATCTGAAGCAATTACCAAAAGTATTGAATGATCACATACATACAAGCTTAGAATAATTAGAATTAGAAACTATATGTGTGTGTGTGTGTGTATGTGTGTGTATAATTTTTCTAAATTTACAGACCCTGAATTTTGCTGGCTAAAAGGAGAACTGGAACTAAATGTTGAAATGACTAAGCTAGTCATTAACTGAACTTACCCAACTAGATAGTTTTGGATAAAAAGAAAGTGCTGTCATTTCAATATTTTCTCCTCAAAGAGCCAATGTTAATCAATAAAGTTGTATATTTGCCAAATACTATATATGCATTACCTTGGAAATAACTAGATGGTTAAATTGTTATGAAAGCTTATCATTTGGGAAATGAATTACATTAAACATTTAGATTTTAATGATGATCAATTTCTAGAATCTAAGTCATGAGCTCAGTTTGTTTAGAATTCATTTAAAGGGATGCACACATGCGCGCACGCACACACACACACACACACCTATTTATGTTCCTTCTGAGCTACAAAATCCATATGCTTATGGAAAGAAAATTTTTTCCTTAATACGTATGAAAGATTGATGCTATCAGCTTCCCAGTAAATGGAAATGCCATTAGAAGACAGTCATAAGTAGAAAATAAGTAATATTTATGTGGCTTTATGTAGTACTAGCTGTACTATTGTTGATAGGTTCATTACCCATATTGATTGTTTTATTTCCCCAGCTCTGTGACAGATACTAATTGATTAATGATTTTATTCAGTGAGTTTTTTTTTCTCTTTGATATCTTTGCATCTGCACACTGTAAGATTTCATGCATACTTTATGAGATTTTTTTCCCAGTGGGCAGAGGGAAGCAGAAGAAAAAAATGTTAATTGAAAAATATAAAATGTATCTGTAACAGTGGATTTCAACCTGAAATACACACACACACACATATACACATATATACATAAAAAGGTATATGTGTGTATATATACATATATGTGTGAAGACATATGTATATATTATAAGTGTATGTATGAAATGTTTGTGGCCATGTGTTCAGAATAAATTATATTTTAACAGCAGATTCCCTGAATCTTTATCTCCCCCCCACAAAAAGTAAGATCACAAATCTTTCTCAGTGATCAAAAAAAATATCTATAACACTTATAAATGCATGTATAGGTTTCTGAGCATTTTTCTTTTTTACTCAGCTAAAATGTTGAACTGAGATTTATCATTCATGGATATGAATTGTATGTAGCACAGGTACTAAACACCATGAAATGAACTCTGAGGACTTCTCTGAACAAAAAATGACATTTAATGGTCTTCTGGCACTCCAGAAGGATTTGTAATCTTGCTCTGGTTATTTCCTCCCTTAATGCAGATCGCTGTCTGTTCATGTCTACTTATCCTGTACAGCTCTTGTCCATGTGTTCTCCAAAGTTCACCATGGAAGGGGCAGGGGATTCCCACCCAATTGCAACCCCTACAATTTTATATTTTTTGTCAATTAAATACAAATTAATAAATGTTAAAAAAAAAAAAAGGAAAATATTAAGGGCTATCCTATTGAAGTGAAATCTATGACTGCTTTTTTTAAAAAATCATGTTTGATGCTGATTTCATAAAATTATCAATAACAAATTGTCATAAGCTTTTCTCACAGGAACCATGTAAACATAGGTAATTCATAGGTTATCGTTTACATTTTATGGTTAAGTAAACTGAGAATTTGAAAGGTAAGATGATTTACCCATGATCAAATAACTAGTAAGTCTTTATAGTGGGATTTAAATTTAGGTCTCAACTCCAAATTTGGAATTTATTTACTACCTGATCTATCTCTCTATTAAACAGCAAATTGTTTGACGCCTCTCTGGCAATTCACTAGTCAGATGAAATCCACATAGTTGGTTACATATTTAATTACTTGATTTAACCAATTATCAGTTTCTTACTTTAGAGGAGATCTTATCCTGTTCTACCAGCTGGAAAAGCTGTCCAGCAAGTGTCAGTCCTTGCCATTGCTAGAAATCTTAGGATTTTAGAGTGGAATAAATCATCAAGTTCAATCCCTTTATTTTACAGAAGAAGAAAGCGGTGGGAACTGGGTCAATGACTTGTTCAGGGCCACAAAGAGAAGAAAGTAGTAGAGAACTAAGTTCTAAACCACTTTCTCTTCTGAATTCAAATCTTGGACTTTTCCCCATACATGGCATTTCTAAGGACATCATGCTCATACCTCATTTCCAGAGGTAAAAATGGAGTTGAGAACCACATAAGTATTTTAAAAATAAATGAGAGATGATTTTGTTTTATTTGACCACTTTAAAATTTAAGACCAAAGAACATAAAAGAGGTTTAAACTTAAAGTAAGTAATATATTATATGCTTTTGTTTTCATATAAAGGCCAATTAAGCAAGAGAAAAACAGTAAGGAGAAGGGGGAAGGAACATAGAGAAGTAGATGGAAAGGAAGGGAGGCAGAGATAGAGAAAAATGTAGAGAATCAGGATAGAAAAAAAGGGAAAGAAAGAGAGAGATATATAGAGAGAGGAGTGACAGGATGAGAGAGAGAGAGACAGACAGACAGACAGACAGAGGATAAAGAATCAGCAGCAGATGTCTTCCCCCCAGATGAACCTTGTACCTATACTCTATGTTTTGTATATGAGGGCATATTATAAGCTCAGGAGGGCAGGAACTGTTTCAATGTTAAAAAAAAATTCTCAGAAGCCATCCCAAATCCTAACATACACATTATGCACTTCATAAATGCTTATTGATACAAAAGTAGAGGGAAGGAGAGTGAGAGATAGAGCATAAGGCAGAAAAGATACAGAATAGAAGGAAAATGTTTGCTCTTTGGGGAAAAAAAAAAAGAAAAGATCGAGAGAATAAGCAGTAGAATGATATAAAGGAAGGTGGAAACTAGGAGGTCCAGAGTAGACCTGGGCACAGTAAGTAGTAGAAAGAAATCTTGGTAAATACATTACATAGTCCCTTGTCTTTTCAAACAGAACACAGGAATTCCTAACTTTTTGTGAGCTAAAATTTATATAACACTTTGGGATTTGCTAGATTTGAACTGAGGTCTTCTTGACTCCAGGTCCTGTTTCCTTTCTACTGTGACATCTAGCTTCCCCAAACATAGAATTTCCTTATATTTTAGCACGACTCAGTCTCAGTATATCATCTCCTCCATTTCAATAAATTCCAGTGGTTCCCTATTATCTCTAAGATCAAAGGAAAGCATCATTTGCTATTTAACAATGATGGAAACAGAGTCAAAATTTGTAGGTTCAGTTGTAGTGCTGGGATGACTTTTGATCTACCTTTCTATTTATTTGCCAGTACCAGATATTTTTCATAATTACTGCCTTATAATATAGTTTAAGATCTGGTACTGCTAAACCTCCTTCCTTTACATTTTTCCTCTTATTTGTTTTTTATATTCTTGAACTTCCAAATGAATTTTGTTTATTTTTCTAGCTCCATAATTTGTTTGATAATTTAATTGGGATGACATTGAATATATAGATTTAGTATGGAAAAATTGTCATTTTTATTATATTGGCTCTGCATACCCTTGATATTTCCTCATTTATTTAAACCTCATTTTGTTTGTGTACAATTTTTTTGTTCATAGAGATACTAGTTTTGTTTTGGTAGAAGTATTTCAAGGTATTTTATACTATCTAGAGTTACTTTAAATGGGATCTCTCTAGTTGTCTCTTCCTGCAGGATCCTTTTGGTGATATATAGGAATTCTGATGATTTATATGGGTTTACTTCATCTTCTGATACTTAAATTATTAATTATTTCAATTAACTTTTTGTTGAGTCCTTAGGATTTTCCAAATATACAATCATCTCATCTGCAAAAAGAGATAGTTTTATTATCTCATTCCCTATTCCGAGTCCATCTATTTCTTTTTCTTCTCTTTTTGCTATTGATAGGATTTCCAATACAACATTGAATAACACCGGTGACAGTGGACATCCTTGTTTCACACTTGATCTTACTGGGAAGGCATCTAGCTTATCCCCATTATAAATAATGTTTGAAAATGGTTTTAAGTATTTTTTTTATCAGTTCAAGTAAAAGCCCATTTATGTCAATATTTTCAAGTGTTTTAATAGAAATGAGTTTTGTTCTTTAGCAAATGCTTTTTTCTGCATCTATTCATATCATATCATTTTTGTTACTTTTATTATTGATATGATCAATTATGATAATAGTTTTCCTTATGTTAAACCATCCTTGCATTCCTGTATGAATCTTGTTGGTCATAACATATAATATTTTTGAGGTATTGTAATCTTTTAGGTAGTATTTTATTTGAGATTTTTGCATCCACATTCATTAGTGAAATTGGTTTCTAATTTTTTTTTCTCTGTTTTGTCTTTTCCTGGTTTAGGCATCAGTTTCATAAAAGAAGTTTGGTAGGACCTCTTCTTTTTCTATTATTCTGAGGAATTTATTTAATATTAGAGTTAGCTCATCTTTAAATGTTTGATAGAATTCACATGTAAATCCATGTAGTCTTGGTGCTTTTTTTCTTAAGAAGTTTATTTATGGCCTGCTTAATTTCTTTTTCTAAAATAGTTCTATTTAGATATTTTATTCCTTCTGCTAATCTAAGCCAAATGTTTATATTTTTTGTAAATATTCTTTCATTTCACTTAATTTATTAAATTTATTGGCATATAGTTGGCCAAAAGATCTCATTACAATTGCTTTGATTTCATCTTCTTTAGTGGTATATTCATCCTTTCCATTTTTAATACTAGTAATTTGGGTTTTGGTTTTAATTTTTTAAAAATCATATTAAGCAATCCTTTATCTATTTTATAGACTTTCCTAATGCCAGCTCCAAGTTTTATTTATTAATTCAATTAATTTTCAGAATTTCCAATTTAGTTTTTAATTGGGGATTTTGAATTTGTTCTTTTTTTCTTGCATACCCAATTCATTGATCTGCTCTTTTTTATTGATATAAGCACGTAGAGATATAAATTTGCCTATGATTACTGCTTTTACTGTATTCCGTAGATTTTGATATGTTGTTTCATTATTGTCATCCCAGTCCTAAATCTATGATTCCAAGATCCTGCCCTCAAGTAGCTTTTTGTTTTTATTATTTAGCCAAGTCCAACTCTTCCTGATCTCATTTCAGATTTTCTTGGCAAAGATAGTGGATTGGTTTGCCATTTCCTTCTCCAGCTCATTTTATAGATGAGAAAACTGAGGCAATCAGGGTTAAGTCACTTGTCCAGGATCATACAGCTAGTAAGTGTTAGATTTGAACTTAGATCTTTGTGACTCCAGGCCTGGCACTTTATCTCTGTGCCACTTGGCTGTCCCAAAAGCATTCATGGGATAATAAATTTAGAACTGTTCATAGAGGTCTGGACTTCTTAAACTTTTTTTCTTCCACTAGTGATCCTTTTAGCACTTCTTAAACTGTGGGTCACAACTTCATGGTTTAAGAATTTCTGATAGGTTACCTTCCTTATCTTACAGATGAAAAAACTAAACACAAAGAGCACTGACTCTGGATTTGAGAGACTTTTGTTCAAATCCCACCTCTGATTTTACTATCAAAGTGATATTGAGCAAATTATGTAATGTCCCAGGTAAATCTGATTTTTCTCAAAATTTAATTGTTCAAAGTAGCCTCAATGTTCTACAAAGAATAATGGAAGTCAGGACTAAAATGATAGAAAACATTTCATTTATTTTATTATTAATATGTGCACAGGGAGTAGAATAGTGATTTTGTAGGATAAAGGAATGCCCCTAATATCTTAACTTTTTTTTTTTTTTTTGCAACTTATTATCTTAGAGAGATGCCTAAAGAATTAAGAGGTTAGGTGACATGGTCCCAGTCTTACAGACACTATGTTTCAGAGGTAGGTTTTGAATGTTCAATCTTTCTGAAATCAATACTTGTTTTCTGTATACTATGCCATTTTACTTTTCATATTTATAGATATGAGGTGGGAATAGGTGGTTTCTGAAATCCTTACCAACTTTGTTTACATGACATGTCCCAAGGTTACATAGATAATTCATCTTCATGAATGAAGGACAAATGACACAACCATATACAACATAGGTAATTGATGGCAGAGAAGGGATTTGATTCCAAATTTGGCAATCTTTCTTGCTGCAACCCCTATCTTTCAATGAGCTTTTCACCTTTTTCACAATAGTTGATATTTCATCTTTGTAATTTTTTCTACTCATCTTGTTCAAAATAGATTCAATGTTCTACAAAGAATAGTTGAAATCAAGACTACACTGAAAGAAAATATGTTTCATTTATTTTATTGTCAACATATGCATAGGGAGGAGAGTAGTGATTTTGTAGTGTGAAGGAATATCAACATTTTTTTCTGCAACTTATTGCCTAAAGAATTAAGAGGTTAGATAACATGGGCCCACTATGTTTCAGAGGTAGGTTTTGAATGTTCAGTCTTTCTGAAATCAATACTTGCTGTCTCTATACTATGCTATTTTGTTTTTCATATATAGGTTAAAATAATTTTAAAAATAAATCATTATAACAAATTTGCTCCTTTCTTAACCTTCTGCTCTTGCCTTGACTTGATAGTACTATCATTATGGCCATCAACATCATCATCACCGTAGCTGGTAGAGTATTGAATGGCCAATAAAATTCCCCAGTCCAAGTCTCTACAACTCATTATTTAGTTTTGATGTCTTAGAATGAATGTAAGTAGCAGTTGTTTTCTGTTTTGACAAGATACCTCAATGATCTTCCCCATCCAGATGGATATTTTTGTGAAGATAAATTAGTGGTTCTTTTGTCTCAATTCTTGCCTACTCCTTAGTCATTGAATGGGTGTTGCCTAAGACAAACTGAGACACTGGAAAGACCTTTATTTAGAAAAGACCAGGTCATCTACTGCATCCTGGACCATCTCCACTCATCTTGACTTTTGTCTTGCCACTGGACTATGGATGTCTCTGGAGGAGAGAGTGAGGCTGATGATATTGAACTGCTCTGACTCACTTCAATCCAATTCATGCACAAGTCAAGATATCACCCTTGTGATGTCATTAGACCTCTTTGAGAATGAAGGATGAATAACAAGAATGGTCGCTCATATTTATATAGTTCTTATTGTATTCCAGGCACCATGCTACATGCTTTGTAATTATTAGCATATTTGATGTGACAAAATGACAGTACTTGAAAGTCTCAGTAAGGCTTTATACTTCATAGATATCAAACTAGGAACTTGCTTAGATAATTGTGACTATTATTATTTATTATTTTTATTATTTATTTATTTTACCTATTATTATTAATTATTATTATTAGAGAAAGGACTATTTGAGAAATGACTCCTTATCTGCTTTGAGCATATCTTTGCAGCTCGTGCTCTTTCTATAAAAAACCCTGGAAATTATTTAATGAGTCATGAAAAGACTGAGTTTCTTAGTGAAACAGAAATTCTGGGCAATGAGATCTGACTATTACTATTTTATGTTTTTAACATTATACTTAGCTTGGTGCCATTTACAGGTGAGGGCATAATCTTTGTTTTCTGAGATGTAACTTAACCATGCTTTTGATTGTCTTTAAGACGTTGAGTAGATTAAATGTTATTTCCACAGTAATTCAAAGCATGTTGGAATTTAAATTTAAAAGTCAGATTCCTTAGTTCAGGGCCTGAAGGGTTGTCTGAATTGAAAGCATTATGTGGAAAGAAAATATTTAGAAATTAGGCTCTGATTTCCTTCTGTAGTTTGTAATTCAGTTCAGGAATATCTAGTCCCAAGTAAAATCTTATCTTCTACAAGAAACTTTTGCCAAACCATCTTAATTTTTAATGACTTCACTCTCTTAATTACTTACTATTTCCAGAAATTCTGGGCAGCGATTGTAACTATTGGCCTTTAATATATATATATGTGTGTGTGTGTGTGTGTGTGTGTGTGTGTGTGTGTGTCTCTGTGTGTGCGTGTGTGTGTCTGTTTATATATGTATGTATGTATGTATATATGTATATGTATATATATGTATGTATATGTGTGTATTATACTTAGCATGGTGCTGTTCATAGGTGGGGGCTCAATCTTTATTTTTATTCTGAGATTCCTCTTAGTCATGCTTTTGGTCATTGGTGAAAAAAGGAGAATAATTTTTTATTCTCTTGACTTTTCAAGATATTTTTGAATTTTAATCTAAAAGTCAGATCTTTTAGATATTGGCTTAAAGGGTAGTCTGAATAAAAATGGAAAGCATTACGTACCAAGAAAATATTATAAATTAGGTTCTGATTTTCCTGTATTGTTGGCAGTTCAGGAGCATCTTCTTGTTTAGTTATTTCAGTTGTTTCTGACTCTTCATGACCTCATTTGGAGTGCACTTAGTGATGATTCTTGAGTAATGTTCTACTTCCTTCTGCAACCCATTTTAAATATGGGAAAACTGAGGCAAACAGGGTTAAGTGACTTGCCCAAGGTTACACAGCTAGTATGTGTCTGAGGACAGATATGAACTCAGGAAAAAGAAACTTCCTGACTCCAGCACTGACACTCTATCCACAATCTAGCTGCCCCAGGAACATCTAGTCCCAACTAAAATCCCATCTTGTATCCACTGTGCTACCTAATTTCCCTAAGCCAGGAAAGCATGGGTTCAAATCCAGCCTCTGATTCATATTTGCTGTGTGATCCTAAGCAGACAACTTAATGTCTCAGTGCTCTATACATCTATCTTGAAGTTGCAGAGCACTGCCAACCTTTACTTGTAGAGGATGTGTCCTCCCCTAGGAGTTCCCCATACCATTGAAATCATAGATTCAGTGCCTATCCCTATCCTATTCTAAAATGATTAAAGTTCTCAGTGAAAATTCTGAGGAACTCCAGTGCCTTCCGAACAATCACTGTAAGACTGAAATAGATTGAGTTTAGTTTTAGAGTTAAGCATATCTTCACACACACACACACACACACACACACACACACACCTACACCTGTATATGTCAAATGTATATAAGAATGTATCCTTCAGTCTAAATTCTATTGCCATAGTTTTGGCATTAGAAGATGTTTGCCCCATTCACCCATGCTGCCATGCAAGACTGAGTCTTGTTCAGAGGTGAAGATAATATCAGAAATAGATAAATACTGTTCAGGGGGAAGTAGCCTTTGGTGGATCATCCATTGCCTACTTTCTTCAGTAGCAAAGATCCCAACTTTTCTAAGCCTTCTCATCTGAATGATTCCTGTGAATTCTATGCAGAATATCAACCAAATACTCCTACTGCCTCCATCTAGGTCATTTAATATTTAGTAACTGTTGCTGAAATAGTAGCTAGTCCATCAAGAAGAAGAGTATTTTCCAAAAGACTCATGATGGAAAATGCTATCCATATCCATAGAAAGAACTTTGGAGTCTGGATGCAAATCCAAGCATACTGTCTTCACCACATTTTGTTATTTTGTTTTCTCTTTCGCTTGTTTTTTCCCCTTTGTTCTGATTCTTCTTTCACAACATAATTAATGCAGAAATATGCTTACTATGATTGCCCATGTATAATCTATATCAGATTGTTTTCTGTCTCGAGGAGGGGAAAGGAGAGAGAAGGAAGGAACTCAAAAATTTTGTTTGGAACTCAAAATCTTGTGAAAGTGAGTGTTGAAAACTTTCTTTACATGTGATTGGAAAAAAATACAATCATTTAAATGAAGAAGAAGAAGAAGGAGAAAAAGAAGGAGGAGGAGGAGAAGGAGGAGGAGAAGAAGAAGAAGAGGAAGAGGAAAAAGAAAAAGAAGAAGAAAAAGAAGTGGAAGGGAAGGAGAAGGAGAATAAGGAGGAGAAGGAGGATATTTTAGAGGGAGAGAGTATTAGATTTGCCCTATCACTTAATAACTGTGACACTGGGCAAGTCACTGGAACTCAGTTTCCTTATTGGAAAATTAAGGGACAGGCCTAGATGGACTCTGAGTTTCCTTCTTGCTCTAGATCTAAGATTCTATGATCTCTAAGATCCCAGGAATTTTTATCTCCAGGTGCAGTCTCTGTTATCCGAGCTACGTGGCAATGTTCATCTCATCATTTCCCAAGGTCCAGAGTAACTTCCTAAGTTTATAAATGCTGGGAGAACTCAGGTCTCTGAGACTGAGATCAAGTCTCTACTAAACTGCACTACTTCTCAAGTTAGGTACTATAGCTATCAATATACCTATTTTATAGATGAACACACTGATGTCCTTCACTGCCTCTCAAATATGAACTGGATTCTTTGGAAGGTTCTTGATTTTCCCACTGAGACATTCTGAAAGTCAAGGATAATTAATGAAGGGGATTTTAGAAGAACCATCAGAAACATGGAAATTTAATGTAAGGAATGGTTTAGAAACCTCAAAAGCTCTCTGCCTGAAACGAAATCTGTAAAAACAGTAGAAATTAGATTTTGTAGAACTACAAGCAATCTAGCATTGTCGATGATCTTGATAGATGATGGCCTTTGAAATGTCTGTGGTTAACAAAACAGTTAGCTGCTACTCAATAGCCTAAGTTTAGAAAATATTGACAGGAGCTCATGCAGGTGAAAAAACATTGCAGAAGAGTATGAAAATATTTGCAACAAAAATATTATCGAAATAGAGCATCAAAACTGACTTAACTGATGAGGCAATGCAAGGTTTTTTGGTTTTTTTTTTCCCCCAGCATGTACCCACAAGTGAATCCCCATTAAGATTTCTGTGGGAATTTTAACTTTAAAGGGGTTGCATGATGGACTCTGCAATAAAAATGGTAAGAAGACATTCATAACTGCATATAACTTGTGTGTGTAGGAATGTCATAAATGCATACTATATAATTACAGAAGCAGTGTTTTTACATATAAATGCAGACACATATATTTAGAAAGGTCATTAAAAGAGAATAATTTTGGTGAAATAAGATTTCCTATTTACCATAATTGGGGTTTCAGTTGCTACTAAGAACATTTTAAAAATACCATGACGTACACTGAGGTTACATATTTTTTTTCAGCTACTGAGACCTCTTTTAGTAATAAACAATGTACTGCAAATAGACAAACCAGTTCAATTAAAGTTTGTTAAAAACAAGTCTACTACCTCAGGTAGTGTGTTTATTTAAAGATCTTTTAGTTTGATTGTGTTTGTTAGTGTTGACAGGATTATAAGATTATTTTAAGATTATAAGATTATTATTATTTAGAGCTGGAAGAAACCTTGAAGGCCATTTATTGAACCCAACAGCTCATTTTATGGATGAGGAATCTGGGGCACTGCAAGTTTAAATGGCTTGCCCAAGTTAAGCAGTTAGTGAGTACCAGAGACAGGATTCCAACTTGGATCTTCCAGATTCCTAGTCCTACTAAACCATTCAGTTACCTCATAGACATAGAATTGGAAAGAGCATCAAAGGATGTCTTGTCCTAGCTTCTCATTTTATAGATGAGGAATTGAGGAACAGAGAGATTAAGTGGTTTTTCCAAAGTCACATGGGTAGCAAGAGGCAAAAATGGAATTGAAACACAGTTGATTTGATTGTGGAGACAGTGCTGTTGCCAGGCATCCTACTCCCTTTTATAGCCTGACCTAGCTTTAGAATGGGCAGCAAGGAGGTGCAGTGGAGAGAGTCTTAGGCTTAAAATCAGGAAGACATCTTCATGAACTCAAATCTGGGCTCAGACATTTACTAGCTTTGTCACTCTAGGCAAGGCACTTAACCCTGTTTGCCTCAGTTTCCTCATCTATAGAATGAGTCGGAGAAGGAAATGGAAAACCACTCCAGTATTTTCACTATGTAAACTCCAAATGGGGCCATGAAGTGCTTCACATGACTGAAAGTTCTAAACAACCAAAGTTTAGATCCCATGCTTAAGAGTCCAAGGATACTTCTCTTTAAGTGGATAACTAGAAATCAAAACTCCCTGGGCCCTGGCTTCCTCATAAAATATGGAAATTTGACTAAATATCCTTCAAAATTGATTTTTGATCCTACAAATCAATGGATATTAGCAAAGTAAACACCCCACTAATTATTGGTCTTATGGCAGTCCTTAACTAGGATAATCAGTAGGCTAATGAACTGTGATGTAGCACAAATAAAACCTACTATGGTAGCCATTGTCTGAAATATTTTCAGTTTAAGAATTACTTACCTTTTTTTCCTAGTAGGATAAAGTAGGATAAAGATTTTCGCCAAATCAGACCAAATTTCCCAATCTAAACTAATACTAGATCTAAGGGAGTCTGGGAGCTATCATATCCTGCATAGATTAAGCAAGCTTTGAATAAATAGGACTTTCTTAATATTAATTGTTTCTACAAATGACATTTTGGAGTCACATACATCTAGTTTACATCATATTTGTTCCCTATAATAATAATAATAACTTTAATAATGCTAGTATTACATGTTTTCAACATTTGAACAACAGCTTGTATATCGATAATATCACATGCTCCTACAATAGCTATGTAAGGGGCAGTCCAGAGTGGAGGGAATGAGCCAGCCTTGGCTTCAGAAAAAACTAAGTTCAAATCCTGCTTCAGATAGCTCAGTCACTGTGGGCAAGTCACATCCAATCTCTCCCTGCATCTAGTCACTTTCCAAAACTCTAATTTAAGAAGACATCCTTGGTCTGCATCAGTGGAGGGAGTTTTCACCCTGAGAGTTCCCCCACAGTGATGCAATACCCAGACTGGTTTAAAGCAAACAAAGGTGAAATGGGATTGAGAGGTGTTATTATCATCGTAAGACCAGAAGTCCAAGGCTTGCACAAGTATGTGACTTTCCCATGGTAATACAACTTGGTACTGAGAATATTAACCTGATGTTTTGACTCTGGGTAAAGTGTTCTTTCCACTATGGCAAGCTCTCAAGGGTGCCTCTTACCACCTCTCAGGTCTTGCCACTAGACTCTGATGACTCTGGGGACCAGAATGAGGTTGATGTCTTTGCACAGCTCTACTTCACTGAAATCCAATTCACTTTCACATCAAGACATCATCGTCCTGATATAATCGGTCTTCTCTGAGAATAAAAGATGAACAAAACTTCGGTCTCAGACACCCTTTGGAAGTTGCTGTTGCTGGAATCTGCCCCTTCCCCCCTCTATTTCTAGATGCTCCCCCTACAGAAGGCACAAGGAAGCCGCCACAGCCATATTCACCTTTCTTGCCCCACTTCTAAACCCTTCCTCATATCCTACAATGTTACCATGTTACTAATAATAGTACTATTTGCTGGCACTTTTCCTAATCTTATCTTTTGCTAGCAAATAAAATGTGGGTGTGGTAAGAAGAGAAAAAGCAAACTTACTTTATGAGTTACATAGGTCACATTGGTCAAATGGTGCTTATTGGGTACTTATAATTCTTCTGGGGGAAGGGTGTTAAATGAATAGCCTTTGTGGGCAATGCTAGTATCCAATTCCCACTTACTACACTCTCTATGGGAAACAAAACCAAGTTGTATGTACATTGGAAACCTATCTCATTCACAAGATGGGAGACAATCTACAAATGAATAGTTTCGAGTTCACCTGTTTCTTTCATGTTTTTTACTAAGGTATTGGATGGGCTCAAAAACAGAGTTGGGCTGGCTAGTGTGGAAGGTTTTTGTTCTTTTATGACACATAAGCAGCCTCCCAAGCCCTAGGAGTCTCAGGTTAGTCCAGTTGATCTGTCCTCCTGGGCTCTGCCTTGGAGTTCTGAATAGCCAGAGGGTGATTTGGCAGGGTCAATGTCATGATCCAAATAGTAGCATTGCCTTGTATACTTTCAGTTCGGGTTCAGGAGATTTAAGATTCTACATTGATAGATTTCAGAGAGGATGTCAATGTATGTTATTAAAGAGAATTTCCTATTGAGAGAACCTATACCAATTTAATCATAGGCTTAGTATAAAAAGAAAATAGAGATTCTAGTAAGGGTTAGGTAATGGTCTCTCAACCTTAGTCCAAGGACAAGGCTAGTAAGCTTTGGGGAAACTCAGCACCAGTTGGCTGATTTCATTCCAAACAATTCCCAGTAGTAGATGCTTGCTTGCCTTAAGGTTGTCAGGGCTCCTGAGGAATACTGTGGAGGTGGAGAAGTAAGGAGTCTTCCTTCTTAGCCTAGTGACCTAGATCACCACCTGTAGAAAAGCAATACAAAGCTATTGTCTGCTACTCTCCAGGCAGTGTTGCCTAAAATGGAAAGAACGCCAAGTAGGGAATCTGAGGAACTGAGCTCAAGTCCTCCCCTAGATATTTATTATCTGGGTAACCCTAGACAAATGACTTAGCCTCCCTAAAACTCAGTTTCCTTATCTTAAAATTAGGAGGTTAGAGTTGATGGCTTCTGAGAAGTAGTTTCATCCACTTCTAGATCTGTGACTTTTCTTTGGAGAAGCACACACGTGCATACACACACTCATACACACATCCAACTATTTGACTTTCTTTGTCTATAATGTGTATATACACATATGTATACATATGTATATGTATAATATAAGATATAATACAATGTATTATATTACACACACATATACACACTATAGATAGATAGATGATAGATAGGTAGATAAATAGATAGATAATGTTTAAATATTAGAGGGGGAGAGAGGAGAAAAGGGAGGAAGGAGAGAGAGAGAGAGAAAGGAAATAGAGAGTATGTATGTGTGTGTGTGTGTGTATGTATATAAACACACATCTTTATACATACCTATATCCAGTCCCTAGAATATCTTCTTTTTAAAATACACATGGTGTGTAAGACCAATCTCAGTTATACTCTTTCTTGCTGTTTTCTAGATCCTGGGTTTGAAATTTATAATTAATTACATATTTAAATGTACATATATGCACAAATTCTTATATACATGCTTTTTCTAAAGCTTGACTTAATTTTAGTTTAGATTTTAGATCATAACATTTAGATCTGGAAAGTACATTAGAGATCAACTCAACCAAATTTCTCAGTTTACAGGCAAGGAAATTGAGACCTTGAGAGATCAAGTGACTTTTCCAAAGTCACAGAGGGCAGCTAGGTGCCACCATAGAGTGCTCAACTTGTAGTTGGGAATGTTCCTGAGTTCAAATCTGGGCTCAGATACTTACTATTTGGATAAATCACTTAACCCTGTTTAGGTCAATTTCCTCATTTGTGAAATGACCTGGAGAAAGAAATAGCAAACCTCTCTGGTATCTTTCCAAAGAAAATCCCAAGTGGAGTCACAAAGACTTGGATACAACTGAAAAATTATTGAACAGTAACAGTTAAAGTCATGTAGGCAGTAAGGGTCTGAGGTAAAATGTGAACCGAGGTCCTTTGGCTGCTATACAGCACTGATTCCCACGGGCTTTGAAAATATAATTTAATAATTTAATATATTAGAAATTCATGTACCAATTGAATTTAAATCATGAAACCTCCAAATTTAGCAATTTAATAATGGTTTTTAAACCCAGTAGCTAAAAAAAAAAGCAGCAAGAAATAATAGTATATGATTGAGATTGTTTTTTTAAAATTTATTATATTTTTAATTTATGGTGGGGGAAAAGTATTTCCATAATATTGTACAATAAAAAAAAGATGATTGCACATGAAACTGCAAATCTACTCTATGTAACTTGCTTTTCCTTTCAAATACACAACAAAATTATCATGCAAATTTCTTTTTTCTTCCCTATGCCCCTCCCCTGTCCTAGTCCATCTATTTTCAGAGATACTCTCAAGAAGTTGCATGATAGAGGAGCAATTGAGGTGATCTTAGAATTAGGAAGACTTGGGTTCACATCCTGTCTCTGACACCCATGGGATCTGTGATTCTGAGGAAGTTACTTAATCTCTCTAATTTTTAGGCAATTTTTGAAGACTATAAATTGCAGAGAAGGTATTGACCTGCATTAGAAGGTAGATATTCCCTGTATTAGTGAAGTCATATTCCATCCTTTATCCTAACAAATATTCAATGACCTTTGTGCAGGTTTACTTTGTTATAAAGACACGGCTATATTCTTTTTCTCTTTAGTTATCAAAATTTTCTTGAAATCAGTTATTCATATGTAGGTACAAAAATAAAACAGATCTTCTCAAGACTAACTTTACAGATGTTATTAGTTGAATATATTACATTTGTGTCAATTACAAAAATACAAAATAAATACAATTTTTTTTAGGATTTACAGTAACATATTTGACTAGAAAGGTATAAGAATGTGTATTGCTTTATACAAAATCTCTAATGTTACTTGAAATGATAAAATCTTATTACTGCATGACACCCAGAGGATCTTATATTTGCGAATATATATTACAGACAAGGAAATAGAAACCTTTTTCTCTAAGACTTTCACAGCATTGACTTCCTCTAGAAACTCTTCAATAATTTATTCTCTCTGACAGTGTAAAGTGGAAGAGAAGGGAACAAACATTTATCAAGTGTTCACAGCATACCATGTGAGCAGCAAGGTGGCACAGTGGAAAGTGTGTTGGACCTGGAGACCTTAGGTCAAAGCTGACCTCAGACATGTATTGGGTTTGGGCAAGTCAGTGAACTATATTTGCCTCAATTTCTCATGTATAAAATAAGCTGCAAAAGGAAATGGCAAACCACTCTAGTATCTTTGCCAAGAAAGTCCCAAATGGGATCAGGAAGAGTCAGATAGGACTGAAACATCTGAGCAGCGACAATATGTCAGTCACTGTAAGAAATTCTTTATAAATATTATCTCAAGCCTTACTACAACTCTGTGAGATAGATGCTATTGTTTTCCCCATTTTATAGTTGAACATACTGAGGCAGGCAGTGATTAAGTGACTGGGATCAGCTCTGGCCTTCTGCTAATTTACACTGACTTCCTTAAATAGATATCTGTAGTTAACCTAACTATTCTTTTGAATATGCCTTAGGTCATGATAAAAACAAACAACTGTCTCATAACTATAATAAAATGTGAAATGTTAGATTTGACTAGGGGGATGCAAAGTGCTTTGGAGACTGCAAAGTAAGATGCAAATATGAGCTATTATTGATTAATGTCATTATCATTGTTAATTGAACTCAGAGTGAGAACAAGAATATGATACAGGAGCCAAGAAAGACAATTAGATCTTAAGGAGCATTGTTAGTATGGGCATGGAATTCAGGAATAGGAAGTGAAAGTCCCATCACCCAAGGTTGTCATCAGGCCCTAGCCAAAATAACTTGAGTTCAGTAATGCCATTTTGGAAGACTTTGATGGCTGAGGATGGCCAGTTTGGGGTAAATGAAGGGGATGAAATGACTCACTTTTATCCCATGAAAGTACTCATTGAAGGAACTAGAGATATTTGGTCAGGATTTAGAATGTCATAGGAAATTTCTAAGCAAAGACTGAAGGATCACTTCTAGATATATTGTAGGAAAGGTTAACAACATTGTCATCATCATCAGTCAAGTTGCTTCCTGAGGTTCCTTCTAACTCTGGCATTCTCTGACCCTGGAATTATTATTATAAAATTCAGAGTTTTTGAAAGCAGGGACAAAATTATGCCTACATAGATAATATATATGCACATATATACACACACATGTATAATTGTGTGTATACATATACATTACATACATGTGCACTCGTGTGTACATTTATATACATATATGTATGTGTAATGTATATACATACATATAAATGTGTATATACAGATATACCTACATAGATATAGACACACACATGCATACACACACAATATCTTCGTGCACACACACAGTACAGTAAATGTGACTGGATATGTGATTTATTTTATAGGGAACTCTGAGGTGAGCAAACTTCCTCGACCAATGCAGGTCTGGATCTTCTTTGCAATTTATCATCTTAGAGGGTTGCCTAAGACATTAAGAGGTTTAGTGACTTGCCCAGACCTTATACAGAGTTAAATAAATGTTTGCTGAATGAATTAAAGAATTAATGAATAACCCAATCAGAATAGGATTATGAAATAAATGCAACTTTCAAAACCCAAACAATGCCATAAAGTAGACTTTAGACATGATGAAGCACATACCAGGTGTGGAAAGCCTCTTGCCAAAATTTAGTAATGAATGGTCATTACTTTTAAACTTGTTCAGTCTAGTGGCTTGATTTTTGTAAATTATATGTCAGACTATAAAAATTACCAACATTTAAATTATGCTGACCGTACAAATGAAAGATGAGGAGTGTTGGGCTTTTTTGTTTCTAACGTGCTAACCTAAAAAAAAACAAAAACAAACTTTCTCTTAAAGTTTACCATCTTTTGCCTATAAAGTGCTTTGTATCAATAAGTACTTTAAATTTTAACTATAGTTATGCTTAATATATATTTATATATATACATATGTGTGTATACATATATATGTATATGCACACAAACACACACATATGTTAACCATATTAACCTATACGGAAGATAATGATTGGAAATTGACTGTAAGCCAGTACATTAATTTTCTGTTCTCTACATTGTCAGTGTGGAAACTACTTTCACAGAAATAGTTTGGGGACTAGTCTCTGAGATTTATAGTCTTAAAATAAGTATTCTTCACTGTCTTTTTGTCATCCACCTCTTTGACTATTTGTTCAAGTCTGGATCCTATCTCAGAATCATGTTTTTAAATGCATAAAATAAAATGAACAGGATTATAAATGAAATCAATCATATTAAAACAAAGATGCAATTTTCCCCTCCAGGTTCAAAGATTCCCTCAAATTTGCCTTATCTTCAGCTTGAGAGTGTGCCTATCCTAGAAAGCTGCCCCAAGCACTAAGAGATTATTACTTTCCCAAATTCACACAGCTCTTCTGTATCAGATTTGGGACTTGAACCCAGGATTTCCTGACTCCAAGGCTGGAGGAAGTAGAAACATAACATTGAGAAAAGAAAACTTATGGCCTCGCTATTCTGTCTCCCAATCTGGAATAGAGTGTCGGTTCAGGGTTCCATATTTTAGGAAAGAACCTGACAATTCCTCTATTTCCAGGTTTTATACCTAATTCTCCTCCATATTCTCTATATTGCTGACTGTTCCTTATAAAGACAATATTGTATCTTCTGACTGTATTTTTACTGATTGCTGGTCTATTCTTAGAATACTCTTGCTCCTTGTCTTTATCTTATGACTTCCCTTGTTTCTTTCAAATTTTAGCCAACATCCCACCTTGTAAAATACTTTTTTCACCTGCTCTTCCTTAACAATACTGGTAATTTATCATATATTAGAGTAATGTATATTTTGTTTATACATGGTTGTTTGCATCTTGTCTCCCCCATTAGACTTTTTTTTGGAGGGGGAGGGAGAAGCTTTTTCTTTTTTATCCTCAGAGGTTTTCATAAAGTCTGACAATCGATCAGTATTAATCAGTAATCATTAATTAAACTCCTACTATGTGCTAGGCAGAGAGAGGATGCTTAAGAAATGTTTATTATCTTGTTAAACTGAATTTTCCCTATTAGAATTGTGATGTATAAAAAAAATTCAAGACATAGTTTCTGCTTAATTAATCATTTTATTAAACATGCTAGTTGATAATAAAAAAGGTCAGTGGTGCCCTTGAATAAAATGGAACAGCTGGGTACTGGAATGCCAAGGATGCTTCTGGGAACCCACTTAATGCTTTTATATCCTTGGAATAGTGAGTTTTCCTGAGGGTGCCAATCAACTCTGATCATTAACAATCAATGGGAAGAATGATTATTATAATGAGAGGTGTGTTTATTTTAGTGAGGGACTGGGAGTGTGATTCTGATCACCCAGTATTGTACAAAGAGATTTATCCTTATCCAGACTACGCCTGCCTAGGGCAATCTAGACAAGAGGGGATCCACCCATGCTCAGACCCGGCTGAGGGGAACACAATAGACCAGAATTCACCTTAGATTAAATTCTTTGTAAAATTCTCTAGCTGGGTGGGGTAATTCCAAGAATGTCATCTCATCCTCTGCCCTGCCCTTCAGGGAACTAAGCCTTGACCTAATCTTCAAATGAGGAAAGGAAAAATTCCTAGATCTCCCCAATATTTGGTTATTTAATAATGATTTCCCTTAGATAGAAGTTCCTTAAGAGAGACCTACTCCTTTTCTCATATTTTTATCACTATGCTTAGCATAGTATCTAGCACATTGTAAGCATTTTTAAAATGTTTGTTGAGTGGATCTGACTTGATAATCAAGTGCATGCCCAGAGGAGGGCAACAGGGATGGTGAGGGGAGCAGAAATTCTGCCACGTACTTCTCATTTGAAGGAAATAAGTTGTTAAGCATGGTGAATATAAAATGTAGAAGAAACACGATAATTGTCTAAAAATATTTGCAAAATCATAAATGGAAGAAAGATTAGATTCTGTGTGATTCCAGAGACCAAAATAAGGAGAGGTGAGAGTTAATAAATGATAAATTTTTGATCAATAAAGGAGAAAAAAAATTCCATGCAATAAGTGCTATACAAAAAAAAGATTGAGAGAAGACATCATACGCTTCATGTGACATCTGAGATTTCTTCTAATTCTGAGATTCTCTGATTGGTTACTTGTTATTTTGCTATTTTAATTTTTATTTGTTCTAAAGGCAAATCCCCTCATAGACAAGACATTCCATAATTCTACAAATGTGTTTGGGTCATAATTTATAATAACTAATATTTATATATTTCTTTAAGGCTTGTGAAGCTTTTCTCAAATTGGAGGTTATCCTTATATCTATCTCATTATCATCAATCTTTATCAATAGATAAAGAAATAGATTCAGAAAGTGTAAACTCCTGATCCATAGTCACCCAGGTAGTAGAAACTGAAGGCAAGATATGAATCTAGGTCTTCGTGGTTCCTGGTCTGGTCTTAATATATGTAGTATGCCAGCAGCTAGGTAGTGCAGTGGATAGAGCACCCGTTCAGGATTCAGAAGGACCTGAGTTCAAATCTCACCTCAGACACTTGACACTCACTAGCTGTGTGACTTTGGGCAAGTCACTTAACCCCAGTTGCCTCCTCCTGGGTCATCTCCAGTCATCCTGATGAATATCTGGTCACTGGATTCAGATGGCTCTGGAGGAGAAGTGAGGCTGGTGACCTGCACAGCCCTCCCTCACTCAAAGCAAAGTCAAGTACAAGTCATGTCATCATTTCTCTGATGACATGGTCTTCTTCAGCAATGAAGGATGAACGTACACATGTAGTATGCCATATTATCTCTGAAGAAAGTTGAAACACTAAGAGCATGAAAATCTGCTTTGCTTTTCAGAACATATACTGGTGCCTTTTCTCCTACCCAAATGAACTTGTTATTTTGTATATATTTTCTATATAGGATGTTCTATTGTTGTTAATGCTTGTCCTTCATTTTGGAAGAGGACCATGACATCAGGGAGGTGATGCCATGACACACAAGTGAATTGGATTTAAGTGGGGGAGGTCTTTGCAAAGTTACCAGCCTTACTTTCTCCTGCAGAGTCATCTGAGTCCAGTGACAAGATAGAGATCAGAATGACTGGAGGTAGCTCCCATAGAATGTTCTAAAAATCTTAGTATAGTTTTAAACCATTGAAATTTGAAAGTTACTAAAATCTTAAAGTTTTTAAAGCTAGTAACTTCACTAACATTTTTGGAACACCACACATACACATACATGTTGTCTACTGTACTGGGAGAAAACAAAGAAACATAATATATGTATATGTCATATTTATGAAAAATGTCTATATCCTTCCAAACCTTAAAATATAATACAAATGTTAACTATCATCCTCATCATAATCTTCAGTGCTGTAAGTATTATTATTATATCTTCTGACAGGATCCTTCAGAACAAAGATTATTTAATATGTGTTTGGCTTCCTCAATGCCCACTACAGTGCTTGGCACACAGTAGGTGCCTCAGAAATTCTTATGAATCAATCTACTCCTAAAGTTATGTAAAAATCAAATCTTATTTAAAATGTAGTATGGGAAGTATTTTAAAGAAATGCTGAAATGAATTCCTTTAGTAGAGCCATGTTCCTTTTGGAGCATAAATGATCACTCCCTAATTAGTCTTTTTGAGAGGATCAGATTTTTCTCTTTTTTTAATACTGACCTTCATTTCTGTGAAGCACATCTGCATTGACATATGTCTCTTGCTTCCTCAGGACTGTTTAGTCCAGAGTCCCTATGGCAGAATTCCAGCTGGCAGAGATGCTTCCCAAAGCTAATCATCCCTTGTTCATAGTCCTTGTCCTGCCCTGCAGTGAAACCTGATAGCAAAGTCCTGGGCTCATAAGAGCATGAGGATGACTGACCCAGGCTGGAGGTCTGGCTTTGAAATTCCCCTGGGGCTTGTGGGGAGACAAGAAATAGAGACTCATAACTGGGGTAGACCAATGAATTGTCTCCCTGAGTATGCTGAGCCCTACGTCAGTCAGTTGGATTCAGGTTAGCTGAGGAAATAATCTCAGTTCATTGGAAAAATCATCATTACTATTTTGGAAAAAGCACATCAGCATCTAGGGCCAGGGACGGGAGGATGCAGAGGTAAGTTTGTGTTTGCCGATGTCCTCTGTGGTCATTTGAAATTGTTTCTCCTCTTTTTTTTTTCCTTTTGCTAGATGGGGCATGATAAGGTCAGGGACTTTCTTCAGGATTGCCAAGTCCTTGACTTTGGTGTAGAAAATAGAGGAGGATATCTTCCTGTGGTCTTTGGCCGTCATTCAGTCAGAAAATGTTTATTAAGAGCCTACTATGGGCCAGATACTGCAAATGAAATGCCAAATATTACAGGAGAAAGGAACACTTTCCAATTTAAAAGACTGAGTGAATTGTTTGATTTTTTTTCTATCTTTGTGTTTTTAATGAGATGGTTTTTGGTTTAAAAATCTTTAAAATCATGTACATAATGGTAAAATGTCCTTGATTTAGCCTCACTGATTTCTATGTGTTTTTTTCCAGATTTCACTAATTTTTATTAATAATTATTTATTATCTTCTATAATGATTTAAAGTTCATTTTCTATCTCCCGGGATTTAAAATTTCCATTTGAGTTTTTCAAAATGTATCCATGGTCCTTTTATTTCTCTGTTGTCTCTTTTTGGAAGGGTGAAAATAACTATCAAGATGCCACATGATTTTCTTACATTCCTTGGAGTTTTGAGTATAGTATTTTCTTGAGTTTTTGAATAGCATGCATAGTGCTTGCCCTGGGGATCAGAAGATCTAGGACCAAACCCAGCATCAGACATTTAATAGCTGTGTGACCCTGTAACATATCTTAGCCTCAGTTTCTTCATTTGCAAAATCGGAATAATAGTAGTACCTGCCTCACTGGGTTGTCTAAAGGATGAAATGAGATAATATATGTAAAGTCCTCTGAAGCCCACATAGCAGGATTTGAATCTGAATTGTTATCATTAGTATTATATTATTAATTAGAGCACACCAAGATAAGGGCTTTGAGTTAGTCTGATGGACAAGCTAATCAGAACTTGTCTGTAATTAAAAGGTTCCAGAAGGGAAGTGAGAGGCTTAAGCTTATAGGGAGAAAAGAGGTTTACTACAGAGATTACCAAGAACAGCTATTCACTAGCAGTCCCAAATACAGTGAGTTCAATTTACTGAAGTTTCTGGACCAAGAGCCCAAACAGCTGCATGACATCTTTGATTCCCAATGACTATGGATGCAGCAACCCCGAAAAAGAATAAATATTGACAATCAAGATCACTACCCCAGTCCCTGGCTGACTCAGAGCTCCCTTCCCCACCCCAAACAAGGATGAAAGTTATATGTTTCTGGTCATGTATGGAAGAATACTGGCAGAACCACATTTTCCTTTCTTCCACAGAGGGTAGTTCCCACAGAGAGGAATAATACAGTTGAGCCAGTGAATCTGGGCTGGGATGTTTATCATTACAAAAAGACAAAAAAACCTTCATTGACTTCTTAGGGGACATATGCAAAAGGGGGTCAAGGTGGGGAGGATATATTAGCATAGGAGGAGATCTTCCTTCTTGGATTGGTAAAGTCTGGACCTGAGAGATTCTAATTTCTGGAAAATAAAAACATCAGCTGAACAGTAAAACCTGGGATATAAATATATGGCCATTATATAGAGGACAAATAGAAAGTAACTACATGATCTAAGCCTTACAAGCTGATTTCTAGGTCAGTTATATAACAGACATCAGCTACCAGCTTCATTTTTTATTTTTATTACACCTAGTTTTTACAATTAGTTTTGGAAATTATTTTCTTAAGTCAAATACTGAGTATATTTCTGGCAATTTCCCTTTGATCTAAATTTGGAAATAATCCTATCACTCTACGTCAGTATGTCTTTCAAAGTCCTTCTTAGCAGTTGCCAAAGTATCACATTTTTTCATCATTTTGAGGATCATAAGACAAATTTCCCACAAAACAAAACAGGAATAAACCAGTCAAGTTTTTTAGATGATCTTTATAAACGCACTAGATTGAAATCCGCTGTGTGGATTTGCAACTTTGCAACTTTTCATTTAGGGGTGTTAAAGCACCTTTTTATTTTGAGAAAAAAAAACAATAATCCATTCATTTTAACAACAGTTTTAAAGATAAAGTTAATAAAGAAAAATGTATCTCCATTGCTACTAAATCACAGACATTTCACAATCTTAATTTTAAAGAACATTGTCTTCGGTATTTCCTTTGTAATTCACATAGAGTAAACAAAATGTTACAATAGTTACTGTGATATCATATTAAAAATAGAACAATTGTTACTAAAATTTCCCACATGGGATTATAGATTAATTAAATCTCCTAATTTTATATTGAAAGTAATGAATTCCAGGGAAGTTAACTGAATTGCCCAAAATGATACAGGTAGTCAGAGGTGGACTTAGAACCCAGGTCCCATGAGTGGAAAACCAAGATGCTTTCCTCTTTGGAGGATGCTGCCTCTACATAATTAGAAATAATAGGAGCATGTGTTGTCTTTTGTATCTTTTGTGTCCATCACTGAAATATATATGACTAAAGAATTAGTTTGATTTCTATTTGCAATGGAAACTTATATGTTCAATGTAAGTGGAATTTATGGAACTTATTCAAATGAAACTTATACATTCAAAAATCTGTGACATCTTAGGCTAGTGAACATTAATGCTGCCTACAAAGTAGATACTTATTAGTTGTTTTATATGATATATATATTAATATATATATTTGTTTATATGCATATGCATATACATGCATAATATAGTAATATGAGCCATGTTTAAATAGGATACATTAATATATAGTGTATACTATATGCTAATATAGTATATACTACATATTAATAGGAACTATGAATCTCTTAAGGCATCCATGACTTCTGCTAATATTTTTGCCATTAAAAATTCACAGATGTGGAACTATAAATGGATGTTAGAGGCCATCTAATCCAATGCCTCCATTTTATAGTTCAGGAAAATGAGGTCAATGAATGATGTTTTCACTTCAAAATCTATTGGAGTTTCCTTCCCCAAATTTCCTTTCCAAATTTTCCAAATATCCAAACCCTTCTGTCTATTTATAGTGTAAATGAGAGAAAGTCAAACACTCAGCCCATGAACCACATGTGACTGGCCACACTCCAGAGTATTCTGAACCAGATTAAAATGCAATTGGTAAATGGTTAATAAAATGAATGAAAATACAATTCAAACATAAATAATTTTATTATTTTTTCTTCTGTTCAGTATCTAGCTCACTGTGAATCTAATGTGCTGTTTAGTGGCCCCTAATTCTACCTGAATTTGATACCACTAGTGTGAAGCAGAGTCAATGCCTTGGGTATATCATCAATGGAGGGTCACCTCTAAGTCCCCACCATTACACCTCTCTAGAATGTTTTATGCACTGTCACTTTGATCATCTTCTTGCTTTCTCATGCTACTCTTTCTAACTCTTAATGACTCCCCCAACATTCTGAGATATGATAACTATAATAATGGTAACAATAGAGCAGCGGCTAAATTTTGGTGGAAGACCTGGACTTATTAAATTTTATTTTGTAGTTCTGGGAGAAGTGAAGTATATCAGCAGTGAAGTTTCTTATTCCATTTTAGACTGAGACCCCCATAGAGTCACTTGATCTTTGAGTTTTTTCAATTTTGCTATTGGTATCAACACAGTAAATTACAATAGGGCCTTATAATAACAATGATGAACATATCCTTTCATACTGTGTGAAGGGATCTTAGAGACCCCCTACTCCAAATCCCTTATTTTAAAAATAAAGAACTGAAGCTCAATCAGGCAAGTAGAAGTGGAACAGGTGTTCCATTTGAGAATCATCCAGTATAATCAGGAGGACTAGATTTGGAGTCAGGAATAAGTTTTATATCCGGGCTCTATCACTTACTATGTATATGAACTTTAATCAATCACTTTATCTTCCTAGAACTGTTTCCTTAATGATTTCAAAAGTCCCTTCTCTCTCTAAATCTGTCATTCCATGGTTTTACCATTTGTTGAACTGAGGCCCAGAGAGGGAGAGAGAATTGCCTAAGACAATGTAGATAGGAGACAGAATTTCAATTAAAAAACAAATCTCTTGACTCCTAATCTAGGAATCTACCATTGGACCATGCTGAAAAAAAAAACGAAACTTTAGCTGACCTTAATGAAAAACAGAGTTTGCTTTTGGATGGAGCAAGAGACAGTATAAAGTTTACTGAATTTGAAAGTAGAAGACCTATGTTGTGGAACAGTGGGAAAAACAAAGCAAAAGGAAAAACTGATTCTGGAATCACTGAACCTATTTTCATATCTTGTCTCTAATGTTTACTATGTGACATTAGCCAAATTATTTAACCTCTGCAAATCTCATTTTCCTCATCTACCAAATGAAGGGGTCAAATTACAGGGCCTCTGATGTCTTTTCCAAGCCTGGTTCTTTAATTGCAAGATACTATAACCTGGATCAGTGCCCTACCAATAGCCTAAACTACTCACTATCTGTGTGACTTTGGACAGGTGATTTCATACCCTTCCCACTCTACATCCATGATCCTTCGTTTTCTGAATTATACTGTTTTCATCTATAAAATGAGGATGGAGATCAATATGGCCACTTCTAGGTTTAAATCCTGTGGTATCAAGTGGCAGATAGTATGGTGGAAGACAATATGGGATAGAGAAAAGAAAACAAGTTGTAGGGTCAGAGGAACTAGGTTGAAAACCTTTCTCTGATCTTCATTAACTATGTGACCATGAGAAACTCATTTAAACTCCATGAGTCTCAGATCCCTCATCTGTAAAATGGGTTGGATCAGATGGTCCTTAAGATTCTTTCTATTTCTAAAGAATTAATTTTATGAAAAGTTGTTGTAATGATTTGATTGGTGGTCAGATTACCCATTTTCTTATTTTGTTTTCACTTTATAACCAAGGGTTATTGATCATACATAGCCTGGCAAATCATATTTTGATGAGAAGTTACCTAAAATCTTGAAGGAGTAGGACTGCTCAGTTACCTTTCTGAATTCTCATATGGGATTACAGAAAGATAATATTCTTTGTTATTTTCATTTTAGATCATCACCTAAGGACATGGAGGCAGAAGAGAAGGAAATTGTTGTCTGGGTTTGCCAAGAAGAAAAGATTGTCTGTGGACTGACCAAACGTACCACTGCAGCTGATGTGATCCAGGCTTTGCTTGAAGAACATGAAGCCACTTTGGGAGAGAAACGATTTCTTTTTGGACAGCCCAGTGATTACTGTATCATAGAAAAATGGAGAGGATCAGAGCGGGTCCTTCCTCCACTCACAAAAATCCTGAGGCTTTGGAAGGCTTGGGGAGAAGAACAGCCAAACATGCACTTTGTCCTAGTTAAAGCAGATGCTTTGGTTCCAGTTCCATTATGGAGGACAGCAGAAGCGAAACTAGTTCAAAATACAGAAAAACAATGGGACCTCAGTCCAGCCAATTACATGAAGATGTTGCCACTAGACAAGCAGAAAAGGATAGTCAGGAAAACATTCAGGAAACTAGCAAAAATTAAGCAGGACTCTGTTATACAAGACCGAGACAGCATGGAGACATTGATACATTTGATCATTTCTCAGGACCATACCATTCATCAGCAGGTCAAAAGAATGAAAGAACTGGATCTGGAAATTGAGAAATGTGAAGCAAAATTTCATCTGGATAGGGTAGAATATGAGGGAGAAAATTACGTCCAGGATTCTTATCTAATAGCCAGTCCTGTTGAGGTCAAACGACAAAAAGATGTGAAGCAAGAAGAAAATCAGACACCTGATTATCTGAGTGAGAGTGAAGGGATTTTACAGCTGGAAGAGCGACTGAAATATTATAGGCTGCTCATTGACAAGTTATCTGCTGAAATAGACAAAGAAGTCAAAAGCATTTGCGTAGATGTGAATGAGGAAATAGAAGCGACAGCTACTGAAGAATTAGAAAAGAAAAACTTAGAAAGTGTTAAGCATGATTTGGAGAAAAGCATGAAAGCTGGTTTAAAAATCCATTCTCACTTAAGTGGCATCCAGAAAGAGATTAAATATAATGACTCCTTGCTTGAGAAGAAAGCGATAGAATATGACCTCCTGGCAGAGGAACTGAATTTGCTTCATTTCAGCAACAAGGATGGATGCCAATCTAATGAAGATAGGGAGAAAGGAGTTGAGGGTACCAGCAGCAGTGTGGCAGGTCCTCATTTTACTCAGAAAGTATTTCCTTCCTATACCAATGATACAGACTCAGATACTGGAATAAGCTCTACTCATAGTCAAGACTCCGAAACCGCCTTAGGGGATGTAGTGCTGTTATCAACATAAATGGAATGGCTGTTTGATGACTTACTATCATGTTCTAAAAGATTGTTTAAACAGGAACATTTGATGGTGAAAGCTAGAATGGCAGATCTCTTTGGTTCCATCAATGATTGCTACTGACTACATCACTTGGATACTTAGTTAAAGTACTTACAAAGTAGATGAAAACAAGGATAACAAATGAGCTGACTTTAAAAAAAAAGCCTATTTAACCTTTATAAGCTCTATAATAAAATATACTGTTTATTAGAAACATTAAAACAAAAGGAACTTCAAATATGCAGAGATATTATACAGGATGATAACAGATATAACTTGAGCTTATAGAGGATATTTTTGTCCCTTAGTTTATATTTCATATGACTTGTAAACTAACTGGTCATTATTTTGAAAGAGTCCAAACAATTGATACTGTATAATAAGAATAATAAACACCATATATAAAAGCTTTCTTCAGTGCTAAGTGGTTGGAATTTTATGTCTGAAAAGGTGATAGAGGTTCGCTTATTTTACCTGACTTCTTCTTAATCTTTGTTGTGTTAATTTCTACTTACACATTCGGTTAGATTCTTCCTAACCTGTAGAGAAAGATCTACGTTGGAAAATGTGGAGGAGGGCTGCTGGGAGGACTTGGGGCTACAGTGATGGAGGCTAAAACATTGGGTAATTTGTGAGAAGAAGGGGTGGAATCATCAGCTAGACAAAAACAACTATTCTGAGTAACCTAGAACCCCAGAGAAGAATTATGTGGCTCTCTTCCATTTTGCCTAGGAAGGGCTCAGGCTTATATCAATGGGACACAGGAATTCTTTACTTCACTGAAACACAAAATAGAATTTCAGAAAGAATCACCAAACAGAAAACTTGATATAGGATTATCAGTCTATGACTGGAAAGGACCTTAGAGGTCATATGGTCTAATACTCTCACTTTAAGATGGGCTAAATGGAAGCCCAGAGAAAAGTGAAAGACAACCATGGTTGTTGGCTTCAGAACTATTTTTACCTAGGTCCTTTAACTCCTGAGTGAGTACATTTTCATTGTACTCTACTATTTCCACATGTGCTGTATATCTACAAAAGGTGAGAGTTACACATTTTAACCATTCTGTGGGTATTAAAAACAAATAAAAAACCTAAAAGGGTTGCTTCTAGACTCATTTTTCTCATTTGTGAGGGAGAGAGAATGAGAAGATTGGACCAGATAAGCCCCAAGCTCCAAATCAATGATTCTGTATTCCTATTTAAAATGATTAAAATTTCATTAATTAAATTCAAATATGTCAGTAAGAGTAAATCCGATAAAAATCAAAGCTTTCAGGTTTGACTTGAACCTTTTAAATCAAATCAGCAATTTCCTACTAACATCTGGCTATACAGTATAATGGGAACTGAGAAGTAGTGTCCAAGCAACTTCATGTCCTTGAAAATGATCTCCAGAGAACAGATTCTACCACTGTTTTCACCTCAGGAGTTGCCAGATATAGGCATTATTAGACCAGACAATACGTGTAGTTTTCCAATAGCATAGTTTTGTATTTACAGAGGCATAAGATAGAGCATATTTTTTTTATATTGAAAACAGTAAATTTCATCTTTCTGTAGTTGAACATTATTTTAAGTGTTGTAGTATTTTTGTCCTATATGTCAATGTATATGTGAATACAGATGTGCTGATTTTAAATTATTTTTAACACAATGTTGTTCAGTGATTCCCAGTGCTATTTACCAAGGGAATTTTTTTAAAGGGAATTCTTGAATCCAACTTTTTACTACTTCTTTCCCCTTTTATCCATCTCCTTACTCTTCAAAATATGAATTATTTTCTCAGACTTACTTTGTTAGGGAGATTTTGTATTACCACTTTATGACCTGAGCGTTTCTACTAGATACCCAAAGCTTTCTGAATTCAAAGTAAATAGATGAATGGAATTGTATGTATGTATGTCTATATATATGCATATACATACACATGTGTGTACATATACATATATGTATGTACATATATGTGTGTATATGTAACATACAGAAGAAAGAAAAAAAGAACTAGGGCAAAAATGAAGTTGAAATGGCTCAGTATATTCAATAGCTATTATTATAAGGCAAAAGTTATGAATGATAAAACACAGAAAGGGAAGATCACATATTTGAGCCAAAACAAAAATTTATTTCACATCTGGACAGGAGGTCAGTGAAGCTTTACTGACTAGGATTTTGGTGGGTTATGTGATTATATATTCCTCTATCAGGGGAAGTCTCTGTTTTTTAATTACCATAATCAGAAGCTTCTGTGACAATGAGAAAACAATCCATTAGGAGTCATTTGTCTCTCAAGGGAGAAAAGGTGATATAATGTAGCTGGAATATTGCTCTTTGGAGAGGGAGAAAGGATGATGTTTTTTCTCACCTGTTTGACTATTGCTTAATATAAAGAAGAGACTCAAAGAGGAAATAATTTCCTCAAGAAAAATGACAAAAGAAATGTTTTGAATTCTGATTTTGAAGGAAGAAAACACTTTTCTATAGCCTAACACAGTGGCACCTGTTTTATAAAGTCACTATTTGTGACTTTAAGGATAATAATAATGATGGCAGCGAATTTGGAATGAGAAAAGCTGAGTCCAAGGACCAGCTCTAATGTGTGGTAGTTGTGACATTGGATAAGTAACCTAATATTTCTGAGGCTGCAATTTCTCAGTTGTAAAATGAGGGGACTGGAATGGAAATCCTCTGAATCCCTCTCAGCTCTAGGTCTATCAGTCAACTATGATAATACCCCAAACCTTGTCAGGAAGATAGTACAAGTGTTACCAAACCCATTCTATGAGCTTAAATGACATGATAAAGTTAACAAAGCTAAAAAATAGAAAGTGTCAGACCTGGGATTAGACCCCATGTCCTTCTGAATCCAAATCTAGCATTCATAGTCCAACACCATGTTAAATATTCACCATATAGTGGAGTTCAATTCTGTGCATTCCTGATGTATGGAGCGGAGACCCCAAGATATATTTCTTCTACATGATAAATAAAGCATCAGTTCATGTTTCAAATATGATATGCATGTAGAATATTCATATATGTGTATTTTATAAAATAAAACATGACAGCCTCATACCAGTGTACTGTAACTCTACATGTTGAATGGAAATTTGGTTGGAAAGCATAACACTAATACAGTTTATAGTGTCCTTAGTAATGCAGCCCAGTTAACTATGGGGTTTTAAAATGTCTTGACATTTAGAAGTAGAAAAACTAAAGCTGTCTGATTTGTTATATTTACATGTTAGGGGGCTCTGTCTTGTGCTCTATCCCTTTGATTCAGGATATCTACATATACTTTATAGTGCATAAAGGATTACCTCTGCTAAAATCCTAATATTTTATAATAATCTAGTAGTCTCTCAAATTATTTGCATTTGCTTATGTTTGATCAGGCAGCTAAATGGCACAACTGGAGTCAGTAACACACATCTTTGTGAGTTTGAATCTGACCTCAGACACTTATTAGCTGTATGATCCAGGGCAAGTCACTTAACCCTGTTTGCCTCAGTTTTCTCATCTATAAATTGAGCTAGAGAAGGAAATGAAAAACCGTTCCAGTATCTTTGCTAAGAAAACCCCAAACAGGGTCACAAAGAATTGGAGATAGCTGAAAAAATGACTGAATGAAAGAACAAGCTTGATAGGAAAATACTTTCTGGAGCCAAGTCTTCTGTTAGTTTAGTAATCTATGGCCCACCAAAGGATTTTGGATGGCCTGTGAAAAATGTAGGCTGCAGGTGGTGTAGGAGAAGTAACAAATTTAAGTAAAGACATGGTCTTGTCCTCAAGGATTTTATAGACTAGGAAGAAGCATATGCTAACATACAAAAAGGGTATTGTATAATTAGATAAAGAATAGTGATGATATAAAATCATTATCCTCATCATAGCACTAGCTGTATCGTCCTAATAAATACGTGTGACAAGTAAAAAGCACCATGTCATACCATGGTGCATCCAAAAATATTTTTGAACACGGCTGCTATCTTTCATCGAATTTCACAGTGATTGATGAAAAACTCAAATGCCAGCAAGGTTAAATTAAGGTGTCATCTATTAATTGAAGAAATAGGGATGGATGTGTTTTTTCATTACAGATTGCCCAGAGAGACAGGATAGGCATTTAAAAAATTAATCTGAAATTTCCATGAAGAAGAATATTCTAGTATGGCTTCCCTTCTCTGTTTTTAAGCACAGGACAATTTCTCAGTTGTCTACTCTTCAATTCCAAGGCAAGGATACAACCAAAGAAATTGAACTCTCCCCCTAGACAAAACAAATGTTTATAATTATCTAAGTATCATCTCTACTACTTAAATGTTAAAATGTTTTTAGTGGACAAATTTTAAATAATTTAGAGATGGAAAATATTCTATGCAACATGAACACTTTCTTTTCTAGAATTTACAGATCTCATTTGTTTTTGTGTTATATATGTATGTGTATGTATATATATATGTATACATATATATGTATGTATATATATGTGTGTGTGTGTGTGTGTGTGTGTGTGTGTATATATATATATATATACATATATATATATTCCAGAAAAGGGGGATATATTTAAACATTATTTCCTTTTTCTGCTACCAGTTAATTAATCCCGTGGGACAAATTCAAGTCACATATGATTTCTTCAAATTGCAACTGATATGTAATATTAAAGAATAATTTTACCATTTTCTTTGACCAAGTGTTTTCTGTGCATGATATGTAACTACATATGAAAGTTAATATTAGTTGACCTATTTCTGTGCCAAATTAAACAAATTACTTTAATATTTGTTTATTAACTTCCTGAAATTCTTCCTGATCATATAAATAGTATATGATACATATTTGCATTAATACTTTTATGAAAATATACCCAAGCAAATATAAGTAGATGTTATTTTTCATTATTAGAGTTTTCAAGCATTCCTTCAGATAAAGTGTCACCAGGAAAAACTCATCACCTAATAAATGCTTGTAAAAGGAAGAAATAAGTGAATAAAGAATCCTCACACTGGCAGATCTCCTTCGTCGTAATCTACCAAATTCCTTCACATCTTAGAATGAATTTCTTTGCTGTTTCAAAGCACAAGACTTCTTGTATCTATGTTCATGTACTGTGCTTGGTACCAAAGTTACATAGATGAAAATGAAATAATTCCTTCCCTCAAGGAGCTTATATTTGACCAAAAGGACAAGTATACATATTTTAAATTAATACAAGGGATTTTTGTTTTGGTCATTAGTAGCCTGAGTAATAAGGAAAGGCTTCATGTAGAAGGTGACACTTGAGCTTAGTTTTGGAAAAAAAAAAAGTATCCTGAGAGGCCTAAATTCACCCTAAACTCCAGCCAGAAGTATTACTTGTTCTTAGTTCATGAATCTAGTGAGAAAAACCAATTAAAGGAAACACTTTCCAATATCTTTTTTCCCAACGTTTTGAGCCAGAATTACAGAGATTTAGAAAATACATCCCTAAATTTTATAGTAGGCTCATATTCTGAAGCTTTAAAATTAAAGACATTATCTGGATTATTCAAGTGAAGTGAAAGGAAAAATTTGATTTTTGTTTATTTGGGGAAAGGGAGTGGATGCAATATTGAATTATTGAAGAATATTAGTGTAGGAGTCTTCAAATTCTTCAAAGATTCTCCACTTCATCAAATGAGATTAATAATAATAATAAGAAGAAGAAAGCAAACATTTATATAACACTTATTATGTGCTAGACATTATGCTAAGGGCTTTAGAATTATTATGTCATTTAATGCTCACAACAATTCTGGGAGGCAAGTGCTAGTATCTGCATTTTTGCAAATGAGGAAACTGACGTTAAGTGACTTCGTCACACAGCTACTAAATGTTTAAGGTCAGATTTAACTGAGACCTTTCTAATTCCAGGCCCAATCTTCTGTCAATCTATCATTAGCTGCCCCCATAATCTCATTTTTATTTTCTTAGTTGAAAGGGGCACTGAGAGATGTATCTCATCCATGATCATGTAGCTAGATATAATCAGACACAAGTCTAGCACTTCGGATTTCCTGACTATAAATTGAACAATTGATTCACTTCAAATTGCCTCTAATGTATAAATATGAGGTAATTCTGCTTCTTAATTTTACTTATTTCATAACATAGTGACAATCAGTAGAAGTTGGAAAGTATTAAATCATGTATCTTCTAGTTTCTCTCCACTCTGCCAAGTGACGATTTTCATTGATTTTCACCAATGAAATTCTTCCCTAAGCAAAGCTAGAAAGGTCATTCATGGCCAGATTAAGAAAGGCCTTGAACATCCATTGAAAGAAACTAGAGCTGATTTTAGCAAAGTGGTATTTTATTGAGAGGTCACTTCTTTAGCATGGTCCAGACACTATCACACTGTCACAAACGCTCAGGTCGACTCTGCATTTGTAAAGTTAGAAATTTAGGCATAATTCCAACTAATGTTGGAAATTCAGACCTTAAAGTTCTCTTATTTAAGTCATTCAGGTAATTAAAATTGTAGTGAGTGTTAATAAAGAGTAATCTCTGTATTCTGTTGACCTTTTTGCTAGAATTGGAATGACAGTCTACAGTAACAATAACTACAAAAAAAAAGGATATGTTTTATATATATATATATATATACACATAGCTATACACTACTTTTTTGTTTGTATGTTTATATGTTCATAAATATGTTTATATGTACATATACACATACAATTGTATTCTGCATATATGTGTATAGATACATACATATTTTGTATGGGTGTGTATATATACACACATATGCATATATACATATATGTGTCTAGATATAGATATGGATATATAGATAGGTTAGGGAGGACTAGCACTTCTAGTGTGAGAGTTTACTGAACCTTTTTCAGGGTTGTTCATCCACCTTTGTGTCCACCTACCACCCAAATCTCACCTGTGTCTTTAAGAAGCTGTAACATGCACAGTGACCACACCTAGGTAAAGTTGTCTCAGTAGACAGGCTAAACCAGGCTGAAGGTAACTGACAAGCCTCAAACCTGTCTGTGAGTTAAGGGGACCCCAAACATGTGAAGATTACCTCTCACATAATGTACTACCTCTCACAGATGAGAACAGTTAGTTCCAATGGCCATGGTGGCTGAAGCAGGTTCTGTGGAGCACTTAGAGCTTAGTCAGACATCAAAGATGCCAAGATTACCCACTGAATCTCAAGCCATCTCTGGTCATCTTAACTTTTGTCCTACCACTGAATTTTGATGACTCAGGAAGGGAGAGGTTGATGAGTTTGTGCAGCTCCACCTCGCTCAAATTCATGTGCAATTGAAGATGTCACCCAATGTCTACTATTTTATCCCATCATCATGACATCATTGGTTCTCTTTGAAAATAAAGGATGACCAGCAACTAGGTAGATGGATAAACATAGATACTTTCATATATCTATATCTATATCTATATAAATATCTATTTCTATCTATAGAGAGTTCTCTATATCTACAGATTTCCATATCCCTAGGTCTAGAGATTGATAGAAATGATAGATACATAGATAGGTAGATAGGTAGATAGATAGACAGATAGATAGATAGATAGATAGATAGATAGATAGATAGATAGATAGATAGACAGAAAGAAAGATGATAGATAGATGGATAGATAGATAGAGAGACAGACAGATAGATGATGGATGGAAGACACACGGGCATATACAAATATACTCACACATATATACACACACACACGCACACACATATGTGTGTGCGTGTGTATGTGTATAAAATCTATAAGACTGCCACCTTCTCTGATACAGTCTGACAGAGCTGCCTAGAGCACCTAGAGGCTAAGTGACTTGTCCAAGGTCACAGTGTTAATAAGTATCAGAAGCAGGACTGCATCCCAGCTTTTTCTAATTCACAGACTACCTCTCTAATAGCTATCAAGCTATTTCTCAAAATTTCATGAATAGAAGTAATGATAAAACCCTGACTACATGATAATCGCCCTTGCAATGATCATATTAACTTGTTCAAATGCAGTTACGGTGACTCTACAGAAAATAAGCTTACATCTTAATACTTTCATTCAGTTACCAAAGTCACATTATCCACCAATGCCGCAATCTGCAAAACAAGAAAGAATAAGAATTCTGTTGAACAAATGATAAGAATGAATTGATGATGAGGATAATATCGTTGATAACTGTCATTGATCTAACAGTTTCATGTTTACAAAGCACTTAGAAGACGTTATATCATTAAATCCTCAAAACCCATAGAAGCATATACTAGGGCAGGGGTGGGGAACCTGTAGCCTCAAGGCCACATGTAGCCTTCTAGGTCCTTGGGTGAGGCCTTTTAACAGTTCAAGTTTTACAGAACAAATCTGTTCTGTGAAATTCAGATTCAGTTAGAGGGTTGCACTTGAGGACCTAGAGGGCTGCATGTGGTCTCAGGGCTGTAGTTTCCTTACCCCTGTGCTAGAGTATCCTAAAAGCTTTAATGGATGAAAGATGCACTACGACTCTTGGTATACTCTGTACAAATATCGTTCTTTTCAACATCCAGGAGAGGATATAGGCTCAAAAAGATGGAGCTCCTTGAGGTTGCCCAGAAAGCCTCCTCCCACTCAGGGAAGGACTACGGTATCCCCAACACATAGTACAATGGCTGGCATACAGTGGGCGCTTAATAAATGCTTATTGGTTGAGATAATGACCTGCCCAATGTCACATATCTAGTAAATGTCATAATTAGGATTAGACCCTAGTTTCCTGACTCAATTCTAGTATTCTTTTTACCCACCTCTAAGTCAAAAGGTTGTTTCTCACATTGTATAGCTCTAGAATTGGAAAGTATGCTAGAGGTGATGTAATCCAACCCTTTAATTTATAAAGAAACTAAGGCAGACTGTTATAAAGGGACTTGTCCAAGGTTATGCTGGTAGCTTTCAAAGGGAGGAATTGAAACCAAGTCCTCCAATTTGTCTGGCTGTAAGACCAGAAAGCTTTCCACTATGCCATATTTCCTCCTTTACTCAACAACTTAGAAAAAAGTCATGCTTAAAAATGCCACCCTGATGCATTCTACTTTGAATATTTGGCAGCTAGAGGCAGGGGTTAGGATTAAAGCCAACTGGCATATCAGAGAAATAAACATGAGGAGAGGAGGAAGGGGTGGTATAGCTTAGAGTGCTTTCATTTTGGTCAACACCCATCCCATTCCCATATGTGAGGAACTCAGCCAGCTTTAACTCATTTCCAGGATGTTACTGCCTGCTATCATGCTTCCACAGGTGTTGTGGCTTCTCAGAGCTTAAACTAAATTGGCAACTGTTGAAGCAGCTGGCTCAATCCAGGTAATATGTAATTAGGGCTAGGGTAAAAATACAGGGTACACAGGTTCCTTTTGAGTCTCATTCAGTTTGCATCTGTGAGGAATAATTAATATTACACGGGACACTAATTACTATTCTGAAACTGGTGAGTGGAGCATAAAGGACTTAGTAGCCAAGATCTTAGCCAGTCACTCCTTAATAAAACAAGAGGAACATAGAGATCGAAGAGCCATGTACATATTACCCAATATGGAAGAGAGACAGAAAGACAGACAGAGACAGAGAAGAAGACAGGGAGCTTTCTGTAATGGAAAGAGTGTTAGGACTAAAAGTATAGGATCTTGATCCTGGTTTGGCCATTTACTTCTCTGTGATTATGGCTGAGCCACTTAACTCCTTTGGGTCTTGGTCTTCCTCTCCTATAAAATAAGGGTTGTAGGCAAGATGGCCAGAGTCTGGGGTAGTGAACTCAGTCAACTAACTTGGAGTCAGGAATGCCTGTGTTCTAATCCCAGATCAGATATTAGGTGATACTGGGCAAGCCATTTTCCTTCTTAGTGTCGCAGTGTCCATTGTTGTAAACTGAGGGTGAGATCTATGGACACTAAGGTCTCTTTTAGTTCCAAATCTATGATCCTATGACTTTTAACTGTCCTTTAAGAGGGGCAGCTGGGTAGTGCAGTGGATAGAGCACCAATACAGGAGTCAGGAGGACCTGAGTTCAAATCTCACCTCAGACACTTGACATTCACTAGTTGTGTGACCTTGGGCAAGTCACTTAACCCCAATTGCCTCATCCTGGGTCATCTCCAGTCATCCTGATGAATATCTGGTCACTGGATTCAGATGTCTCTGGAGGAGAAGTGAGGCTGGTGACCTGCACAGCCCTCCCTCACTCAGAAAACAAAGTCAAGTGCAAGTCATATCATTATTTCTCTGATGGCATGGTCTTCTTCAGACAATGAAGGACAAACATACCCACACACCTTTAAGAACTGTTTATGATAGAATATGGGTTCTTTCCAAATGAAATCATATAGTAAGAATGAATCTGGAAGAGTTTTGAAGTAGACTGTGTGTGTCTGAGGCAAAACAAGGACTTTTAAAAATGTTAATTATATAGAAAGGTGCAATGAAAATCAATATATCACACTCCATTTGCTGAAACGATTCTATTAAAAATTATTGTTGTATATTTCTAAACTCTAAACAGTAGAGAATTGTAAATTCAGTATTTTCACATGCATCCATTATGGAATAAATATCCAAAGACACCATTAAGTAAATCTCATGCTGACTTTGTAAAAATCAGTACGTAGCATTAAATAAAAACAAGTTTCTTAAGTAAGCATGACAGATAGACAGAATGAGTACTTATTTCTTTAGCACATGGTGAATATTGGAGAGAGTATTCCAATGACAAGATCTCAAATCAATTTAAATGCTAAATTAGAACAAAAATATAAAAGCCTCTTAAAAAATCAAAGCAAGAGGGAGTATGGTTTCCATAGACAAGCTGCTCTCAATCATTTAAGTCTTTACATTTATTTTGCCTCTGCTCCTTCCTGCCTGCTGCTTTTGCACTTTCATGATTGGCACTATCTATTCAGTTGGATGGGCATGGATGAGAAGAATATAGGGCCTCAGAATCAGCTTCATTAGCCAGTTCATAGGTCTTAGTTTCAAAGGAAAAAGATCATAGGACTGGAAGAGACTATAGGAGTCAACCAGTACCATCATTTTATATTTGATGAAACTGAGCCTCAGACAAGTCAATTGACTTATCCATGGACATCTTGTTGCTGAACAACAGAGCTACAATTTGATGACAGGGTCTCTGAAACCCAAATTTCAGGTTTTTTTCTGCTGCACCAAGTATTTGACTCAATTTTATATAATTGCTTTAAGGGATTACTTATTAGCAGACACTTATGTGGTATCTAAGGTAACTGGATGGAATCCGTTAACGTGACTGATGAGTTGGCTCTGCAGGTACTTCCTAAAGAGAACTTCAGAATGTACTGAGGATTTTGCCTCGGTATTTGGAGCTAAAAGCTAGGAGGCAGCTAAGTGACTCAGTGAATAATGTACTAGGCCTGGAATCAGGAAGACGTAAGTTCAAATCCCACTTCAGATGCCTACTAGCCTCCAGGAAATTCACTTTAACCTCTTTCTGCCTCGGTTTCCTCAACTGCAAAATGAGGATGATATAAAGCACCCACTTCCTAGGCTTGTTGTGAGGAACAATAAATAATAATGAGATATATTCATAGAGCTCTTAGCATAGTTCCTGATACATAGTAAGCACTATATAAATGTTTATTATTTGCATCCCTGGAAATAATGACTCACATGTCAAAACAACTCCCTTGGTATGTTTGATTTAAAAAGTATTTTGCATTACACTTATGCATTATATATGCAGCCTGTGCACATTCCCCCTCCAGAGAATTATTTTTTTTTTCAAAAAGACTCAGCTATTGTTAGTGGTGGTATCCCATACCTGAGCTTTAACAAAGTAGGGAACTCCCAGTATGGAAACCCATAGAAAGAAGGAAGCACGTTAATCAAGTCCAAGGGATAAACACACAACAAATTTGGGGTGGTTGTAAAGGGAATCGATTATGGAGAAATTTCAAGATGTAGTGAATAGAGAGCTGTTCTTGGGGAGATAGTGTGGGCATACATAACTTATAGGATTCATAACTCTAATATAAATATACAAATTAGAAAGAGAGTAAGGCAGAGAGACACACAGAGACAGAAAGAGATTATATTCTTTCCACTAGACCATAATACCTCCCCAAGTTGGATCTTCATCCCACTTTCCCAGCTTGCTCTAGGAACTCTTCCATTTGTTATAGGAACTCATAAGAATCCCTTGCCCCTCTGTTTCTGTTGGTATTATATTTGGGTCTAGCATCACTTGCTCAGAAGAAGCTTCAGCACATTCCTGCCAGTATTCTGGGAAAGCTTTCTCATTTGCTCAAGTCCTTTTCAAAATACCTTTAAAATATATTTGAGCACATCACTTTGGTGCAGGAAGTCTTGTGAATGATGCAATGAAAAGTCAGCCAGGATGTCTTGTACTACTTTATTCTATATGTATAAAATAACTGTCATGACACAAATCATTCGTTAATTCATCTTTCTATCTATCTGTCTGTCTATCTACATTTCTATCCATATACTCATTTATTTGTTTTATTCATTCATTCATTCATTTCTGTATCTATTTGTTTATCTGTTCATTAATTCATTCATGCACTTATTTGCCTTGGAAACATGACACAATTCAAAGAGCAAAGTTTTCTGGCCTTGGAATGAGAACAATTGAGTTCAAACCCACTTTTCTATTAATACCTATATGATCACAGCTAAATCACTTGACCTCTCTAATTTGTGCAATCTAAGCTGTTTGCAAGTTTCGTATTATACTTATAAATTATTTTGCTTTTAAGAATGCAATATTGGGACAGAATCAAGATGTCAGAGTAGAAGCATGGACCTGCTCTAGCTCTCCCCCATAGCCCTTAGGATGACTATAAAAATTGACTCTAAACAAATTCTACAGCAGCAGAAGAAGCCATAAAATGATAGAGTGAAACAGATTTCTAGCCCTGGAAGGTCAACCCGAAAGGTCTTTTGGAACTGGGCTCAGAATGGAGCACAGCCCAGCTTGGGCTGCATGGGCATAGATAGGACTGGAGCAGGCCTCAGGGTACTGTATTGCTGTAAGCTGCTGTGGTTTCCGGATTTCTCAACCCATAAATACAAAGACAGCTTCAAAGGTCAGTGAGAAAGCTCTTTCACCTGGGTGAGAGGGGAATGTGGTCCAGCCAGTCCCCGTTCCAGGGAGGTGGCAGCCACTGGTGCTGCTCCTGGAGCTCTCAGCCTATAGACCCTGGGGGAATCAAGAGACTAATCTGGGTCTCAGGCCTGAGTGGTGGTCCTGGGGTGAGGAGGAGCACTGGCATGGAAGAGCTAGTGGTGGCTGTGGAGAGTGAATTCTACTCTCAGTTCCAGGGAAGAAAAGAGTGCTTGTGGTTGCTCACAGATGACAGTGCAAGCCAGAAAAGGAGTAAATACCTGTCTCTTGATTATGCCACCTTGAAGGAAATGAAAACTTACAGGTCCCTATACATTTCTCAGAGAATAGCTGCACAAAGCTCTGAAGTCTAGGGTAGTATACCCTCCATTTGACAAAGGATTCAAAAGTCAAGTAATTGCCTGGCAAAATGCCCAAAAAGGGGAAAAATACAGAAAGTTACTTTCTTGGTGAAAAGGTATTTTCTTCCATCCTTTCAGATGAGAAAGAACAAAGTATACCATCAGACAAAGACATCAAAGTCAAGACTCCTACATCCAAAGTCTCCCACAAAATATGCAATGGTTTCAGACCATGGAAGAACTCAAAAAGGATTCTGAAAATCAAGTAAGAGAGGTGGAGGAAAAACTGGGAAGAGAAATGAAAGTGATGCAAGAAAATCATAAAAAAAATGAGACAACAGCTTGCTAAAGGAGACCACAAAAAATATTCGAGAAAATAATACCTTTAAAAATAGAATGACCCAAATAACAAAAGAGGTCCAAAATGCCAATGAGGAGAAGAATGCTTTAAAGAGCAGAATGGGCCAAATGGAAAAGGAGATCCAAAATCTCACTGAAGAAAATAGTTCTTCAAAAATTAGAATGGAATAGATGGAAGGTAATGACTTTATGCAAAACCAAGAAATTATAAAACCAAAATTAAAATTTGAAATAAAAATTAAAAAAAAAAAACAAAAGAATGAAAAAAATAGGAAACAATGTAAAATATCTTATTGGAAAAACACTGACCTGGAAAATAGATCCAGGAAAGAAAATTTTAAAAAGTATTGGTCTGCTTGAAAACCATGATCAAAAAGAGCCTAGAGATTATCTTCCAAGAATTTATCAAGGAAAACTGCCCTGATATTCTAGAACCAGTGGGTAAATAGAAATGGAAAGAATTCATTGATCACCTCCTGAAAGAGATCCCATAAGGAAAACCCATACGAATGCTGTAGCCAAATTCCAGAGTTCCCAGGTCAAGGAGAGAATATTATAACCAGCCACAAAACAACAATTCAAGTATTGTGGAAATACAATCAGGATAACACAGTATTTAGCAGCTTCCGATCCAAAGGCTTGGAATATGATATTCCATAGGTCAAAGGAGATAGGATTAAAACCAAGAATCATCTACCCAGCAAAGTATAGTCCTTCAGACGAAAAAAAAAATGGAATTTCAATAAAATAGAGGACTTGAAAGCATTCTTATTGAAAAGATCAGAGCTGAATAGAAAATTTGACTTTCAAATACAAGAATCAAGAGAAACATGAAAAAGTCAGCAGGAAAGAGAAGTCTTAAGGAACTCATTAAAGTTGAATATTCCCCTATGGAAAGATGATATTTGTAACTCATGAGATCTTTTTCAGTATTAAGGTAGTTAGAGGGAATAATGTGCGTGTGTGTGCACGTATGAGTGTGTATATATGTAGAAGTGTATGGGTATGTATGTATATGTATATTATATATGTGTAGGTATGTATATATACACGTGTGTTTGTATGTGTGTATACACACATAGATAGAGGGCACAGGGTGAGATGAACATGAAGGTAGAATATTTAAAAAATAAAATTTGCTACTGAATGGATTGTACTAGGAGTAAGAGAAAGGGAGAGGTAGAATGTAGCAAATCATCTCACATGAAAGAGACAAGAAAGAGCTTTTACAATGGAAGGGAAGAAAGGAGAAATGAAAGGAAATAAGAGAGCCTTATTCTCATGAAATTTGGCTTAAGGAGGGAATAACACACATGCAATGGGATGTGGAAATCTATTTTACCCCACAGGTAGCCAGGGAGGAAGGGGATAGGAGAGGGAAAATAATAGAAGGGACAACAAATTGGGGAAAGGAATAATCAAAAGCAAACATTGTGACAGGACATATCAAGGGTGAGAATGGAATAAATGGAGGGCAGGATAGGATAGAGGGAAATGTGGTTAGTCTTTCACAACATAACTGTTATGGAAGTGTTTTGCATGGCTACACATGTATGACCTATATTGAATTGCTTGCTTTCTCAATGAGTGTGGATAGGAAGGAAGGAAAGGGGAGAATATGGAATTCAAAGCTTTAATAATGGATGTTAAAATTGTTTTAGCATGCAACTGGGAAATAAGACATACAGGCAATGGGGCATAGAAATCCATTTTGTCTTACAGAAAAAAGAGGGGAGGAGGATGGAAGAAGGGGGTAATAGAAAAGAGGATAGACTGGAGGAAGGGGTGGATGGGGTGCATGCTGTCCTGGGTTGGGGTAGGGAGAGATCAGAAGAAAATTTTGAATTCCAATTCTTGTGGAAGTAAATGTTGAGAACTGAAAAATAAATTATATAGTTTAAAAATAAGAATGCAATATTACTGCATTAGTATCCATGAAACTGTATAGAAGAAGATACCCTTGCATGGCAAATATACCAACATTTTGACAGTCCAGCAGCCTCCAGCATCCTTCATCTATCACTCCCTTTGTAGGTGATGGGATGGAAGTTCACAGGAGGTGAAAGTCTGTTAACACCAGTCCTTTCTGTGGATTCATTCCCATCACCATTGAAACCTACCATCACAAATAATTGCAAGTTGATTGTACACTAACTGTAAAAACGGAATCTGGAACAAGAATTTTGACACAACATACACAACCTGGGGGAGGGAGGAGGAAGTCAGTCATGTCTCACCATTCTTGAATTTAGAACAAATTGGCTATAATGGATGTTATCACTCTTAATTGATATGGAGCACATAAATCTTGCACATGGAAGTGAGACTAATAAGCAAGGACTAGAAGCTTACTTTTCATATTCTAAATCTGAGAAGCATCATGACTACACAACATTTACCAGGAGCCCAAAGAGAAGTTGCCTTTCTTGTACTTAATTAGACCTTATATTATATTATTGCAAAGACTTGGCGTACTTAAATATATAATTTTAGATTATCTTCATAACTTTGCTGTAGGGAAGGTTAAGTCAAACACCATTATCCCCATTGTACAGAGAGTGAGACTAAGGTACATACGAAAACATAAAATGATTTGCCAAGTGGCAAATTGAATTGTAACCAGAACTGGGTTCAGGATTTAGAGTCTCAGATTTTCTATTATTGCTTTATTTACCAGACTCCACGGGATTGAATGGAGTGAACAAAAGTAAAGAATGGGAAAGAAAGACAAGAAAGGGAAAGACCAAGAGAAGGAAAAGAAAAAAAGAGAGAAGGAAGGGAAAATGAAAGGGAAAGAAAGAGAATGGTAGAAAACAGAAGGAAAGAGGAAAGGGAAGGAAGAACCCTATAATCATCAAAAATACTTTTAAAATGTTTTTCCTGTGTTCTATTACTACAATTTCTTTTGTTAAATATTTTATTTTTAGTAATATGTAATTGCAATTTTTAATATTTAAAAAATAGTGTTTAAATTTAGAGTTCCTCCCCTTCCCATTATTGAGAAAACAAGCAATTTAATATGGTTATACATTATTCTGTTGTGTTGTTTGTTGTTGTTTATGCAAACATGCAAAGCATATTTCTATTCAATAGAATTCCTTAATAAACATTCCCTCCCACTCCAACCTCACTGAACTCCCACTTTTTGCAAACAGTGAAGCTGAATAAATCAACATGAAGAAATATATTTGTATAAGAAATATAAGTAACAATCTGTTTCCACAGGCCACAACATTTCATCTACGAAGAGAGACATGTTTATAGGAATCAAACTCTCAGGAAACCCACATTTGACATAACAGCTAATAATAGCATTCATGTAGTGCTTTAAAGCTTTCCACAGTGCTTTACAAATATTATCTGTTTTTATCCTGGGAGGCAGGTGCTATTAAGTATCCCTATTTTATAGCTGAAGAGACTGAGGCAGACAAAGGTTAAGTGACTTACTCAGGGTCACACAGCTCGAGAGTGTCTTCCTGACCTCAGGTCCACTCTGCTATTCACTGCATTCCCTAGCTGCCTTTAGCTGATAAACATGGGTAGGTAATTAGCTAGTAGGTCCTTTGCACTGTTTGAAGTACTAGGGATGCAAGAGGCCAAACTGAAGTAGCCCTTATCCTCAGAAACTAGCATTTTATGGGGAGGGGTAATTCAGATAAATAAATGTGTGCGTTTGTATATATGTATGTATTAAGCCCACATGTACATGTATGTATACATACACATATAATATGCTTATATGGACACATACGTGTATATATACATATATATGTATATATATTTGTACTGGTATACATGAAAATAATACCAGCTGGTATTTATATAGAAGTTTCAAGTTTGCAAATCACTTTGCATGTGCTAACTTATTTGAGCCTCACAATAACTTTATCAAGAAGGTTGTATCACTACTTGCCTTTGCAGATGAGCAAACTCAGACAGAGGTTAAGTGATTCAACCAGCTAGTTGCACACAGCTGCAAAGTGTTGAAGGAAGGATAGGAGTTCAAGTGTAGGCAGATAAGTAAATACAAAACATTAATGGACAGTGAACCTATGATTGCTTTGGTAGAGGGAATTAATTCCCAGAAGAGGAAACTCATCCTACCAATACAGCTGGTATTCAGTTCTTCAACTTATAGACAAGTGGTTCTCAAACTGGGGCATAAATATATATGTGCACCAAAATGCACACAGAGAGATGTATATGTGTATGTCTGTGTGTGTACTTTCTAATCTTTCAAGCTTTAGTAGCTTAATAGCTTTAAGACTTTTTGGAATAGTAATTATGTATGTGTACACCTTCTTATAAATATACACATATATATGTCAAATTTATGCATATATGTACAGTTAATATATATTACATTAACTGTTTTTCAGTATAATTTGTTTCCTTTGGAGCACCAGTTATTTTGACTCATGCATTTGAAAATATTATTCTGGGGGCAGAGTTAAGATGGCAGAGTAGAAGGATGACCTGTAGAAGCTCTCCCTCCACAGTTCATAAAATGCCTGTAAAAAATGACTCTAAACAAATTCTAGAGCAGAAGAAGCCACAAAATGACAGAGTGAAGGAGATTCCCAGTTCAAGGCAGCCTGGGAAGCCAACAGGAAAAGTCTATTGCACAGGGCTCAAAGCAGAGCACAGCCTGGCCTTTTGGCCATGCTGCATGGCTTGGACAGGACTGGAGCAGGCTTCAGGGCGGCACCTGCAGCAACTGCAGTTCCCAGATCCCTCAACCTACAAACACCAGAGATAGCTTTAAAGGTCAGTGAGAAAGTTCTTTCACCTGAGTGGGAAGGGAGCAGGGTCCTCCCCTAGCCCTAGTCCCAGATGGCAGCAGCAGCAGCATCCACTTTTGGAGCCCTGGGCCTAAAAGTCCTGGGGGAATTGAGCTACTGATCTGGATCTCAGCCCTGAATGGCAGTCCTGGGCTGACAAGGAGCACTGACTGGTGTAGCTGGAGGAGGCTCTGGAGAGGGAATTCTACTTGCAGATCCTGGGCAGAAAAACTTGTGGTTGCAACCAGACCAGAGCATAGGCCAGGAGAGGAGTAAACTCCTCTCCCTTGATTGTGTCTCTTTGGAGGAACTGAGAACTTACAGGTCCTCAGAGTATACCCTGCTCTTGACAAAGGACTCAAAACTCAAGTTACTGGCCAGGAAAATGCCGAAAAAGGGGGAAAAAAATAAGACCATAGAAGATTACTTTCTTGGTGAACAGGTATTTTCTTCCATCCTTTCAGATGAGGAAGAACAATATATACCACAAGAGGAAGACATAAAAGTCAAGATTTCTCCATCCAAAATTCCAAAGTAAACACGCAATGGTCACAGACCATGGAAGAGCTCAGAAAGGATTTTGAAAATCAAGTATGAGAGGTGGAGGAAAAATTGGGAAGAGAAATGAGAGCAATGCAAGAAAATCATGAAAAGCAAGTCAACAGCTTGCTAAAGGAGACCCCAAAAATGCTGAAGAAAATAACACCTTTAAAAATAAACTAACTCAAATGACAAAAGCAGCCCCAAAAGCCAATGAGGAGAAGAATGCTTTAAAAAGCAGAATTAGTCAGATGAAAAAGGAGGTTCAATACCTCACTGAAGAAAGTAGTACTTTAAAAATTAGAATGGAGCAGATGGAAGCTAATGACTTTATGAGAAACCAAGAAATTACAAAACCAAACCAAAAGAATGAGAAAATAAAAGACAATGTGAAATATTTCATTGGTAAAACAACTGAACTGGAAATAGAACCAGGAGAGACAATTTAAAAATTATGGGACTACCTGAAAGCCATGATCAAAAAAGGAACCTAAACATCATCTTTCATGAAATTATCAAGGAAAACTGCCCTGATATTCTGGAACAAGAGGGTAAAATAAATAGTGAGAGAATTCACCAATCACCTTTTGAAAGACATCTAAAAAGAAAAGCTCCTAGGAATATTATAGCCAAAATCCAGAGTTCCCAGGTCAAGGAGAAAATATTGCAAGCAGCCAGAAAAAAACATTTCCAGTTCTGTGGAAATAAAATCATAATAACACAAGATCTATCAGCTTCTACATTAAGGGATTGAAGGGCTTGGAATATGATATTCTAGAAGTCAAAGGAACTAGGATTAAAACCAAGAATCACTTACCCAACAAAACTGAGTATAATAGTTGAGGGGGAAAATGATCATTTAATGAAATAGGGAACTTTCAAGCATTCTTGATGAAAAGACCAGAGCTGAATAGAAAATTTGACTTTCAAACCCAAGAATCAAGAGAAGCATGAAGAGTAAACAGGAAACAGAAATCATAAGGGACTTACTAAATTTGAAATGTTTACATTCCTACATGGAAAGATAATATTTATAACTCTTGAAACTTTTCTCAGTATTTGGAAGGATTATACACACACACACACACACACACACACACACACACATAGACAGAGGGCACAGGGTGAGTTGAATATGAAGGGATAATATCTAAAAAAATAAAATTAAGGGATGAGAGAGGAATATATTGGGAGGATAAAGGGAGAGATGGAATGGGGCAAATTATCTCTTATAAAAGAGGCAAGAAAAAAACTTTATTCAGTGGAGGGGAAAAGGGGGCAAATGAGAGGGAAAAAGTGAAGCTTACTCTCATCACATTTGGCTTAAGGCGGGAATAACATACACACTCAATTTGGTATGAAAATCTATCTTACACTACAGGAAAGTATGAGAGAAGGAGATAAGTGGGGTGGGGGATGATAGAAGGGAGGGCAAATGGGAAGAGGGAGTAATTAGAAGTAAACATTCTAGGGAGGGACAAGGTCTAAAGAGAGAATAGAATAAATAGGCGGCAAGATAGGATGGAGGGAAATACAGTTAGTCTTTTACAACATGACTATTATGAAAGTCTTTTGCATAACTACCCATGTATAGCTGATACTAAATTGCTTGCCTTCTCAGTGGGGATGAGTGAGGAGGGAGAAAGGGAGAGAAGTTGCAACTTAAAGTTTAAGAAATGAATGCTGAGAATTGTTTTTGCATGCAGCTGGGAAATAAGAAATACAGGTAATGGGGTATAGAAATCTATCTTGCCCTACCAAAAAAGAGAGAAGAAGGGGATAAGGGAAGGGAGGGGTGTAATAGAAAGGAGAACATACTGAGGGAAGGGGTAATCAGAATGCAAGGTGTTATGGGGTGGGGAAGGGGAGAAATGGGGAGAAAATTTGGAACTCAAAATCTTGTGGAAATGAATATCAAAAATTAAAAATAAATTAATTAATTAAAAAGAAAAGAATATATTATTCTGAGGTGTCTGTATTCTTCACCAGAATGACAAAGGGGTCCATGACAAAAAAAGATTAAGAAGTTGTCTTACAGATTTAACTAGAATACTTAGAAGTAGGATCACACAGTCTATATTTGTCATAGGCCATGGATCCAGGTCTTTATATCCATGAAACCATATTTGTTTGTTTTTTTTAATAGTTCACTTAATACATTAGTTTACAATTTACAAAAAATGAGGAATTTGGTGATATAGGAAATGACAAATATTTTATGAAGTTTCTATAGGTGAAGTCATTTAACCTTGTTTGCCTCAGTTTCCTCAACTGTAAAATGAAATGGAAAAGGAAATGGAAAACCACTCCAGCATCTTTTCAAAGAAACCTCAAATGAAGTCACAAAGATTGGACATGACTGAAACAACTGAACATTAATAACATTTATTGTGTGCAGAGGGATTTGCTAGGCTCTGGAGAAGATATAAAATTTAGTTAAGTCTTGGTGTCTTCTTTCATCAAGTTTAAAATTTAGTAAGTGGATTACATAAAACCACAGATGACTGGGATGTATAATACCACAAGAAAAGTAGAGTAAAAGGTGAAAAACACCCACATGTACGTGTGCCTATAATGAGTAACTTGTGTAAGTCCATCCTGGGCTGTATTCTCATCACTCTGCCATGTGTCTAAGAATTTCAAAGGTTATTCAATACAAACCCCATTCAAATCATGAATCCTTTCTATAACATACCCAATGACTCATGGAATCCTTCTTGTGGTCATTCATCCTCTATCTGAATCTCCATAAACTCGGGATCATTTAAAGCCACCAAGTCTATTTTGGGACAGTTCCATTATTAAAAAGCTCATTTATAAAACAAAACTGTATATCAGAATGAATAAGGAACCAGAATCTAACAATATATTGTTTACAATAATTACACTTAAAATAGAAAAATAGATAACAGAGTTAAAATAAAAGACTGGAGTGGAATCTAATATGATTCAACAGAAGTAAAAAAAAAAAAAAGTCTGGGCTTAGCAATCATGATCTCAGACAAAGCAAAAGCAAAAATAGACCTAATTAGAAGAGATAATCAAGGAAATGACATTTTCTTAAAAGGTAAAATAGATAATTAATTAATAGAAAAAATTTCACAGCAAGTTTCTCTGATAAAGGTTTCATTTTTCAAACACAGGCTAAATATAGAACTTAGTCAAATTTATAAAAAATAGGAGCCATTCCCCATGTGATGATTAAAAATGTTCAAGAGATATTGTTTCTGATTAATTTATTCATCTTACTAATAAGGCCATCATATTATTAATAAAAGGATGGTCATTTGGCCATCTCTCTAAGACCAAAGTACCCTTGTGGAAGTGGATCCACAGTTTATATGTTCTTTGAAAAGTAAACGTTCTTGAGGGGTGCCTAATCAACTGGTTAACACAAGAGGAGGTGGGCTATCTTGATGTACATGACTTAGGTCACTCAAATCTTGATCAATATGATAGCAATTCTACATCATCTGTCTTGAGAATAGGTAGAATCAATATTTTCCCAGATCTCTCTGAACAACCACAAAGAGAAGAAATAAACCCATTTGCCCAAACTTAGAATTTCTTTTACTGTCTGATTAGATCTTGGTCTGCGTAAATCTTTAAGAGAGGTTTCTCACCCTGGTTGGTTTCTGGAAGAGGAAGGAGAAAAGGGGAAAAACCTTGACTCTAGTGCAATAATTAGTTATTAAATATAAGAGAAATATTTATTTCTCACACCCAATTAAAAAATAGTCAAAAAATATTAACAGGCAGCTTTCAGGAAAAAAAATCAAAACTCTCTATAGTCACATAAAAATTCTCTAAATCAATACTGATTAGAGAAATTTAAACTAAAAGAACTCTGAGGTACCACCTCACACCTATTAGAAATAAGAGATACTGGAGGAGAAGAGAAAATAGATATACTAATGAATTGTTGGTGGAGTAGTGAACTGGTCCAACCATTCTGGAAAACAATTTGGAACCATGCTTAACAGGCTATACAGCTGTGTATACCCTTTCATCCAGCAATACCACTACTAGGTCTGTATCCCAAAGAGATGGAGAAAAAAAGTGTAAAGGATCTTTTCTGTGGTGGCAAAGAATTGGAAATCCAGGGGATGCTCATCAATTGGGGAATGGCTGACCAAATTGTGGTATATGATTGTGATGGAACACTGTTGTGTTGTAGAAAAGATAACGGGGGTGGTTTCAGAAAGAAGATATGGCATGTCTATAAACCGATGTAAAGTGAAATGAGAAGTAGGAGATGATGACACAGAGTAACAGCATGTTGTACTTATGATCAACTGTGAAAGACTTGGATATTCTGTTCAATACAATGATCCAAGACAGTTCCAAAGGACTAATGATGAAAAAATTCTATCGACTTTCAGAGAATATTGATGAACTTTGAAGGCAAATTGAAGTATAATTTTCTTACTTTCTTTATTTCCTGCTTATTTTTGAAATAGGACTAATATGAAAAAGTGCTTTGCATGATTTCACATCTATAATTGATATATTGTCTGCCTTCTCAGTGGGTGAGGGATGGTTGGGAGGGAGAGAGAGAATTTAGAACTCAAAATTAAAAAAATGTTTAAAATAATATATTTTTTAAAAGAAAAACTGATTTTTATACTGGACTGAAGTCCGTATTCCTTTAGGGTAGAAATAGGAGCCTGGAGTTGAAGTTACAAAGAGGAAATTTTAGGACAGGTGACAGGAAATACTTTTAACTAAAATTACTCATAAGCAGAAGGGCCTGCCCCAGGAATTAATGGATTTCCCTTTCATGGAAGTGTTTAAATCAAGGCTGGCTATCCATCAAGTATGTTATAGAGAGGATTTTTTACAGGTATAGGTTGGCCAAAAAGCTAAAATTTGGTCACATCCCATAATGAATTGTTTTCCTTCTCTCTGAGCCAAGCAAAAAAAAAAAAAATATTTAATTGTTTCTCCTTCTGACAATCCTTGAGGTCATCTCACCTAGAGAAACATGGTAATCAAAAGTATTATGCCTTCCAGGGATCTTAGAACCTGCCTAGCCAAACCCCCAAATTTAGCAGCTGAGAAATCTGAGAATTGGAGAAAGTTGGCACAGCTGTTCAAGAGCAAACTGACTTCTGCCTCCAAACCTCTTAGCACTGAGTTACTTTATGCTATGTCTTTTTTGTGCACAAAAACATATTGTGGTGAAACTTTTATGTTTTACTGAACTTGGTGTATATATTTTTCTTTAGCAACAGTAACAATAACTAAAAAAATGATTTTGTTGAGAAAAAAAACATCTTCCACACAATTGTGATCAGTGCTATGTAAAGACAATACAATCAGCATAGGTTACTAGGTTCATATCTATAAACAAATGCAACCTCCTTGATCACTAACTAGTTCAGTTTTCAGATGAAGTAATTAACATCTAGAGACTTGCCTAAGGTCACACCTGAACTAAGTGCCTGGGCAGCTGTCTACTAGCACATCTACACAATATGGTAGAAAGAGTGCTCAATTTGGAGTAAAAGACATGCGTTCAAATCCTGGTTCTTCTTCTTACTACCTATGTGACCTTGTGTGAGTTTCTTAATATCAGTTTCCTAAATGAGGAAACTGCTAAATTTGGTGCTTGAATAGGATAGCCTCTGCTGTCTCTTCTACCTCTAAATCAATGGTCCTACCATTTAAATGCAGATTTTCTGAGTCCAAATCTATTTTTTTTCCTTGAAATCATGCTTCCATCTTGGATTATTATAAATTGTGGAGATAATAACTCATTTATAGGGTGCTTTATGAATACAAAGCTATCTTATCTGATTGTCTAACTACTCTGTGAGAGAGCCACTAAAAAGATTAACGGGCCAACACAGAATAGTGACAAAGAATACTTGATTAGAAATCACATGATCTGTTTCCATACCTTAACTTGAGTTCAGTAGTCCTAATTCATCTTCTATGAATTTCTAGTCTCTTGCAGTCTGATTTACACAAAGTAAATGCTCAGTAATGTGAGAGACATTGTGATTTGATGGGAGAAAAAACCTTGGAGACTGGAGGCCTTGTTTTCATTTCAAACTTACCAGGTAACTATATCAATCAATTAGCCAATTTACCAATGAACAAACATTAATTAAGTGCTTAATACCTGACAGGCACTTTGGTACATACTGAGTATATTGTACAAATAAAGGCAAACATGCCCTCTGCCCTCAAGAAACTTAAATTTAACAGAACATAGGTGATTCTCTACTTTAAGATATTTCAGTTTCTTCATCCATAATATGGCTTAACAATATTTGTACTGTCTTGCTTTCAAGGTTTTGAGGAAACTGCTTTGCAATCCTTAAAGTATTACCAAAATAGGGATTATTTCTAGTTGAATTGTTAGTTTGATTTTGGATAACTCACTTCTGCTTTCTGTGATTCACTATTAACAGCTGTCCAAGTGAGAGGTTCCTAAAGTATAGAACACCTAAGTCACTCCTCAGCTCCACAAAAGTTCAGATGGCTTCCTATTGACTCCAGGATAAAATGCAAAGTCCTATTTCACCACCTGATTGCTTTTCCAGGGCGATAGTACACAATGTGCATATTGTTTATTTCAGCCAAATGGGCCCACTTACTGTGGCTTACCCATCATTCCCTCTACCATGTCCATGCTTTTGCACAGGCTGTACTCTGTGTCTAGATTGTATTCCTTCCTTACCTCCACCTCTTAGAATTTCCAGATCCTTTTAAAGCTCAAATCAAGTGTTATCTATATGAGGCCTCTCGATTTCCCCAGATGCTAATACCCTCCCACCAAATTACTTTCCACTTACTTTGTAGATATTTCATATTAACTTGTATATATACATGTTGTCACCTCTGAAAAAAATGTGAGATCCCTGATAGTAATAATTGTCTTTTAATTTTCTTCTTTATATTCATAAAACCTAGTACATTGCCTGATTCATAGTAAATATTTAAAAGTGCTTGTAGCTTCATTGATCTATTAAAAGAAAGATCTTTAAAGTTTCTTCTGATTCTAACATTCTGTGTTTCTATTTTCCCTGTGTTATAAATGAGGAAATGGAAGCTCAGAGGATTCAAATGTCTTACGCAAGGTCATGGAAACATTGGTAAATACATGACTTACAACCAAGTTTACTGAATCCAATTTTCCCACAAGGCTAGGCTGTCAAGTATAGTTCAACATATTCTAAAATGAAATAGGAAATCTGGGTGACTTACCTATACATAGGCAAAATTATGGATGTCCAATTGCATATAATGACTAATACGATGAATACATAATTATTTCATTTAAAGAAAGTAGAAAGAGGGAAGGCAATGTTGTGGCATATTGTGTGAATAGACTATACCCAAGAGTCCTGAGTGATCTGAATTGGAGTCTTGTTTCCAACATGAAGTGGCACTGGGTAAGGTGTAAAGCTTTGCAAACTTCAGTTTCCTCATCTATAAAATAAGGATAATGATAATTATTTTAACAATGGTAAATTGTAAATAAATATCATAATAATAAAATTGTAAATCAATATGATAATTGATAATAATTGTAACTCATTTCTGAGGCTCAAATGGATAGATAGATTGTTAGATAAGAATGACATTCATTAAATGCTTACTATGTACTAGGCATTATGCTAAGTGTTGGGGGTACAATAGAAGCTTGCAAGATAATGACAAGATGATTATTGATGATGATGATGACATATATATTCCTACTGTGTACCAGGCAATGTACTAAGAATTTTACAAATATCATTTTATTTGATCTTCCCATCAATCTTGAATAAGATAGGTACCATTATTACCCCATTTTACAGATTACAGAAACTGAGATAGACAGAGGTTAAATGATTTGCCCAAGGTAAGTATCTGAGTCTGGATTTTAACTGAGACCTACCTGACGACAAGACTAGTGGTCTACCCATTAAGGAGCTTTTATTTTAATAGGGGAAGACAATATGTGAGGAGGAATTAGAAAAGGAAGGGGCAAGGTAGTTGGCAAGGAGAAAAAGAAAAGAAGTCTACAGAGTGGAGTCCAGAGTGAAGTGAAGCATGACTAGGCTCTCTCCCGAAATAATGGTCTAGGTAGGCATTCATCAATCAGAGGATGCTGCAGGGTGGAGGTCTTTCCACGGTAGGATGGTAGCAGGAGTGCAGGGGAGATGGGAAGGAAGAGGAAGAAGAGGAAAATGTTATGATCTGGTAGGTCACAGATGTAAATAATGTGTGTCTGGCACTTTGCAAAGTTAAAGCACTATAAAGAATTAGCATTAAGAAAAAAAAAAAAACAGCAAGAAGGCCTATGGAAACATAGAGTTAATAGTCCAGGCCGGTGATGATAATAGACTTGGGTTACCTTTCAGGCAGTAATAACCAGATTGGAGTAATGGAGGGATAAAGATGAGATGGGTAGAAAGATCCTAAGAAGGCTTCTTCTCTCCCTTTTATTTCCCTTGGGTATTAAAGACTGTCAGCACTAGGTAATTTATGGTTAGAGCTGAGTTTTAATTAAGGTATATAATTAAACTCTAGGCTGTACACAACTGCAAAAATTTACCAGATTATGAAGACAAGTGAAAAAATGGGACACAACAGTTCCCTAACTGAAATTTAACGAGGTGACACCTTAGGCTCTGTTACAGTAAACATTTAATTATGGCACTTAAATGCATTTCCCCATTCAGAAAAGGACAACACACTAATTATTTCAAGTAGTCTCTCTTTCTCTTCCACGTATACCTGCAAGGGTAAAATATACTTAGAATTGCAATGTTTCCCTTCCTACCTACTGAAGATGGAAATGATTTAGCCAATGGCAGATCTTTTTTATGATTTGAACCCTCACATTTTTCCATCTAGTCATCTTGAGTTCTTGGGTAGCAATGGAAACTTGGTAGCTAAGAAGGCCATGGAAAATCATGAAACTTTGGGGGCATGGTCTCTTCATTTTAGCATCTGCAGGCTAATCTGCTTCCTTTGAGGAAGTTTTGGCCCACACCTCTTTCTACTCTAAAAACTTTGGATCATGGATTTCAGTTCTATGATCTTAAGGAGTAATGTGGACTTCTTTTCAAGTCGTTATTGAAATGGCAAAAGTAAAATATTCATCCCTAACATTGTGGTGGCATTTCATAAAAAAGTCAAAAATAATCATTGATATGCAAAATAAAGGGGGAAATTATGTCATATCCCACTATTATAGAGGAAAGAGGATTGGGGGGGAATAACCAAACCTTTGAATTTAAGAGTAGGATAATAAAGCTCTGGACATTAATAGCACATGTAATAAATTAATGCCATCAAACAGCTCAGTCACAATGAAAGATGACCAAAAATATAGGTGAGACAACTTATAGTTAGTAGAATCCTTCCTAGGGTGGGTCAGTAGATGCATAAGAGATCAGGGAAAAAGAAGTTCCACAGATCCAAGCAACTCTGAACAATCAGAAATATTAATAATAATAGTGTTTATATAGAGTTTTATTTCACAAAACAATTCATATATTATCTCATTTGATAGGGCAGCTAGGTGGAACAGTGGAGTGCCCAGCCTCATCTTCCTGAGTTCAAATCTGGCTTCAGACACTTATTAGCTGTGTGACCCCGGGCAAGTCATTTAACCCTGTTGGCCTCAGTTTTCTTATCTATAAAATGAACTAGAGAAGAAAATGGTGAACCACTCCACTATCTTTGCCAAGAAAGCCCCAAATAGAGTCATGATGAGTCGGACATGATTGAAACAACCAAACAAAAGCAATCTCATTTGATCCTCACAACAGCCCTGTGAAGTAGAATATTTATTTATTATTATTATATTATTATAATATTTATTTATTTATAAAGATATTATTAATCTTTGTCTTTAGAGATGAAGCGACAGTGGGTGAGATACGTTATGACTTGTCCAGGATCATAACGCTGTCATAGATGCTATCAAGCATCTGAGACAGTAAACAAATTCAGGTCTTCATGACTACAAGACCCATACTCTATTAGCCTAGTTATCCATAACCTAGAATAACCTAGTTATCTTCATTAGAAAAAAGGAATATAGGAAGCAACTATTCCAAAAATTGAATAAAATTGGAATTTTGCTAATTTGAGAAAATGTCACATAGACTAATAAAAATTGATACAGCACACACACACACACACACACACACACACACACACACACACACATTGTTGTTCAGTCTTTTCAATCATGTCCTACTCTTCATGACCCCTTCTGGGGTTTTCTTGTTACAGATACTGGAGTGGTTTACCATTTCCTTCTCCAGATCATTCTGCAGATGGGGGAACCTAGGCAAACAGAGTTAAATGATTTGCCCAGGGTCATACAGCTAGTAAGTGTCTAAGGCTGGATTTGAACTTAGGTCTTCCTTGACTCCAGGACTGGCATTCCATGCATTAAGTTAGGTGGCACATTTTAACTTAATTTTAATAACATATTTTATTCTCAAGTAACTTTCACTTTTGAAAAAAAAAAAGAGAAGAAAGAGCTTGTTAGTAAATGCAGTGTTTCACGCTCACATTTCTGTTTCCCTGAGAAGGAAAAATGAGAGAGGTTTTTTTTTTCAATCTCTTCTTTAGAGAATCTCTGTCTTTGCAATTACATAAGTTCCATTTCCATTGTTTTATTATTGTTTAATTTACTTACTTTTTTTTGTTTTCTTGGTTTTACTTTCATTTTTCTGTGTCAATCCTTGGCATTGAAGTGCTTGAAATTAGGTGAATTCCTTTCCACCTTTGCTGGTGAATATATTAGTTGATTTTGATCAACTCTGCACCAACGTTTATCGCTTTTTTAAATCTTTGTTACAAGGGATGTGTCACTTGATAGGGGAGGAAAAGGGATACATTTTGAAATGCATGTGATGTAAAAAAAAACAAAGATATTTTAAAACACTTTCAGGGATTAAAAAAAAGAAGCAAATGCAATACCAATAAACAATTATTTTGCTCTGTGTCTCCCTTTAGGCTTATCCCAAGATTCATTCACTACCTCTGGCTTTGTTCTTTCTACAGCATCAGCAAAATGCCTTTTATACATGTACTAGCAAACTAATCAAAGAGGGCACAGCTCTGGGAACAGTGACCATGGGGAGGAGATCCCCTGAATATTTTATATCTGTTTCTGTAGTGCAAGGAATTAAGGATTCCATCTTCTGTTTGAGCATATGCTTAAACGAGATGAAGTGCTTAGCATAGAATCTAGCACATGTAGGTGCTATATAAATGTTAGCTATTTTTATTAATGTTATTTTTATTCTTATTACTCAGCTATCCTGTGACTGCTTCGTGAAAATTCACCACAGGATGACAAAAAGTATTTTGATTGGCTGCTGAGCCAGAACTGAGTGCATATCACAACCACTAATAGGACAATTTAAGCCATCTCTTCCTGGGAAAAACAAGGGGAAGCAAGATCTTCTGTGAACCTCTTGGCGGGGGGGGGGGGGGGGGGGGGGGGCTTGGTGCCCTCCCCACCTGGGTATCAAAGTCACCATGATGCGGTCCATGAAAAAATGAACTTGCTTCTGTCTCTGTAGTGTTTATTTCTTCTTGCTTCTAGGTAAAGGAGGATTATAGATGCAATAATCTCTTTAGCTTGGACAGGTAGAAAAAAGTCATCAGAGGTTGCAGCTCTTAAGATCTACCAGCTTAACCCAGCCCATTGGAGGAGTGACCCAGTAGCCAAGGCACCATGTCCTGAAGGCAAAGGACACACTCTGTTCATCAGCGATAGATACTGTATCAACAAAGAAATTGCGTAGGGTGGATGCATGGTAGCAATTGCTTCTAGGTTCAACCCTTTCTCCCAGGATCCAAGTAGTAAAAAGGAAGAGTATACCACTGGCTGAGGGGATGTTTGCACTGTTTGTACTTGTGTTCTTGAATATGCACACTTGTGTTGTGTATATATACATATATACATACATGTTTCTATATGTGCACACATACCTACATACATACAGATTGTTGTTCAGTCATTTCAGCCATGTCCAACTTTTCGTGACTACATTTGGAATTTTCTTGGCAAAGATACTAGAGTGATTTG